>NC_091131.1:147701738-148320738 GCF_040183065.1 Periplaneta americana
AACATATTAAAGCTATGACCAAACCCTACATCACATCAAATTATGCAGACCACATTATCAACAATACCGTAATCATGACTACAATAATATAGAAACAGATATGGAAATTTTACACATCACACCAAAAAGTTCACAGTTAAACACCTTAGAACAATACGAAATATATAAACATACAATAACATACCCACAACATATACTTAATACACAATTACAGTACCCACACATTATTTGATGTCATGATACTTCATAACACACAAACTACCACCCCCACCATAAGAGCAACACACCCCCACCCCTACAACTGACGAATGCACATCGCAGAATTCAAGATCACCAGTAGTTCAGGAGACACTGATGAAGATGTAACATCACGTCGAAACGGACCGTCTGTCCAAGGTATATACCTTTTTTAAAATTTTAACACTTTTTAACGTGTGACTAAACAATTTAATGTTTTTAACAAAGTGTTAACGTAAACTTTAATCAATGCATACCTACTACTTTACAGCATCGAGACAGCTGCTCGTGCAAAAGGAATCACTTAGTAAAATAATGCATACCGGTAATAAAATATGTATAACAAATCCCATAACAGATAAAAAGAAACCGATATACGATACAAACTCTCGCAGCATGTGCTAGAATTGATCATTTAGTCACAGAAGAAAATCTCGATCATTTCAGTCTGACTATCCCCTGAGAAAAACTGCATCACCTCAATAGGCAAACAACTATAGAAGAAGAGTAACCCAGAATTCTGACCATTCTAACCATAGATACGTAGAGGACACTGTGTAATCAACTAATATGTTGGTAACAGGCACCTACAGGTAATGGCGAAGCTGAAAGGATATCTGATAGTCTCTGGTTATACAAACTAAATACGTATAAGGATAACTTATGCAGAGTAAGTCAATGTGATGTTCAGTGGTGTGCAGTGACCATTCAGACAGCCGAAGCAATGAATATTATAATTGTTAGGTAAACAATAGTAAATCAAGGGGCTTGCCTTGATAAAATCACAACTGATAATAATTTAAAAGAACATATATTAAAATAATTAGACCTAATATCAATTTAAATTTCTTAAAGCTACCATTAAACAACATTTAATATAAAATAACAAGCTTCTGGCTTTAAACTCACCCTTGGCACTTCTCACAGCAAGATCAACGGAAATGAAATTCAATCGTTCTCTCCTGGGAAGCAAATTTGGTAACCACCTCATCAAAGAACTCTTTCTTCTTCCTGAGTTCTCCTAGCAGGCGTGCTTCAATTGAAATAATTCCAAGATGAGATAGTCTCTCTTCTCCAGTAGAATTTCGAGAGTAGCTTTTGATTCTCTTCAGCGTTGAAAACGACCTTTCTACTGAAGACGTACTCACAGGAATTGTACACAGTAATGTCACTAACACATTAAACTGCTGAAAACTTTTTTTCAGCATTGAATTAGTACTCAATAGTTTTGCAAGTTCACTCACGGTTTTATTTCTAAACTCTTCACTGCTGTACACTACAATCAGCTCATTTTTCAATCGAATGATGTCGAAAAATTTTCCATAAGTATCTATGAGACTCTGAAAGCAACTTTCTGCGAATTGGTTAGAATATTTTTCATAGTTTTGAGGCGACAATAAATTTCAGTTTAGAATAATCTTGAAATCTTAAATCCAAGTGGTTATCAATATTATCTAACACTTCGCAATAGATGCGTTTATAGTTGATATTTTTTCTCTTCGAAGGCTCACCTACTTTAGACACAGTTTTTTGGAAAACTCCTTCATAATCGTCACGTAATGCGGCTATGGAATGGCGAGTTTCTTGTATTTTCCGTTGACAGTACAGAATTAATTTGCTTGGTTCTGTAGGATGTTGTACAACACATCGGTGAAGGTAATATTTTGTCAAACGTATTTAAGAGAAAAACAAATTTGAAATCTTCCAAAAGTGTCAAGAAACCATTAATTGGTGCTAAAATATCTGATTCAATTTCTTGAGGGTGTTCTAGCATAGCACAAAACACATTACAAAGTTGAATTCTGTTCCTGCACACAGTATTTACCAGTCTTGATGAATAATTCCATCGCGTTGGACAGACATGTGGAAGACGACGTTGCAAAAATTGATCCAAAAGTTAGCACGTTTTGGCAATCTTGAAAAAAAAGCTGCAAGTCCATTAAGCGTACTAAAAAATATTTTACACTCAGGTATTTGGCTGGTGCTTTGAGACAAAATGAGGTTCAGTACATGGGCATAACAGTGAAAAAATATGGCTTCTGGATGTGTGACTTTGATTAATGCTTGTACTCCATTCAAATTTCCTGCCATCGTCGCTGCACCGTCATACGTTTGTGCAATCAATTTTTCATTACATCCGAATTCTGATAAGAAGTGCCGGATAAGTTCTGCAATAGCTTGGGCATGTTTGTCACTACTTATATCACAGAACCCCAAGAATCTTTCCTTCATCTCTCCTTCATGTACATAACGCAGGACAATAGAAAACTGTGCTTTATTTGCCACATCTGAAGTTTCGTCAACCATGACGGCTACAAAAGGAACAACAGTAATTTCCTGCTTTATAGCTGATAAAACGGTTGAACCTACAGCTTGGATTAGGTCATTTTGGATTCGATTCGAAATCCCTTTAAACACAGTAGAAGTTTCTAAATGCTCCGCTAAAAGAGGATCATATTCTGCAGTGTACTTCAGCAATTCCACATAATTGCCCCAATTAACAGAGTTTTCTGTTTCATCATGGCCTCGAAAGGCCAACTCTTGTTTTCCCAGAAAACACACTGCATTAATGAGCCTTTTAAGGATGTCCCTGTTGCGCTTTACCTTTTGATTATGTAGAGATATTTCATTTTTAAGTTGGTGATCAAGTGCAGTTTCTATTCTATTTTCCCCAAAAGCAGCTATAGCTTCAGACGATCGTAGGTGGTTAACAGACAGCCTGTGCTCGGCTATAGATTTTACTAAATTTCCCAGTTTTGGTCCAACTAGTATTTCTATCCTTTCCAAACAACAGACAGTACCAGCAAAACACCGCATTTAGCTCAGCGCTACCGGCTAACCAGTCACATTTGCTATACCAATTAGACTGAAAATGTCTGGTAAATTTACTGGTCTTTTGAACCAAGTTCGGTAGTTCTGGTGTTGGCCGTCCATTTTTAATTATCTCATTTTTTTCTTGGAAAGAATGAGCGGAAAAGGGCTTCAACACAAGCTCTTTTATAATACATGTAGATATTGTTCTATATAATATAATGTATTGTATTATTAGTTACTACCTGGTACCTTCACGAACTAAAATATTTTCACACACATTCGACAAACATGTACACTGAAGAAAACATAACTGTTACTGATACACTTTACACTTTCTATATACAACTTCTCACATGTGATTCGAAATTACGGAGAATGCTTCTGAGCGCGACGATCTGAACAACACTACAAAAAAAAAAAAATAGGGGCGAAGTGTGGCATCTTACTGCTCTAAAAGAAAGCAACACACAGGTATAGTCGGTGACTCAGGATAAGACGAGCACAGAAGGGAACAGAAGAAAGGGTGGTAAACAGATATCATTACAACAGTGCAATACTTGTACTACTAGTAGACGGAAATAATGTTTCCACTCACTAGTAGTACAAGTATCGCACTGTTGTAATGTAATCTATTGTCCACTCTTTCCCCTCTTTCCGTGCTCGTCTTCTTCTGAGTCACCGACAGTACTCGTCTCCATGCTCTTGCAGGCATTCTCTTAGTTGACACGTGTAAGTGACGTCACAACCCATGCTAGCTTCTGATTGTGGGGTGCAGACGCACATAGCCCGTGGCCTTCATCAGAGGTGCGCGCGCAATTCCTTCACTGTTCAGCCAAAGTAGAAGTGACAATGCTTCGTTTCGCTCACAATGCTCATACCAATAATGTAACGTATTAAGCTCTAAGTTCTATATGTTCTGAAGAAATCTGAGGATTTTATACAGATATTATTGAATAATCGTGTAATTATAATGACATAATATATTGTTACCGAAGCAGTGCTTCAGTAGCTTACCCTGAATGCACGCCACTGGTGATGTTCCTGATTTCAATAATTATACGAAATCTATTGAGTGCATTTGTTATGATTATGACATATTTACTGTTTTAAACAGTAAATTCACAGTTTCATCCCCCACGTTGGATTCACTGTGATTCTTCAGAACAGCTACGAAAATGGCGACCAGTGGGAAACATGCAGCATTCTGTGTTCATGATTTTCGTGTAAATAAGTTTGTCGTGAGTGTTCAACAGCATTTTCAGAGAAAATTTTGGACAGACCTACTCAGTGGTGTCAATTCGTAAGTGGTATGTACAATTTCAAGACAAAGGCTGCATCTGAAAGCAAAACGTCGACACGGGAAGAAGGAGTGGAGCATGTCCACACAAGTATCATAAGAAGCTCTCAGAAATTCACCTACCAGGCAGGCCGAGGACTTGGCATCCTGCAGAAAACTACTGGTACATGGTGAGTCCTGTGGAAACGTTTGCAAATGAGGGCTTACCATTTGCAGTTGCTTCAAGTTCTGAAGAACACTAACTTTGGCTTGCGAGCATCTTTCTGACCTGATATTATCGGGATAATGGAAGAGAATGGTTTCCCTGAAAAGTGGTCTTTTGTGACAAAGCAACATATCACATTTCAGGGAAAGTGGAAAGACATAACGTGAGGATGTAGGATGCTAACAATCCCTACGAATTCTTGGAACACAAACACGATTCCTTCAAAAACTCCACGTTTTCTGTGCTATTTCCCATTAAAAGATTTATGGGCTCTGCTTCTTCAATGTAACCACTGTAACAGAAACTATATATATCTTGATATATTGCCAACAATGACTCCTCCCTCAGCTGGAAAAAGACAGTCCTGACTTCCGTCATTCAACAGGATGGTGCTTCTGCATTCTCCTGTTTTACCATAGCTCAGTTGTGGGATTAAAAACCGTTTAACTGACCTCGACACATTATAAAGAGTTTGGCAGGTACAGATTTAATGTATGCCACGTTGCTCATGGAGCACACATTGAGCATTTGTAATGTGTCTGTAAAATACTTGGTGAGTTTTCCTTTCCTACCTGCATTATAATAAACTTGAGTAATAAATTACTGAAATCAAAAACTCATTTTGACTTGCTCTGTACAAAGAGAAGTCAGAAAATAAGTTTTCCAACTCATGCACTTTTTTCATACTTTATTTTTACTTAAATAAACCAAAGAAACATCCTTACTCATATTAGGGGAACAGAGAGGTAGAACTTAAACTGAGAAGAATTCAATCCGAAATCAGAATTCGAATCCAGTGTGGCTTAGTGGATAGCGTCAGCACATAGAGCTGAAAACCTGAGTTCGAGTCCCAGTGCCCGAGAGAATTTTTCTCCGTTCTACCCATTCTTTATCATATCCTTACTTATGTTTATCGACATACTCAGATTACTCACTCTCTATGTTGAGGCACTTGTCTAGGATAGAACTCCACTTTTCAAAACCCTATCAGTAGAAGGTGGGAACCTTTTATGCAGCTATGTTTGCCTCATGCTTGACATCATTATGTCATTCAATTTGCTTGCCACGAAGATGTTCATTTTGGGAAAGAGATGAAAATCTGAAGATACCAGGAGCCTATTCCACAAAGGTATGGTATTGTACATTACAAATTACTGATGAAAAATTTTGTAAAGTATGGAGTTGTATCTTTCTGTTCCACGAAAGCATTATAGTGTGTTGTACATTACCAATGAATTGCTACTAGTGACATATCAATAAACATACGTCATAATGCGTCATAAACGAGAATGCGGATGCTTTAGCAAAGAAGGGCAGCACTGTTACTTACAAACCTGTTACTAAATCTACGTATTACTCTGTAAAAAGATTTATTAAATCTACATACTTAGACTTCAACAAACAAAATTTGATAACACAATCCCAAGGGAAAAAATGGAACTCTCTGCATCAAAATCCACAGTTAATTCCCGATTTACCACGAAAATCGTCTGTAGCTGCATTTAGTTTGGCAACAGGCCATGATTGTTTGGCCAAACACCTGCATAGAATTGGAATATATCAGTCCCCTAACTGTCCATTGTGCAACTCAAACCAAGAAATGGATTCGGAACACCTCAAAATCTGTGCTTCAGTGGCTGGTCATGATAATATCTTTGAAAAATATTGGAGTGCAAGAGGTCAAATGACTTTATTGTCAAATGCCTGGCATTAGAAAACAACAACAACACATACGTCATAACATGAAGCAGCTGGTTATCTTCATATTTCATTAATCGAATTAGGTTATGTTTGTCTCTTTAATCAAAATGTACTATGAGGTAGGTTATGCAGCAAATACTTGTAGTACAGAGAAAAACATTTATCGAAATCCGAGGTAGCAACCTGTTATTTGGCAAAGGACCTGCTTGGCACTAGTGCAAGGTGTGGGTGCAGATACATGGACACTGGTGTTTTCAAATCAGTTGCAAGTAATATTATGCCGGTAGTGAGAGTTGAAGCTATTTTTCTTGAAAGGATGTTCTGTTCAGTGCATTTTGTGGTAATGCCATATTCGTTACATGAAAGTGGATCTGTACAATACATACATACATACGGAAAAGAAAATCCTGTGCAGTAACAAGACGAAAATTTCAAGTAAAATTTTCTGACAGTCCTGTGTCTAGTACCTATATAATAAGAACAGCACTCTATAAAGTATTTATGCGGTTCATAAAATAAAAAAAAAAAACATAGAAAATGGCATATTCTTACAGAAGAAAAATTAGAAGAGATTGGCGAAAGACTAGAAAACATCCTTAAAAAATGTCAGGTGTTTGGCGCAGACTGGAATAAGCAAGTGTTCTGCTGGTAGAGAACAAATTTACCTAAATTAAAGCCATACAGAATTCCCGAAGTCCAAGAGTTAAGACCCTATTAAAAGAGACTAAATTCTTGTACTTGGATCTTGCAGAGTCAATTCAGGAGAAATCTATCCAATTTTTTTCTCTAAAACCCACACACCAGAAACGAACTTACAGACTACATAAGAGCTGTTATAGAGTCAGTCAGTGTCGAAGAACCTGTGAAAGTGAATAATAAGAACATAAAAAGATGTGAACAATGCATTGCAGCAAATGGGGGACATTTTTAGCAACGAATGTGAGCTAGATAATTTAAAATTCTACAACTGTTATTGTAATTAGTGTCGTATTAGTGAGCGGGATATGGGCACAAGTCTCAGGGTAACCAAGCCATAGCTTGGCACCACTTATTTTCGGATCATGATAAATGCTCCTCACTGTATATTTCTTTAGATGTTACTAGCAGTAACTCTCCTTTACCCACAGAGACCTCCAGTTTCAAAAGTTAAGAATATTTTAATACAAACTAGTGAAGAAGATTTTGGCATACAGGGACAACGATCTGCAATAGCTACTAATTTATTTTGTGGACAGCCAAGGTAAGCATATGATGAAGAGAGAGTGGAATGGAGAAAAATTCTCTCCGGCACCGAGATTTGAACCCGGGTTTTCAGCTCTATGTGCTGACGCTCTATCCACTAAGCCACACTGGATTCCCATTCCGATGCCGGACAGAATCCTCTTAGTTTAAGTTCCACCTCTTAGGTTCTCTCTAGTGGCCAACCCTCATGCACTGTGTCACAGATGTGTGACATGGTATCATGTACACACAGTGTGCAGAGGTGCACTCTTATGAGTGACTAAGCGGCCAGCATCCGACGGAATAAGCGCCATCTTTTAAATCACATTAAGTGATTATTTTTCGCATATCATATATTACGATGTACCGAAGTACATATGATATTTCCATGCAGAAATTCTGCGTCATCATATGATGAGAGAGTGGAATGGAGAAAAATTCTCTCTGGCACTGAATCTGGTGCGGCTTAGTGGATAGAGTGTCAGCACGTAAAGCTGAAAACCCAGGTTCAAATCTCGGTACCAGAGAGAATTTTTCTCCATTCCACTCTCTCTTCATCATATGATGACGCAGAATTTCTGCATGGAAATATCATATGTACTTCGGTACATCGTAATACAAGGTAAGCATGCCTAAATCTGAATTTAGGGAAAATGGAAATTCCTCTATACTCTTAAATTGTACTAGACGAAACAAGGAATAGTACAGGGCGAGCCATACAAACATTTATCATTTTAATCACTAATAACATTGACCGAAAAACAACACATAGGTGCAACCGTAGACCACTTAAGTTCAACATTGCCCTGAATTGAACAGTAACTATGTTGGAAATGTCTTCCATCTATAGCCAAACACAATAAGTACCTATATCTATTAAATTAAGAAAAATTTGTTCCGGCACCAGGAATCGAACCCGGGACCTCTCAGCTCTGCGCGCTGAGCGCTCTTTCCAACTGAGCTATGCCAGGACACGATCCATGGTGCCGGCCGAACTCTTCTCATTCATATTATCAATAGAGACCTCATATATGAATATACATGTATACAATAAGTACCTGTCGCACCATATTCTGTGACATTTTTCGAAATGTATCCTCGTGAATGTTATCTTCGTCCATAAACCACATTATGGACAGAATGTCTGGGCTTACAGTAAGAAAAGCCTGGAACCATTGACAATAACACACTCGCTGTTGCAAGTCTTGGTCCTTCAATTCCTGCATTACATGCACTTTGTATGTTAGTAAACGCGATTTATTTGCTGCCCTATGACTTTTTTTTATTTTAGTAGGTTATTTTACGACGCTTTATCAACATAAGGTTATTTAGCATCTGAATGTGATGAAGGTGATAATGCCAGTGAAATGAGTCCGGGGTCCAGCACCGAAAGTTACCCAGCATTTGCTCATATTGGGTTGAGGGAAAATCCCGGAAAAAACCTCAACCAGGTAACTTGTCCCGACTGGGAATCAAACTCGGGCCACCTGGTTTCGCGGCCAGACACGCCGACCGTTACTCCACAAGTGTGGACGCTGGTCTATGACATGTGCCATATGAGTAGCCTGTTTTCTGGCTTAATCAGCGCAACAAAGATAATTTTTTGGATGAATTTGGTCAAAACGTCAGAGAACTCATCACTTAAACTGCAGTATTTGAGAAAAACAGGCCTAGGATATATATTTTCAAGTGTTGAGACAGTGTTGCTATCATTGAATCTCATTTTACTGTGCATCAACTGTTCAAGTGAAAGGTCATTTTCAGTCCTAAAAAGGATAAAACAATTGATTTCGAGGTAGCGTCTCATAGGAGAAACTGTCTCTCTTACAGTTAGTCTTCTGTGTATTGTAAATGATTTAATGAAAGCACTGGACTTCAAACATTTATCTGTTAAGTAACGAATTCTTCAAAAATAAGTAAATACTCGTACATCATGGAAAAACATAATTCTGGGTGAGTTCTTGTTGTTACTGTTATTGTTGCTGTTCAGATGAGAAAGAGAGGAATGGGATGAGAAAGAGGATGATGATAATGATGCTAGGCAAATCAAGCTTTCAGATATAACTCCCCGTAAAGTTGATTTGAATAATTTTGAGGGAAAAATTGTTTGGGGCCGGGCATCGAACCCGGGACCTTTGGTTAAACGTACCAACCTCTACCAACTGAGCTACCCGGGAACTTTACTCGACACTGATCCAACTTTTCCCTCTATAGCCACAGACCTCAAAGTGGGCTGACAAACGTTAAGCAACCAACATTGAGTGCACACTAACTCTGTGTGACTTAAATTGTGGTTTTCTGTTAACGAACAGTGATGTGTATTATGCAAATCAAGCTTTCAGGTATAACTCCCTGTAAAGTTGACTTCAATAGTTTTGAGGGAAAAATTGTTCCGGGGCAGGGCATCGAACCCGGGACCTTTGGTTAAACGTACCAACGTACATAATGCATGTGGTGGAGTTTAAACAAAGGTCCCGGGTTCGATGCCCGGCCCCGGAACAATTTGTCCCTCAAAATTATTCAATGATGTTAGGGTTACTTTGTTCCATCAGCTCATTAGTTATGTTTAAATATAAAATATGTCTAGTTGTCATGTGTGAAAAGAAGGTGCCTCATGAAAAAAATTATGCTCCAGGCCTATAAAACTGTAAATCAGGCCCTGCTGTCAAGGACCAAGAAGATGATAATCCAAATCCGGACTGTAAGAAGGATGAGAAAGAACGGACCATCTTATTTTTGCAACTGCTTTCCTTGTATGCAAATTGATGTGAGGTCTTGCATTATAATGGAGGAGATGGATGTCATTCAAATTTCTGTCGAGTTGAACTTTGCAAATGTAATTTTTCAACTTGTTTAGTGTTTCCACATATTGTTGTGAGCTAACTGTATGTTTCTTTCCATAAAATTTACAAGGAGTACTCCATATTTGTCCCAGAACACAGTTGCCATAACTTTACCAACTATATCTTCACCTCAGGCTCATAATGGTGGACCCAGTTTCATCTCCTGTAATGATGCGTGACAGAAAAATATCTCCTCCTTTGCATAATACTTCAAACAAATGTCTTTCTGGACCTGTCAACATTTTCTATATCCACCGGGAGCAAACCTTTCTGTAACCAAGCTTCTTAATGATGGCTATCAAAGCTGTTTTCTTATGCTTACTGCATCACATAGCTCTTTGATTTATAGAGATATTGAAAACATCCACCATTTTTAACAGCTACTGTTTTGCTTTTATGTGATACATTGCATAGTTGTTCCATGTGGTGAAACTTAAGACATCTTGTGGCTACTAAATGAAATTCGCAACATTATGGGTTGCCAGGTTTGCAAGACAAAAAAAAGAGGAGGCATCACTTTTGTACCAACCCACATAGGTACTATGCCTGGTTCGAGAAAGAATCAATTTCATCTGGGACTCTTCATCTTTAAGAAGCTTCAAAGCGATGTAGATGATGGACCATCAAAGAATTTGCATCCTTTATGTCTAACTCAGTGGACAGTCTGATTTCATTCTCTGTCATCAATTATTTCCAATTACAAGAATTCCCTAAACTTAATGAAGGACTAAGTAGAATCAGAAAAATCGGATGCTGGTGGAAAAACCAATAATTTTATCACTCAAATAACAACTTTAGATTTTTTCTTCCATCTTTCTCTATTTTGTAAGGTTTCGACCACTACTTCCGACACTACACTTCAAGCACAATCATTTTACTTCCAGCAGGCCACAGAAATGATCTCAACATTGCTTCAACTTTTTAAAGTACTCAGAACGCAGTATAAAACTTTCTTGGACATCTTCAATGACAAATCAGAGAGTCTGTTTCACAGTCGACTAAACCAAGAAAAAGAATTCCCCACCGAATAGATAATGCAGAAAACAGAGACGTTTTTCCTTCCAACACCCCAGAAGACTACTGCCAAGTTTTCAATGAAGTTGTTGATATGATCATAGTGTGTTACGACCTGATTCAAGTCTGAATACTTCCATTGTTGTTGAAATTCGTTCAATATCTACTAACAATCCCTATACCAACTTCTACAGCAGAAAAGTCATTTTCGAGTCTGAGAAGACTGAAAACCATCTCCATGAGATCAACAATACTCAGATGTGCTTAAACCATCTTGCAATCTTGAATGTTCATTGCGAGGAGTCCAACTCCTTGAACATGAAATCTGTAGCTAATGACTACACATCTAGCACAGAAATATGTAAGTCAACTTTAGCTGTAAAAATGTAATCTAAATTTTATTTACGAACAAATGAGTGTATACTTTATTATATCAACATAGGTCTGCAGTGGTGTAATATTATCAAGCAATTGAAACAAATGGCAAAATGTTTATTCATTGTCCACTTATTTCTTTGAGTATTTCCTATTAACAAGACTATGGAGAAACTGAAAACCAGCCGAAGTGGATAGGATCAATGCTTATCTAGCTCCCTTTCTCCTAACATTTTCAAGTTAGTGGTCCTGTGCTCTCGAAAACTGAAAGAGAAATTTGGACCTAAAATTAAATAACTTTTTAGTAAAAAGATATTCCATTCAATGTCACGGTCAATGTGAGTTATCCCAGCAATCTGATATAAAATTATGTTGTTGTTGTTGTTTGTTGTTGTTGTTTCCTAATGCCAGGTGTTTGACAATAAAGTCATTTGACCTCTTGCACTCCAATATTTTTCAAAGATATTATCATGACCAGCCACTGAAGCACAGATTTTGAGGTGTTCCGAATCCATTTCTTGGTTTGAGTTGCACAATGGGCAGTTAGGGGACTGATATATTCCAATTCTATGAAGGTGTTTGGCCAAACAATCATGGCCTGTTGCCAATCTAAATGTAGCTACAGACGATTTTCGTGGTAAAATTATGTGAGAAGATGGTTAAAAGATGTATTTACCCTAGATGTTAAGAAAGACTCACAGCTCCCTCTGGATTCATAGATACATCATTTCTACTGACAAAGAAATAAAGAATATAATGTATTGGTAATTTCATTATGAAACCCAAATCATTCAATCTGTCTAGTATATTTTCACAGACAATTTTGTGTCTGAAATACTGTTTTAGCAGGGGTAGAGTTACTCGCATCCGTAGCATCCTTAAGCTACATGTGCCCCCTGGATGGTGCCAAATGAGTGTAACGGAATATTAGTTTGATACTCTGGCTGGAATATATGATTTAGTCTGCCAATAGTCTTCCATTCTTGACGGAAGCATAATCTGCATTCAGAGAGGTTACCTGCCTAACCCTGAGGCTAGGCTGGGTATCAGCAAATACTCTACAATGATAATACTGTAAAAGTGGCGAATGACTCGCCAGTGCAATCTAGCGGCAGGGATTGTAGGCAGCGAGGATGACGTGACGAATGGCGTGTTGAACTGTGATATGAGCTTTGTTATTCAAGAAACATATGATGTCCTAAGGATTATTCTCATTATAGTTGTAGCCTACACAATGTCAGTTAAATGTGGAAATGTTTGTTCTATGTTTTGTAAAAACTATGCCTAGTAAAATATGCCAGATCTTTCTTCAGATTTCCAGAAGATAGAGATTGGGAGTAGTAATGTAATCACCAGTAGAATATTACTTTTCTGTTACAAGATGATGATTATGATGATGATGATGATGATTATTATTATTATTATTATTATTATTATTATTATTATTATTATTATTATTACTACTACTACTGCTTCTAATACCGGTACTACAGTTATTTGCTTTCGTCTTTTAGGTGTGCCATGCTCATATAGGTAAATAAACGTAGACAGACTTTAGTGAGGTTTAATAGGGCGCGTCAGCTACTATCGCTATTTGCGTCCTTATCTAAACTTCTTTAAAAAACAAAACACAAACAATATCATAAGGAAAATGCGAGCACTAATTAAAAACGCTATCAACAGTTCTAGACGAAACGTTTAAAATTAGAGGGATAGAATATATTATGCACAAAAAACAAAAAATATACTCAGATCACTTTTGATTATCGGACTTCAATAACCATAATTCGAAACATTAGGGGTAAGTAAAAATAGAGTGTAATAAATTGGAAAAGTATACCGAAGTTTGAAATCAGTCGTAGGACTGTAAATTTTTAATACCTTGTTTTTAACAACAGACTAAAGATAATAGTTATTCCTTCACTGAATTTAACAGCTCCTACTTCTGAAAATATGAGTCAAAATCAAAGCACAATGAAAGAATCGCGAAGATCCCAAATAAACACATTAGATCTTCCATAAAGGAAGATGCGGGTTTTCTGATATTAGACAGAAACAACAGACCATACTCCTCCATCGTGTAATGAGATAGTACAGTAGCAATGACATATTCTCTGTGTTAACTGAAACTTACTAAACTGCATAAATCTACTTTACATTGTTGATATAAAACACAATTTCTTTATAGCCTAGTTTCTCCATATAGAAAATTGAAAGTCTTTACATTTTTTTATTCAAAAAGTGTGTCTTGGGATGCGTAACATAAAAATGTGAATTGTTGATTTTGTGAAGAAAGTGGACTCATGCTTTTTAATAATAAGTGATTCAGGTAGTTATTCGACAAATAATTTGCCTAGTCCTATATTTTAAAGGCATTATTAATATTTCACTAAATTAAGATCATTTTTTTTTATGATGCAAGAAATCCTAAAAGATAAAAGCTGGCTCAAGAGGAAATAACAGCTCTAAACACAGTCAAAATGCCGATTTAATTAAAATTGTTGAAGATGATGAATTCATTAGTCACAAGTGTGCTTAAAAAAAGGAAATGGAGAAACTATATTCCAGTTACGATAAAAGTTATGCCACAACGTTCTATTAATGTTCACCTCAAGACAAAAGATTTCTAAGAAGAAAATTATGTTTACCAACAGATCTCTCAACAATTGACTTCATGAATTTGGTATAGGCCCGGTATAAATTGCACCATTCTACAATTAATTATTAAAAATAAAATCCGATATTGTACCATTGAATGAAAAGGTTGTAACTATTATTGTTGAAGAAGGAAAACATTACTTATAATGCTAAAACAGACACTTTGAGGGATTCAATGAATTAGGCATAGATAGGCCTAATCAACAAACTTCAACTGAATTAAAAATTTCAGAAGTACCATTTGCAAACCAAACACTGGTTTTCATTATTCGAGGAATGTGCAAAATTTTAAAGCAAAGTACGTAGGCATATAAGTTATTTTCTATCAAAAGTTACAATGCCTGCAGAAATTTTAAAATCACATCTGCTTCATGTAAAAGATAAAATATAAGATACAGACTTTATCCCTAAAGCAGTGACTGTGCCAGTATCTTCAGTGACTAATATTTCAATGTGCTAATAAATTGTTACATAAAAAATTAAATAGATAACCATTAGCCAAGGAACGAAATATGCGATTTATGAAAGTTTCTAAAGTAATGCACAACTCAATCATAATTACATTTGAAAATATGAGAATTGTTTCATTTCATTTCTATTCCAATAACTTTGTAACTTCTTATTAATTTAAAATGTTGTGAATCTTCTGATTCTAAATAAAACTATTGATTTGCATTTTTTTAATTGACATCAAATTAACACTTCTCCGTTTTTCCTCATGTAACCTAGCACGCAGCAAGGAGTGTATAAACAATCCAAGCTGCTAGATAGCAGCACAGTCACTTTTCACCGCCTCTTGCAATGCTAAACAGGCAAGCTTTCCAGTATTATTGTTATAGAGTATTTGGTATCAGTTGAAAACTTTGATTCCAATAACTTGATTGAACATGACAGAGTGATTTTCGTGTTTTATGTCACATAGGTGAAGGAGAGTATTTGGTTTTTATTAACTTTCAATCCATCTACAATCTATATCTAATAATTTGTTTCTCCTTTCATTTGGTGCCAAACATTAAATTTTCGGTAAATCATCTTGGGCCGACTGAACAATTTGCAGATAAATTTAACTTGTGTGAATCTTGTACAATATTATTGTCATCTTTCTGATATTCTGACTCAGGCATCATTTTGTAATGACTATTGTACTAGTTCCCAGTACTGTGTACATTCGAAGAATTAATGTTCCGAGAGTTAAGACAGTTTTTTCGTTGTTATTATGATTATAATATCATCTCTGTTTACTATTTCAATACCATAAAACAGCCACGACCTTTAATATTGTA
This sequence comes from Periplaneta americana, assembly GCF_040183065.1. Classification (NCBI taxonomy): domain Eukaryota; kingdom Metazoa; phylum Arthropoda; class Insecta; order Blattodea; family Blattidae; genus Periplaneta; species Periplaneta americana. The sequence continues at coordinate 147,717,387 of NC_091131.1, forward strand.
TTGATTCACTTCTATCAGTTAATCACATAAATATTAGTTAATACATTTAATTTTAATTCTAACTGAGCCTCTTGTGTGGGTCAGTCCAGCTATCAATCTGTTGTAGTTAGCCTTGGTTGCGTATCTAAGTCTACATCAAGGGTGTACACAAGGGGGGTGGGGGTTACCGGGTTTGAATCTCCCCTCCTTGAACTTAAAAAAAAGAATTACATATAGAGATTTGAGTATTTTTTTTATCCACAATCGTTTTCCCGTCTCTAATTTTTCACTGTCAGAGTAACAAAATCTACATCGACATAAGGCATAGTCCTCCTAACCATCCTTCAATATAATCCCTATGTTTGATGCTGCGGCACGATAGGTAGGCAGGCAGGCAGGCAGGCAGACAGACAGAGAGACAGACAGACAGACAGACAGACAGACAGATAGATAGATGGATGGATAGATATTTATTAGCCTTAAGAAATACAATGATTTCATGGCATCGTCAGAGTGAATACATAATAAATATGCGGTTACATACATGTTATTCCGACATACAAGATGTCTACAATAATATACAAATAATATACAATCAACACATTCAGTAATGAAGTCAATTCTCCACAGTTTTCTTCAGACCATTACTTGTACAAGGTTCTTGGTTTCCTTATCTTCCTGGGCAGTCTCACCCCAGACATGAATCAGATAGAAAAGAAGAGCAGTAAACACAAAAGGAGATACTAACTACTGTAAGCTAAATTTGGAGTTCTAAACTAAGATACTCATTGACAGTAAAAGGCATGTGGAAAAGTAAAATATGTTTCACTGACTTTTTAAATCTAGCATAGTTAAGGGCTTTAGTTTCAACAGGGAGTTTGTTGTAAAGTCTTATCCCTGTATGTGATAAGCTATTGAGACTTTTGGATAACCTATGATGATTAAAATGTAAATTATTGCATATTCTTGTGCTGTAGTTGTGATAATCAGAGTTTATTTTAAAACTATCATAATTTTGGTGGATGAAACAGACTGTTTCAAGAATGTAAATACAAGGTAGGGGCAAAATATCAAACTCTTCGAATTATAAAAATGCTATCTTTATTATAGAGAGACCTACCATGTGCGCGTGCACACGCACACACGCACGCACACACACACAAAAAATCCACTGCAGAAAAAGGAGAAATGTCATAATTTTCTGAAAAATTAATTTGAGGTTCAATATTATCATCAAAGGAAGATGAATATCATAAACTATAATACATACTTATGAAGTTTTGAAGAAGTGTTATACAACACAAAAATAGGTAATGTCATAAAATCACGTGTTAATAGATATTTACTTTTAACTGGAACACAAACTATTCAACTTTCGAATTGATAAGCAACACCGACAAGAATAAAATAGAAAATTTCTCAATATCATTGTCGGAATCAGATTCCAAACTTTTAACATGGGCTTCACTATTTAATTCAGTTCTATTTCTTTAAAGAAACTTCCTCCTGTAGATTTTCGGATGTCTGATGCATTCATGCAAGAGGAGACATATTTGACTTCCATTGGAATACCAACTTGCTTTTTGAACAAAGTATATAGCAATGCAATCTGCATGGCATATTATTAAGGGGAGTTGGTCAGTATCGCATGCAAAATAATGGTAAAAATAGCCTATCTTCTAGCAGTCATAAATATAATAGTCTACTATTTATCAGTGGTCTTTCATTTTTGTTAGCTATGTGTGTATACATATTAAGCTTTAAAATGAAAAAGAATGGTGAGTCTAGAATAAATCTGTATCCTTAAATTAATTTTTTTAATTAAGCACAATTTTTTTTATAAATTCACTACATGTCTGTGATTAGGTACACTCTATTCACTTATTATAATAAATATAGAATTGAAAATTTGACCACTTACTGCTAATAGATACTAAAACATACCCTACTAAAATTATTCATATATCTGTAATATTATGGGCATAGGGCTTATAGTAATCATCACCGTCAATAAATTTAAAAAAATTGAAGATTAGTATAAGCTCTATGCCAATAATATTACAGATATTTTAATAATTTTAGTAGGGTATGTTTTAGTATCTGTTAGCAGTAAGTGGCCAAAATTTTAATTCAATGTGTGCTATGATAAGTGAATAGAGTGTACCTAATCACAGGTATGTAGTGAATTTATATAAAACATATGTTTAAATTCAAAAATTAATTTAAGGGTAAGATTTACACTAGACTAACCATTCTTTTTCATTTTAAAGTTTAATGTGTATACATATATCACGAAAAAAATGAAATAGCTGTGATAAATAATATTACATTTATGACTGCTTGAAGATAAGCTATTTTTACCATTACTTTGCATGCAATAACGTCCAATTCCCCTTAATCTCCTTTTCTTACCAGTGGAACCTTCAAGCCCTCTGCTATGTGTACCAATCAACAATACTTTTTTCGCACAGTTTTGACAACACATTTTATCAACAGTAATCTCACTTGAGGTTTTGATTTATCTAGAGAAAATCTAAACTCGAGTGGGATTTAATTGACTATTACACGATTAGAAGAAACTATATAAAGATTAGAAGTAACGAAGTACTCCAATATAATAAAATATTAATTCACTTACGAAAATACAAAACTGTCTTCAAATTTGTGCCATCTCAACATTATAAATATTACGCTAGTAGATGGCAGTACTGTGTTATTATTAGCTGTTTTCTTGGTATCAGTTGTGCCAACTATGGAATCTTCATTGAACTCTTTGGAAGGTTACTGGTCAAGAAAGCTTTGTTGATTCAGTTTCATTTTCATTAAAACAGTTGCATTCCACTTCAATTATCCAGATCCCAGTAATCAATGTCACTTGATAGATGATTTTCAATAAATCTTAGTATTAAACAATCTCTGATACGTGACTATTCATAATATCATATAGCAGAAGCTATAACATAATCTAAATAGTATAAACAAGTGTTAGAAAAGTTTTAATTAGGGATGATGAAATAAACAAGAAACGTTTTAATTAATGATGATGAAATAAAAAATAAACATGAATAATTTTAAAAGAAACAATTATTGAAAGTATAATTTTCACATTTGAATGTTTTAGTGGTTGGTGGTTCAGTTGATGTTATATCGGACGTGTGTGTAAAAAAAGTGAACTCGTTGATGTACAGTTTCCCTGAAAAAGGATGAGACGATTGAATATTCCTAAGTCTCAGATGTAAGACACTGCGCATGATCGGAGACCAGAGCACTGATACACAAGATAACGAATATTGAGTTACTTAAATTCAGGCTATTTGGTTTGTTACTAGCATCGTTCCGAAATTCACTTCAAAAACTGCAAAAAATATGATAATATTACGTAAATGAAAGATAAATATATACATAAATCGTGTAGTTAAATCGACAACGGACCTTCATGACTAGATCGACACTCCACACAGAAAGGAAAGCTTTCATGTCGTTTCAATAGCTCAGACGGTGAGACTTCTGCGTGTTGTGTAGAAGAGTGCGAGTTCGATTCTTAGTCTACACAACGATTTTTTTTGTCTAAATAACGTTGAAATAGCTAAGTAACGTTGAAATAGAGTTTCACAAAGTCCTGAGATTAAGTGTTAATGATCGCAAACAATACAAAATTACAAGTTATAATATTATAAACGTTAATCTAATGAATGCATTTATACACACACATATACAATGTAAATGCATATATATTAAAAACTAACAATTAAAATGAAATTAAAAAAATATATATAATAATAGACAAACTTTTACAAAGTTTAGAGTCCTTAGGCTATGTCATTTGTTGAGTAATTATTACAATATTTTATTAATAGCTTTCCCATATGTGTAAGAAATGCACTCGCACAAAACAATTTTTGTTAAAAGTATGGCTTTGGATTATTTCATTCTCACACCTTCAGTTAATTTTAACTATTTTATCTACGTGTTTGCAATAGTGTTTAATTTAGTATGCATTCAATTTTATTTATGTTATGATTGAATGGAAAAGCACTGTTGCAGTTACTGACTAATTACATATATTAATACTAATTATTAAATGCATCTGTTAAGTAACCAACTGCAGTATCTTTTGCAAAATCTTGAATGTTTAAGTTGTCAATAATATTTCTGTACTATATACTATAATACGTTAAAAGAATTTGCAATAGATTTGGGATCCTCTACTTTATAATCATTGGTTTTAATGAAAAAATATTTTCTTTCTTAGGATATCTACAAGTTTAAATTTAATAATATTCCGAATAGGTTTAATTGCATTATCTGAATTTTGTACTTTTCTATTCAAATATATTCTATTTCCCTCTTTCATAATTTTTGATAAATTACACTGTACTCCTTGCAGTATTTAAGAACATGAGGATCATTACATTGCAACTCATTACATATAGATTCTTCTTTTTAATACATGAGATTTTGAAGTCCTTGCGTTATCTACATGTTTTTACTTTTGAATTTTTTCACAACATTGAGTGGAGAACATACACTGAAGTAATTATGAAATTAAGTGAAAAATGCAATACATTAACTCTTAATATCAGTAGTACCAGTATCATATACGTTTTTCCAAGATTCATTTTGTAGACATAAATGTAAATAATCACTAGATACAGCATTTACGATCCTTTCATAGTTTTTAAATTAATATTTTGAAATTGTTCAGTGACATTGGAAACATTTAGGATTTGTTTATCATGTTCAGACAAGCTATTGATTATAGGTTCTGTCGAATAGGAATTCAGTCTAATTCTGTGTACGAAACATTTATCAATGGCTGTGCTACTTCAGCTTAAATTTAATTTGATTAGTTTCGCAACAATTGGACTTCCTGTTATATCCTGTTATTTAGATATTTAATTTAGGGTTGATTTATTAACTCTTACTATGCAAAATGCCTCTTATTTCAATAATTCTATATCACGTTAAATAGTCATTGTCTACACTAAAGTATTATCGTCAGCCCTCATTTCTCATCGTAATGGCGAACCGACGTGACATGAGACAGTGAGTTATAGCTCTAGTTGAGGCTGGATATGGGGCTAGATCTGCTGGCCATTTGATTGGTGTTCCTGGAAGTACAGCCGCGAGGTGGGTTATCGTTACCAAAATTTAGGGGAGGTCGAAAATCGCCCTATTCCTGGGCGTCCGCGGATTTCTTCATTGGAAGAGGATGTTCTCTTATTTGAGACAGTTCGACAGGACCCCTTTCTGATTGCTAACGAAATAAGAGCAGTATCTAACTTTCCCGGCTCTTCACAGACTATGATCAGCAGGTTGAGGAACTGCGGTATTAGGAGCTGGAGGGCTGCGCAAATGGAAATATTGGGGGAAGTACAAGCTGTCGACCGTCTTGCCTTTGCTACCAATTGAGTGGATTTCGATTGGAGAAATGTAATTTTCTCCGACGAAACAACCATCTCGAGTGATTACGAAGGCCCTGTCCATGTCTATCGTGAGGATGGTCTCCGACATGACCAGCGCTATGTGCACCAACGTGAAAGATCGGGTCGCTTTAGCATATCGTGTTGGGGGTGGATGTCTTACAATGGACCTGGCGTTATAGAACGCATCTATGGCCGGTTTAATGCGGGAACTTACAAGCACATTCTGGAAAATATATTCCTTCCCTCCGCCCAAGAACGTTTTCTCGAAGGAACATTGCTCTTCCAGCAGGATAACCATCCCGTGCCCTATGCTGCAAGCATTCAAAGATGGTTTCAAAGGGGACCCGAGATCGAAATCATTAATTGGCCTCCGAAGTCACCTGATTTGAATGTCATCGAAAATTTATGGGCGGAATTGAAAAAGAGAAGGATAGCTCCTATGCCCACCAAAGCCCTCGAAATCGAGACGAATTGTGGGATCAAGTTGTTGACACCTGGGAAGACCTCGCCGGGGATCAGAACTTATTCCACAATCTCGTGACATCCATGCCGGATCGACTTAGAGCTGTACTAGAAGCTGATGGCATGTGGACAAGATTTTAAGTTAACAGGTCTCTTTTTGTTTCTTATGATTTTTGTTTGAGGAAGAATACTTTTAACTTCCAAGTAAGTTTAATTTTTTTTGACGAGGTTCAGCCAACTTGTAAAACCCAGAAATTGGGCATAAATTATTCCATATTTTTCGACAAATTAGACAGTCGAGGAACTCTGAACATATTAATTACACCTCAATAAAAAAAAAGTTTTACCCGGGATCGAACACGAGACGTTTCGGTTATACAGTGGAACCAACACGCTACTATATGAGCTACCAAGACAAGACAGTGACAGCAGCAGTCCAGAATGTAGATCCCTTAGCAGACATTTGCCATTCGGTACAGTGAAGCAATGATATTTTGTGACTCGAGCTATGTTGTGAAATCCAGGCCTTAAATGGCAGTCTTCTTCGTGATCCTTATTCTGGTCCTTGTCCTTGTTGTGGTCCTTGTAACAATTCTTGTACTATTTATCATGGTATGTATTGTTACGTCGATATCGAGTGAACTGCGCTGTAGAACTTTAACTTCCGACGAGCAAGAATCGTCTCATTCTTTTTAAGGATAACTGTACATGGTGTATCCCTCAAATTATTCAGGATTTCCGAATGGTGCTCTTCATTTATTTGTAAACAGGGTTTCAGGGAAGATGCATAGCTATGACCAGTGATCTTTATTAATTCTTGTTCTTGAATGCCAATGCGAGTCATATTTGAAAGTGCTGTGCATCGACTGGAGTGGTTTGTAATTTTCTGTTTTTTGACGTTCAGACCAGTCCAGTTTGAAATGTTGGCAAACAAAGAAACAAATGCTAGGGTAGTGATAAAAATAAACAAATGCTAGGGATGCGATAAAATTAAACAAATGCTAGGGACGCGATAAAATTGTGCGATAAGCAGCCATGATTGGTTGAAAGACGTCCTTTCGTACCGTTTTATTGGTCAAAAGTAGTGTGACGTAGTAATCTGCACATTATTATTCTGTCAAATGGTATGCACTGTCCTGAAAAACTTGACTTGAGCAGCTGTGATATGATTCATTCCACTAAAAACTTTCTTCTGTCATTGCATTTCTGATACCTGAATCCCATATCCATTATATTCATTATTCAGACCGAGTCCTTCCATCATCGTTTTCTCTGCAGCTGGATATTTACTGTCTCATACCTTTAAAATATCTTGCGCCCCAATACATTTTTGTCGAAATCATCTAAATTGGAGACATATTTTCTCTCATTTTGCTTAATTGCCGGGATAAGAATTTGACAATACCGGAATATTCATCACTCTTATCCACTTCACCTGCAATCTGCTACACAGTCCGAATACTGATACTACAGGCTGCTGTTCTTCTGGACACTTGGCAATGTTGATCACTGGTAGACCAGTTTCTGCCACATGGCACACAAGCCTCCTCGTTTGACTTTTCAGGACTTCTCTCTTGAAATTTCCTTCAGCCACCATTAAACTATTACTGCATAACACTAACAGTATGATACTGTCATAACTTAACACAAAACTAACTATAATATAATAGGAAAATAGAAAAACAATAGAATAAACCGCTGCACGAGTGAACTTTCCAGTGGAAGAATAGAAGTTGGACTGAATATGATTGGTTCTTATGGAGCACGTGACTACTTTGTTGCTATGGCATACTCACAGTCGCATGCATTCTTATGTGGCAAGGATAATAGTAGAGTTTAATAAATATAATAAAGGGAAAAACGGAAATAATTTAAGTGTATTTACTATCTTAAAAAATACATGGGTTTAATGAAAACTATATATATTTTACTATGTTTTTGTTTATTATAAAAATATAACACTACTGCTATCAATTTATTGAAGAATGAAGAACAAGATACTCAAATCAAATACAAACAGGGAGTATGAATTAAAAATCAACTCTTCTTACATACATATGAGATTATGTCAGTTCAATTTTAAATTATTCAAACGAATTCTGCACATTATTTCCTTAAACAATATTTCCTCTCAGTGCTAATTAATATTAACAACCCGAAACTCTAAACAGCATAACATTCTAAACATAATATGCAACTAAAAACTCACGCTTATATCATTCGCTTCACTTGCCACTATGTTCCTGTGGTATTAATTTTTCTCACACATATTCTCTCATTTGCTATCAAGTACAAAATTAGTCTTGCTTCCTGAGAAAAATTTTCAGTTTACCTGGAACAGAGAAAAACACAGACATTATTGGAGTAAAAATAATTGATTCAGGAAACACCAGTGGCGGCTCGTGATTTGAAAATATGGTGGTGCACAATGGATATCCAAGAGAAGTTAAACATACTTCAAAGTTTAAAACCGTGTATACCTGAGGGCGTATACATATAAAGCTAATTTATATCCAATTAATAAGTAAAATTACTAAATACAAGCATACCTATTTATACAGAAAGTCCAAAAGTGGAACGGTTGTGGGCGGAACTCTCTATATTGCAATTTACCCTCATGAAAAACATTTGAGTATAGAATCGTCATCAGAATGCTACCAAGTACCAAGTGCAACGTTTTCGTTCATAAAATTCAAATGCAGCTTTCGTAGACTGTCGGGAGTTAGCAGCACTTATTGTCAGAACGATAACTCTTAGAACTTTAAAGAAAAATACAAGCTCCTTTATGTATTGTGCCATTTGTGTGCATGTAGATTGAGAGAGTAATATGCGAAATATGCGACTGTTCGTTGCACAAGCCGAATGAATACATTTTTCATGCTCATTACTTCGGACAAATGTCTAGTTGAAACAGATACTTTCCCAGTGAATTTAGTTTCTTCTGCACTGACGTTGATGTCCATGCCAGGGAGTGCGACAAACCGTTCTCAATGAGGAAAGCAATAGACCACGCCTCTAACCCCCCTGTCCCCGCATTAGCCGAACATCTCTATAAACTACCTTTCCTAGGTTTTCAACATCTTTGCAAACCAAGAGGCTCGGAGGCTCCTGCAGACATACAAAACAAGATGCCAGCTGCAGACAGTCATGAATTAAAATTGTAAAATAAAATTACATTTTTAATAGTAACAAAGCCGGAAGATTAGGAACATTACTGGGGAGTGTACAAACCTGCAACTCCTTTGAGAAGCCACCACTGGAAAACACTAAACACGAATATACTAGAAAATTACAAAACATCAATTAATCAGTTGTTGGTTGTCCAGCATTGTTCTTCGGAGTTCCTTTATCGGGAATCAGGAATGGAGAGCCATTTATGTTTGTCAAGTTCAGGTTATTTGATAATTCAAGGAAGTGTGAACAGTTCCAAGTTTTCACTATAATCAATGTCTATGTTTTGGGGATCATTTTTCAAATAATTTTTTCATGTACAAGTTTCAGTTTGTGTTATAAGTGTAGGAATAGCTTTTACAAACAAGATTAAATAGGAATTGCTTCATAAAGAAAGGGCATCAGTCACATTTTTTTCGAAATTGAATTAACATTGAATTTCTCATCTTGAATGTTCAACGCATCGTTTTATCAAGAAAGGAAGTCAGTTCAACGTTTCCTTCATTGTTATATTGTGATTGGAATGTGAGCATTTTGTAAAGGAAGGGCATCGGTTCGGACATCTCCCACAACTTAGCTAAAGTGGACTGATGCCCTTTCTTTATGAAGCAATTCATATATGGGGTGTGTACACATGTGAAATATTGATTGTAATTTTACAGTTTTAGTTTCACCTGCCACCTGCTCAAACGCACCCGATGGCTGCTTTTACTACCTGCTCATAAGACCATTTTAACAATGCTTTCACTGAAATAGTGTATATCCAAATTCCAATGGTAGGTGCAGCACCAACCAGCTCATCTGTATGTGTGCTTCAAACTATAAAAAAAACGTTGTTCTACCTACTTTGTGTCAGTGTGACATAATGAAGTGGGTTACAAATAATAATCATCAGAAACTTGTGTTAGAAATCTTGTGAATAAATTCGTGAAACCATGACTTAGTAATGTAGAAAGTTCTACACAAAAAAAGTTGTCCAGTTTTCTTGTTTGAACAAACCCCTTTTTTGGAAAGTACTGAAGCTGTAATTTTCTGGGGCACTCATTCATTTTTTTTTTATTGAACTGCTTAGTTGGAAGAGTCCCTAACTGAAAAGTTCATACATTTATTTGTAAATCACCAAAAACTGGCAGCACATGAACAGATCATGGTCTCCTGCAGTTTTTTTAAAAACAAAAATATTTAATTAACCTTACAAGTCCCATAAAATGTCCTCCTAGTAGTTAATTTGCAAGTTTAGTTTGAAAACTGTTCTTAATTCTGCCACATACGAGTTTTATAACTGACCAGCTCATTGGCTTTCATATTTTAAATTTTGTTTATGCACGTCTAGTTGTATTTCCTTTTGTTTCAAGAGCAAGAAATATAATGGATTAACGATGCTATTAGAGTTGCAAAACAAAGTAATATTTTAATTACACAATACAAATTTAAAGCATAAGACCTATGTCCACAAGCGACTTCAAAGGCTGTTAGGAGCTACCATCTAGTGCAGACCAGGACAGGATACAGCACTGTGACATCACCTCTCTCCGCTCTGCCGTCTCGCATTCGACATCTGTGCAGGGTCTGTGAAATGTGGTCAGCAGTTTGCAGGGAGGGTGGAGAGGCGTGCAGGTAGCCGTGATATAGGCGATAAATAAAAGTGATCTGCGTTCATAACACAGTTTAATGCCTGGATATCCCAATGGTAATGTTAACTCAATTGCACATCTTGTGTACTGATTATAAATAATTCAATTTCTGCTCTATTATGCGAAAATCAATCTGTAGCAAAGACAGTCTCATATGCTGGACACTTTCCTGTATCTAATAGTCACGTAGTATTTCATTTCAGTTAATTTGGCGAAACAAATATATACTAAAATAATACAAGTTTTTATTATGCACGTTCATTTGTACGTCAAGATATTCTTTATTTACAATGACTGCAATCACACAACGTGTTTAAAAATAATTAGAAATAATGAAACCTTTGCTGTATTTTATGAAAAAATACATACAAACTACATTTTCTTTTCTCTGTAATTTGGAAGATGGCACAGAATGATTAATTATGTTGACATTTTTTCTGCATTTTTTGTTTCTTTTTTCTTTAACTAATTTATCAATATTGGAACACAATGTCTGGGCAATATATAATTAAGACTGTATGTTAGGTTGTGATCTGACAAGATACTTCTTGATTTAGATTTAGCAAGTTTCATAACAGAAAAAATTGTTCGCATACAACCATACGAACCAAACATACATAATACCTGTGCAGCAAATGCATACAATCACGGGAATTTGGCTTGGTAGAAATTCCTGTTAAAGTCAACCAAGTCCTTGTGTTTATATTTGTCCTTCAACAAATCGTCACATTGTAAATTTAACAGTTCCAATTGGTACCTGCTAGGAACATCTTTGACATCTGGGGAATAAGGGGTTGCAAAGAGCTGAAATATAGTAGAAACGGTTCTACATCTTGAAACTTCGACTCAACTGGCGAAGAAGATCTTGTAGAATTTGAGTATATTCTTATGAAAGACTAATGTCCGGATCACGCACTTGCGATAATTTTGAAAAATGCACAGTTTCCAGCCAGCAGTTGATTTATCCATAGAGCCAATGACAATTCCAACGCTTCAACTTTATAATATATATCTGTTATGATGAGATCCTTGCCCTGAAGTAAGGTATTTAAATCATTTAACTGATCTATTAAATCCTCATGGAAAGCCAAGTCACAAATTCAGGTTTTTTCTTGCAACTCGGGGACAGGCTGATTTAGACTAGTCATGAATAATGCTATTTCTTCTCTTAACTCAAAGAAACGCCGTTTATGTAGGCAACTTTGCATTACGATGCTCTCACCTGACATCACACGAAATGAGGGATGTGCTCTTCCTCCACGAACGTCACACAGTCTGAAACTGTCTTCCGCTGATCTAGTGGCAATTTTTTCCTATTCATGTTATGTTTGACCACTGAATAAGCAGGCAGTATAAGCAGCCATCGGATGCTGTGTGTTGTGATTCAGTCATTGAGCAGTACAGGATGAGACAGCAGTCCCCTGATATCTTCTGCTCGTCCTGTACTGCTCAATGACTGAATCACAATCATGTGAAAGCCGACTTCGTAGAACTGATTATAAACAGAAGACACACGATATCAGGGGACTGCAGAAGTCGCCCTCAGCCCATCTTGTTGCGTACCGTGAAGCGGGAGATTTTAAATCGAATCGATCTTCAAACTTATTTTGCATCGAAATTATACATTTCCGGACATGGGTTCCCAAACAAAACTTTATCTATTTAGTCCCCTCTACAACCCCTAGAAGTTTGTAATAGGAATTATGAAACACCCTATATATATAGTGTGTGTGTGTGTGTGTGTGTGTGTGTGTGTGTGTGTGTGTGTGTGTGTGTGTGTGTGTGTGTGTGTGTGTGTACATTTTATCTTTCTACACTCAAGGAAGGTAGAAAGTTAAAATATATACATATATACATGCACAGGGGTAGGCAAATCCCGGCACCAGGTCACCCTATGGCACCAAAAACCTTGTAGGTGGCACCTGAGTTTTCTGAGTTCAAATTCTTTCGAGACTTCAATTTCTTCTATCTCACTAATATATAATGTTAACAAAAGCAGTCTTAAGAAGTTCGATTGTGTAATGTGTTCTATTAATTAATTATAACATTGTTTAATATATTTTGGTAAATGTATCCTTATCTTAGCTCGAATGGTTTAAAATGTGATGATGGCTCCTGAAGAAAAAGGGGCTAGCACCTGAAAATTGTGTTTTGTCTATCCTCCTCTATGTGTGTGTGTGCGCGCGTGCGTATGTGGACGTGTATGTAGAGATAAAAAGGATGATTTTCAATTACCAACTTCAATATTGAATGATTATATAACTCTTGTCATACTTACTTGGCCGAGGCTCCACACCTCACTAATTGCCTGTCCAATATTCATCTAATGGATTAAACTTCTCGATCTCCTCCTAAAAAAGTTACATATAATGGTAAAGATCTTTATCAAAATACTACTAATTAGTAATCTATGACACAGAAAATATAATAAAACCCCTTTTCAACAAATCTCTATGGAACTAATTATTTTTCCTTAAATGTTATTTTTCTTAAAAGGGAGTTTTCACTTAATGTAAGCAAGGAAGCGCTAAAAGCAGAAATTGAAACATCCTTAGACCATTTAACTATTTTATATTTACAGTTTCTTCATACCCATTAAATGAATTAATTAATCAAATGCTCAGAACATTGGAGTTCTCCATTTGTTTTCTGATATGTCAGTAAATATGAGGGGGGGATCAAAAAGTAATACACAACAACTTTGTGTGGCAATGTATTTAATAGGTAAGCAAAACGAAATAATCAGAAAAAAGCTACAGGTTTTACCTATTTTTCAACATAGGAACCAAGTCTCTGAACACATTTCCCCCATCGTGACACCAGATTCAGTACATCTTGTTCATAAAACTTCCTTTTCTGGGCGTATAACCACTTGTACATGACTGATTTCACTTCTTCATCCGAACCAAAGCATTAGCCACCTAGGACTTTTTTCATTGGGCCAAAGAGGCGAAACTCAGACAGTGTGAGGTCTGGACTGTAGGGTGGATGACTGCCACCTTAATGCCTCTGGCATTGGGTGGAGTTGCAGCGGTCATTGGTTGGCCGGAACGTGCTTTGTCAGTAAGATTTACTTGGACCTCTTCGAAGAATCTGCACCACCTGGAGATGTTGCTATGGTCCAGACAATCAGCATCATACACCTTCAACATTTCCCTGAGGATTTCACTTGAGCTTTTTTGTTTTGCTCAGAAAAAACGGACTACACTTCACTGTTCTTCACAAGTAGACGATGCTAGCATACATTCCATCTTCACTCAGTAGTTACCGCTCGTTCCGCCAGGGTGACACCTACTCAAGCCATTGCTGTCTGTAGTGCAAGATTCAAACTAACTAGGCTAACTGCCAACTTTGAACATCCTAACCAAAATAATATATTATAAAGAAATTGTTGTGCGTTACTTTCCAATCCTCCCTAGTATATGTGATGTTATTGACACTTTTATTTGAAATGTTGTAGTTTAGTATCTGCTGCAAGTTCATAGCTGAATCTTCTTCTCTGCAGAGAATACATTCTGGTGACATATAAATTCCAATTCTAAAGGGATGCGCTGCCAAACAATCATATCCAATTACTAGTCTGAAGACGGCCCCTACTGTTCTTCTTGGAGAATTAGGAATCAAATTTATAGTTTTAAAAATTTGCAAAGAGATTTATTGTCACTATCATTATCATTTAATCACTGATTAGCTATTAAGTTATTTAAATTAATAAATAACGACTTCACTGTGTTAACATTTTAAATAATGATGTCATTGTATCCGAATGACTAGTTTCGATGTTATTTTCAGCATCTGTTGAATCCTAGTCCGTGGTTTCTGAATAATGCAAAATTTCAGAATGAAATCTTTATTGGATTATGGTTCCTTTCCTTGTAAAAAAAAGTCTGCATTTTCAATTCCTTTCAATACACAAGAAGGTGTCCACTGTGAAGCAACTATTTTGTCTGTTTTTGTAGAAACATAATTTTGGTATAGATTTCTCTCACTCTGTTACTGAAACATTAGCCTGAATTGCATATTTTGAATCACAAAACATGCTACTTTGAAAAATGAATTTGTTCTGTAAATTAATTAATGTACACTGGTATCAATAGCTTCTAATTCACAATCGTAGTGTGTAGTGTGTTTTCCTGCTGTAAGGTGAAGAAAAAAATATCACAATAAATATCCCCTCCAGCAATATTATTTTGCTGCAGAGATTCATGTGTGTAAATGTGTAACCACTATGATTTTGGATATCTATAGTTTCTAATGCTTGCAATTTCATTATTTCTGTATTCATATTCCTTTTTCTTTATATTTTACGACAGTTCAAGATTATATTCCAAATAAATGTATTCAAGTGAGGATCGTGGTGTTAACAATTTTTTTGGAATAGATGTAGTATTTTAATCCATTTGTTTTTTATTTTCATATAAAATAGGATCATTTTCTGTAATAATTTGCATGACTTACTGTCCAGTGATTATTCTTTGATCTTGGACAGTTTCTAATTCTTGCAACCATGTTGCAGATGTAGTAAGTGCTTTGCTTCCGTATAACAATGGAGGTTTAATAAATATATAATCTAATTCTGAATATATGAGGGGCAGTCAAATGAAAATGGGTAATCATCCGTATATCTCATGGCGGGTAAGTTGGTACCACTGCAATTTGATTGCTGAACTGACATCTGGTAGTGACTCGCGAAAGCACAGTTACAACCTCTGTTTACACACTAGTCGTTTGTTTATACTGCTGGAAGTGAGGTTAGAGATACGTGTGTTCGTCCAGCATCACTAATGGAGGCAGGTAAAGAAGAACAGCAAGATCTAGTGCGATTTTTTACTGCTAAAGGAGTAAGAGGACGAGAAATCCATCATCACATGTCTGCTGTTTATGGCCAACACAGCATGTCATGTTCGCGTGTACTGGAATGGCACAAGAGATTCCAAGAGGGATGCATGTCACTGCAAGACAATGGTCACCCAGGACAGGCTCATCGTGCCATTACTCCTGCTGTTATTGCTGAGGTGATGGTCTGATATTGGGAAATCGACAGATCACTGTGGAAGAACTTCGTTGTATGGTGGGAATAAGTCACGGTTCCATACATGTCATTGCTACGAAGCACCTGCATTATTGAAAATCTGCATGCAATGGGTTCCACATCAGTTGACGGAGGAACAAAAAACCAACAGAATGGTTGCTTCACTGAGTTACTTGCAATGATACCACGAGGAACGAGGAAGAGTATGCATTTCTGTCCCGTATTGTCACTGGGGACAAATCATGCTACCGCTAATTTGAACCGGAGAGCAAACAGCAGAGTCAAGAATGAAAACACATGAATTCTCCTCCACAGAAAAAGTTCAAAGCAATACACACAAATCCCGGCAAAAATCATGTTGACATTCTTCTTCGATTCTAGGGGGTCTCTCTTGTTGAATTTCTCGAGCATGAGGTCAAAATCAATGTACAGTGTTATGAAGAAACTTTACAGAAACTAGCCATGCCATTAAGTCTAAATGCCCTGGAATGCTATTGAACAGCGTTATTCTTCATGATAATGCCCGCCCACATACTGCCAACTCCGTGAGAAATACAATTCAAACATTTGGTTGGGAAATGCTTCAACACCCCCCCCCACTCCCCTACAGCCCAGATCATTTCCCATGCGATTTTCACATCTTTGGAGAGCTGAAGAAAGACATTCATGGATTTCTTTTTGCATTGGACGAAAACGTGTGTGACTGGGTAAAGAACTGGTTCAGTAGACAGCCCACAAGCTTTTTCAGTAATGGGATTGATCGTCTTGTCTCGCAGTGGGAAAAATGTATAAACAGTTTTGAAGATTACTTTTGAGGCAATAAAGGTTCTATTATACTTTTTGGCATCTGACTCATTTTCATTTGACTGCCCCTCATATACCCATTAAATTTGGTATTAGCAAACACATTAACAATAAACTTTCTCAAACACACAATATATTTTCACAACAATAATATTGTTTAAGTATTGTAATTAAATTTACAATTTGAACACACAACAACTTTCTACAAACTTACTTTCAATTCAGATATAAAATGTATACTACTGTATCTAATAAATATCGCATATACCAGTACTATTGCTAGTGCCACACTGGTATGATTATACCTTGTAAAAAAGATTGATTACAAACATTTAGAATAGGTGGGAATTTTTCTAAAACAAGTTATGTATTAGCAAATACATTCAAATGTATTCTTCTTAGAAGAATTTTCTTTAAAGGAGGAATCAATTACATTATCTTATGGTAGTTCTCCCAGGACTTTCGAAATCACTCCTTAAAAGGGGAATGTTAAAATGAGGTTTTACTGTATCAGTATAATGTTTACAGCTAAGGAAAATACCGAATACCTTTACACCAATATGATTACATTTTATGCAATATGATCTTGTATTTTTTTGAAGACATACAATTTTCATTATTTCATGACAGATTAATATTAAATTAGTGGAAGAGCCTATATTGTAAACAACTGAAACATTACAAAGGGCAATCTTCGGTCAAAGTAATTCTGTATTTTGTTCACGAAGAAAGAGTAAAATACAGACTTTTTTCTATTCCATTTCCGATTATTCTTCAATTACTGGAGTGGACATGATGTTTATAGTAAACTTCAAAGTAACAAATTTGTGTTACATATCAACAAGTGGTAGAAATATTACATGTGACTATGAAGACAATCCTTCGGTTTGCCAGAAAAAAAAGAAAGCCTATGCTGGTAACCAAGATTCTTGGTTTTCTTGAACAACGATTTTCCTGTATACAGACTATACAAAACTAGAAGGATATTGACAGTTCTCTCTCTCAGACATAGAAGAGGAACAACATTGTGAAGCTGTGCAGTGTGGCTGATTATGCAGCCTGCCTGTTGTGTTGAAACTGAGCAGCTGATATGAACTCGTAAATTCATAAATTTGTATCATGCAGTACTCTTTGACTGGACTAATATAAATAATAATAATAATCTTGTAGTGTAGGCTTTCACGGCCGGAGTCTATAGATCTAGATTCATTTTCCGGGCTGAGAGGCCGTGGTCTGTTGGTTGGTTTTCTACCAGATGTTTCGTCTGCAACTGCGGCAGACATCTTCAGTGGAGTGGTATCCGAGGTCGCAAAACTCTTCTCGGCATACCTGAGGAAACTGATCCTGTGGCCCATCATGGCCAATGAAAACTCTGATCAACAGGGCCAGGCGGGTAGCCGAGCCACAACACATCCAACAGGAGCTGAGCCATGTATCGACAGCACTCATGGCAAATGGCTACTCAAGGCCGGAGATAAAGAGAGCCATACGACCCACAGTAACACCATCTATGTGGTCACAAGAATGAGCGACTAAGAAGGGCACGGTCTTCCTACCGTATTTAAAGAATGTGACAGACTGTATCAGCAGGGTACTGAAACGACATGAAGTGGAAACGACCTTCCTGCCGAGTAAGCAAATCCAGAGCATGCTGAGGTCATCCAAGGACAAACGAGATAAGCTGCTGTCTGCCGGAGTTTACAGGATTCCATGTTCGTGTGGGAAGGTCTACATCGGTACTACACAGCGGAGCGTCAGGACGAGACTGACAGAACACAATAGGAATTGCCGCCTAGGACATATCGACAAATCGGCAGTGGCAGCACATGCCTATCAAGAGGGCGATCACAATATACGATTTAAGGACATGGACATCTTGAGCACGACGACACACTTCTTCTCCCATCTACATAGAGAAGCAATCGAAATCTATAAACATGACAACAACTTTAATCGCAAGGAAGAAGGCGTAAAGGTAAACAAATGTTGGTACTCGGTCCTACATAGAACAGATAAGCCACTACAACAGAAGGACGGAACCCAGAACAGGAGCAGTGAACAAAGCGGCGCGGACTGCAGCGACAACAGGCCTCGGTCCGCTAGTTGCACTATAAATATGCCCGCACAACCAGCCACAGGATCAGTTGCCTCAGGTACGCCGAGAAGAGTTTTGCGACCTCAGATACCACTCCACTGAAGACGTCTGCCGCAGTTGCAGACAAAACATCTGGTAGAAAACCAACCATCAGACCACAGCCTCTCAGCCCGGAAAATGAATCTAGATCAATAATAATAATAATAATAATAATAATAATAATAATAATAATAATATAATAATAATAAATGAAGAATGAATGTGAATATGGTACATAATGTGCAAGTGATATATATATAATACAAACCGTAATCAGGATTTCATGCTAATAAATTTAAAACTCTTCGTGCACCACACATAATCAGCCAATAATGCTTCATGGAGAAGTGTTCCCTATTGTAATGAACATATGGCGCTGATGTCCGATATACTGCCACTGTCCACACAACTCTCACTATCACTAAGAGAAATGTTAATCTCTTTCACACAGTTTTCAATTAATCCCTCCATTTCCCATGCTTCTTTTATAACATGTTCCATGCGGTTCACTACTTTATTCAAGTCTTCTGAACTGACATTTTCCACATCATCTAGTAATAGTTTTTCCACTTCTTTCACTGTACAACGAACATTGCTTGTAGCAACATGTTTTTTAATTTGGCCCATATGATTTCAATACAATTGAAGTGACAATGGTATAGTGGCAACTGGCTAACATTATGACCGTATTTCTTCATCACTTCGTCCGCTACATACTTTGGACACTGTGGTTTGTGTTGTGCTGCTAAATGTAGGAGTTATGCTTTCTTCATGTGCTTGTTGACAGATATTTTGTGTGAGGCAAACCAATGGGTGATTCCTTTCTACTGGCCATAGTCATGGAATGATGTGGAACATTGTCCATTACTACTGCCAACGGTCTCTCTATGTACTTCAATAAGCACCTTTCGAACCATTCTTCGAATTTTATATGTTCATCTCCTCATGGTAGTCGACAGTTTTTGTTATCTAAAAACATGAAGGCAGTTTTCAACTAACCCTTTTGATGTTTCTGAATGCAGTACAATAATTCTCCCCTCCTTTCCAATAGGTACTGTCATCGTACTTTCCAGTGTGTCATCTGTCCCACCTTTACTTAGAGTGTGGCTGTCATTCAACTGTGTTTCATCCAGCCATACAACAGTAGAAAAATCCTTCTGCATCATGCCTCTCAAAAATTCACATCACCAGGTAACAATGTAAGTTCTCTCCAATAACACATGACCACTGCTTTTTTTACATTTAAAACATAAATTCTATATGACAGTGAGCAGGGAAGAAACACTGCCATGGAAGAGATCCACATCTCGTAGCAAAGTTCGCAGCTAGCTTTTTAAAATAAGATGCTCCTTCCATCAGTAATAAAAATATGTTGTCGTTCAAATGCCTAGACATTTGTCAACGAAGTCCTTAGTCCTCTTGCACTCCAGTATTTTTGAGGTATAGAATCTTCTTTTTGCAGGGTTCTATATCTTCCTAAACATTCTAAGTTCATGGGTTCATTAGAAATGTATAACAATATCTCTACTAATAATAAAATTATAACCAAAAATTTTCTGGTAATTATCGCTTTTGCAAAAATAATTTGTGTAAACGAGTATAATTAACTATTCTGAGACAGAAAATCGCATTTTTTTAATTTTCGTTTGTATATCTATGTATTTGTTACCTTTTCACTCAAAAAATGGCTGAACCGATTTCTATGAAAATTGGTATGTAAGGTAAGGTAGTTCCCACTTAGATTTTAGGCGTAATGTTATTCAAAATACTCTCTTAAAATGGGGGTTATAAGGAGGCCTGAAGTAAATAAATTGATTATCTAGCTTATTATTGATTTTTAGGATGTTACATAACAAAAGTTGCTACAAAGATCTTACCGATAACTTTTGTTCTGTGCAAAATTTTGATACAATATATAACGAGATATATGAGTTTTAAAATAATAATGCTTTTTATGTCAGTACCACCTGTCAGACTAATATACGAGTAATAAAGATAAAACAAATGACTTTGTATTTATCTAAGGCGGCCTTGCACAACAATTGGAAAATATTAATTTAACAACCCTTTTTATACAGATCTCATTGTATTCTATGACATTCATGTGTTTATCCATGACCATAACGAAAAACATGCCTTTACTAAATACTTTTGCGTTTGTAAAGTAGGCTTTTATTCAACATTACTTTATTCCACTAGTGAGATAAAGACTTTATCTCACAGTTTGAACTTTATCCCACAGTTCATTAGTATTTTCCTAGTACCTGGGCAACTATTACCCAAGAAGTTAATATATTAGTTACTAGATGTCACTACCTCTACTTCTTTATTACCATTTTTTAAATATACATACACTCAATCTCCTTCTCTTTTCTCTATCTACTACGTCGTAATTTGTGCACTGCATTCATATCTAATACGTTTTTTTTTTAATTTGTAATAATTTACCTTCTGGGAGGTGAGGAGACTTGAACCTACGAAGTTGCGTTTATAGAATTTTATAACAACACGCGTTAGTCAACTAAGCTAAACAGACATGATGATTAATTACGTTTTAATATTCCTCTTAAGTTTACAGAAGTAAAATGTGACATTATTTTAATCACATTAGTCCCGTGAACACTTCTAAATAATCCCTGAAATTTCAAAAAGACGACAGTACACGTTTAAAATGAAAAAAAATATATATTAAAATTATATAATTAATTATAATTTGTTATTTATCCATGACCATAACGAAAAACATGCCTTTACTAAATCCTTTTGCGTTTGTAAAGTAGGCTTTTATTCAATATTACTTTATTCCACTAGTGAGATAAAGACTTTACCTCACAGTTTGAACTTTAGCTCACAGTTCACTAGTATTTTGCTAGTACCCGGTCACACACGTATAATTTCCATTCAACTATTATTCAAGAAGTTAATATATTAGTTACTAGATGTCACTACCTCTACTTCTTTATTACCATTTCTTAAATATACATACACTCAATCTCTATTACGTCGTAATTTGTGCATTGCATTCATATCTAATATGTTTTTTTTTTTTTTTTTTTTTTTGTAATAATTTACCTTTTGGGATGCGAGGAAACTCGAACCTGCGAAGTTGGGTTTACAGGATTTTAAAACAACACGCGTTAGCCAACTGAGCTAAACAGACATGATGATAAACCACGTTTTAATATGCCTCTTAAGTTTACAGAAGTAAAATAAGAAATTATTTTAACCACATTAGTCCCATGAACACTTCTAAATAATACCTGAAACTTCAAAAAGACAAAAATACACGTTTAAAATGAAAATATATATATATATATATATATATATATATATATATATATATATTAAAATTATATAGTTAATTATAATTTGTTATTTATCCAACGCCTTAGATATCATTCTTCACTAATCATGGCCTCCTACATCATAACCTACCTAGTACACGTATCGATTCTAAAATCCATGCCATGATATGTGATTATATGAGAACTTATTTTCAACATATTTTCTTTTATAAAACATAATTTTTCGTTATGGTCATGAATAAAATTACGTATGGTACTTGTGAGCGTGATCTTTATTGCAGTCATGTAACTTAAGCACTTGGCTAATGCCTCGTGCTTAAATCTTTCCACTCGCGCAATAAAGATGCACTTACCTCACAAGTACCATAAATAACTATTATCCAACGCCTTAGATACCATTCTTCACTAATCATGGCCTCCTACATCATAGGTAACCTATCTAGTACACATATCGATTCTAAAATCCATGCAATGATACGTGATTATATGAGGACTTATTTTCAACATATTTTCTTTTATAAAACATAATTTTTCGTTATGGTCATGGACAAAATTACGTATGGTACTTGTGAGCGTGATCTTTATTGCGCTCGTGTAATTTAAGCGCTCGGCTGAAGCCTCGTGCTTAAATCTTTCCATTCGCACAATAAAGATGCACTTACCTCACAAGTACCATAAATAACTATTATCTATACTAAATTCAATTATAAAAGGAGGGCGTTTGTGTTTTTGTATGAGGCAATCTTAGAAAACTATTTAACCGATCTGGAAAGTTTTTTCATCATTGGAAAGTATAGTTCCTTTAGATGGACATAGGCTTTATTCATTAGAGAAGTGAATTGAGGACAGGGCACAAACGCATCATAAGGAAGGACTAAAAGAGATTTTTAAGCACAGAAAACTTTATATACTGTTGAAACTAAAGGTGAATGAGCGATATGTAGTTAAATCTAATGCTATTTGAAGGAAATAAAATTTGATGTCTGATTTGCATTGTGTTTATGAACAAATGAAAGTCAGAGATGAAATAATTTTACAAATACACACACAGCACATATTTAGTATTAATTATTCAGTAAGATACCGGTACATATTTTTATTGCTTAATTACACACTTGAGTGAACTACGATAATGTATACTTAAACTTTATTTGGTCCACATCAAAGATTAATTTTTACTGCATTTTATTTTTTTGTCCATGGAACATAATCGAAATTTTACAAATGTTGTCGTAAAAGACGAGTATTTTCCCTGGATCAAAATTAAAATACAAAGGAGTAAAAAACAGTATTTTACCTTGGAGCTCACTGGAGCTGTTCATTTTCTAGATCATCAATGTCATTTTACAAACTATCAAGAAATGGTGTTCTTGTGATCATCATTTACCCACATTTGTTTCCTATGGTTCTTAAAAAATAATATTTGTGTATCATGTCAACTTTAATGTCTTTTTATTTATGTAAACAAAGATGTGCAATGGGACCAACAGAAAAAAATTTCCTTCACACACAATCCAAGCTATATTCATATTGGTTTGGAGTGATTTGTTAAGGAATGTATTCAAGACTAAATTAGAAACATGTTAAAAGAATTATTCGTGCATAAAAACGATACCATGGTACCATGTAACGCCAAGATGAGAAGGCCACAACCTCTGAAAACCTCTACTGCACACCTTTCGTATTAATGTCTCTCACTGCAGCAAATAGACCGAGAATAGTTTTCACATCTATTTCCTACAGATTTCCAACATGTTGAACATCATAATGAACAAGCCTTAGCTTTCAGTTTAACATAATTTTTAAACTATTTTAATCTTACAACTTTGGCACATTGCTTGCCATTTTAATATATTGTTTACATTATAACTATATTTACTGGAATGTTTTTTATTTGAATGTTATTTTAATACTATGTACGCCATTGAACTCCTAAAAAAAGCAAGCAAGATTAAACTTTTACTTGTGTCTTATATGTGTTTTGTATCTTTATATCTTTTTCACCTACGTTCAATTGTACTTGTTTATTAGTAAACTATAAAAAAAAGTCGAAAATATTCGTGATGCTTATTAATATATTGTAATTTGATGTAACAGAATCTACTTCTGCTGCCTTAACCTGATAAGTGATTGACTGAAAATAAAAACCAACTATTTGATATTATTATCCATTATTTCAGTATTACAAAATTGGATTGAATTCGGCGTAGCTCAGTGGTCAGAGCGGTTGGTACGTAGAACCAAGGACCCGGGTTCGATCCCTAGCGCCGGAACGAATTTTTCTCCTCAAATATTAATTGTCAATATCGCAGATATTATTCTGTAGGACAAATTAATAAATCTATAATATGCACGTGTAGATGGCAGAGCAATGTGCTTTCACAATAGAGACCTATTTCAAGAATGATTTTTAAACTGCTACACAGCATATATTCAGACGACACTTCAACTTTGGTCACCATGGAAAAGTGCCAGATGCTTGCACCATTGCAATGTGAGTTAGTTCCTTTAGAAACACAGCATCTGCCTGTAATCATAAAACAGGGCTGAGGGAAAGGACAGTACAAAAGACCTTTTCCAGTAAGTAATTTCTCGATATGATGACATCTTTTGACCATTCCGGTCCCGGATCTGACATCTGTCAACTTCTTCTCATGGGGTTTGGGGTGCCTCAAGCAAGAAGTCTTCCAAACACGTCCTATCACCAGCTTGGAATTGAAGAACCTTATCAGAGCTGCAGTCAACACTATCCCTGGCTATATATACGAAGGGAGTAATTGACAACTTCCAACATTGCTTGGAAGAATGTATGGTGTGGTGAGTATTTGCCAGTGGTCATATTCAAGCACTGACACGTAAATGGCATTCTTTTCTCTTGTATTTGACACTAAGAGAACTAAATAAATGGCAGTCAAAAAACTTAAAATTGTTTAACGACACGTTAAAAGTATTAAAATTTTAAGTTTTTTAAACAAAGTGTTAACGTGAACCAGAATCAATAAATGGCAGTTGTTCACTTATGCTATGAGGTTAAAAATGGGCTATGAAGGATGCCGCACTCTTTACAAATTAAGTGCATGGACATCATAAATCAGGTTACAAATACACTCACAACGAAATTAAATTTAAAATTAAAATCAAAATACTCGTAATTCTACCTCCAACAAAATAACTACAAAAACAATAGTCACGACAGAACACCAATACTCGCTGTAACACAGCAATGAAGATCCAACACTTCCGAATAAACAAAACAACTGGCTACAATATGTTCACTGTGAAACAGTCGGCAATGCCAACCTGTCGCCATGGACTCTGATTGGCTGGTTCAAGCAGTGATACCTTGAAGCAGCTGAACTTCAATACTTTTCTAGTTTTGGATAGACTTTAATCTTGTGTATCATTATCCAAGAATGTCAGTTATGCATGTCAGAAACGTAAGTGGTGTACAAAAACAATGTTGGGGGCTGATTTACTTAGGGTATTCGCAACATTCCAGTATTTTTCTATCCTCCTGAGTCCTAAGAGTATAGTGTACTATTTACCATACTTCTTACATGATTATGAAATAAGATGTATGTGCAGAGACCCGAAGTATGGTATAATATACCTGCATTTGTGTCCTAACTAACCTGCAGAATTATTTCAGCATTTTTCCTCATGTCAGTGACTTTTTTTGAAGTGCAGGATTATAATGAACCTTAAAATTAAACAACAAATGTCTCAGGACTCAGGAGGCTATATGGTAATTCACAATCACCAATGGTGCAACAGTTCTGGAAAACTACTCCACTGTATCATCTTCCTCAGGACATCATAACACACTAAACATTTAATACAGCAAGCAACCACGAGGATTCCTGAAGTAGAGACTGATACTCGAGTTTTTACCAGCATACAAGACAGCTATAATTTAGTGATCTACACAATGCATCAAAAACACAAGCAGGAAATTTATCTTTATGTAAGAAATTATAAATGACTTACTTGCAGGGCTTGAAATAAACTTTTATTCCATACACTGAGCAATGACCGCAACTGAGTCACCGACTGCAGTGGAATGAGACTGACGTTTCCTACTATATATCAATTAGCATTCCTTGGAAGCCCAATAATGTTGCACCTACAAGAAGGAAAACAAATTGTAAATATTTACACCTTACTTGATTATTTTGGAGCAATGAAATACTTAACAGACAGCCTTCATATCTCGATTCTTCCTGAGTAACACATCCTGTTACTTTTCGGAGTATTGGCAGCAAAATACAGAGTGAATCAAAAGTCTGGAACCATATAAATATCTTCCTTATGCTTGATTTTCGATTACTATTGGTGTTACCAGTATCTGTAAGACCAAATGCTCTACCAGTGACACATTCGATTCTATCCCTCAGCTATCTCAAAGGCCGCTATTTTGAATCCAACTTTGAAATTTTAAATGGAAAGGGGGTCAATGTAGGTACTGAAAATCATGTGAAATTTTCTGAGAAAAACAATGGTGCAATCCGTTTTGAGTATCTCTAATTGTTTTAAAGTTATTTAAAGATAACTGTAATAATGACACAAACATTAGTTACTGCATCTACAGATATTTTGTACAGTACTAAGAAGACTTTGGAAAAGGTATTTTTATGCAATTCTGGTAATCAACTTTTCCTGCTTTACTGTATGGTTAACCTGTGACAGTTTCAATGCATTGTTGTGATTATTTGAAGCTTTCCTATAACAAATTTCTTGATTTTCGTGATGACATTATCGAAAGAGGTAAGAATTGATATCATTCTTCATTCTGGTAGGTTAAGCCACAGAAATATTGCAGCAGACTGGACGAACAGTTCCCTGAACATTGGGTTGGTTGACATGGACCGGTAGAATGACTGGCCAGGTCTCCAGATTTAACACCTCTTGATTTTCTCTTTTGGGGTTATATAAAGGGCTTGATAGGATGAAGAGAAAATTGAAAATGTGAAACATTTAAAGAACCGTATCATTGAAGCCTGTGCTAAAGTCACCCCGGAAATGCTACAAAATGTTCTATCCACATCGTCGCTGTCAAATTGCGTGGGTGAGGTTGATAATCAGAAACCTGATTTCTTCGAGGGTTGTGCAACATACGATCTGTACAGGTATCATTCCTTTCTAGTAGGTACGCGATTTTTGTGTGTTAATGTTGTGAGAACTTCAATACAGAAAATGACAAACAATAAGATAATACGGTCAAGCATTAAGTCTGTACAATCACCACTCAACTGACCCACAATGCTGACAACATGGTTGTTACTCAGAGAATTTTAACCCCGAAAATTCAATTTTACCATTGATGGAGATCTAAAGCCACTAGATATAATGGAAAACACTTTAGCATTAATAACCGGTAACAATGCTTTGTGAAACTTACAAAAACATGGCTGTCAAGTATGGACTTATCAACATATAGCTCGCAAGGCATGGACTTATAACATCTGACCAGCACATTGATATGCATGTCTCATCCAAGACAGTCTAGAAACTGGACTTATCAACGTTTAATTCACACAACTTTTTCCCCATACATAGTACATGGGTAAAACAACACATTGCACTGCCAATTTCAAAATCATCGAAAATGGACTTATCAACTTTCAGCACGCAGGAAACATAGGAAAGTTTTCTCTCTAAAGTTTGCGATACCGGTATAAAAAAACAGATAACTCTTCTTCCTAACAAAGAAAATCTACTCCTTAAAGCAGACCTGCAGAACTGTAGCTCCTGAGAGCGACTTCTTTCCTCCCCTTTCTTACCCTACCCCCCTTTTCTACCTGTGCGGTCATGGTGTTCTAGTTACGCTCGGCTGCATCAACATTCATTCTTGCGGCGGAAGTCGATCATCCCCAATAGAAGTGGAGTGAGGCTGACGTCATAGTTCCCCTACTTGCGAGTTCTGCAGGCCTGCCTTAAAGTAAACCTGTTACAAATGCTAGATATTGAACATTATACAGATCTACTGGAGGATGTCAAAAAAGATGACACTCCAAAAGATGTACTGAAATCATTAGCCTTAGAAACAATCCATACAAGATTCCCAGAACAACAATGGCTCCATATTTTTACTGACGGCTCCTTGCTAACAAATCAAATGAGCAGGTGCTGGAGCTACATGCCGTCTTGTTCTCCTTTTACAAACCCCTTGGATTTGGTACTACAAATTTTGATGGAGAAGTCGAGGCCATATGTACGACACTTCAAAATCTTCTATACAGAATAGCTCAATTCCAGCAAGCAATAATTCTTTCTGACTCAAAAGCAGCCATTTTAGCTATAACATCCATTTTAACACCAAAAAGTCAACAAATTCTTGAGTACTGGAAATGCTATTTCACCTCAACAACCTAAAGAAAAAAATAGTTTTTCAATGGATACCAGCACATTGCGTATTGACTCACAACGACGCTGCTGATTATCTTGCCAAAAAAGGGCTGTGGTACTATTCAAAAACCTGCTACACAATTATCCTATTATACAACAAAAAGAATATTTATTTCACAATGTCACAAAATTATAACAAATCATCATCTCCAAATTTCCAAAAATAAAAGATGGGAATCTGTCTCAACCCAAAATATCCCTGGATACCCAAGGAAGAATGCAGTTGCAATTTTTAGACTCTTCAAGGGCCACAACTACTTGGCCAAGCATCTCAACAGGATTGGAATATCTCCTTTACCACTCTGCCCCTTATATGATCTTCAAGAGGAAATGGATCAAAATAATCTTCAACACTGCCCAACTACTATCAATTTGGCGTCCTTGAGTGAAAAATACTGGAGAGCGAGAGAATTAATGATTTCATTGTCAGAAATTCAGCATTAGCAGACAACAACAACAACTTTTAGCACACAGTGCTTCAATTGTATCCACAGCAGGGAAAAGAGTTAACGTGTTTTACATTGACCAAGAAACTTCGGTATTCAATATCTACAAACTTGCAAACTCATTAAGTTCCTCTGTACGAACTGTGTAAATTGAAAAAAAAAAGTTGAATATCTTAATTATTATTGCTTCAGCATCAAAGGAAAAGATCAGACCCATGATGTAAACAATTATGAAATATGTGAACAGGACATCCATCTCCAACAATCTTTTATTCTGCAAGTCTCCCTGCAAATACTAAATACATTATTCCCCGGTTTTCTCTTCAACCACCAAAATTCACATTTTCATTGTCTCCTGAAAATGCACAAGTTTTTATTGTAAACCATACTGATTTAGTATATTTAATGACTAATATGCAATTGCTAATAGTTTCAGCTATTTTGTTTGATGTTGAGTTCTAAAATCTTTGTTTGAATCCTCCAGCATTATAATCAAAACACTGAACAAGAATAGGAAAGATCTTTTAAGTTTCTATGATTGCTACCATCTGTTGCAAGCTCAAAACACGAAATTCCACCTAACGCTTGAATTACAATATTTGTAGCATGTGGAGCCAGAACCTGATTCACTACCACTTACATTTTTGTCTTAGCACAAGGAAACTTTTTTGCAACTTCAGAATCATCAAACAATTTCTGGTTAAGACTAGAAGTGCAGTTACTTGATCAGTAGCCCGTAGCTATTATGATGTTTAACAGTATGAAATGCTAGGGCACCTTCTGCAGCACTCACTTTTTCATTTAGTTTTGTTTCCTTAACAGCAAAGAAAGATGTGACCAGGGGCGACTCTACAATAAGAACTGCAGAGCTGCAGAACCGCCATTTACATGGACAAGTAAAATAAAAATGTAGAACGTGCTTTTATGTAATCTAGTTCATTGTTTCATTTATTTTTCCAATTCATTCTCCTTCGATTCGAGAATTTACTATCTGTAGGAACCTTGAACTGCTCGAGAATTTTATCTGTAGTGTACTTTTCGGATCTGTGATTGGCAGTCCTCGAGCTCAATGTAGGATAGTCGGCTGCAGAAAATTGGTTTTCTTGACTGTCCCATAAGACTGCATTAGAGCTGTAACCGAAGCAGCTCTCTCCAAATATACGAAAGAACTGCCAACATCCTCATCTCTGCGTTAGGAGAACACATAGGCTTCTGGACTTGCTGTATATCATTACAGTTTCAGTGTGTTATACAGTACTGTGGGTGGTGTGATGTGATTAATCGGTGTGTCTAAGAAAATATTTTATATTAAAAATGAATGAAATGAAAACCTAATCGACCAACCCTTTTCGAAATTAAAAGAGAAATTACACGTTAACTTAAGAAATTAGGACGTCCTACACTAAATTTAAATATTGAAATTTCTGGAAAAAGTCGAGGAAATCGTGTAGCCTACTAGTCATTTTAATACCGAAATGTGTAATGGAAACGATTGGTTTTTTGCTGCGCTCATGAAAACGCTTTCTCCCCCACCCGTGTCTTCTGTTTAGAGGAGACAATACATGGACAAAGACCAGAGTGAAGAATTTAGTTAATTTGACTTAAAAAAATAGAAAGCATAAAAATTCGAAAACTCATTTCAAGTCGAACAAAAATTGTCACTGCTACAGATATTAAAATATTCTAACACAGCTTGATTCTGCATATTGGATTAACATTCAGAAACAAGATGAAAATTTTCATAAAAATAGATATGTTCTATCTAAATTAATTAACTGTGTGAAATTCTGTGCTGCATTTGAATTAATGATGCAAGGACTTGCCGAATCAGATGATTCAACAAACCGCGGTATATTTCGGGGTTTGACTGATTTTACTCCACATTTAGATTAAACTTTCAAAGATCATTTATAAGGCTCGTCACAATTCAAAGGAACTACGAAAACAATTCAAAATGAATTGCTGGATAGCAATAAAATGATTGGAAATTTATCTTCATTGCCATCAAAACATGACACTGAAAGTTTGGTGCAAACTATCTTAATGGAATATAGGCTTAACGGAAATTCAGTCATAATTGAACCACATAAATTAATTGTGCTGGTTAATGGCGGGGCTAACGTAATGAGTGGGAAACACGGAGAATTTGTATTGTGTGTTCCACAGTTGATTTCTTGCACTGTTATGCCAAAGAATTAAATTTAATAATGCAGCAAACATGTTCACAAACTATTCAAGTTATGATACTTTATTGCAAATCTGTAGGAACTCCCAGCTCTCTGACGTGTGTGTGTGTGTGTGTGTGTGTGTGTGTGTGTGTGTGTGTGTGTGTGTGTGTGTGTGTGTGTGTGTGTGTGTGCGTGCGTGCGTGTGTATGTGTAACTAATGCTCTGGATTTAACAATGAAGTCATCATCCTTCTTGCTTCCCAATATTTTGATGGAAGGTCCACAAATGTCCTAAGAGTTTCACAATTAGCCAGGTGCTCCATCTCCATGTCCTCTTCTCTGGTGCACAGTAAGCATTTAGGTGAATTCAATACTCCAATACGATGGAGGTGTTTACTGAGGCAATCATGACCAGTAAACAATCTAAACATGGCCACGGCAGATTTTCGAGGTAG
This sequence comes from Periplaneta americana, assembly GCF_040183065.1. Classification (NCBI taxonomy): domain Eukaryota; kingdom Metazoa; phylum Arthropoda; class Insecta; order Blattodea; family Blattidae; genus Periplaneta; species Periplaneta americana. Next base: position 147,748,807 of record NC_091131.1, read on the forward strand.
ATCAGGAATTAGTTTTGGATCTTTGAATGATTCTTTCCATTTAAGACGTGATAATGTCTTATAGGCCTAATTCCATCTGCCAGAACGGGTGTAGGCTATAAAAGTTGACGTGACGAAATTCGGTAGGAGTTAAAAGTGTTCGAATGATAGAAAGTTCTTGATAGTTGTTCATTCATGTTATCAACATGTGGGGCATATCTCCACTACATGACTATCGGGTGGGAGAGGTGTAGCCTATGGAATGGGTAAAGCACATGGATTGTTGGAGTTCAATTTCGAGTGCACACTCAACTTCGAGAAGGGGCTGTAAATACACGCATTATACGATTTAGATGCAATGAACAGCATGCGTTTGCTAATTACACTATTTTTTCATGCAGAACTGCCAACCTTTGTAACTGCAGGCTGCTACTGGATGTGACTCTTGAAGATTCCACTGCATTGTGAATGTTAGATTTGTGCTTACCTACTTCCCACATAGGAATCCAAATCACCAATACTATAGCAATAAAACATTCATACACTTCACACTTTGCTTCATGGATGATCCGTTCTTTAATAAAGCATGGATACTTCACTCTCAAATTATCAGTACATTTACATTTTCGTTTTTGCAACATGGTCGTAAACACAGATATCCTACAAATTGTAACCACATACTATTTTGGCTGTGATGCTATTAAAAATGGCTGACTTGACTGTGGCATTGGTTATATCCATTATCCATGCTGTAAAAACGAAAGTTCAGTGAAAACACAAACCAAACGAAGAACTAAAGAGTACTGATTGCAAACATTATATATTCTGTCTCTGAAACATGCGGAGTGTGTGCTTTTCTCTTTTATTTATTAATACTCTTGTCATTGGTTACAGGACATTATAACAATCAATAACACGAATTATAAAGAACTAAATATTCAAGTCATGTTTTAAAAAATGCCAGACAAAAGTCAATTTTAAAATGCCTGGTAGACAGGAGGACAAGGTCAAAAAAGGTGGACATGTCCTTCAAAAACCAGACTCCTGGTCACCCTGCTTAAGATTTGTATGCATTTAAAATTCGGGGAAAAAGTATGGGATTGCTGCTTTTACTTTTTATCATCATCATCATGGATTGGACTCTCTTACCCATGCATCTTCAAGATTTATAGCTGTTCTGTTATTTTCGACATAAAAATTATTTATCCACTTTCAAGTGGATGAGAGATAATTCTGCATCATTGCTGAACAAAGTCACAATTCAGTACTGCCTCCAACATATTCACCCAAAAGCTGGTAGATTTATTAAAAAGGAAAGTCATCAGTAAATATTACTTATGCCATCACTCAAGGTTATATACATAATTTCTCTGAAACAACTATTTAAAAGAAATAGGCTACAGTCTATACTGTTTCATTTGTCATTTTATCTTCTGTATAAATAAAATTGGAAAATCAAAGAGGTGATTTTCAGAAATGCACTTTTTTACATTATTTGTTAAAAACATTAATTTTTAAAACAAAAATTACCATAATTTATATGGGCTATTCCATATGAAATCGATCAGCAAAAAACCTCGCATTTTTTTAATACTCTAATTTTTTCCCTATTTATACAAGGTGCTGAGGCGAGTGCATTTTAAAAAATATACTATCGAAAGTCAAACGGTTTTCGTACTATTGAGCGACAAATTTAGCGTATTTTATAAAAACAAGCCTCTTTCAGCACTCAGAACTCTGGAACCATTTAATGCAGAACATTGAACGAGAGCTCATTTTGAAGCAGACATTTGGTAGGTTATGTTAAGAAGTAATCCTTATTTTTATTGTATACAGAGTGACAGATAATCTGATTTTACTTACTTTTAGGCTTTTTGCCCATTTGTAAAAATGTAAAAAATATTGAGAAAAAACCTTGCATTATTAAGAGGGATTCGGCATTGTTTGCTTAGTGGCTCGGCAATAAGTTTCGAGGGTATTAAATAAATTATTTTCACATGCTTAGACTTGAACGATGCAATACCGCATGAACTGGCCGAGAGCTGAAGATAAGCGAGCGTTGGGCGCCATTTTACTCCTGTGTTTATGAAAACTTGTGATAAAGCTAGCCCAGCTATGCGCTACTAGACAAAACATCACGTGTTTGTCTCCTGGCCTTGCTTGCCTAGGGTAGCTCCCGCCTCACAGTCAGCTGTTAGTTCACGCGCATACTATTTATTTTCTTTATTTGATATTTTCAATACTTTCTTATCAACGGTGCACCAGTAAAAAATATGTGTTTATTTGTACCTTCAAAGCGGAATATAACCATATATTTTAAAAATATTTTTTCGTGGGCAAAGACATCTTAATGAAGAAAAATCTAAATTTCTCCAGTTCCATAAAAAGTAAGAAAAACTGTTTACATGTCAATATAAACTTTAATTTCTCAGCATCAAAATAAACCATGATTTTGATCATTGGGTGAAAGGGTTTCGGAGCCACAACAGTTTAAAGTTGCTAATTTTATGAAAATACAATAAATTTAAATATTTTTAATTTAAAAACTATGAAGTTCTGATGCCTCAAACTTTGCACAAAGCATTGTATCACAGTTGTCAACGGACAGAAAAAGTGTCATTGTATTTAAAAATTGCAAGGTCAATTTTCTCTATATTTCGGTCGATTTGAGATGGAATAGCCCATATGCATTATTCGTCGATGAACTGACAGCCTACATACTGAATATTAACAAAATCTGTCCAATAATTTATGAAAAATTTCTGTACACAAATGGATGGACAAATAAGCAAGCAGAATGCCAAAAAATCACCTTTTCAGTATCAGAGATGCTGAAAATATTTAAATCTCGAAACATACATTTTGCAGCATTACAATGATTTCTCTCGATCCTTTGTATAGTGAAAAAGTGAAAAGTCATAATGAACTGGACTTCTAAAGTGTATGCCTTCATTTCGATAATTTCTATACTTTACAGCATATGTGGATGTACTGGTAAATCTGAGAGATAATTGAAATAAAAATACTTACCCATCAAGAGGCTCGAAGATAGTGGATTCCTTTCTTCGTTCTATTTCAGAGAATGGTAGTCGAATACCCTTTGCATCCAATATTTTTATAATTACGTGACGTCCACTGAAGTCTGTGAAGGCTCGCACTATTTCGTCAACACTTAAGTACGCTCTATTGGAAAAGTTAATCAAGTGAACGATCTTGTTTGCCATTTCTGAAATATTAGGAATTAAGAACATCAGATGTAGTTATATAACTGAATGCGTTAATAGAAAAACTATACAATTCCTGTGAAAATGCCTTTCCTGTTTTAAAACATATTGTTTGAAAAGATATAGCTGCTGATAGGATAAGCTGTCTACAATACTGTATTATGAAATACTTCTTAAAAATAAAGCTTGGTTTCCAAAGGTTCCACATACAGTAGATTAGATTTTACTCTACTCTGCTAGTCAACAGTGTGGAATCTCTTTTCTGTTGGATACAGCCTGTGATAAGGAATTCATTTTTCTCAGTGATAAGATGATTACTAACATCTGAATTTTAACGTACCATATTGGCCCAAAAATAGGCCACACCCTTAAAATTCGTCGAGGGAGAAAAATAAAAAAGACAATAATCAGAGAGACTGAGGGGAAGAAAAATTACTGATATGCAATTTTATTTCATCCAACCTATCTAAGGTAGTAAAAGGTGCGGCAATGAATCGAGCAATTTTGCAACAACACTTATTTTGATTTGGCTTGAGTGGGGAGAATGACGCTACTGCCATCTGGTAGAACACTTTAAAGCATTTCAGTTACAATGGTGACAGTTACGTAATCACTCAGCATGAATTTCAGAGAGTGTTTGGGGTTCATCGCAATGATGCTGTTTCATCAGCTAATGCCATCAAGATCTGGAAGATCTGGGTTCGTAACTTTGAGGCTACTGGTTCTATACAAAAGAAAAAAAGGTGGTAGTGTGAAAACAGTATGTACACCTGACAACATAGTGGCAGTGAGTGAGGCCATTGAACAGAGTCCATGCCAGTCTGCGTGTCGTCCTTCTGTGTCACTTGGGCTTTCCATCGCAGCATTTGTCGGATTTTACATAATGATGCTAATGGCTTCATTGCCAGATGCAAGGCACTAAACAACAACAATGATCTTCACTTCCACCCTCATAGGATTCAAATTATTCATGCACTACAGGAACAGGGCCATGGAAACAGACTTCAATTCTGTCAGACTCTTCTGCAGTTAATTAATGAAAATCAGAATCTCATTAACAACTTACTGATGAGCGATGAAGCCCATTTTCATTTATTAGGTTTATTAACAAACAAAATTTCCGTTATTGGTCTGCCACAAAGCCACAAGAAATTAATGAGAAACCACTTCACAGTATGAAAGTAACAGTATGGTGCGCAATATCTTCTTTTGCAATTGTAAGTCCGTACTTCTTTGACGATGAGAGGGAAAAGGCTGTAACTGTGACAGGGCTAAATGCTAACATGTATACTTTGTGCTTTTCTGTGGTAAAGGTAAATAAATCTAATCATTCACTCTTGATAACATTTTTAAAATAGTTTGATTCATTGCTGCTCCTTCTGGTTGAAAAACAATACAACAGAATTTACCTTCAACAGATTTCTTTTCTTATTAGGCATGGTATCAATCACTATTAACTGTAATAGTAATAAGTAAACTTTTTTCTTAATACAGAGGAGGGAAATAGTAATGTCTGTGAGGTATGCACTAAATATTTTTGAGCTTTTCCATTTTAACATACAACTACAACAGCAACACTATATCTGTTTACAATCACAGAGGTTTGCACACAGCAGACATCAAGGTGACATTCCACTCATGTCATATGCACTCCAACATATTTACTAGAATGACTTAATGGCATCGGAGATATGATGTCACAGCTCTTCCTACAATATAAAAATAACAAAAGGTTGGTAAACCCGAAAGAATGAAACACAAAACCAATATTAACATCATCTATTCGCTTCTATGGGCATTCTGTTTATTAAAATGCGGACCTCCTCCCATAGGTACATTGTGCTCACTACCAGAATCGCGAATATACGCAGCACCTCAGCTTTTCACAGTTAAAATTTGGATATAACGTGCGGCTCATTTTTGGGCCTATACAGTAGGTACGAAGTGACTATAATTTTCATCACGTGGAAATATTTAATTAGAGCTAATTACTATATTGTGGAAGACAAATGATTGAAGGTGACTTTCGTGTTTTAGTTAATGAAGATTAATATTATACAGTGTTTATTCTGTCATTTTCAGCACGCACTTTGGAAGAAAAATCTGAGATTTCATGCAATAATGGTATAATTTCTGGCTAGATAGGATCTATAATACCAGAGCGCCAATAAAATATGAACGATTTTAATAATGAACAATCTTGAACTTATTTTATATATTTCAATTATTACTGCACATGTTAAAAACAGGACATGGGAGATTCATGCACGATGAATAACATTTTCAAAATGACCACCATGAATGGCAATACAATGATTTAAACATTCTTTAAAATTGTCAATAACTCTCTGCCATATGTCGTCAGATATAGATTCAATGAAGTTCTTCACGTTTCTCTTCAGCTCACAGATGATTCTAAGCTTCTGCACATAAACATTGTCCTTTGTATATCCCCATAAAAAGAAATCAAGAGGGCTTAAATCTGATGAGTGAGGAGCCCAAAAAAAGTCCCTTTCTTTTAAATCATCCAGTCTTGAAAATGTTCTTTCAAGACTACAATTATAGAGTCTGCAGTATGTGATGTTGCACCATCCTGTTGGATCCCGAAATCATCTAATGTCTCTATGAATCTTCTTATGATATGTTGATATTGTTCCTTGTTGACGGTCAGCATATTCCTGTTTTCATCTGAAAACCAGAAGGGACCAATAATGCTTTTCGTGCTTAGAGCGCACTAAGCAGTGCATTTCGGACTATGAAGTGGTTGTTCCACATTTCTTCTGGTGGGTGTGAACCCAAGAATCTCCAGTTTTGATGATTCACGACACCATTGAGATGAAAATGCACTTCATCCATGAATCAAACATTCTGAATCCAGTCCTCATTTTCTTCCATCTTGAAAATGAAGTTACTGCACATGTTGTTGCAGATATGTTTGTCATTTGCTGTTAACATGTGTTTCACTTAATTTTTTTAATTCTTCTCAGAGACATCGGTCTCATTTTCAACTTCTAGTGCACATCTGTGTCATCCTTTACGAGCACTCCGAGCCAGTAACTGCAGCACAGCTTCAATATTTTCTACTGTTGTAACAGTTCTTGGTGTACCTGAATTCGCTGTTTAAGTTAAGAACACTTCCATTTTCTTTGAATTTTCTCACTACTTGGAGAATTGATCCAGAAGTTGGTGCCTTTCTACAGTTAAAAAATCGACGGTACTGGCACTTCATCTGAATCAAAGACTTTGTTTCAACATAGAATAAAACAATCTTTATTCTCTGCAAAACTGTCAAAACCATTTTAACATAAACTCCCAAGCCTGCTTTGTGTTCTCCAACAGTATCATGAACAAATAACTAATAGCTTCTCAATATTAACAAAATAAATTCGTTCATATTTTGTTGGGGCTGTCTGTATAATTACTGATTTTATAAAAGTAAACCTCCAAATTTTTAGTCACCCTTGCTTTTTTTAGAAGCAAGCTTATGTTGAAAGGCATAAAAACAACTTGGAAATGTTAGACAAACTTAGGGACTTGATAGCAGGGCGGGGTTGTTATCCAAACACAAACAAAAGCAGTAGCAAAGTTTGGCTGTGTACAATATGGACGTAATTTTACAGGCTGTTCATTAGGACCTGAGCTCTGGCTTTTGGTTGCGCAGTGGCACACAATCACATTACACAGGGAAGGAGAAGAAATCTGTCAGTTGTGTGTCAAGTAACGAAGCAGTTAAAAGATAATACTGTAGTTGCAATTTAAAAACATTGGTCAAATATTATAATCACAGTTTCACCTCTTTTGGGCACATTATAGCTCAAGTCTAATCAAATGGATATATAACCATGTGCTCAGGAAATATTGAAGAGATTTACTTTGCCTGTAACCACTATAAATTATTAAAAATAAGCAAATATATACTGACAATAATGTACCTATTTTCTTAACATAGTGTGGCTCTAGCTTTACTTTAGGTGGTGAAGTATCTGAAATCTCTTCACTATCATCGCTCCTGAAAAAAAAAAAAAAAAAAAAAGGAGAGAGAGAGAGATTAAATGCATATGGATTTGCAACGAACTACTTAAACTGAATGCACAATAATTCGTCAAAAATATGAAGAGTAGTCCGAAAATAAGTTTCACAGGTTTGCCATCAATAGGAATTTTCATTTTGGAGACCAAATACATTATGGATTGGAGGTGAAATTCTTCATTTATTTTTCGACACAGTCACCACAAACTAGATTAATCTTGCCCAGGATAGGGACCGATGGCAGGCTTATGTGAGGGTGGTAATGAACCTCTGGGTTCTCTAAAAGCCATTTGTAAATAAGTCACCAGCTATTACACCACTTCACGAAGTATAAGAAGCTCTTCTCCTAAAAGTTTGTGCCCTGCACATGTACTAACTTTCGAACTAATTCTTTAACTTCTTAATTGCTGATGAAATGCTACCCTCTCATTAACTTTTGCATAACTGGGAAGATGGGGGAAGGTGCTGGGCATGATGTTGGGACTATAGTGGAGTGACCGAATTTGACAAGATGTTTGCTGTTGTGCAGAGTCTTACATTGACATCAAAGGGGATGATGTCTGAATTGAGAAGGCATGACCTCTTTCATTGAAATGGCGGCTTTCATCCATGTCAGTGCTGTAACATCTGTCAGCATTCACAATTCCTTTTTCTAGAAAACTTCACAAATAGAACCATTTTGGCAGGATAGAATTTTTCTCTTTCAATTATGTTGTTGTTGTTTTCTAATGCCAGGCATTTGACAGTAAAGTCATTTGACCTCATGCACTCCAATATTTTTCAAAGACATTGTCATGGTCAGCCGCTGAAGCACAGATTTTGAGGTGTTCCGAATCCATTTCTTGGTTTGAGTTGTACAATGACAATGGGCAGTTAGGGAACTGATATATTCCAATTCTATGCAGGTGTTTGGCCAAACAGTCATGGCCTGTTGCCAATCTAAATGCAGCTGCAGATGATTTGCGTGGTAAATCAGGAATTAACTGTGGATTATGATGCAGAGAGTTCCATTTTTTTCCCTTGAGATTGTGTTATCAAATTTTGTTTGTTGAAGTCTAAGTATGTAGATTTAATAAATCTTTTCACAGAGTAATATGTAGATTTAGTAACAGGTCTGTAAGTAGCAGTGCTGTCCTTCTTTGCTAAAGCATCCGTATTCTCGTTTCCCAGGATTCCACAATGGGATGGTATCCATTGGAATACAATTCTTTTATTGAGTGATATTAATTGAGAGAGCATGTTAGATATTTCTGCTGTTTGAGATGAAGGTGTGTGTCTCGAGACTATTGATAGAATAGCTGCTTTGGAGTCTGACAATATAACTGCATTCTCAAAAAATTTACTGATGTGGCAAAGAAGATTCCTGAGACTTTCATTTATTGCAATGATTTCTCCATCAAAACTTGTTGTTTCATATCCAAGAGATCTATAAAGTGAGAAGAGACAGCACGTAACACCTGCACAGCTACCTTGTTCCCTGGAAATCAAGGATCCGCTGGTGTATAAATGAAGCCAGTTTTGTGGAGGGTACCCAATATTAATTGTCTCTAAAGACAATTGTTTCATTATTTCAGTGTTTACTTCTGATTTCAGTATTTCTTCTGTTAAATTTAGATTATACTCTATATTTAATAGAATTAAAGGGTTTGGTTTAATTTGTAAGTTTTCTTTTAAATTCGGGATGTTGATTTTCTGTTTTAATTCTTGAACCATGGATATAAAACCTTTTGAGTTTTTAATCTACAGAGAGGACTGTATGAATGCCAATTGTTTCCTGGTAATCTGGTAAGTTTTTCATGTTGAATCAGTGCTTTTTCTTCTATTGTCATTTTGATGCTGTTAATGTTAGTGAGGAATCTCATAGAATCTATTGGAGTTGTTTTGATTCCACCAGTAATGAGCATGAGAGCTTGGTTTTGAACATGTTCTATTTCGTTTACGAAAGATGAAGTAATTAAAATTTCTCCGCAGTATGTCAGCACCGGCTGTATAAACATGTTTGAAACGTGGCTGATGCCACAGCTGATTGAAGACAGGGGTAATGATTAAATCTTTCAACAAGTCGGCTGTCTGGCTCATTACTACAGACACCTACAAGGGTATCTCAGAGGTTTGTGAAGGACACTGTCGTTGTGCCTCTGCTCCGTACTAATTTTCAACTGTATTACTACTGCTGTGGCTCTGGTCGACTCTGTAGTATAGTATTTATTAGCTGTCGTTATAGCAAAAGCTAATGACATTGTCAAATTACACGTGTGAAATTATAGTGCAAAAAAGAAAATTATTCTATTACAACACTAAACATAAAACAAAATGATCACAAATACTCCTTAGAGTTTACAATTGAGAGTCAAGATTATCAAAAATAGGCTAATATCTAGATGAAAATTGTAACACACTGATCACAAATATTATTTGATTTAATTAACAATTTATGAGAATTTCCTAATATATTACAAAATAATAATACAATTCAGAGAAAGAAACCTAAAAAATATCAACAGCTTGATTTTCTGATTCAAAATATTCTTGTACAGAATAGAATGGGTTTCTAAGAAGCCACGTTTTCACTTTGACTTTGAATATGTCAAGTGACACTTCCTGTGCTTCCTGTGGTAACATGTTGAACATTCTACAGCCCAACATGTTAGGACTACTTTTAACTTTGGATAGTCTGCAAAATGGTATGTCCAGTTTTTCTTTATTCCGAGTATTATACTCATGTTTATCCATCCTACTGGTGAAGCCATAAAGATTTTTCTTGATATAAAGAAGGAGTTCCAGAATATATTCATTAACAACTGTTAAGATGAACTCCTGTATGAACAGTGGTTTACAATGTGCTTTGCTTGGTACTTCTGTGATAATTCTTATTGCTTTCTTCTGAATGAGTAGGACTTCAATAAGTTTATTGCTGTTTCCCCACACCAGGATTCCATACTTCAATATGCTATGAAAAAAAGCAAAATAAACACTTCTTAGGTACTGCCCGGGTATTTTATCTCTAATTACTCTTAAGAGGTACAGGACTCTGGACAGTCTCCGAGAGATGTATTCAATGTGGCAATCCCAGGTTAGTTTTGTATCAAGATGGATACCAAGTAACTTTACTGCCTTTTCTTCAGACCCTTCTTCTTTTTTCAATGACAAAATTAATTTTTGAGTCTTCTCCTCGTTTAAAATTAACTTATTTGCTCTGAACCATTCTGCTGCTTCCAAAACTGTATTTGAGGTTAGCTGACGCAGTTCTGCTGCACTAGTCGAACATGTTATAAAAGAAGTGTCATCTGCATATAATGTTGATTTGGCCATAATGTTGTAACTTAAATCATTTACAATAATTAGGAATAAGAAAGGTCCTAAGATGGAACCCTGTGGGACACCATGTTGCACTTCTCCTTCAAAAGACCTGATCCCTTGAATTTCTACTATTTGTTTTCTACCAGACAGATATGATGAGAGGAGATCCAACTCCCTTCCATTTATACCATAGTATTGTAGCTTAAGTCTTAAAATGTCATCTGAAACGCAATCAAAAGCTTTTGTTAGGTCGCATAACGTGATCTCAGAGTACATTTTATCTTCAAAACCATTGTATGCTGATTCCAGCAGTGATAAAATAGCATCAACTGTTGTTCTACCTTTATGAAAACCAAACAGCGTATGACACAATAAGTCATTTCCTTCAAAATAATTTGCCAATTGAGTCTTCATTAGACATTCTAACACTTTTCCGAAAATAGGAATAATAGATACGGTACCGGCCTATAACTAGTTGGATTCTCTTTCTCACCTTTCTTGTATATTGGGCAAATCCTCGAGTATTTTTGCCTATTTGGAAATATCCCCATTTCCAGGCAATCGTTGATGCACACTGTCAATGGATATACGATATAATTAATCACTTGCTTCAGGAAATTATTGGATATTCCATAAATATCTTTGCTGTTTGATGCTTTCATTTTGTTCACAATATTAACTATATCCTCACATGATGTATACTGCCATTTGAAACCCATCTCTGGCACTTGCACAGGTGTGCTTGTTAGAAGAACTTCTGCTGTTATATGTGAAGAACTGATCTCTGAAATTATATGCTCCACAGATTCAAGAAAATACCTGTTCATTTCATTGGGTTCAATTGGTATATTTTGATTTTTGACACCTTTGTTACATTCTGTCTTTATCAAGTTCCATGCAGCTCTACATTTGTTGTTGGATGATTCAATGAAAATAGCATTTCTCTGTTTTTTTGTTTCTATTAATGAATCTTTGTAAGTTTTCCTTGCTTTCTTATATTCAACTCTGTCTTCTTCCTTCCCAGAAAATTTATATATGAACGACAGTAGTATCATCCTATTTTTCATATATTCCAGTTCCTTTGTAAACCATTTGCTTTTGTCGTGTCGTACTTCTGTTCTTTTAATCTTCCTCACTTCTTCCGGAAAATAAAAGTTAAAAAGGTCAATAAAAATATGAAAAAAAAAAAAAAAACATCAAATAAATCACCGCCTCTGCAATTTCTATAGTGAGATTCTAAACTGGCAATCCAATCTTTATGCTTCACTTCCCTAACGAAAAACTCAATACCTTTTTGAGAGAATACTCTTCTATAAATATAACTGTTTGAGATATTTTGATCTTGGTTGTCAGGCAGATTAAGTTTCCACAGGATTGCCACATGGTCAGATAACCCGGGTTCTACTATTTCTACTTCAAATTTAGAGTTTATATTAGTTATAATATTGTCTAAGCATGCAGCTTCTCTTGTTGAACTAAAAACTGTACAGTAGCATCCATAGGATCTCAGCACATTAAGCAAATCTCTAGAATTTTTAGTGTTCATTCTTATATCTATGTTAATATCACCACCTATTATTATATTATATCCTAACCACTGATAAGACAGAATTTGTAAGCAGTGCTCAATGCATTCAAGAAAGATTTTAAAATCACTGTCAGGTGTTCTATATATTGAAATAACTACTTATCTATATGTAGGTAACACTACTGCAGTTACCTCAAAATGTTTTTCATGACATATGTTTCCTAAATCTATGATATTAAAATCAATATCTGTTCTAAGAAACAAACAAACACCACCCTGTAATAAATTAACTCTACAATATTTGTTAGCAAGTTTGTAACTGTCCATATGCACAAGTTCAATCTCATCTCTTGACATCCAATGCTCACAAACACTTAACACATCAATGCATTTAGAAATTAAATATACCTCCATCTCTTCCGTCTTTTTCTTGAAACTTTGTACATTATATTGTAAGACATTTAAACTCTTACCAAGATGATCACTTTTCACTATTTCACCACTGAAATTTCCTCCGAGTCACTCAGAGGAAACTTCTGTTTGTAAGTCTGTTGAGTCTTCAATCCGATCAGGCTGACACACACATGGAATTATTATGGATTATCAGTTATCACATAGATGTCTGCCATATCAGCAGAGATGGAAAGATTGAGCATCCGTGAAGAAAAAAAAACTCGATGAGTTTACCTCTATTTCAGTATAATAAAATTTGGTATCCGTTGCATGGTTTATTTGTGGTGAATTTCTGAATTTCATGGAGTTCTGAAAGATGGTGCAGTATTATTGCATATGATTGAGACCCAATTCTGCAATAATTTCATTGACAAACACTCTTGTGTTAAGCCCGGTCCAGATGCAACAGTTTACTTGGCATTTTACTTGCACATGCAAAACGTTGTAAGTAAGAAGAACCATGTGGACTGAGCAATTTTTAGAACTGAATGCCTCCAACTTAGTGTTCAGTCTTTGTTTAGTTCTAAAAATTGCTCAGTGTTACAGTCCACACATTCCTTACTTGCATCTTTTTGCATGTGCAAGTAAAACATCAAGTAAGCTGTTGCATCTGAACCAAGCTTTAGGGCAAATCAAGGCATCCACTTGTGCAGTGTTTTTCTCTCCAGTGCATGTTAATAGATGTCCAGAACACTGCTCGTCTTTCAAACTCTCATGTTCATCATAGAAAGCATGATATCATTCCTGCAATCTTTCCTCTGACATGTCCTGATCATACACTTCCATCAACCACTTGTAGATTACAGTGCAACACTGCCATTCATATTGGACAAGTGACATGTTTCATCTGTCGTCAGCATTTCAAACACGCATATGTCTGTTTAATATTATGTTTCACATAGTAAGGGGTAGACATGCTCCTCACAGCACTTGATCACTTCAATATACACATTTAAGTCCAAACATCACATATGCTTGAAAGAGTGTGTCTGTACAAGCATATGATATTTTTATGTCATAAGTCTACTGGCTCAAAAAAAGAGTATTTCCTGGAATATAAGACACATTTTTTTTCTTAAAAAAATAGGTCTGAAAAATAGGGTGCCTCTTATACACTGATACTGAGTTTGTGAATGAGTCAAAGAATCATGTGAAAACTGAGACTGGTTAAATCATTGAAGAATTGTAGCATTAGTAATGCACTGACTAATGCACAAGACAATTTGTTGTATTAACTCAGATTCTGATTTAGAAGAGGTTTCAAGTGACTTTAGCTCTGGAGATAAATTTCCGGATTTTGATGAAGAAAATGAAAAGGTACACTTTCTAATTGGATTAGGTATTTGCTGACAGTATACCTACATATTATTTTATATTTGAAATACTGTAAAAAAAAAAAAAAAAAAGTACGAAAAAGGGGTGTAGGCAAAGCTGGGGAAAATTAGTTCTCTAGAGATCATTCAAAATAGTTCGAAATCATAAATGTACCATAGCAATAAAATTAATAAAAATACTCATTATACAGACATTAAAATTATAACATTGATTACACAATAGTGAAAACAATGAATTAAACTCATATATTAAACTAAGTCATCAATTACAATCAATAATATTTACATACTAGAGGACACACAAAATATATCCTTGTGGGTCACAAATGGAATTTTTCCATCCATCTTCAAGTGAAAATAAGTCTTATTTTCACATTCAAGACTTACAAAATTAATTTGCATCCAATTACATTCCATTATGCATGTATTCACGCAGATGAAGTCAGCAATCTGCCAGATTCAATTTCTTTGAGATAATGGTCCCATTACAAGTAAGGAGCTAATTTTATGTTAAGGTCTTGTGCACACTTAGCCAAACAGTTGGAGCATCAATTTTCCACACTGGAGATTTGAGTCCACGATGTAATGGGACATGTTTCCTCAGGGTAATTTTGTAATCACTGCCGTATCCTATTTCTCAATAATCATCATCATCCAAAACATATATTAGACCAGGTGGTCTGTTACAGTTTCACATCAGTCCATCTTTTATCTAGGCGACCAACAGATCTTCCATAAGGAGCATACTGCAGGATTTGTTTTGGGATGCATGTTCTGTCCATCCTTCTGACATGATTTTCCAAATTTTTCCTTTGATTGTTTACAACTTGTAATATTGGTTTGGTTGTGAGTTCTTTCAGGATATCATCTTTTCTTTTGAGGTTCCATTTTGTGACTCCTGCAGAGCGTCTCACGAACTTCATCTGAGCAGCAGTTATTCTTGAGGAGTCACGTGTTTTATGGTCCAAGTTTCGCATCCATAAGATAAAACTGGTCGGGCAAGAGTTCTATAAATTTTGATTCATGTATTCCTCTGAACTAATGATAGTTTCAAAACTGAATTTATTATGCATAACGTTTTAATAAATTCGATAATTATATTTTGTATGTCAAGGTCATGTGTAAATGATGATAAAAATCCAAGGTAGTTGACAATGTTCACTCTTCCTAATAATTTATTATTGAGACAAAAACATAGCCTCTCCGATTCCCTGTTCTTACAAACGAGGCCCTGATGAACCAAGCATCAGCAGTATAACTGTGACATCCAGAACATAGGAAATACTGTTCAATTCAGTCTAGAGACTTAGAGATAGCAGCCCTACCACTAGACTTGCTCCCTATATCCCTCACAATCGAAATCGCCAGACTGATGTAACCCTCACATGTTATGGGATATGAAGAAGATATGGAAACCCGAAAATATACTAAAATACGCAACATGAAATGTCCAAGATATTTCTCCATAATTCATAATCGTATTTATCACTGGTGCAGCAGTAATGAAAAACTGCTATCCAGGAGGTCATCTGGAATGTTTTCAGTGAATGTTCTAGAAAGCAGATTGACTGTAAATTCCATAGGGATTGTATTGGCATGCTTTCCTACACAGGTATGGCATACAAGGAACCAAGACAAAGGTTTATGTTTTCAGAGTCTCAGAAATTTCTTTAATAGTTATGTTATATGGAGCTACTGTTATTGAAATTTTTTATTTAATTCCCTGGTCTTCCACGTTAAGGGTAGTGTAAGAGGTTGGTACTCTCTTCACAGAAAACAAAAATACGTCCCAGCAGCTCAGTTGGTAGAGTAACTGCCAAACTTACACTCAGTCAGGATCCACTCTGTCTTCTGTAAAATTGGGCACTGGATGTTTCCGAAAGGTAAAAAAGTGGTTAAAATACAGCGCTGACTATATTACCTCATTCTAATGCAAAGGTCTTGAAATTATGGAGCTCTACTCCCATGTCTCCCATGCACCTTCATGGCATCTAAAGAGAAAACCTTTACTCTTATAGCTATCTTGTTTGCAATTTGTTATATTTTACATTACAACAACACTAGATTATTAAAAATATCTCTTGTTCTTTATACACTGTGTTAGATAGATGATCCCTCTCTTAGAGATCTCTTGTCCAAACTGACACATGTTATAAGAGCTACTGAACTAAAAACTGGACATGGCCAGTCTAGGATATGTATGAAACATTTTTCTTATTTTCAAGCAGGAAGAAAGTAATACAAGACTGGAGAGTGAAGCACTCAAGAATGAAGATGGATACTCTTTGGAAGTCATTCTCCCAACAAGTAAAAGACTTCACGTATTACTATGAAAGTCCTGAAACTGTATAAGAAACATTACTGAGATAACAACATTAGCTATTCAGAAGTGTATGAATAACCAAGAGATGTATATTGTTAAAAAAGTTAACATTCCCAGTGATAATCTAAATCTAACATGCTACGTGATGAATAGAAACCGGATTCTTAGATATTAAAAGTTAAAAATTACACCAAGTATACTTGAATGTTGAAGAGGACATGGAGATGGAGCACCTGGCTAATTGTGAAACTCTTAGGACATTTGTGGACCTTCCATCAAAATACTGGGAAGCAAGAAGGATGATGACTTCATTGTTAAATCCAGAGCATTAGATACACACACACATACACATACTTGAATGTATGTGACATAGAACAGAACAATTCTGAGGCCCTATTCACATCATTCAGAACTTTAACACAAAGACTGGAGAATGAATCTAGTGGAAGCATGCTTTCTAATTTGTAAATAATGGTTGAGAGTGTTCATTTGAATTTGCATTTGAAAAGCAAACACTACCTACAGTCCGTCCAAATGGTTATGTTGCATCCCGGTTTCCCCCACCCATTTATGTTGGTCCCTCTATAAAGGCTTGTGATTGGACCATCTTAGCTATTTCCTGAAAACATTTATTGTTCGCAATTGGACTTCTAGGGAATATTATACAACTGTTTAAAATAACTTAAAGAAATGGACCCAGTTAAGTAACTGCCATAGTGATGTCCCTGTTTTGATGACCCTGCAACATAACCACTCAGATGGACAATAGTGAAGCCACCCACAAACTTCTGTGGGAGGAAACTGTTGACCAAGAGTAGACAAAAAGCATGAACTACGTTGATGAAATAACGAACATGGAGTTGCGTCATTTGGTATAATTGAATACCTCTTTCAAACACAGCAGTATTATTTATATAAGAGCAGGAATATTGCTTTCTCGTTTATAAACATAGCTATTTGGAATATTAGCTTTTAGTGCATAAAAATCCAATACGTAACAATAAGTATAAGAACTGTATTAACAGAACAATTTGTTGTTTGTAGTGTAACAAGGTTTTCTAGTGTTGAATTTGAAGCTCTACAAATAATGCAAATGATTATAACGAAAAGAAAACTTTTGAGACAAAAGATTTATCTGACATACACTGACTCTTCAAAACATAATAAAAAAAAACAATGGCCTACCTGTAAATATCATCTGAACCAGATGTATAACCGAGGTTGAGATCATCGCATGGTCCATCTTGAACAATGGATTCTGCACCTTTCTGTGCATCTTCAAAGACATTTGAATAATTTCGAGGGAAAAATTGTTCCGGAGCCGGGTATCGAACCCGGGACCTTTGGTTTAACGTACCAACGCTCTACCACTGAGCTACTCGGGAACTCTAACCGACACCGATCCAATTTTTCCCTCTATATCCACAGACCTCAAAGTGGGCTGACAACTGTCAAGCAACCAACTTCGAGTGCACACTAACTCCGTGTGACTTAAATGGTGGTTTTCTGTTAACGAACAGTGACGTGTATTATGCAAATCAAGATTTTCAGGTATAACTCCCTGTAAAGTTGATTTGAATAATTTCGAGGGAAAAATTGTTCCGGAGCCGGGTATCGAACCCGGGACCTTTGGTTTAACGTACATTGTTTATGATTTCTGAACAGCTTGAAGCACTTTCCATTGAGTCATTACTGGGAACTGGATTTACTGTTTTCAAGTCCTTTGTTAAAGAAAGGTTAAAAGATGCTTCAAAACTAGACGAGAACTGTGACATGTGTTGAGTTTTTTGGTCACTTTTATCACAATCAGGTTTGACAGAAATCGAAGGTGGAATCAAAGGACTATTTTCGACTGTCTTTATTGTTTCCACTTCTTTTCTCAATAAGGTAGGTGGAATCAAAGGACTATTTTCGACCATCTTTATTGTTTCCACTTCTTTTCTCAATAAGGTAGAGTCTTTAGTTGTTTGGACACCAGCCGACAACTGTGACATGTGTTGAGTTACTTGATCAACTTTATCACTTTTAGGTTTGGTAAAAAAAGTTGGAGATTCCCTTGTGTTAGTGGTTGCTGTTCTATTCTGGATGCTGGAATGTGTCATTGTCTCTTCTGGAGAAGCAGGATAATTTACTATTGGTTCTGGGGTACATGGTTCTGAAACCACTGGTTGATTTGGCTGATATTGACTTGTAGAATCTTTACATAAGGCAGTGGAAATCTCTGAAATATCTACCTCTGATTGTCCTAAATTTGCTGCCCTTTCAGTAACAGTGGTTCTAGGGTTAACTGGGGCTGGGTTGAACATCACTGGAGGATTAAGTACTGGAAATGCAAGAGCAGTATTCATAGCTGCTACAGCTTTGATATGATTAGCAGCCATCTGGGAAGAGACTAACATCGCCAATGCAGGGTTACTAAACATGATTGTTTGTAATATTTGTTGCTGTAGAAATTGTTCAGAGAAAGACATAGGCTGCTGAACAGGTACCGTCTGCGGAAAATAAGAGCCTGGGAACATCTGTACTGGTTCACACATGGTGTTTGGGGCACTAAGTAATTTGGCTGATTGATGTTGGAATGTGGAGTTTGTAATTGGGGAAATGTCGGGTTTTGTACATCTCGAAAATCTGCAGCCTTCTGGATTGAAGCTGATGGTCCTTCGGCTGGTAAAGGCTGCTTGTTCGTAACACTAGTGTCTGAAGTGAAACCTGGTGGTGGTCTGGTAACTGTGACAGTAGGTAGTGTAAGATCTACGCCAGTCTGAAAATACAAAACATACAGATTTATAAATTTGTTATTGACAATGCTTTTTCCACTTCTTAATTAATCTCTCTGACACTTTTTACAATGTATACATCCATAGCAAGAAAAGAGTGGGTGAAAAAAGAATAATGCTGAAACTGATCAGGAAGAGGAAAAAGAATTGATTGGGTTACTGATTGAGACTGCCTACTGAAGGATGCACTGGAAGGAATAATGTACGGGAGAAGAGTTCAGGGTAGAAGAAGATATCAGGTGATAGATGACATTGAAATATATGGATCATATGAGGAAACGAAGAGGAAGGCAGAAAATAGGAAAGATTGGAAAAAGCTGGGTTTGCAATGAAAGACCTGCCCTTAGTCAGGACACTAAATGAAATGAAACCCATAGTAATTACAGTAGAATTCCTCGTATCTGGCACCCAAATAATCAGCAATTTCAAAACAATGGCACTTTTAAATAAAAAGTAGAAAACTGAAAATACGAGGGACAGTCAGTAAATAAGTTACAAAATAAAAGTGTCCTACATTTTTAATGAGGTACCTGAAGCTATCACTACTAGATGGCAATATTATCGAAGTGCACACAAGTGAAACTAAGAAACAGCCATCTAGATCACTAACTACACATGAGGAAGTGAGGTCGAAAACCGCCATCTTTAAAACAGGCAAGAATCTGTGTTGGGTTCTCAGATTTCTGTTATATGATGTGCAGTATATATACTGAGTGTGATGTTATCACAAAATGTCAATGTTATGTGATGATTTTGGTTGCACGAACAGCTATTACGTGAGTAATACGTACTTTCTTGCCTGTTCATAAGTGGCAGAACAGCTAATTCAAAGGCCTCAGTCCTAAAGCTTTTGAGGTAGCCAATTAGTGAACTGGGTAGCAACATCAGTTGCAAAATGGCAGCACCTCAACAGGACTGTACCAGTATGTCTTTAAATAACCTATAAAACTGTTTTCCAATTAACTGGCAAAATCGGTTATAAAGGCTGGCATTGATTCATATTTGCCAGATAGAGGGAGTCTACTGTATAACGAAAATAATCTCAACAAATAACTACATTAGTCTGAGATAGCTTACAGAGATGGCAAAGATGATTACCAATATGTTAAAATAAATAGATTCAGGCAAAATGGTGGGGCACTAAAACATACAAAAATAAATTAAACTGGAAATAACTCTTACACTTTTTAAAATTATAGTAATTACAAAGTTTCTCTAATGGTTGTGAAAGACGCAAAATAAATAAATAAATTAATTAATTAATAAAAACATGGAAGTAGCAGAAATATGATTCATAATTGAGAGACCAGTAGCACAACTAAAACTATTGTATAAAAAACGAAATTAACATGTAAGACAAAAATCAGATACTGACAACTGAGCTATCATCATTCAGAAAAACAAGAATAATTCTGTGGTGTTTGGTCAAAACTTAACTCCAAAAATGGCCATTTTCTGCTATTCACACCTACTTAGAAGCTATGGAAAAGCATGAGCATGTGCATATAATAATTAAATAGTGCCCTAATCTATGTTATTTTCATTCGCATTTGTAAGTAAACTAGAATTCTGACTTTTAAAGGAAAGGTGAAAATAAAAGTGCTTTTATCTGAAAACAGCTTTTTAGGAGTTAACATGTTCTGATCAAACATCACAGAATTGCAAAGATCATATTTTACGAATGGTAAACATTTGACTACAGAAAATAGCCCAAGAACATTGACCAAAAGAATAAAGAATATCAGTATGCCCAGTAAGATACTGGAATGACTTATTTTATCTAAAAGTAAAATGGATCAATTTGATGTAATCACCGATACTGCTGCTGATGAGTTTCAATTAACTGATTTTCAAATATAAGTGAAGGCAGTAACATAAAACTAATCTGAATGTTATCTGTGATATACTTAAAGACATTTAGTACGAAGTGTAGAAGATCTTTCTAGAGATTAATAATCATACTTTTGAATAAGACGTTACAACAGTGACCACATCAAAACTAGGTTTATCTGTAACAAATAATATATCCATATTTGCTCTATAATAACACCTTGTAAACAATGTTGAAGACTCTAATCTTGGAACCTGACAGGAATGCGACGCGACCCTACAGTTCGCGATAGTGACCCCTATTAGTAATGCTAGCCTGCAACCAGATGTCTAAAAATTGTGTTCTGTTCCTACCTCAAGCGGAAGCTGTTGAGCAAGTCATGTCTGCATCACATTCAGATGCAGTGTCACTTTTCTCACTACCCCTATTGCCATCACCGTCATCAGTATTACTAATGTTATCACTATCACTACCACTGTCGTAAGCCCCCTTTAATTTATAATAATTAGGCTTGTAATGTTGGGGACCAATAGGATGCGTTACGTGGTTTCAAGTTGACTATCCATTCATCAGTCAGTACTCTAGTGCATAAACAATGTACCTGCTGAATACTCCATTTGCCAGTCACTACAGTAGCATGCATAAACAGTGTACCTGCTGAATAATAATGCAAAAGGTTGAAGGTTCTCAGGCGCATATTTTGCAGTGGAATTTGGTGAGAGTTTTGAAGTGAATGACGGGAATATTATACGTAAATTATGCAATACAAATTTACGAGGTTACAAGCGATATTATACTGTATACAAGACATTGTAGCACAAGAAAATAAAGGAGAAAACTCAAACCCACGAATAATTCTATGATAGTTCTTCTGCACATAACGAAAGGTACGTAAAAATATATCTTTGTAATGCTATGTAGTGTATATTTACTTTCAGACCTGTCCAGATTTGTTTATGTGCACCTTGTTATTCGTGTAATCGATTGCAGAACCAAGTCAATGTCCTTGTACTAGCTCACGTCCTCGGTCTATGTACAATACTGCAGTCAACTTGTATAATCGGTCCCCAACATTACAAGCCTAATAATTTTATTAATCATATATGATTGGAGTCCATGATCTTCACGGTACCCCATTGTTTTCCTACATTTTCAATGTGTCTACAGAATTCTTCTCAGTTCATGTGGACACTTACACTCCCATTTTACCAAATTTTCGAAATATCATATTGATATTCACCCAGATCTCGTCTATATAAAAAACTGATTGTCCCTTGCTCCGGAATTCATTTGCATCAGATAGTACCTCGATCTCCAGTCTACGATGGGTGAAATTATTTTCAGAACGTCTTGTAATATTGAACACATGCAATGATGATACAAAAGTCTCAGTACGTTATCTGTTGTTTTTGATTCCCCGCTACCTCACCTCGCAAGTTCCAAGATTGGAGTCTTCAATAGTAGTTGTTATTGCATATTCTTCAGGGAATTTTGTTTAATTGTAGTTGAGTTCCACATCTACATGAATAGTCCCCTAACTGCCCATTGTGCAACTCAAATGACTTTATTGTCAAACGCCTGGCATTAGAAAACAACAACGACAATAACATCTACATGAATTGTAATTTTATATTTCCACTGTAGAATTCACTGCAAATAAGGTAAATATTTTCAGAAGCAAGAACATGAAATGAATTACTCTTGGAATTTTTTTTTTTGCATGTGGAGTAAGAACTTTTTACAGCTCTCATAACGTAATTTTAATTCAATTCATATAGGTGTGCAACTCAACTGGAAATAAAATTGCCTCAAGAATTTGAAATATAACCACTATTGTTTATAAAATGCCACAAAAGTTTATTGATCAAATAAGTTGGTACTTTCATGATACAATCTAAATTATATTCATACAACCAAACAGGTATTTAATACTGTTATTACGAAACACAAAACACAAGTGACAAGTTATTTGCAAATAAAATTACGACATTTGTAATGTTTTAAAAGAAGATGCTTTGATTTCTTAAAATGAAAACAAAAATGTGAACTGTGATACTTTCTCCAGTTCTTGTTTACAAATGGGATGTTCGAATCTGTATAACTTTCGAAGTTTATTTTGAATAACAGATACACACAAGTTCCAGGGACTGCAAGGTCTTGGTTCCAATCCTAGGTGGCAGATTTTCTCACTAACAAACTTCCAACATGGATTCAGGCTTTACTCCTGTCAAATTGAGTATTGGGTCTTTCTCGGGGATAAAAAGCAGTCAGAGCATGGTGTTGATGACCACACCACCTCAAGTTTAGTACCGAGGTCATGAAAACCTGGAACTCCACGTTAATGTCACCATTATGCTCTCATGGTGTCTCAAGGTTAACACCTTTACCTTATCCACTTAAGAATCGTGAAGATGTATCACATATAAATGTTACAGAAACACTGAAAGTGGGAACAAAACAATTTCTCTTTTAATAGGCATCCAATTAACACCACAGGAAATAGGACTACAGAATTCATTAGAATACAACCATTACATCTTAACAATGGCACAGAATGTTGAAAGCATGTTATTTAATTTGTTTTGAATTTAAAAAGTTCTGTTATGTTTCAGTTATCTTTTATTACGAATACGAACACACACTGGAATATGACCAACCTGCATAGTTTCTGCATCCAGAGAATCATACCCATTTTCTCTTGAATTAAACTGATGTAGATGACACTCTAAGTGTACTGTGTATTACTTCTAAACCAGAGAATTTACTAAAATATGAGGATGGATCATTAAGTAATGCACAATTAAAAAAAAAAAGTTTAAAAGACTGATTCATCTCTTCATTCCACCTTTAACATTTTTCTATGTTATGTAACAATGTGCAACAAATGTTTTCACAATCGAGCAGAAATTTCTCTAATAATGACTTCCAATTTTCATAACTGTTCACTGTTGGATTTAAAAACAATTCGCAACGAAAATACACATAGGCCTAATTCTTTACATAATAATTAATTTCTCTGAAACATAGTGGTCTGGGGCTGATCATTTAATTTATTTCATCTTATGCAAGAAACAGGACTTAAAAGACAACTGTTTCAGCTGATTTCGAGTTCATCACCATTTCGTGTTTTTTTTTTTTTTTTATTTAAAATGAAGACCCATGCCATTCAGCTTGTGTGTAACTGCAACTCGAAATAAACTTCGAAAGCACACGCACATTTGTACATATCCAAAGAAATTAATGACACACCGAAATCCTTGCACCACATGCAATAAAAGGCCATCTAACTACAGAAGAATAATATCACAATCATTTTAATCTTAAAACACATCCCTTTTAGGAAGCATGGTCATGCTATGGAAAAACTACATCACTTTAACACAAAAAAAGTCTCAACAATTCAGTATTCAGGGCAGGCCATTAAAATGTACAATCAGCACACAATGAATTCTGTGTAGTCTAATGGAGAAAAAAATCCAACACATTTAGCTGATATGGCATTCGAAGTTTATCTTAGATTAATCTATGATTTTCTTACCCTGCATTTAAAAAAGGTGACTGCTTCTGAATATTCCTAAGTGTTATCTACCTTTGGTTTACTGGAAACATGTAACAAGAAGAAATTATGAATCTGACTTCTGGGTCACAGCTTGAGTGAAATGTTTTTAAGTTTCGGCATAAACAAGAAATAGAAGCTAAACATCTTATGAGTCTGATCAAAAGGTACAGTAGAGGAGGCAAGACCTGTTCTGCAACCTTAGGTGCCGTGGCTGTATGACCAATGGGTATGGAGGAAGATAGGATTTTGGTCTGAGATGAACTTTCTCGTGTTAGTAGATTCGTATAATATTAAACATCATGAAACAAACTCTCTTTTTGTTAGCTCATTCTTTCCCCTATCACACAGCTTACATGCCAGAACTTTCCTTCTGACTTGGAACAGACTTATCAGACTTCATTTACTCCTAAACTACTTTCAATATGACAGTGAAAGTTTGTGGCATGTCACCTTGAACATTTCTCTGCATAACAGAATTTTAGCACGCCTGACATCCAACCTAGTCACTGGTAGACAGTCAGCATTTATTGTTATATGGTCGTATTCTTGTTTCGTACAACCATGACTGTGTGCAGTAATCAGAAAATAAGCATACATTTTGTTACAAACACGTTAATCAGAGAATCTGCACCAAATTTTGCCATTAACTCAGTGATGTACAGTACAAGTAGAGACCATTGAAAAATATTAAGAAGGCTTTTTGTTATATTGCTATGGGAAAAACACAAATTAAGTAGTATCACTGCTCCAAGGAAAGTCAGTTAAGAGTGACGAATGTCTAGCATTGCTTTACGACCATCACAGTTTGATTCATCATGAGTAGCTTATGGTCAAATATTAAAAAAAATGTGTACTACTTATAAGTTCTCTTTCACGTATGAGATGATGTTCACTGTAAGAGACCAGAACTATTGTTGAAGGCTGGCTGGCAGCTTCATTATAACTCACTCTCGTCCATTCTGGACATCTTATTGCGAACTTTCTTGCCAAACACCCAACCCTACAGGCCTCATACTGTCCAGACATGACTTCTTGCGAATTTACCTGTTCCTCAGACTATTGAGGTCACTGAAAGGTTCGAGATTTGAACGCTTTGACGTAATCAAGATCTATGTGATGAAGGTCTTGCTAGAAATCTTTGAAAAGTGTTTCTGGACAGTAAGGAACTTCTAAGACAAATGTGTGAAGTGAAAAGAGACCTACTTTACAAGGAATTGGAATATGAACTCCAAAAGCAAGTTATTCTTTTTTTTTTTTCATGACTATAGGTCAGATATGTTTTAGCATGAAAATGTTTATGTCAGAATTTAACAATAACAATAAAAATAACAATAACAATAATAATAATAATGGTAATAATAATAATAATAACAGTAATAATAATAAAAATAATAATAATAATAATAATGATAATAATAATAATAATAATAATAATAATAATAATAATTATTATTATTATTATTATTATTATTATTATTATTATTATTATTTATTTATTTCATGTGCTGTACAACAGCCAGTGGCCAATTACAGTTCAGCACAAATATAACAAAAAACATAAAACAAAAATAATTATTACACATAAATATAATTACAATTAATTACAATAATGACGATGAATGGATAACTAAGAATACTATGAGACAATGTTAATTGAGTATAATGCCTAAAATAATACATAAATGATAAATCGTTGCCAAGAGCAAACAAAGTCTATACATTGAAGGGATCGAATTCGCAGCCATGCATGTTGGCATTTTTTAATGCATCTGGAGACTGGTGAAAGAAATTTCGAATTTCTAATATAGAAAAGTTTGTGGGCTCTCATATCTTTTGTTGGAATACGTAAGGTAATATTGTTTAAGAAAGAGTCACAGGATATATCACCTTTGAGGACTTTACAAAAGAACAGATAATCTAGCTCATGGCGTCTAGCATATAGATTTTGACAATTAAAATATTCACATGTTCTCTCATAACTATACCCGGAATTAATGGGTAAAAATCTGAATGAACATAAGGATATAAATTTTCTTTGTATATTTTCTAATTTAGCCGAGTCCGTAGTTGTAATCGAGTTCCAAACTACAGATGCATATTCGAGTTTCGATCGCACCAATGTATAGTATAGCATTAAGAGAGAATCGGGCGTGGAAAAAGAATAAGTTATTGACCGTATTATTCCTAGCATTCTGATTGCGTGATTGTAAATGTAATCAACGTGACTATGAAAATACAATTTATTGTCAAAGAATATTCCCAAATCTTTTACGCAATCCGTTCTGTTAATTAGTACATTATTTAGATAATAATTAAATTTCAGTGAAGAAGTTTTTCTAGAAAAGGTTATTACATTAGTTTTGGATACGTTAATTTTCATACCATTGTCTTCCGACCATTTAGCGACTGAATTAATGTCACATTGAAGTGATTGACAGTCAGTACTACTTTTGATTGTACGAAAAATTTTTAAATCGTCTGCAAATAATAAACAGTCAGAACTTATTCTTTTACATATATCATCTATGAATATAATAAATAGGAGAGGTCCTAAAGTAGATCCCTGCGGGACTCCGCAATTTATATTATAAGAATAAGAGTGTATATTAAACAGTCTTACACATGAAACTCTATTACTTAAATAATTTTCGAACCACTTTACGTAGCTTACAGAAAGGCCAATATTTCCTAACTTATGAAGAAGGATATAGTGCGGAACTACATCAAAAGCTTTACTGAAATCAAAATATATTGAATCAGTTTGTCCCTGCGTTTCAATTATTGGTACAATTTGATTTAGATATGTGACCAGGTTAGTGACAGTGGATTTAGTTTTAGTAAATCCATGTTGTGAAGAATTGAACTTGTTTTTCACATAAAACGATATATGTCTGTGAATAATGGTTTCAAAAATTTTTGAAAAGTTATTTAGGATCGAGATAGGTCTGTAGTTTCTGACATCATTTCTTTTTCCGTTTTTAAATATAGGAATAATTGCAGCTTGTTTCCATAGTGAGGGAAATTCACCATTTTTCAAACTAATATTAAATATGTGGGCTAAAAGAGGAATAAATATATTAGAGCATCCTTTAATTATAAAATTTGGAATACCGTCAGTGCCAGTTGTTTTTGTTGGTTTAAGTTTTTTAATTGCTTTACGAACGTCATCATGTGTTACTTTAGGTATAGGTAATGAGTCTGTTATATTCGTAATAATGTTTTCATATGTATGGCTGTGTTTAGTCTGAACAGATTTGAAGTGATCAGCAAAAGCATTGACAATGTCTAACTGATCTGTGATGTGTTTATCGTTAAGAATTAATTCAGAGGGATAATTATCAGTCTTCCGAAATGATTCAACATATTTCCAAAACTTTTTTGGTTCCGTTTTAAGATTTTCATTAATATTTTGAAGCCATGATAATTTATCCGATTTAATTTTAGATTTCACAAGTTTTCTATAGTAGGAAAATGTTTGATAATAAAATTCAGTTTTGAATTTTTTATATTTTTTATGTGCATGGTCTTTCTTTCTAATAAGTTTACGTAAGGTGTTAGAAAACCATTGTGGATAACTAGACCTTTTGACTCGAGTGACAGGAACTGCCTGGGATATGACACTATTAACTACTGAACATAGTGAGCAAGCTGCATCGTTAACATCGACAGCTTGGTAAACACAGGACCAATCGTAATTATATAGACTCCAATATAAATTCAAGTAATCACCTTGAGAATAATTTGGGAAAGAATTTTGTTGATTCTGGGGAGAAAAATTTAGTGTGACTTCAAGAGTTATTGTTATGGGAGGATGATAGTCATCCTGTAAGACTAGCGAGTGAGTGGCCAGATTGACCTCAGTCTCGGTTAAATTTGTAAATATAAGATCAAGTAAGTTTTTGTTATTAACTGTTGAATTTACTTGTTTCAATCCAAGAAAGCAAGAAGATGAAAATAACTCTTGAGCCTTAATTTTGGAGTAGTAATGGATGTTATTAGCACAACAACCAGATAACCAATTCATACCAGGAGTATTAAAATCGCCGAGAAAAACTACTCTATTATTGTGTGTATCGAGATGATTTTCAAGAAAATTTAGATAAGATTTTAGAAACTTTGGATCAGTATTAGGTGGAAAGTAATGATTACCAATTAACAAATTGAGTCCGTCTTCCATAGGAATCTGAACCCATACACACTCGCTAATGAATTCTAAGTCATGTCTCCGGTATACTACAGGTATTTGATTGTTGACAGCTATTAAGACACCACCACCACGGGTTTTATTGGTATCCTCAAATTTTCTATCACCACGAAAAATGGTATAATAATTAGGGAATAAATTATTACACTCAACAAGCTCTTGAAGCCATGTTTCTGTCAAACAGATAATAGTGTCAGCATTACTAACAACATTACCGAAAAATTCATCAATTTTAGTGTTTAAACCTCTGACGTTTTGATAATATATTTCAAGATGGTTGCTTGAACTATACATTGTATATCAATGGTAAAACTAAGAGGCATTCCCGTTGGATCCCTCAGGTTCTCTAGCAGTAGAAGCATAGTGTTGCTCCGGTTTCAATTTACCATAGAAAGGTGCGATAAGACACCCGACTGGCCAGACACCAGTGTTGTTAATTAAGTGGAAATCTTTTTCCTCAACCGAGATATGGAAAGAGGAATAAGTTTCATATTTTGTCTTTAATTTGGTTACTACCAGAGAACTTAGCGTAAGTTGGTTCTTTAGAGAATCCTCAATACTTTTACCATTAACTTTCGGACTGAATCTAGAAACAAAAAGAGATTTCATTTTAGCTCTAACTGGAACTGTTTCCAGCGCACTAGATGTTAACACACCCTGAGTGACTTTACGAACTTTGCGCTTTTTTGCTACAACTTGAAATCCCTCACCGTCAATAGGAGGTGAAGGGGATCCGACCTCATTAGCCGTAAGTTGCGTAGTCACAACATTTGAAGCAGATGCTGACTTAGCAGTACCTGGATTACTTTGTTTTGATGACGCAGGTGCTGATTGAGACAACACCTGACTGTATGATTTTCTGATGCAACTAGCATTAACCTGCTGAACTACTTTCGGATTTGATTGATCCGAATTTGTAGAGCAAATTCTTTTGTCCAAAATTTCGGCCATCTGAATTTTCAGTGCCGCATTCTCATTCTTAATTTCTAACATTTCACTATGAAGACTTTTAACATAGTCCAATATGTCACTAAGAGCATCCAATATGGTCACACTATTCAACCTTACAGTCTCTACCTGGACAGATAGAGAATCCACAGAAGGCAGAGAAGGCAGCTTGAGTTCTCTTGTAGGCGAGATAACCTTCTTCACAGGAGAAACTAGTTTTTTAGAACCCACAGGAGTTTCATCACCACGCGACGTCTTCGAAGCACTAATACAACGCTCACAATTATAGGATGAGTTGCCTCTCTCCATGTATAAGTCATATTCTGCATCTCCCAAATTGTGCAGTCAAGATGATATCTAAAGCCACAAGGCCCCGCACACTTCAAGAATTTCTGCCTTCCGAAGAACGCAGCACTACAAGCCGGGCAGGTATCCTTGCTTGCCGGCATACTGATTTTCACCGTATAACAATATGTAGGCCGATTGACGCAACTATAAACACTGTTACCAGCGCAGCTACGAGCAAACACGTCTACTCCGCATGACAGTTCGTAGCAGAATAATAATAATAATAATAATAATAATAATAATAATAATATTTTCCGGCATTTTCCACATTAAAGTGGTTTACTGTCGTACCTACCAGGTGCAGGTTTGCTGAGTGCACTACTCTATCAGACAGGTGGCA
Organism: Periplaneta americana; assembly: GCF_040183065.1. Taxonomy (NCBI): domain Eukaryota; kingdom Metazoa; phylum Arthropoda; class Insecta; order Blattodea; family Blattidae; genus Periplaneta; species Periplaneta americana. The sequence goes on from NC_091131.1 coordinate 147,778,984, forward strand.
ATCTATTGCAGGGAGATTATAAGTTTATAGATGAGAAGTGATGATGAACAGCTAATGGGCAGACATCGGATTTATAGTATATGCAAATGCATGTTTTGAAGGATGGGTAGAATGGAGAAAAATTCTCTCCAGCACCGGAATTTGAAGTTTTACACAAAAACAAAATTTATCCGTATACTTTTATCACATCCATCAATCTCTACGTAGTGTATAACTAAGTTACTGGACCTAAAATCTCCAGAATCATTCTACTGTAAAACGAAAAGCCTGAGAATTACAATTTCTGTATCAAATTCAGGACAAAGAGGTTATAAGGATGTCAGCTATCAAAATAAATTGCACCACTTTCAAAATTACAGATAAGATATGAGTAGAAAAAAATATTTTCTTATGTAGTTTCAAGGTGTTTGAAAAAGTGTTTTTCTCTTTTCCCAACGATAAGACGTCAAAACAAGTTTACATTAAAGCAATTATGTACTATATAAATACAGCTAAAAATTTGAGTATAAATCTGCAGTGTGACTGTAAAACTTTTAATAAGTAATTTGCAACAAATTAGGACATATTGCAAGATTGTCCTACTGAAGTTGTTGGAATATTTATCTAAATGACTAAAGGGGAACGACAAAAAAGTAGAAAAGCTATTTTTTTTGCCTTTAAATTATTAAGAATAGCACAAATAAATGTCATCCTCAATAGTATATTTTTGTACTGAATATGATTTCCATAATTTAAGAGACAATGGGTGATTACGAACACACTTAAAACATACATGAGAATTTTACTGCAACTGTTGTTGGGAAAAAATGTTTATTTAAGAATATAGAAGGAAAAAAGATGATATATAAATAAAAAACAAAAATTCCAAAAACATATTTTTATTTCATTCTAATTATTGTACAAAGCACAACTTTTATAATTTACAATCTAAATTTATATCACTATACTATGATTAAACACTTTTTCCCAACACAAAACTGAGTCTGGTTTGAAATTACGAGTGTGAACATTTACAAAGGTAGAAAATAATGTACTGGCCCTAACCACTTAAATAAATCGTTGCAGAGCATTTCTACCATACTGAAAATTCAACACTCATTCTTTCTTTTTGGCAAAGATGGCCAACACAGTTTTGTTGTTGCTTCATGTTTTAAAATTACAAAAATGCTCTATCTTCCAACATAAAAATTATGCATCATACAATTCATATACTGTACCTACTTTGAATTATTTTAAATTTCTCAATCAAGAAGTTATTGTATGGCAACAATATTGTTGAGCCATAATACTATCTTAATTTCTCATATGTCAATAGATCATACATAGAATTTGGGTTATTCAACTATATGTTGGAATTTAGTACTTTTAATATTTCAGAACTACTTTAGTGTTCATAATTAGGGGTTTATTGCTGAAAACCTGTTGGGTCTATTATGTTTGAACCCAATAAAGTATTACAGACAATCCTTCTGAGTCATGAACAACACAATCCTAAAGATGGAAGCCTCATAATGTCAGAAATATCAAACAATGAAGTGATCTGATGGAATGAAAAATTTATCTAATTGTAAGACTATTCAAGAAATGTACCTCAGATTTAACAAGACAACATATTAATAATTAAGATATAACATTTATAATCAAATCTTAAACCCTTAAAACAGTTTGTCCCATTACCTTTATTTGAAATTATCTTCCTTCTATACAGTGTTTTTCAAAAAGATTGTAAAAATCTTCATCAGGTTATAGGGCAGGACATTTGGAGCCATTTGAGATAGGGAATATATGTCTATCAGAGCTACAGCACCAAAGTACTAACCCCTGCAGATAGGCAACTTGCTTGAAATTAAAGGTCCTTTTGGTGCTTGATAACTGTGTTCGTACAGAAACAACAAACAATACTGTAGGCGAGAATTAGGTACATTACATTTAAGTTAATGTAGTAGGCAATAGTGCTTCTGGTAGGGGTAGTACATCCACATTATCTCTTATCCTGAGTTGTAGTCTGTGTTGACAGTGCATCATTGCTAGTTTCTCCTTTAGACCAATAAGTATGAATAGCAACAAGAGAAGAGCACAACACAGTGAGCAGTTTACATTTCGTTTATTACGAACTGAAACACTTTAAATGTGCTTCAAATCGGAAATATTGGTTTTACAACACAACATAATGTACAGTATTTTGTACAAACCAAATGTTCAGAGCAATTCTTGTATTTGCTTTGAGGCCCATATTTTACGGTCGTGCATTTGTAACACACTTAAAATACAGAGTGATTTATATAGAACTGACACATTTCTTTCTTTAATTATTCCGTTGGAAATTCATTCAATGACCCAATTTTAGCACCAAATTAAGCAGAATGTTCCGGAGTTTCGATTCCTTGTCACTAGATGCGCAGATGTTTATGTTTTATTCCTATTGTTGGCAGCTGTTTTCGACATTTTGTGTCAACGTGAAAATGCAGTACACATTAAATCAACAATTCTTCCTTGTGAAGCAATACTGGATTACGAATTCAATTACAGCTACTCAAAGGGCATACCAGAGAGAATTTGGTGTTCGCAATCCTCCCAAAAGAAACATAATACTGGGACTGGTAAACAAATTGGAAACAACTGGATCTCTGGTGAGTGAAAAGGGCAAGCATCGTTCATCTAGGCTTCCCACGGTTGTTGTTGACGTAAGAGCACGACTGGAGCAGTCACCCAAAAAATCATTAAGACGTTTGTCACAGGAGACAGGATACACCTACTCAATGTGTCAGAGAGCCTAAAGCCATATAGGGTTACGGTTGTTCATCAGCTACAGGAACCAGATAAGGATAAAAGATTGAATTATTGTCGTTGGTTTCAGTCGTTCATTGTGCAAAATCCTGCCATATTATCCATCACATGGTTCACAGATGAAGCATGGTTCCATTTATCCGGTTATGTGACGACCGAATAATTTCCAGGAACCTGTGGCCACCGAGATCTCCGGATTTGACAACGCCGGACTTCTTTCTATGGGGTTACTTAAAAGACAGGGTTTACGCCACACGTCCCCAGACATTGGATGATCTGAAGCACAACATCACACAGGAGATTCAAGTTAACAACAGAGTCCTCCAACGAGTGGCCAGTAACATGGAACGACGTGTTGAGTTGTGCCTTATGCAGGATGGAGGACATTTTCAACATTTGCTATAGAGATAAATAATCTCCCAAAATTCCTCTACATTTTAGGTATAATAAGTTGTCGCTAGCACAATTCGTTTTGAAACAATTAATGAAAGAAATGTGTCAGTTCTATATAAATCACTCTCTATTATGTTATTGTTTTTGTCTAATGCTTGGTCCCTGGCAGTGAAGCCATTAGCACTCTTGCTGTCCAGTATTTCTCTATTATGGTAGAGCATCACAGACACTTAAAATATCTCAGTTCATAATAAATGAAATGTAAACAACTCACATGTTGTGCTCTTCTCTTGTCACTGCTCCACATACTTATTGACCTGAAGGAACAAATGTTCAGAGCCATGGTTTAGAGGCCCATGTTTCAGAATATGCATCTGTTGTGCATAAAATACTGTACATTGTTTGTTTTGTGTTATAAACTAACATTTCTGATTTGAAATACATTTAAACTGTCTCAGTTCGTAACAAATGAAATGTAACAGTTTTCTCCTGTCCCTACTCCGTTTTTTTTTTTACAGTCAGAGCACACAACATAGTGCAATTGACAAAGTCAGTAATAAAAAGTAAACAACAAAACGATAAAATTAATTCAAAAACTCTCAACAGCATTGACATTAAAAAACTCATTAATTTCATAAAATGGTTTGTTGATTAACCAACCAGAGACAAGTCAGTTAAAAGACTTCCTTTCCCGATTAAAAAGATATGTCGGAAATTTATTTGCTATTTTTAAAGACTAAAGACATAATAAGATAATTATTCATTGTTTTAGTTAGCCTACACTTAGGTATGTCAAAAAGGTCACAGTTTCTGGTGTTGTATATATGAACATCACAGAAAACCTTATTGGAGCTGGAGTTACATGTACACATTTTTCCTTTTATCATTCTGTTGGCAGAGACACAACAAATTATGATGGTGAAATAGAGGCTATACACATTGCTCTCCGACAATTATTAAATCTTCCCTTAAATAAATATAACAAGGCAGTAATTCTTTCAGATTCTAAAGCTGCAATTCAGGGAATATGCTCAAATGCAACAAAGAAGTCAACAAAAATAAGAGAATGCTACAAAATGCTAACACAACTCCAAAAAGTTAATAACATTGTCCATCTCCAATGGATTCCAGCACACTGTGGAGTCATGGGGAATGAAATCGCAGACACACTTGCAAAGAAAGGCACAACAATAAAACTAAAGTCTAAATTTAATTTCTCATATTCCTCAATAAAATGCTTGATCACTACAAAATTTTCTCATTCATACCTACAAGAAATAGAATCAAATGCTAAAGACAAAAAATAGATTACACTACTTTCCAACCCAGATATAATCCCCCAGAGACCAAGGAAAACAGCAGTTGCAGCCTTCAGACTATTGACAAATCATGACTGTCTAGCAAGTCATCTCTACAGAATAGGTATCTCAGCTTCACCAATATGTGTCCTGTGTAACGATCCAGCAGAAATGAATGAAGATCACTTGAAGACCTGTGAAGCATTAAGATCAGAAGAAACTACAGTTCAAAAGTATTGGAAAGCACGACTGCTAATGGCTTCATTGCCAGATGCAAGGCACTAAACAACAACATATATGAACATCATTCCTATGTGTCAACATATGTGAATTTTCTTTGAAGAAATTTAGGGCTTGATAAATGCCTTCATTGATGAATTAGTTATAATTCTAATAGCTTTTTTTTGTAACATAGGTACCTTATTAGTGTGAGAACTATTACCCCATAAAAGTAGTCCATAAGAAAGTATACTATGAAAATAAGAAAAATAGACAACTCTAATGTAATTCTTCGGAACATACATTTTCAAATTTCGCAGAAGAAATATTACTCTTGACAATTTTTTACAAACAGAATCAACATGGTCTGCCAGAACCTTCTTTAGTTACAAGCCGGGGCATGGGTAGGTTTGGCAACGCAGAGTGGAGGCAGGAGATTTTAGAGTGATATTGTGTTTGCTCATTGCTTTCGTTATACGTAACACGTATTTTTTTCAATATTACTTCATGCACAAAGGTAAGATCAAGATTCAGAGTAGTGATGTAAATTATTACGTGTTCGAAAATAGTGTTTTATTGCAATCAATTAGCTATACTTCAGAATACGCGTAAGTAGGCTACTTACATACAAAGGCTGCCACTTAAAATAATTACAAAAAAAAACATGTTTTTATTGATAGTACGAAGATAAATAGATAAATAAATAAAAAAAGATATTCCTTGCACCGAAAATAATAGAATCAATAATGCAATAAAGACGTAGTATTCTTAAGTTCCATTCAGTTAACAAATTTGTGGCTAGCAAATTGACAATGTTTTGCGACTTAATGGTGTTTCATCTGTGAAAGGTTTAGGATATATTTTAATATTATCTTCTGCGATTATCTATCGTGTTTTTCTACAAATATTTCAGATGCCTAGAAAGTGCTGTGTGCCCATGTGTCGTAGCAACTACACTTATAATTTAAAAAATAATAAAAACATACTTGTTTTTTTTATTGATGGTACAAGGGAAAATAAATAAATACTTAAAGAAATGTTACTTGTACCAAAAATAAATAAAATAATGACGTACTTTCGCAATACCCTATTCCAATCAATTAACCATTATATGGCTAGTAAATTGACAATGTTTTGCCGCTTAATGTTGTTTCACCTCTCACATGAAAGGTGTAGGATATCATATGCATTTTAATTTCATGTGATTATGTCGTGCTTTTCTATAAATATTTCAGATGTCCAGGAAGCCAGTTTTAGTTTGAACCTGGCCAGTCACCATAACAATACTGTTATCCTAAATTATTTGTTATAAACTTTTTAAAATATAATTTTAAATAAATATAACTACAGAAAACAAGCTAAGAATGTGAATTATGCAAATAGGCCTAAAATAAAATGTAAACAGAAGAAACTATTGACATTCCTATTATAATAAAAGTATGAGGATGTAAATACAGTTAAGCCAAGTAAAACAATCTATGAAAAAATGAAAACACATCCCTTCAACATAATACGTAACAAAACGCAACATTATCTATTAAGTACATGTACGTATCAATTAGCGTAAACTCAGTGGACTTTAAATCCTATAAATATCAAGTGGGTGAATGTAGAGTATCCAACGCCCACTGAACGAATATTTCACTTTTATCACTGCCAATGTTGCGCTATAATCGTATATGCAAGGTAGGCTATAACAAAAACCTAAACTAACCAAACCTAACCTGTCAAAGAAGCAACAAGTTATACTAAATATGTGTAAAATTGGCCTATGTCTCTATAGTGGGCGGGACATAAGTAACATTGACCAAACCAACAAAGCGATTATATGCATGTACAAATTATAGATAGTTCTGACATATAGCAGGCATTCCGAATCTTCAACAAAACTGCAATATTTATGGGATCACAAAACAGCTGTTTACAATGACTTTGAAAACCAACGGCGTAACTTTATTGATATAGCAGGCGAGACCCAACAATTTGACTAGAATTCTGATACACACAAATCACAAATAAGAATATAAAAATGTGGTTATACAATATTTAATAGAATAGTCAATTACTTTGTCATCCATAACTGTAAAAATTCCCAAAGACTGCAACCATTTTATTTTCATTTATTGTCTTGTTTTTTTTATCACCAACACGCATTTAGTTTATAATACATCAACAATTAACGTTTGGTACGACCGCAAACATAATTCCATCGACACACACTTATATTGTAACATTAATTTGCATTGGAAATCGGCATTAGCACAAACACGTGTACTGTACGGTCAGCCTCCGGGTGACAGTTAATTACAGTGTTGCCGACGTATGGCCCCGGCTTGTAACTAAAGAAGGCTCTGGGTCTGCCCAAGTAAGTGTGCTGTCCACAGTAATACCAAAAAGATTAAAATTATTATTTTCCATGACTGTACTACTAAACAACAAAGATGCAGTACTTATTGGCCTGAAGTAGGAATGAGCAATGATGACATATTCAATGTGCACTGTCAACACAGTCTAAACTCAGTGTAAGAGACAATGCGGATGTATTACCTCCACTTTCGAGCACTATTGCAAACAACAACACTCCAAATGTATCTAATTCTAGCTTACACATTCTTCCTTTGCATAGGCATCACACCTGGGGGGGGGGGAGCAAAGGAACCCCCCCACCCAATAATCTTCCGAAAAATAGTTCTGAGAGAAACCTATTTACTCAGTAAAGAAGACGAAAAATATGTTTTGAATTGGAGGCATGCATAGTGCATCCCAACTTTGTTTTGTGGAATTTTACAAACTGTTTTAACCACTGGTGAAGCAATAGCATCACTCATTTGTGATGCTGTCGTTAGATACAACTACCATTGGCAAATCTTGGGATTACAGCCTTATGATGGAGTTGAAAACATGAGTGGGATCAATAAAGGTGTTCAGACTAACTCTGCCAGGTTAAATAAATCATTATTATTATTATTATTATTATTATCATAATAATATTGACAAACAGCCTTTGATTATTAATTTTATGCGTTAATAGTCCTAGTTGGGAGGCCGGAGGGAAAAAGACCTTTAGGGAGGCCGAGACGTAGATGGGAAGATAATATTAAAATGGATTTCAGGGAGGTGGGATATGATAGAGAATGGATTAATCTTGCTCAGGTTCGGAACCAAGGCGGGCTTATGTGAGGGTGGCAATGAACCTCCGGGTTCCTTAAAAGCCAGTAAGTACATTAATAGTCCTTAGTTAGTTATGTGCATTGTGCTGCTCATTGTTGTAACTTCGTTATGAAAGAGAGCTGTAATTCATTTAGAACAGTAAAATGTGCTATGAAATGGGCATCGGTTGAGAATTCTATTTTCTAACAAAAAAATTAAATCTGTAATCACCCACATCCATGAGAAGCAGTCCAAGGACCAGTTGAAAATACTGCCAGGATCACACCGCTGTCACACATGACAGATCTACCAAAGATCACATAGAGGACATTCTGACAAAGTATGAATTTTGGTCTTTAAAACAATGAGTGTCAGAAGAAAGTTACGAGGGAGCCAGAGATCTACTCAGTGTGTTTGAAAATGGAGTGATGTATCTTGGTTTGTTGATGGGGAAGCAGGTAATTGATATACTTGAACTTCTGAACAAGTCTTTCCAGGGGAAGAAAAATACTATGGCAGGTCTTACTGCATCTGTTGATGGTTTAAACGAACTCAGGTCTAATGCAAAGTTGCAGTCTATTTTAAAAAGTTGCAATGAGAAGATTAAGTATTTTGGTTGGAAACCGTTAACATTTCCAAGGCATAAGAAGCCAACAAAAATTTTATGGAACAGTCTGAGTCACATGCATATCAATCGTATGAAGAATACTATCAACAACAATACTTTGAAGTAATAGACACTGCTGTGGTGGGACTTCAAAACCGATTTTTCAATCAAAATGGTATAACGAAAGTTCTTCCACAAAATGTTCTGATAAAAGGGAAAAATTTCGATATGTTTATTTCAGGATAAGGTGCTAACGCATCATAATTAAAAGTGGAAATACAGATGTTCCAACGAAAGAACAACAATTTTTGCTTAAATGATGCTAGAGAAACTTTGAGGTCAATGATGAAAGAGTCAGGTGTCATTCAGAAATATGGAAAAATCTTGTCCGGCTTTTACTGATATATCTATGTGTAAGACAGAAAGAAGCATCAGTACACTACGCAGACTCAGGACTCACCTGCAGTCAATTATGACTGAAAAAAAATTCTTAACCATGCAACAGCGTGTCACATCACAAACACGCATTGGAAGATTGCAACATTTTAGTTTCCAAGAATGATGCAAGGAAATATGTGTTTGGAAATATTCGGGACTGAAAACAGTATTTTTCCTTTTACTATTAAACAGGGCAATGTTACTACGAGGTGTGATCATTAAATTCCCATAAATGGAAATAAAATTACCTGATTTAAATTTTGCTGCCATCTTCTTCAATGTAGTCCCCTTGGCAGCTATACACTGATCCCAATGTTTCTACGATTTTTGGAATGCCTCCTGGAAGTCGCGTTCTTGAAGCCTGTCAAGCACCTTCTGCGATTCGAGTTGGCTCTCCTCCACCACGTCAAAATGGTGACCCTTTAGCTTCAATTTCATCTTCAGAAACAAAAAAAATCGCAGGGGGCCAAATCTGGTGAATATGGGGATGAGGAATGACGACAATCTTGTTATGGGTGCAAAACTGAAGTGTTGCGAGAGCTCTGTGAGCTGGCACATTGTCGTCATGAAGCATCCATTTGTTCTCTGTCCACAGTTGTGGTCGTTCATGTTCAAAATGGACGTGAGGATCATTATGCATAATTTGTCGAATTTTTTCGACATTTTCGGCACTGTTGCACATGTATGGTTGACCTGGCCTCTGTCGTCCTCCAGCGATGTTCTGCCATTTCTGGAACGCGATGTCACTCAAAACACCTTGCCTGACTCATGCTTCATTCCCGTAGGCTTTCTTCAATATTCCTTGGGTTTCAATTACCGATTTCCCGAATAATTTGATGTTGACTCTCTGCTCTAGTTTCGAGTCCATCATGATTTCGCAAATGCGCAGATGCATGTGCTAACAAAACCTTGTGTAACACTGGTCTCAATAAAGATAGGGCTTTGAAACTTTGTGTCGCGTCTCTTCAAGACTGTCTAGTGTCACTGCTGTGCGCGTGTGCCAATCACATGATCCCTCGCCCTCAGCAGACACAGTCTCGAAATTTAATGATCACACCTCGTATTGTATTTACAAGTTAACAACGAAGTTTTTGATCAGTGTAATAGCATGTCTACTCATTGCAAATAAATAGCAGTTATTAATGTAGTAATTAGTACTTGTGAATTATCTTTATTTTCATACAAAATCCGAATTCTAATTTAGGTGAACCAATGGAGATCCTAAAATAATGACAAAATAAAAATAAATAAGAACAGAAAAATACTTATTGGTATATATTTGATTTCAATTAAGTGTAATGCAGAACAAGTCTGATGAGGATGACTGTCTGGTCTCTCAGATAAGGTTTGGAGTAAATCTGAGTGTCCCTCCCAATAATATAATCAGAAGCTAGAGACACTAATGTTTGCTTGTTATTTTCTGCACAGACACAATTACCAGGCACCAAAAGAGTATTTAATTTCAAGCAACTTGCCTATCTGCAGGGGTTAGAACTTTTACAATGAAGTAACTCTGAAAAGAGATTCAGCAGATATGCATTCCCTATTTAAGTAGCTCCAAATGTCCTGCTCTGCAATCCCATGAAAGTTCTTACAATCTATTTTAAACACTCTGTATAGTAGTATCCAAAGCTACAAATTCGGCAACTCAGGTTTGATTTCCAAGACAGTTTCATTCCAATAATAATGCGTGTATGTACCTTGTCTTGTGTTATGTGGTGGCCTTGCGCAATTCTGACCAAATGACCAGGAAATCCTTCTCCTTGTGAATATCTAATGTTGGTTCACAGTTCTTACACGATTGAGAAGGAAACATTTGAAAGGCTCAATCTTCCCTTGAAAGTAGATCATGGGAGAATGATGGTCTCAAATATAATCTTTTTGCTGTTAGGATAATCCTAGAGTAAACAATAGCATGTGACTGAAATGAGGCTTGCTTGGCGCCGATTCTCAGTGTGTGATCCCGCCCACTGCTGTATATTCTGTTTCACATTAAACATTTCCTGTTACTCGCCAAAGTAGGCCTGATGTCACTACTATGCATCTGTTTGCTTAGGAAACTTTCTATTTAATTAAATTATTTTAAACTTTCATTTAAGATCAATAGCTGTTGGACTAATGTATTATTCTTTTCTTGTATTTAACTATACTTCACTGAGGATGTAGAAGCCATAATACCACATGCTGACGCAGACAGCAGGCTCAAGGTCAAGTGACACCAGCTTGTTACAAGAACAGATTATCTTGGTATTAATCTTTGTATTCAGCTGCTTCATTGGGAAATTCTTAGTAAATAACAAATATAAAAGTACCTATTCTTTTACATAACATTGTACATATGAATCCAGTTATATGTTTTACCATATTTTCCTGCTGAAATTCAAATTTTCTTTTAAAATAAATGCAAGGTTATGGCCCTCAAATACTGAACTACATTTTCCTGCATTGTGTGAGTGTTTCGACTAGTAGCCAATTACGGGTATGACAGCCACTTGCTTGCGTTTACATTAGAACTATTCTAACAGCAGAAAGATAGTTAGATGACAAGACTAAGGTTTTGACTAAGATTCTAGGAATTTAACAATCTCCAATATATGTGGTTCATGTTTCTTGCTTACTTGTAACATAACCACAAAGAACGGATATACAATACAATGTCCTATATGTATAAAGTTACATTGTTGTATGTTACCATCCGTCACTATTTATTACACACAAGGCTGGGCAAAATACTGACATCCAAGTATTTCAAATACAAATACAAAATACTTCAAAAAATTGTATTTGAAATACAAATACAAAATACTTTAAAAAATTAACCAAAATACATTTGTATTTCAAATACTCGATACAATATATAGGCCTAAAGAAATAAGAATATTACTGAAAATCTAAAATATTATATTAACATTAAAAGTATTTTACTTCGAAGTTTTATATAAACACTATAACTGAACATTCTTCCTTTACCCAGTCAGCAATGAAATTATGCTACATATGAATAATTACTGTTCCCTTTAAAAAAAAAAACAGTTTCTCAAGAAGTTTATCAGATAAGAATCCCCTTGCTTGTGAATGAATAAATAATAAATCCTGCAAAACAGAACAGTCTTTCTGCAGGAGCAGAGGAACACAAACTTGTAATTATACTTTATAAAAGCTTGTTTCACAGTTGTGTAATTCTCTAGAGTGCACAGGATTGTCCCTTTGCCATTGAAGAATTGTATGAGCTCATACTCCGCAATAGACAAGTTCTTTTCAAAGTCTGTTGTACTTGAGTTGAAAACATAAGAATTGTTTTTATCATATTCATTGTCTGAACTGACGAAAGGTGTAGCAGAGAACTGCTCAGCTGGTTTCACATACATATTCTGTATCCTCTTATCATTTGGTGAGGCAGTGTCAGGTAGCCATCCATCTTAAATGATGGGTGGAAGCAAGCTGCCAAAATAGCTCAATTTACTTCTGGGGTCAGATCAAATATCACTTTAAATCTTGATGAAAGCGAACTTATTAGGATTGGAGTTACTTGAAATGATGGTGTAGATTGCTAGATAACAGAATATGTAATCTGTTTTTGAGGGAAATTAATGTGGACAAAAGTTGGCCGTAATAGCATGTCTTCTCATTTTGCATTAAATCAAGGGCTACGGCAATGGGTTTCAGAACTGCACAATATTCTTCAAGGTACTCAAACTCAACATCTTTGAAGGTTGGCAATCCCAGTTTTTCACATATACTGTTTATATCATGTTTGAATTGCAATATTTGCGAGATTGAGTCATAAAGAGAATTCCATCGAGTTGGGCAAGGAAACTTTAATGAATATTTCAAGACATCTGATCTAATTTCTGAGGATTTCAGTCACCTAGACACATTCCATAATGCTGAACATTTAGCAAGTGGTGGGTGATGGATCCTTGATGCTGTTGGAGATTTCTTTGTGGCATTAAGGAAATCAGTTGTGGCAAGAAAACTAAATGTATGGCTAGCACATCTGAAATGGGTAGGCAAATAAGACAAAAGTTCATTCTTCGAATCTAAATCCAAAACTTGAAGGACAAGAAGAAGAAGAAAAAAATATATTGAGTATTTGAAATACAAAATACATCAATGTTATGTATTTAAATATAAAATACAAAATACTTTCGAAAATCCTTACAAATTACAAAATACAAATGTATTTCAAATACTGCCCAGTCCTCACATTTAAATATAGTCTAGTGGTCACAATGCTTGCAAATGAATCTGAGATTCGTGTGTTTAAACCTGTCTAGGGCTAGCTTAGGAGAGACGTAAAGCATACGAAAGGACCCTACTTCTGACAGAGAACTTCAGACAAAATTTTTGGCCATTTCTTGCCCATGTCAAAATTTGGAGGTGGCACAATGGAATCATATCAGTGGTCTAAGAGTGCATAGGCTTGACCCATCCTTCACCTGCAATCTATACCATATATCATATCACATACCATATACAGTCAACTCTTGATTATCTGTAGTAATGGGTGGGAGTCATTTCATGGAAAATCAAAAACACGGTTAATATGAAATGTCATAAAATTGAGACTTATTTAAAATTGCAGCACTAGAATCATTCACAATCAGAGGTTATAAATTGTTTTACCACAATAACAAAACTACCAAAAATTTAATTTAATTTTGTCACTTTCAAGGAGAGTTATACCCTACAAATAGTCCACTGACACTTTATCTTTTCTTTTTGACCGATTTCACTTCCTTACGGATACTGGAGCAAACAGAGCAAAGCATGTGTAACATTAACTTATCTCCTACCAAACTGTCTCCTTTCTCATCTAAATATCTCCAGAAGGAGGGGCAAGGGAACCTTCATGGTTAGTCCACAAATTTGTTAATCCATACCTGGATAACAGAAAGTTGACTGCACACACCGAATGCTTGACATATCAGAACAATACCATGGAACTGGTTTCTTATTCCAAATTTTAGTTTACTTATTTGGTCGTGAAATTATTTCATTTGGTTTTATTTTGTTTGCTTCTAAATTTGACTCGTACAACATAATTTAATTTTAGCTATACAATAGCAAACAGACACCATTTTACCTCCTGCTTAGGAAATAGAAGTTGAATAGATTAACATTACACATGCATAAATTGTGAAATACAGAAAATCATTAAGGAGTAACTTGATTGTGGAGTGAATATTATCCTTACTTCATTTTGCCCTATTTGCGTGATAAACTACCTTAAGTTGATGTCCGTAGTTTTTCTACATTATGTGTCTATATATATATATATATATATATATATATATATATATATATATATATATATATATATTGTGACAGCGACGTGAGATTCGAACTCACGACCAGCGTCCCGCAAGAGAGAAAATCGCGTGGAGCACTTTGGAATGGCGTGCGGCTGAGAGGGGAAAGGGCCAAACCGGCGAGAGAGTGGAGAGAGTTTGCGCGCGCATCTTCTGCTTGCCTAGAGAGGCCGGGAAATCCGTCGAAATGGAAGACTCGCGAATTCGAACTTTCGAGGCTACGTCGCTGTGGTTATAAATTACGGTCGCGAAGGAACGACAGCAGTTTTCAGTTGATTAGTCAGCCAGTCAGTGAGAAAGCCAGAGCAAGCAAGCCAGTCTTGTGTACCAGAGTTCGACTCGAGTGTGCGTCCGCAACTGTATCAGCATCCGAAGGCCTGAGTTCGAGTGCAGTGGACCGCAGTTGGAGGGACCTGAGTTCGAGTGCAGTGGACCGCAGTTGGAGGGACCCGAGTTCGAGTACAGTGAACTGTCTCTGAAGGTCTGTGGTTCAAGATACTGTGAACTCGAGTGACTGAGATAGAAGAACTGTGAACTGAGAACTGGTAGTTCTGATTTGTAAATAGTGCTTTGTAAATATTAGTTAAGATTAACAGTTCATTGTTGTGCGTAATAGTCCAAGTAAATTGTCATTGTCGTCGGTGGAGTGCTATAACAAATACTGTGTTGAGTGAAGATCCAATTGTTGACGAGAACGTTTAAGGTGAATTGTAGAAAGGAATTATTGTTGTGACGAATAAATTACATTGTTGTTACTAATAAAATTCACATTGGTGTCAGAACCGGGACATTATCGACAATGGAGAACCTACAGCTGATCCTGCAAGCCATCGCGGAACTGAAAAACGACTTAAGTGCAGTAAAAGCAGAAATGAAGAACGATATCAGTGAGGTCAAGAACGACATAAGTGAAGTGAAAACGGAGATGAAAAGTGACATAAGTGAAGTGAAAGGCGACATAAGTGAAGTGAAAACGGAGATGAAAAGTGACATAAGCAGAGTGAAAGATGACGTCACTTCGCAAATTGAAAGCGTTTCGGCCCACGTAGATGGAATTGTCGCCATCGTGAAAGAAGAACTCAAAGCCGATCTTGACAACCTAAACAAGAATTTTACAACCATAAACGAGACAGTAGCCGAATTGAGACAGGAGGTAGACCATTTCGACGGCAAAATCCGCGATCTCGAGCGTCGTCAAGAGCAGACGAGCGAGTTGCTGGACAAGACGAGTGAGGTGATGGACAAACACGCCGAAGAAAACAAGTACATACTCACGTTGATGGACCGACATGCTGAAGAAAACAAGCACATCCTCGCGTTGGTGGATCGCCAGGCTAGAGAACAGAAACAGATAATTGCCGAGGAAGTTCAACGGGCCGTGGAAAGATCGACGTCAGAATTGAGGACCTCATGTAGTGGCCATGTGGAACCATCGCCCTCAGCCAGGCATTACAACGTCAAGACGCCGAAGTTCGACGGTACGACGTCTTGGGCGATATTCCGTCGCCAGTTCGAGGCCATCGCAGAGCACAATGGGTGGACGCCAGCAGAGAAAACTACTCAGCTGCTGGCCGCGCTTCAGGGACAGGCGTCGGAGATTCTTCACAGCGTTCCAGAAGATGGGACAGCCGCTGAGATAATGGCGGCCTTGGAGGGACGTTATGGTGACCATCAACTTGCTGGAGCATTCAGGACCCAACTGAAAACGAGGGTCCAACAGTCAGGCGAGTCCCTGCAAGAATTCGCGATGGCGGTGGAACAACTGGCCCATAAGGCGCTCAGGGGCCTACCTAATGACTTCATCGCTGGAGAGGCGGCCTACACCTTCGGCAGCGGAGTTCGAGACCCGGAAATAAAGCAACAGCTACTCTTGGCAGAGCATCGCACCATCAAATCAGCTCTGGCGGCGGCCCTCAGGATGGAGGCAGCCAAGTTGACGGCGAACGTCTCGGCATCGCACCGGATTAGGAGCGTCGCGGCGGCCGACGTCGAGGAACGTCAACCGAAATCACCCGAGCGACGAAGACGAGGAGTGCCCACCTGCTGGTCCTGCGGCGAGCCTGGACACCTGAGGAGGGACTGTGACCGATCTGGTCACAAACAGGAAAACTAAAAGGGGCCGATGCGACGAGGGGCACGTCGGCGCCGTCATCACCATCCCCTCGGCTGATCTTGAAGACGGTTGACAGAAGATGCGACGATGGGCTGATTGCTGACGGATGGATAAGAGGCCGCCCATGCAGAGTACTGGTAGACACCGGGGCGTCGCTCACTATCGCCAGACCGGAAGTCGTGCGTGGACTACCTGGGAGGACGCCGCTGCGCCGGTATGAGCTACGTACTGCCTCAGGCGAGAACCTGCCCATCCAAAAGGAGGTTTTCCTGGATCTGATATTGGGAAAGAGGAGACTGGAGATGTGGGTGTTCGTCGCTAACATCACTGAAGACGTCATCCTGGGACTCGACGCCATGCGGATCTTCGATGCAACGGTGGACGTCCGGCGCCGTATCCTCCGTTTTGGTCAGGATGAAGTGTTCCTGAGGGACGTCGAAGACCAACCCATGTCCAGCAGACTCACCTTGGAGGATCATGTGACAATCCCATCAGGCTGCGAGATGGTGGTGACGGCAAGACTGGACGGACAACCTAAGAGAAACCTGCTCCTTGATTCGCAAACAACTCCGATAGATGGGGTTTATGTGGCCAGATCCCTACTCCCGAATCAGAAGGTGGTACCGGTGAGGGTCCTGAATGTCACCAATCGGGACAAGGAGGTGCCTAGTGGAACTGTACTAGGTAACGTCGAGCCGGTTGTCTGTGACGTCGCTGACAGATAACGAGGAGTGTCACCGACCACGTCCAGATCTAGACCCATCATTGAAAGAGCTGGCTCGAGAATTGGCGGAGAATTTAAGCAAAAGAGAAAGAAGACAAGTCCACGATCTACTGACAGAATTTCAAGACGTGTTCAGTCTGTCTGAAAATGACTACGGGAGAACGGAGAAAGTTCAGCACCGCATCGACACCGGAAACGCTCGCCCAATCAGACAACCTCCTCGACGCGTCCCTCTAGCTAAACAGAGGGAGATTGACAGCCAACTGGAGGGCATGAAAGCAAGAGGGGTCATCGAGGAATCCGACAGCCCTTTGTCATCACCTGTAGTGCTGGTGAAGAAGAAGAATGGGGACCTGCGTTTCTGCGTGGACTACAGAAGACTGAATGACGTCACCAGGAAAGACTGCTTTCCCCTTCCACGAATTGACGACACCTTGGACACTCTGGCCGGAGCAGAGTGGTTCTCGACGTTGGATCTCAAGTCAGGATACTGGCAGGTGGCGCTACATCCTGAGGACAAGGAGAAAACGGCATTCTCTACAGGCCAGGGACTATGGCAGTTCACCGTTATGCCGTTCGGCCTCTGCAACGCCCCGGCTACATTCCAGAGACTAATGGAGTCCGTAATGAGAGGCCTGACATACGACACTTGTTTGCTGTACCTTGATGACGTCATCGTGGTGGGCAAGACTTTCGGCGAACAGCTGTTGAACCTGAGGAAAGTGTTCCAGAGACTGCGACAAGCCAGACTGAAGTTGAACCCGAAGAAATGTCATCTATTCCAGAAGAAGGTCAACTACTTGGGACACGTAGTAGGGACCAACGGAGTGGCCACGGACCTGGAGAAGCTACAAGCTGTCAGAGGATGGCCGAGACCGAGGGACAAGCAGGAGATGCGCCGCTTTCTCGGCCTCTGCACTTATTACAGAAGGTTCGTAGCTGGGTACGCCAACATCGCTAAGCCTCTAACCCAGCTGACCGAGGAGAAACGACAATTCCAGTGGACAGACGAGGCGGAGTCATCCTTCCAGTCGCTGAAAGAGGCGCTCTGCACTGCTCCTGTACTGGGATATCCCATCCCTGGAAGGAAGTTCACGCTCGACACGGACGCTAGCAACGTAGGCATCGGTGGAGTACTCTCTCAGGAACAGGACGGGCAAGAGAGGGTGATTGCCTACTTCAGCCGAACACTATCCAAGGCTGAGAGAAACTACTGTGTGACGCGTAGAGAACTTCTTGCCATTGTGGAAGCCCTGAAGCATTTCCACAAATATTTGTATGGCCAGGAATTCCATCTGAGGACAGACCATTCTGCACTAACCTGGCTATTGGGCTTCAAGAATCTGGAGGGGCCGACCGCCCGTTGGGTTCAACGTCTGCAGGAGTACAACTTCACCTCTGAACACCGACAAGGGAAGAAACATTACAACGCTGATGCCCTATCACGAAGTCCGTGCCCGGATGGCTGCAAACACTGCCTGAAAGTAGAAGAGCGGGATAGCGCCCACGCAGTCCGAGCAATTGCCGCCCAGCCGAGCCCAGGATGGGATAACGCCGCCATAAGGAGGGAGCAGCTGGAGGACCCAAACATTGGACAGCTACTGCGTGATGTGGAGTCCGGCCAGAGACCAGTGTGGGCCGATATCGCAAAACGTAGCACCACTTACAAGAGCTACTGGGCCCAGTGGGAATCCTTCACTGTCAAGGACGGTATCCTGAAGAGGATTTGGGAGTCGGCCGATGGAAGGACCCGCATAGAACAACTTGTTCTGCCTAGGAGCAAGGTGAAGGAAGTGCTGGAGGAGACTCATGCTGGAGTGACTGGAGGACACCTGGGAGCCAACAAGACGCTAGACAAGTTAAGACAGAGGTTCTACTGGTTGCATCAGAGAACCGACACGGAACAATGGTGCCGAAGATGCGACACCTGTGCTGCCAGTCACGGACCAAGGACACGCAGCAGGGGAGCCATTACAACGTGGGAGCTCCTTTTGAGAGGATCGCCATCGACGTTGCTGGACCGTTCCCGGTCACGGATCGCGGGAACCACTACCTGCTAGTCGCCATGGATTACTTCACAAAATGGCCAGAGGTGTACGCGATTCCCAACCAAGAGGCTTCGACGGTGGCCGACACGCTGCTTGACAACTTCATCTGCCGATTCGGGGTGCCCCGAGAATTGCATAGCGATCAGGGGCGCAACTTCGAATCCAACCTGATGGGAGAATTGCTCTAGCGTCTGGGGGTGCATAAAACCAGGACCACTCCCCTCCACCCACAGTCCGACGGCATGGTGGAACGATACATCAAAACCGTGGAGGAGCACCTGCGGAAGGTGGTGTCCAACCATCAGCGAGACTGGGATGCCAGAGTCCCACTGTTCCTCTTGGCCTACAGAGCTTCGGTCCACGATACAACAGGGATGACACTGGCAAACATGGTCTTCGGGAGAGAGCTGCGCCTGCCCTGTGATCTGCTGTTTGGCACGCCACCCAGCGCCGACCAGCCAGCGACTGACTATGTGGCAGAACTCACCGAGAAGTTGAATGGAGTTCACCAACTGCCCAGAGAACACCTCAAGATGGCCAGCGACAGGATGAAAGTGCGCTACGACAGATTAGCCAACTCTGCAGGATTCCATGAAGGCGACCTGGTGTGGCTGTATCGACCTACCAGGACCAAAGGGAAATCACCAAAGCTGCAGCGTGCCTGGGATGGACCATACCGCGTGGTGACCCGGATCAACGACGTGGTGTACCGCATCCAGCGACAACCTCGAGGGAAGATGATGGTGGTGCATCTGGACCGATTAGCAGCCTACCAAGGGACTGCCCGGGACGAGCAGCCCTAAGGAGGGAGCAATGTGACAGCGACGTGAGATTCGAACTCACGACCAGCGTCCCGCAAGAGAGAAAATCGCGCGGAGCACTTTGGAATGGCGCGCGGCTGAGAGGGGAAAGGGCCAACGCGGCGAGAGAGTGGAGAGAGTTTGCGCGCGCATCTTCTGCTTGCCTAGAGAGGCCGAGAAATCCGTCGAAATGGAAGACTCGCGAATTCGAACTTTCGAGGCTACGTCGCTGTGGTTATAAATTACGGTCGCGAAGGAACGACAGCAGTTTTCAGTTGATTAGTCAGCCAGTCAGTGAGAAAGCCAGAGCAAGCAAGCCAGTCTTGTGTACCGGAGTTCGACTCGAGTGTGCGTCCGCAACTGTATCAGCATCCGAAGGCCTGAGTTCGAGTGCAGTGGACCGCAGTTGGAGGGACCCGAGTTCGAGTACAGTGAACTGTCTCTGAAGGTCTGTGGTTCGAGATACTGTGAACTCGAGTGACTGAGATAGAATAACTGTGAACTGAGAACTGGTAGTTCTGATTTGTAAATAGTGCTTTGTAAATATTAGTTAAGATTAACAGTTCATTGTTGTGCGTAATAGTCCAAGTAAATTGTCATTGTCGTCGGTGGAGTGCTATAACAAATACTGTGTTGAGTGAAGATCCAATTGTTGACGAGAGCGTTTAAGGTGAATTGTAGAAAGGAATTATTGTTGTGACGAATAAATTACATTGTTGTTACTAATAAAATTCACAATA
This sequence comes from Periplaneta americana, assembly GCF_040183065.1. Taxonomy (NCBI): domain Eukaryota; kingdom Metazoa; phylum Arthropoda; class Insecta; order Blattodea; family Blattidae; genus Periplaneta; species Periplaneta americana. Next base: position 147,799,613 of record NC_091131.1, read on the forward strand.
TATATATAGTACTCCCTCAATGTTTCTCTCTACATCTTTTCAGAAATAATTAGAATTCAAGTATGAGAGTAGATTTATGTAAAATTTACCTCCAAGGTAATGACCAAAAGAGTCAATAATACAAAATGAAGAGCTTGCGGGAAAAACGATGAATGTCACATTTCTATTAAGGATTAGATAATGATCTAATTGAGTCTATAACTGCAAGATGTAGTGCTGTTTTTATAGGAAATAAAGGAAAGGATTGCTGTATTCGTGGTGATAATTCTCCTTTTTACCATTTTTCATAAGAACAACATTAAATTTCGCAGTGATCCATTGAATTAGATAATGACGACAACCTTAAGAAAACTGTGACATTCATCGTTTTTCCTGCAAACTCTTCAAATACAATATTATTTTCCAGTTTTGTATTGAAAAATCTCATACAACCTTCAAACTTAGGTGTTTTCTAAATTATTTGCTTTACAAGTGAAAGAACAAAATTAAATAACAGAATAAATTTATTATACTATTTTTGCCTAAAAATGTAGCATTTCTATAATACTAAACAATAAAGAACTCGCTGGTTAAATCAATGCATTAACAACAATCTCTAAATATAAATTGTTTTTAAATGTAGGAAAACTTGCAACAAGGAGTTATAATCCTTTTTCAACATATCATTTATATGCCAACTGGTAGAAAAGCGAAAAAGAAATGAAGACTTCTTAATACTGATTTTCAGCTGTTATTCAAGAGACTGCAATCGAAGCAAGTGTGTGTAAACAAATGCAGAATTTTTAAGGAAAAGAATGATATAAACTAATGTATTTACGAGTACAATATCAATACGAGATTAGTCATGTACATAACCAGGCATAACATTTAATAAATTCTAACAACATTTTTGTTTACTAATACAGTAGAATCCTAATTATCCGTCACCCTATTAACCGATCAGTGGATTATCCAACTGTCTCGCTTTTTTTCATACAAAAATATAAGGAGTATGTACTGTACATTATATCAGCACGTTATTTTTTCTAGAGAGGGTTATTACAAGACTTTATCCTTACACAGTATAGTCTACTGTTCGAGTTGTCATATTGTATAACTTCTATATAAAATGTCTTCCACGAGTATCAAAGAAATTGTGTTGTGCTAAGTATAAAATAGTGCACATAAATGGGTGGTTTCGGGAAACGAGAAACTGTGGCTCATCTCAAAATACAAGACTGGAGTCACAACTGTGTGCAATTTAATAAAAATCAAGGATGAAGTATATAAATTATGTAAATCTACAATATGAGACCTCCACTATTCCTATCTTTCCACAGATGGCCATTACAAGAAATTTCCTTATTCCCTAACATCTAATTGTTAGCAATCAGACTTATATCAGTGAACTTCTGATCCACTACTTAGCGTGTTCAATACAAGACCATAGAGAAAATTACCAAAGTGAAAGCATTATTCACTAAATTTACGAAAATCTTTTGTGGTACAGATTAACCGTTCAGCTCATCTCCTTCATTACCACGGATAATAGAGGTTTTACTGTACTATTCCTGAGTTTTCTTCCATTTGTCCTGTGAAAAGTTGTCAAGTAAAATAAAGACTACTGAAAATATGTGCCTACTGAAATGTCAAATCTATATGTCAATATTACTGTCCACTAAACGTAATAGAAAAATAATGCTAGAGACTAGCACAATATGAAGAAAATTTTTCCAAAATATGAAATAAATATTTCACTGTTAAAATATCTTTGTTCCTAAACCATTTGGAACAGGTTTACACAATTATTTACAAAATAAATCTTTAGATATTAAGTGATAGTTTTATCTATATTTAATATGCTACCAAAAAAAAATACAAAAAATCTGCATAATTACCGAGTTTTTCAGCATCATCAAATCCTTACCCGAATACAAGGACTGGGTAACTCAATTTTTTACACTGAAGAGAGTGAGAAAAAAAGTCTTTACACTGGCTCTACTCAACACTTGTTACATACAACACAAATAACTTTTCTATATTTTCTGGCAAAAGATTACATCTCCTGTCAGTTAATATTTGTTTTGTACAATAGAAAGACCATGTAGTTGGAAAAAGAGGAGAAATTAAATAGATAGCAAAACTGATGGTTGAAACCTGTTTAAAACATTAATTTACACGTATAAAAGTAGGTGGCAACACTAAAAACACTCTCACTGGATTTTAAAGAATGAACAGAGGTGTAAATGCAATCACTCATTTTATTTTGGCTTCTCGAATTCACTGAAGCTAGAAGTTAAACGACTCTAAAAGAGAATTTGGAGATTTTTCTTGCCCTTGGGGATTCCGGAATGTTGGTGGAATGTCTGGCTTGGGTTTTTCAAGTGTTCTCTGGATAACATCTCTATTATCTCATAATATCTAGAAAGCCATTTAAGTAAGTACTACTTACTTAGATGGCTTTTATAGAACCCGAAGGTTCATTTTCACACTCACACAAGGGCGTCATCAGTCCCTATCCTGAGCATGATTAATCCAATCCCTAGCATCATATCTCATCTCCCTCAAATCCATTTTAATATTATTCTCCCATATACGTCTCAGCCTCCCCAAAGGTTAACAAAAAATCAGTTCCATTAAGTGACTTATGTTGGAGTTTCGTAACAAGCTCTTTTTACAGTGATGGGTTGTTAGCCCTTCGCCCAACCCCCAAGCTGGAGGACCACCCCTTATTGGCTGTCTGCGATTGCTTATTCAATATAGTCGCAGCTACTCTTCATATCTGGAGGCTGTTTCCTCTATCAGCAACCTGTTAGGGGAACGAACATGCAAAATACGAAAATATATATATATATATATTAAGAATTTTGTTAAATATGAACATTTTGTGAGAATATTAAAAAAAATATGACAATTACTTTGGCGTTAATTACGTTATACACATCGTGAATCTTGAAAAATAACTGGTTTTCAACCTGCTAGGAGGAATAGTTTAGAATATGAAAATTCATATTTTGCCTGTCTCTAATCATTATTACATTCATCCATGCAATTAAGTTTTAGCAAAATCAAATATTTATTACAAGTCCTTAAATTTTATAATGTGGAGAAAAAACAATGGATTAGACATGTGAATTCCGATTTTAGGTCACAAAAGTCACAAAAACATTCACAATAGAAATTCTACCTACCTATATGTATATTTAAAACAACTGTAGTGGAGGATTTAGTATATTATATTTCCAAATTCGGTACACAGAAAAAAAATTACTGAAGGTTGTGGTTAGAAGTGGTAGCTTTGGTGGCGGTGGCAGTGATGGCGGCAGCAGCATCAGCAGCAGTAGCAGTAGTAATAGTAGTAGTAGCAGCATAGTAGTAACAGTAGTAGTAATCATTATCCTTCACTATTCTAGACAAACTGGTCAATATCGGCATACAAAATGAAATCATCAAATGTTTTAAATGTCTTTTAATTTTTTTTTTACACTGAGTCAATAATTAAAAATTTGTAGAGAGATTCTTTTCCCATCCATTCTTAGTATAGCCTATATTATGCTGTATCCAGATTTGTTTGTAATTTCTTACCTTCCTAAAATAGACTTAATTTCTAATTCTTAGTAATAATAATAATGATGATGATAATAATAATAATAATAATAATAATAATAATAATAATAATAATAACTAGTGGCTTGTGCAGCAAATGCTGCAAACTAAGTTCATTATAAGTTCAAATAAAAATTTTTCAGATTTATTTTCAATAAAAAATACCAGACATTTTGAAAGTTATGTGTTTCTATAATAATGAAACATACTTCCTCTCAATGGTTTTTATGCCAAATACTTTTTCTTGAACCAAATGTATCCTATGTATCTTGAGTTTCAACGCGAAAACGCAAGTAACAATGTCAGAGCGATCAATGGGTTTTTCATGTGGGAGTAAAGCAATGCTATTTCAGGTCATTGTGGATTGTAAAAGTCAAGTTTGCTATGCTTTCGAACAATAGACATAGCATTTTGGTATAGCTGCTGCATGTAGAGCTTGAAATGTAGAGGGTAAAATCATTTTATCCTGCTAAGATATCTTGCTGAAATGATCGCGAGACTACAAAATTTTGTAGGCCTCTTGTTTTATCAGTAAGTAATACCTTCTTTCCTTGGGAACTGTAATTTTTGCGCTCTCTCGAGCCAATAGTGAAGAGAATGATGGATAGAAGTATCTACACCAGCCTCACTTGATTAATAACTATAAAAATATTTGATTTTTAATAACAATATTATTATCTTACGTAAGTTTTGTAGTTTTATATATATAATAGCTGCCACTCAGTAAATTACAGAAATGAAGATCTAATTTAACACATTCTCTATATCGTACTTATATATTCCCAAAATGTTTCACTTTTATATCATCAGTATAGCATTAGTATGTATAATTAATGAAAAATAGTCACATCATGGCATTAACTGTAATGCAATTTCATTTCTAATGGTAATAATGTCATCAAACCATCTCAAGTTTTGTAGATTTCAATATCCAATACACAGCTATACTCAGAAAATTACACACCACAGAATCAGACATGTAAATTACTTTTATCAAGTCTTGAAGTTTTTAATAACCAATTGAATTTGAACTCTAAATATGTCAGCAATCCTGCAGGTCATGGCGTTCGTGTAATAGCTATTGTTTATTGTAGTGTGTGTTTTGTTTTATTCTGAAATCACGGCCGTGCTGAAATGCAATTAGTTCTCAAAACTGAAGAAAGATGGATTTTGGAAAACAGGAAAATAATGTAGGAAAATTGATATTTCACTGAAAACTACTATTTTTCTGAAAAACTTTGGGTTCCAAGCTTCAAAATGATGGGTCATTTATTAAAATCCATTCAGCCGTTTTCCCGCAATTTCCATTACCAGTTCAAATTATATATATAGATACTACTACTACTACTACTACTACTACTACTACTACTACTACTACAACTACCACTACCACTTCTGCTTACAGTAATAAACCTTCTATCGTTATATTTATTTACTACAATATTGTCAAAGACTCACTATTAAAGGAATTGAGAATTTGTATGATTTCTTAAATAATCCGTCAAGTAACACAGAATTTTATCACCCATTTCACCAAACAGAACATAAGAACTTGAATCATGGCAACACATCCCATCTTACCATAATGTTACTTATCTGCACTAGTGTCTTCAATTTTTAACTGAACTAGTGCTTAGTTACCATGCTTGCCACAAGAGCTCAAACCTGACTGAAAACTGCACAAATCCTTACCATAACTTCATTTGGAAGAGTTTGTAAGTCTATAGCACACAAAATAATCTTACCCCTAAATGAGATGGTTTCAGTAAAAATTTACCAACTGTTTCACACACAAATCAAAATTAGATTCTGCTTTTCATCAATCTTTACTTATCCTATCTTTGGGGTAAAGAATACTGCACTTACAGTTCAGAAATGAAATTCAGTAATGGAAATAAAAAAAAGTCATAAATGACAGCAAAAGTCTAAGACATCGAGAATCAACCACTTAATCATCTTAGCACCATCTATTTCTAAAAATATTGAAATTATATCAATAAAAAGTGAACATGAACTATGTTTCCTCATAATTAAATATTTTTGTGCACTTTTTTCAACAGTCGGTCAGTTTGCTAACAGCAGTATTGAAAAAGTCTGTATCCAAATCTACTAACCAACACTACATCCTCTAATGCAGTGTTTCTCAAACTATGGTCCGCGGACCACCTGTGGTCCTCGAAGTCTGCCCTTGTGCTCCTTAAAAAAAACGTTAGAAAAAATAAAATTCAAACGAATTGCGTATCACGCTATAGCTGAAAATCTCAGAGTTTAGAAATGACACATGGCAATCGCCTTTCACTTTTTCCTCGCAGTACTGACATTTTATGAATTTTATTACCCCACTCTACTCTCAGTAACAAAAGAGAGATTTAAAGCACTATGAACATAGTGTTTCTCGCTATCTTTTCCCTGCACATCTAAGTGCCATGCTTGTTACCCAGCCAGGGACCATCCGAATTCATAACAGAGGATCAAAGTACCAAACCTTTTCATGTAGTTATAACTTTCTTAATAGTTTTGCCAATACCCAGTCTGCACATTAAAATGGTCACGGACTGTGCGTCACACACCAATAATACAACTCATGTCACAATATAACATTTATTTTCCAAGTAAATATGACGAATTTTTATGGGTTCGTGATCCATTTCATTGCGATATTAAAATAACAAACTTTCATTTAGTGAAACAGAGAACAGTTAACTTAATTGAAGTCTCGAGTGACACCGGACTTAAAATGAAATTCCAAGCGGAAGGTATGGTTAATTTCTAGACCTCATTATAAGTGAAAAGAGAATATAGTGAACTGTACAATGGTGCTTTAGAGATTATAATTCAGTTCGCTTCTACGTATCTGTGTGAGAAAGGGTTTTCATCACTAACTCTAATAAAAACAAAGTACCGAAATCGACTCGATGTATGTGACAATCTCCGACTTAAGCTTACCAGCATACATTCAAATACAGAACTGTGCAAGAATCAGCAGGCTCATCCATCTCATTAATCTAAGTTAAAGATTATCCAAACTCTAACAGCCTTCAATTATTAAAAAAACGAAAATGAATTTTCTTCTATTAACATTAACTTAATTAGTTAACACTAATATAAAATCAATTGAATTAAATCAATTTTAATTAATTATATTTCAAAACATAAGTATACTGGTATTAAAATATGCTACAAAAATGATAAATTTGCTTTTGAAGGGAACTAGAGCAAGGTGGTCCGCGGAACTGTTCTGACTTAAAAAAAGTTTGAGAAACGCTGCTCTAATGAACTTAACAGTACATAATATTACTGTGAGGCACTGAATAAATGAAAGCCAACATCTGATGCAAACATGCAGGGCTCCTAACAAAAAGCATGACACTATTCCACAGACTGTGCGATCCATTCATAAGTGACTGCATTGTAATAATTGGAAGATTCTGCCACAACCTTAAGTCAAACTTGGCACTTTCAACTAATCATTTGTGAATTCCACTCATAATAAAATGTCACATTAATTGACACATATATATGCACATTACTTCCTCAAATCACGAAAGAAAATTAATACATTAAAAATGTCAATAGTCCAGTATTACCGTACTTGAAGTTTACAGTTTTATATAAAAAAAAAACAACGAAAATTTTAAGGTATGAATTTTACAGATACAAATATCCTCTAACATAAAGTTGAAATATACAGTATAAATCAATATATCGTGATCTTTTAACTTATACATAACGTCAAATTCTATACAATTTTCCAGTTACTGAAATATAATAGATACTTTTAATACATAATAGAAATAAAATTATACATGTATCATGATGTTCTATTAGGAATAACCATAATCACAATAGTCATATCTAATATAACTTAAGTGATCTGTTTAGTGTCGAATGTTAGAATTAAAATAAATATAATTAACGAATTATAATTACACTCGTCGGCAAAAAAAGTGGATCACCTAATATTTTAAAGAATTATAATAATTTTATAGCTTCTACTTTATTTTTCTACATTCTGACAAAGGCATATTATAAAATGAAGTAAACATATACCCTGTGCACTTCATTCCCATCATGAAAATGTTTTTTGTTTGCAATTTATTTTGAAGTTCTAAAGTATTGTAATTTATGCAAAATTTCAAGTAATGCATTTCATGAAGTTATTGAGGCAATGACTTGCATTAGCACTTGAGTATGCCACTGAAACTGCCACTGTGCACGTATCTTGCCCTAATATTGTGAGTTATCATTCCTAGTGTCTTCTGATTAAGGTTCTGGCTGATATGTACATCTGTTATCAGCCAGTACACCTCATTTGACAATATGTATCAGAGGAAGAACAATAATATTGTTTGTATGCATCTGAAATCTGACTAATGTAATTTGTAGCTAGTCAGAGATGTATGCAATGGAAGGGGAAAGGAACTCCTGGCCTAGTTACCTCATAAGTGGTGCCTTCTTGATATCACATGTGAGGTCCAAACCTGTCTTCGGACAGTTGACTAAACAACCACCTCTAGTGGCGATGATGTTTTCCATCATGCCATGCTGACCACCAGGTCTTGCAATGTTTCCTGATGGATGAGATTCCACTTCTACAATGCTACCTGCATTTCGTTCAGGACATCGAAGTTGCAATGTCGGACACTTTGGATGAGCATATCTCACAGGTTTTCAACAGAATTTAAATCTGGGCTGCGTGCTGGTCAGTCCTGATGTTGCGAAGGTAGTCAGTCATGCAGCAAGCAGCATAGGGTTGGGCAGTGTCGTGCATAAGGATGAAATTTTCACTAAGGAAGGGTATTACATTGTCTGCATGTATCAGTGTGCATTCAGAGTGTCATCATCGACGAAAACAAGCTCTGTTTGGGCTCCAAAACTGATATCTCCCCATATCATGACACAGCCATCTCCAAACAGCATTCGTCTGGAGAAGTTTCAAGCTGAATATCGCTCCCCATACTTTCTCCATACTCTATCTCTGTCATCAGGTGAGGGGAAGCAAAACAGCGACTCATTCGTGAACAGCACTGTTGACACTAGTCCATAGTCCAATTCTGGTGTTGATGCCCAAACTATAATCTTGCTGCCTGGTGCTGGGGGTGAGCTATGGAGAAACTGCAGGTCTTCTTGAGGTGGAACTGGCTTCCCAGAGTCTTGGTCTAACATTCCTCTTCCTCACTGTTTCGAGACGATTTCTGGCTTGGACTGTGGTCGTGTGGAAATATCGTAAGATATGAAGAACCTGAAACCTGTTATCTCTGGTGAATGTGGACCTATCATGGCATGATTCCAATGTCTGTAGTAGGTACCCAGCTCACAGAATCGCCATAGAGCATGTTGGATGCTTCCAAAAGACACAGTGATGGCATTAGTCACAAAACAAATGATTCATACACCCTCAACTAATGCAAGAGCTTTTGCAATGTCTTCTTGAATAAGAGATATGACAGAAAATGTGCTACACATTGATAAATAATTCATCAATAGCAGCCACTGCACAATTGTAAAACTTGAAAGGTTTCATTATTGGTCTGTCTTGTAAAACCATAATGCACATAGTCTGATGCGTAAGGGTAGCAAGGCATTTTATGACATCTTAACATCGTATTCAACTCCAAAAATGTTGAATACTTCTTTCTCTAGCCATAAAACTTATTAAATTTAATAATATTCTGTCTAAATTGGTGGTTTATTGACAATGATTCAGTTTTTATGATATGACCCACTTTTTTGCCAGTCAGTGTATTTTCCTTGATTCTTCATTTCAGACTACATTCTTTTAAAGCACTTACTTATCGCTAATGATCCATAAAGTTATTTCAATAAATGACTTATAAATTTCACTCTGTTCATATTAAACTATAAAGGTATTTTACCTTAATTGAATAGTTTCGAAGTGATGTTCATCATCTTCTGAATTCTAATGGATGTCCCCACATTATCTTCCGGTTTCTTAGTGGGATATGTTTATGATTGATAATAGTGTGTCGAAAAGGGTGTGTTCTGAAATTCAGTTGAGTATTGAGGACGTGTTGTGTGTGTTTTTGTATATCTATAAATTTCATTTTGTTCTAGTGCAACGGTCATCAGCACACTGCACTTTCGGGCTAGTGTCTCTTACCTGCAAGTCTCTTACAGCACCAGCGTGCAACCGTGGCTGCTGGCGGTATGCTGTCTCCCTATCCCTTCTGCACTATGGAGCATAATTCCTTGCACCGCATACACTTTACCCATTTCAGTGAGTGTGACGACCACTGTTCTAGTGTGTTGAGTTCCTGGCTTTTCTTGGTTCAATGTGTAGGATTTGTATGTCTGTTTCTACACTGCCATAGTTGTGATGGAGTTTGTGATGTGTTCTGTGTAGGTTGAATTATTTTTGTGTGATTTAGTATGGTTGTGATGTGTTGTAGACATACAAAAACACATACAACACCCTCAATACTCAATTGAATTTCAGAACAAACATCTTTTTCAACACAACATTACTAATCATAAACATACCACACAAGAGACCGGAAGATAGTGTGGAACCCTACTAGAATTCAGAAGATGATGAACACCACGTCGAAAGTAGTTAGTTAAGGTAAAGTATCAGCATTGAAACAGTCACTATATAAAATTTACTTTGTCATACGTTAAAAGAGTTAAAATTGTTAAAAAAGTGTTTACCTTCGACAGACGGCCTGTTTCGACGCTATGTGTCATCTTCTTCAGTGTCTCTTGAACCACTGGTGATTTTGACTCTGCGATGTGCAGTTGTCGATGGTGGGGGTGGGGGTGTGTTGCTCCTATGGTGGGGGTTGGCTGTTTGTATGTTATGATGTATTATGACGTCAAATAATGTGTGTGTATCGAACTGTAGTTGTGTGTTAAGTATATATTGTGGGTGTGCTATTGTATTTTTATATATTTCGTACTGTTCTAGGATGTTTAACTGTGAACTTTTTGGTGTGATGTGTAAAATTTCCATATCTGTTTCTATATTATTGTAGTCATGATTATTGTTGATAATGTGATCTGCATAATTTGATGTGATGTAAGGTTTGGTTATAGCTTTAATATGTTCATTATATCTTGTGTGAAAGGATCTTCCTGTCTGTCCTATGTAAAAATGTGGGCAACTATTGCATTTTAATTTGTAAACTCCAGTTGAATTATATTTATTTGAATGTTTAGTGTGGTTATTTAAGTATTTCTGTGTTGTATTATTTGTTTTGTATGCAATTTTGTACTTTAGTTTTCTGAATGAAGTTGCAATTTTGTGGGTATTGGTATTGTGATATGTTAATGTTACATATTTATTCTCGCGTGTTGTTTGTGTTGGTTTGTTAACTACAAAAATGCACCAGCATACAAATTAGCGAAATATATAGACAACATTATAAGAAATAGTATACAATTTGAAAACACAACAACAATAATCAACACCATAGACCTAGTTAACAAAATAAAACACAAACACATTCCACACAATACAACATTAGCATCATTTGACATCGTAAATCTATATACAAACATACCAGTAACAGAAACACTAGAAATACTTCGGAAAATGCTTATCAAAAATAACATACCACAGACTCACATTAACGAAATTATACACATCACAGAAATTATTACTAAACAAAATTATTTCACACATAACAATAAATATTATACACAAACTGAAGGATTACCAATGGGTTCACCTATATCAAGTATATTAGCTGAAATCTTTATTTACAACATAGAACAAACACACATACTAAACACCGACAACAACAAACACGCAGAGAAAATAATGTACTGGCATGGATAAGTAGATGACATAATAGTCCTATATAATGGAAACAAAAGACAAATAGAAAACCTACATCAACAAATCAACAAAATACACCCCAAATTAAAGTATACAGTAGAAATGGAACATAAGCAAGCTATAAACTTCTTAGACATCGCCATAACCAAAACAAATAACAGACACGAATTCAAAATATACAGGAAACCCATCACAACCACAACACATATACACAATTCATCAAATCATCCCATACAATAAAAACATGCAGCTTTCCGTACAATGACACACAGATTAATTAATATACCAATGGACAATGACAACTACACTGAAGAATTAAACACAATAAAATATATAGCACAAGACAATGGATACAACCCTAACATAATAGACACACTAATAAAAAAGGCAAAACAAAAACAGAACAAACCAACACAAACAGCACGCGAGAATAAATACGTAACATTAACATATCACAATACCAATACCCACAAAATTGCAACTTCATTCAGAAAACTAAAGTACAAAATTGCATACAAAACAAATAATACAACACAGAAATACTTAAATAACCACACTAAACATTCAAATAAATATAATTCAACTGGAGTTTACAAATTAAAATGCAATAGTTGCCCACATTTTTACATAGGACAGACAGGAAGATCCTTTCACACAAGATATAATGAACATACTAAAGCTATAACCAAACCTTACATCACATCAAATTATGCAGATCACATTATCAACAATAATCATGACTACAATAATATAGAAACAGATATGGAAATTTTACACATCACACCAAAAAGTTCACAGTTAAACATCCTAGAACAGTACGAAATATATAAAAATACAATAGCACACCCACAATATATACTTAACACACAACTACAGTTCGATACGCACACATTATTTGACGTCATAATACATCATAACATACAAACAGCCAACCCCCACCATAGGAGCAACACACCCCCACCCCCACCATCGACAACTGCACATCGCAGAGTCAAAATCACCAGTGGTTCAAGAGACACTGAAGACGACGACACATAGCGTCGAAACGGGCCGTCTGTCAAAGGTATATACCTTTTTTAACAATTTTAACACTTTTCGTCGAAACGGGCCGTCTGTCGAAGGTATATACCTTTTTTAACAATTTTAACACTTTTAACGTATGACAAAGTAAATTTTATGTTTTTAACAAAGTGTTAACGAGAACTTTAATCAATGAGTTACTATATCGAATCTAGTATTTTAAGAAAGCCGTAGATCTGTATTAACTCATTGTCAGCCATTCAAACTATCAAACAGCAGTCAGCCAGCTCTTTAAAACTATGTGAAATTCATCAGTCATTAAAACTATTACCACAACTACAAAAACAAATTGCTTTGCAGTGGACACTTCCACATTGTAGATTGGAAGGAAATGAGAGGACAGATATCCTAGAAAAAAAAAAGACCCAAGAATAAAACATACAACTAATCGTAAAATTTCCTTCTATTCAGCTAAGAGATTGATTAAAAACAGCAAAAAAAAATTCATTTACAAGAATCCCTATAACTTGCCAGTGCAGGTAAATCATAGCAGAATATAGTCAATGACAGTGTCATAATTCCTGAATTCCCACACAGTGAAGCAGTAGCCCTCTCCTGTTGCATATAGGACATGATTGTTTGGCAGCCCACCTGCATGAAGTATTCATATTTATATCTCCACATTGCATACTATAAAGCAGGCGTCTCAAGGCCAACACATAAAAGTTGTTACAGAGAGCAAATGTAGATAGCGTAGTAAGTTTATACTATATCTAATAAAATAAAATTCAATTAAAGAATAATAATTAAATTACAATTAAACTTGTTGGTTAAGGTACGTATTCTTACGATACGTCAATATTAATATATTAATTACAGTAATAGTTAAATAATATGTTTCGTAATGTTTTCAATAATTAACAATAACCAAAACATCTTAGAAATTCACAATTATTTTAAATTAGAACTATCCAAATCTTAAATCTGGTCTCAAATTATTTTCTCAAGTCCTTCTGTACTTCATTATATTTGCTACACTGGTCTTGATTCAAAATAGGTAACAATTTTAGATTAATAAAGCGGTAACAGTTTACCCACTGAAACTTGGGACTCCCGCAATTTCACTTTGTCTAATAAAGCTTTTAATTCTTCATACATTTGCGATAATAAAGACATTCTTTCCTCGGAGATGGAGACAACATCGTAGTGGTAGATGTCTATTCAAACATCGCAGTCAATGATGTCATCCTGAGATACACGAACTGCTCCCGCATCTTGTTCCATTCTTACATTAAAAAAGAGAGAGAGAGAGAGAGAGGAGGAGGAAGTGCTCCGAGGAGGCCCTATTGAGACGTCAGCTATAAAGCAACACGACAAGGTCCACCTTTCTTTCTACCCTAATATAAGAAAGATAGAAGGATCAACAATTTGAAAATGACAAAATATTACTAGGATGCTCAACAACAAATGGAGATCATCCAACTGCCGAAGATATAAAATATATTACTACTGCTACTATGTGAAATATGATCTCAGTTTAATATTAACATAATCAAGTTTAAAAGTTGTTTATTTAAATAACTTAACAGATCATTAGGTATAATTATTTCAATAAATGTGTTACGAAGTTGTTCAACTTGCGAATACACTGTTAATGCTTCATCAGAAGTAGAACACTACAATACAATATTCAATAAGAATGCCAAAATTTAAATTTCAGAACTTAACAAATAATTCATTTTATTAGTATGAAGCAAAGCTACTGCTAATATGTAAAAATATGCAATTTAATGGAAATTTTCTATGAATAATATGTAGAATACACCCAGCAAGTATTGTCTAGGTTAGTATCTAAGGCAATCCTTTCCTTTAAGAAAATATTCCAACTTTCTGCACAGCATTTTATTAATAATTGAATGGCTAAACAGAAAGATGTTGCAAGAGACAATTTATTTCCTACTGCAATATTTTAATATAAACATGTTGCATGTACTCTTTATTATACTGTGTGAACTCTGTTGATTGAAAATTGAAATGCAACCTTAAATATAGTCTGTAAAATCTAGGAGGTTGTAAGAAAACGTTACAATGCTAAGCATAAATATTTCTTTTTCTGTTACTGTAAAATTTTAATTTGGTGCTTCCGACATTTTTCCATTTAGCTATTCAATTATAAATGCAAACTCTGCAATGATAATGAGGAAGAACGTTTAGTGGACATAATACTATAAGTACAGACCAGATATGAAAGGAAGTGAGTTCTTATTTTTAAGGACTGTTGTACCAATTCTATTTGTATGCCACTTGATATCATTATGGATTGGTACAGAGTTATTCTGATCGTCAATATTCCAATAGTCTGTGTGTTTTGAATAATACGTAGTAGTTCACTTTTACGTAATTTCCCTTCTTTCTTGGTATGAACTTGCCTAGCTCAAATTTTTTTTTCTTTAAATCGATATATTTAATAATAAGTTTTGAGCATTCATAAGAGTTATAGGAGCGAAGAATTCTGATATAGTATATGTGATGCGCTAGATAATCATATGCTGCATAAATTCTGATTTTGTAGTTTCTTCTTTCTGCTGTAGTGTGAAAGGTTCTAGAAAACTAAAGTAGACACTGGAGCTGTTTTAATAATAGATTATATAACATGATTGAAAATAAACATACAGAATGTCAATTCAACATTATATTCACAACAACTGTATAATTCTGCATGTGAAGAGCAGTCAATCATTCTGAAAATCACTATTCCAGAAAACTGAATAAAATGTAAGAGAAAGAATGTGTTAATTGTTTAGTGATGGAGTTACATAATTCTAAATTCTTTCTCTGTTAGAAAGTCAGCAACTTCAAAAAAATTAAACGGCAATAATTGTTAAAAATCATTAAAATTCTACTTATTACGAAACTTCAGAATTTGTTGCAAGAGAGTTACCCTTTGGACTGGGGGTGGTGGTGGCTGTGGCTGTCTGCTTGTCATAAACTGTGCCAGTCCTTCACGTTCTAACACATCATTGATGTGGATATCTTCTGGACCACTAGTATCTACCAGAGCTACTTCCACCTTATGTGCCTGAAAATAAACATGCACATTTACAGTTAATCTATTTACAGTGGAGAAAATCTAATGGTTTAATACTTTCTGCTTTAAGACTTCACCAAGGAAAATATATAACAAACTAAGGAAAGTCAAGTGCATCCACAATAATGCATTAACTTAAACAGGCAAAAGATATCAAGAAAGTATATAAAAGCATGGAGACAGATAAAAGGTTTTCCAGCTGTGAATAGCTCATACTTGCACCACCAATTTAGTACTGTTAATAACTTGCTGAAGCATATACAACAGTTACGATATGCAGTTTCAGTGTTTCACGACAACCTTCCTAGAGGAAGTGCAAAGAAAGCTTGCCCATTTGACTGATGCACAGAGAACGATATTCGGTCCTCGTGCCGTCATGCTTGTCACAGGGCTGCTATGAATGACGTAATACTGATTACAGGGCACATTTGAAAGCGCGGTCTTGAGCTGTTTGTATCGTGAAATGTATTGTGCAGAGCGGGTAGAAGCCAGCGTATGCGTTACATATTCTGCGTTTTATCCCTCATATCAGGATTTTTATATAGTTTAAAATGTGTTTGTAAAATAAAAGAGTTCTGTATAACATTCTATGTACTTAACAATGCCCCCCGTTGGCTCTAAATTAGGAAGTGCTAATAAAACGTTACACAAACTAGGGAATTATTTATAACGTTTATAAATGTATGAAAAACGAAACAGGCACCACTCATAACGTAAGGAGTATATACAGATTAAAATAAATCGACCATAGTACCACGCTAGTTATCGGAACATTTTAATAAAATCACATAGTATTAGTTATTAGTATTTTATTACAATGTCAAATATCAATTATTACACGATCACATATTTCTTATAACACCTTTGTAATTTCATTCAGTGATTTTATATGTAAAAGAATTCGTGCTTCTGTATTTTCAACAATGTTATGTTATTAGCTACTCTGCAACAAGGTTTAGGTTCCATTACATGCGCTGTGATAAATCTCACTCGAAACATCAAGCCAGCAGACGACTGAGAACTGTCGACAGTTTGCCAATCAAATCGAAGCGAGGTCGAGTGTACCCGAACATTTCCAGAAGTTCGTGCAGCTTTCCGTGGCAAGCTCTTCTTGCGTTTACTCTACCTAGGATAAAAATGTTTTCTTCTATTGTCAATATACATAGTACCTTCTTAATGGGAGGCTGTGCATCATGCGGGCCACAGGTCACAGAGTCCCACAAAGTGTCCATTTAATGTCAGCTCGAAAAAGCACCCAAATGAGTTACAGTAAATTTAAAAAAAACCTTAAGGATATAAAAAATTCGCGACATACACATTGTTTGTTATTAGATAAGAGGTCCGTAATTCGTGCAAGAGAGCAGCACAATGTTATTCCTTGCCTAAAATCAATTCGAAAATACTGTAATCAATATTTTGGTTCCGGTTACCCAGTGACATCCCAACAAATCTCCATCATCATCTCATCTCATCACGGTGTAGCACAGATCAATGTCCTATGGTGCACCCTGGGCAATAATTCTGCTGGTAAATTGGTCTATACAACTGCCTTCACATGGGTGTATGATGATCAGTCAAATACCTGCCATTAGTTAAAAAAAAAAAAAAGCCAGAGACTTACTTTTCTTAAAAAGAGACTTTAACTTTGAGTGACATGACATCACTGTCTAATGAAACAGTTAACAAACTTGAGACTAATAACATTAGTGCAGAAGATAGGTAAGCTTGGCCAAGTGGAAGTATGTGTGCTTGAAGAATTGAAAGCGTAAGTTCGAAACTACGATATCCTCTTTTATACTATTCACTGTGTCCATGTAATATTTCCTATTAAAATTCAAAGTAAATATTGTACTGTATTTTGTCATCTACAGTTCCTGTATGTATTTGTTATTTAATAAAAAGTTATAAATTTTCTTATGTTCTGAATAAGATTGTAGTTTAATTGAATTGTTATGTGAAATTGAAAGGAAAAAGAAAATTGATGCACCATAAGGGCCTGAATATAATACAAGGTTTTTTACCTTAAAATATACCGGTACTTATAAAAATTATACTCGTCTTAAAATGCAGCCTAACATTTAAAATACTGTTAAGATACCCTTAAAAAAATTCAGGGTTGTCTTGTATGTGAGATCATCTTATATTCAGGTCAATAGAGTAACTGGGATTAAATATGTACAGTAATTGTAGCCTACAAAATATAGTACAATAAATCTATTTGAAATTTCAATAAAATACACTATAAGAATGCAGTAAATAGTATTAAAAAAGAGCATCCTGGCTTCAAACTCTCGAATTTCTACTTTCAATTTTTCAAGTGCACACAATTCTTCTAAATTAAGATTATTTACTTCTGCATTAGAAATTTCAAGTCACATTCCCTAGTGGTTAGATTGAGACACATTAACACATTGATTAAAAAGGAAATGTTAATATTCAGGAAAATTACATTAGATCAAAATGTTGACAAGAGTATTTTCGGCTTTTTTGAACAAGGAACAATGCCATGCTATTAGCTTCAGCAAATTACAAACGAAGTTGTAAAATTACCATAAAGAGCGTTTAAATATGTAAATTTTATGCAGCAGCATGTGATCTATATTTACATTATTCAACCGATGTTGTTCTTCCAATTTTCAACTACTTTATTTTTATACTATCGCCAAAAAAATACTTAAACACTTTTTTGTGAACTTGTTTGGTTATTAACATTAGAGGAGAAAAATTCGCTCCGGCGCCAGGGATCGAACCCGGTGCTGTGGATTGAATTCGGCGTAGCTCAGTGGTCAGAGCGCTTGGTATGTAGAACCAAGGACCCGGGTTCGATCCCCGGTGCCGGAGCGAATTTTTCTCCTCTAATATTAATTGTCAATATTACAGATATTATTCTGTAGGACAAATTAATAAATCCATAATATTGTTTTATTATGCTTACAATATGAACAAACAAATTTCATGATTTTTTCCTTACTGATTGTTTTCACTTCTGAGAGTTCTTTGTAAGTTGTTGTTACTGAAAACATAGTTCATTTTCAATGTATTTCACAAATTAGACAACCTCTTCCATAATTGTTCAAATGTGCAGTGATTTTTTGGATGACATACTCAGTCAATTATGAGTGTTCACCCCTCTTGCTCTAATTACAGCCTCCATTCTGCTTGATCAAATTCATTAAAGCATTTCATGCTGTCCACTATGAGATATCCTGTCATTGTTGCAGTAGTACGACTCTAAGATAAGCCAGTTTTCAAGGACACAATTTCGATGACGGATTCTCTTTCCAACATGTACTGTATGTGCTCAGTGACATTGAAATAGGGATTATGTGCAAGACAATTCATACAGCGAATACCAACTTCATCCAAAAACAAATACACACAACTTGCTCACTCAGGATCTACAGTAGATGCTCAGAAAAGGAGCCATTTTTAATGATGGCAAGCTCTTATTTGCCTCTGAATTTGACTCATCCCACACCATAACTAAACCTGCATTGTGGGCTATCTTGTCCAACATTGTGCATGGTGAAAATCATTTGCATGTCCTCCTTCAAACTCTCGCGCTCGTATCTGGCAATCTTAAGCAGAATCTTGATTCAAGAGTGAATAATAGATCATTCCAGTGCACCAATGTCCGTCCTGCTGTTGATCTGTAAATCCAAGTCATGCAACGTGATGTCTTGTCAATTGCGAACCTGTATTAGGTCTTCAGGCCTTCAAACGCCATTCATATAATCTTCGTCTTATTGTTCATTCACTTACACTGACTTCTGACACTTGGAGACAATTTTGCAATTCAACTACTGAGTTGTATTTCGATCCTCCAAAGCCTGCAGTTGAATAACCTATCATCTGTCACTGTAGTGCTCTACTACCATCTCAACATGCCTTCTGCAATTGACCTGAAGTTCCCAATACTGTTTTAGAGTCCACTGGATGGAATCTAATGATGCACCAAGTGTATGAGCGACATATCTGAAGCTCCTTCCATCCTCAATTAATGCAACTGTTTTTGCAGCATCTTCAGGACGTAGAATTATTTCAAGGAAGCGATCACTTTAAATTGGCTGAATCTGTGACAAAATGACAAGACAGTATTAACAATAACCTACCACTTCCTTACATTCTGTGTGATGCAATTCATACAACAATTAAGGTTCTCCATCACAAATGTTTATTGTTACTGCTTTATGTGCAGTATCCATAAAAACCATGGGAAAACAAATGAAACCATTACAACAATTAAATGGATATATCTGTTTATAAAAGGACTTCCCCCATCCATTTAAATATTGCTGGTAAACACAAAAATAATATGAAACCCACAATTCACTTATCATTATGATACGAACTGATACTTTTTTTCTTTTAGTATGGTATTTCACCTTATGCCAATGAGTGTACTTGATTTTCTTACAGTTCTGACATATGCATATTTTTCCAGAAGATTTCACAACTGTAAAGGTCCCATTATATTGAACATAACTTACTTACAAATGGCTTTTAAGGAACCTGCCCGCAGGTTCATTGCCACATTCACATAAGCCTGCTATCAGTCTCTATCCTGAGCAAGATTAATTCCTATCATCATATCCCATCTCCCTCAAATCCATTTTAATATTATCCACTCGTCTCCGTCTCAGTCACCCCAAAGAACTTTTTCCCTCTGGCCTCTCAACTAACACTCTATATACATTTCTGGATTCGCCCATATGTGCTACATACCCTGCCCATTTCAAACGTCTGGATTTAATGTTCCTAATTATGTCAGGCGAAGAATACAATGAGTGCAGTTCTGCATTGTGTAACTTTCTCCATTCTCCTGTAACTTCATCCCTCTTAGCCCCAAATATTTTCCTAAGCACCTTATTCTCAAACACCCTTAACCTCTGTTCCTCTTTCAAAGTGAGAGTCCAAGTTTCACAACCATACAGAACAACCGGTAATATAATTGTTTTATAAATTCTAACTTTCAGCTTTTTTAAGAGCAGACTGGATGATAAAAGCTTCTCAATCGATTAATAACAGGCATTTCCCATACTTATTCTGCATTTAACTTCCTCCCGATATTTGAATTTTTCCACCTCTTCAAAGGATAAATCTCCAATTTTTATATTTCCATTTCGTACAATATTCTTGTCACGAGACAATCATATACTTTGAGTCCACACCTCTGGAGTAATGATTAACGTGTCTGGTCGCAAAACCAGATGGCCCGGGTTTGATTCCTGGTCGGGGTAAGTTACTTGGTTGAGGTTTTTTTCGGGGGTTTTCCCTCAATTCAATATGAGCAAATGCTGGGTAACTTTCGGTGCTGGACCCCAGACTCATTTCACCACCATTTTCACCTTAATCTCACTCAGACACTAAATAACCTAAGATGTTGATAAAGCGTCGTAAAATAATCTAATAAAAAAATATACTTTGACTTTTCAGGATTTACTTCCAAACCTATCTCTTTACTTGCTTCAAGTAAAATTTCCGTGTTTTCACTAATCATTTGATATTGAAAGCAGTAGCAGTAGCAGTAGCAGTAGTAGTAGTAGTAGTAGTAGTAGTAGTAGTAGTAGTAGTAGTAGTAGTAGTAGTAGGAGTAGTAGTATACTCATCATCGTCGTCAGTTATTCCTGACAGAATTTCTTTGGTCTTTCTACTCTTGTAGTTCCAATGAGTTGATAATGAAGCAGCTTTAAAGACATAGAGCTTTGACCCATTCTCTGTAAGTGCGTATACCATTCTGAAATATTAATTATTATCAATGGTTTTCCATTATGCTATTAGTTTCTAATTCCATTCGAATATTTTCAATTATAAAATAATAATAATAATTTTTGTTCTAACAGTATCTTTGGTGGGTTCCTTATATCAAGCAAAAGCAGAAGCAACAGCAGCAGCAGCAAAAATTAATAACAGTCAATATTGCTATTTTTATAATTAAAAGCATGGCTAAATACAGTGGTCAATTTAAAAGATGATCTGCAATAGACAGCTGCAGCATATGTTGAAAACAGGCTTGCCACTCATACCGATTTTGACTTCATTGTCTGGAGCCCACCAGAACGTCATTCAGGACACTAAATGCCCCTATTTCTGGGACTTTTATAATTTAATTCACTAAAATAATTTCCCCCATTTTATTACATGTAATTTATTTTAATACATGAATACTGTTCTTTATAGGGCATATATAGACCTACTCATAAGAAGTAAAGCTGACTCCAATGTTATAAAATCACCAGAAAGTGATTTTGTAAGTTTAGGCCTAATGAAAATGCTATCTTCTATCTTCAGAAGAACTTCGATTTTTCTGAAAACAACTCCCTACACAAACTTGAACCATTATCATTAAAAGGAAACTATCGAATTTCTTTAAAAACGTTCAAGCAGCAGCTACTGAACTGCGAATTAGTGTCAATATGAAAGCCCTGTTTGTGTAAACTATAGTGTCTTAAAAACGTACTGTCAAACGTTTTAGAAGGCAAAGGGGGCAACAATGTGGGCTTGAAGTGGATGGAGAATTTTAAGCAGTGCCACCTGCCTGCTTTGGTAGAGGTGGTGTCATGTGTCTTGCCTTACCACCCTCCAATGCCTATGTAGAGAGGGTTTTCTTTCATAAGACTTTAAAGTGAACAAATGTTAGGAACAAGTGTTCTGTTGATTCGATCAAAGCAGAACTTCTCATCAATACAAACATTAATATGACTTGGTCTCTGGATAAACTTCGGGGCTTATACCGCATTGTCTTGGTGTTCGTGACTGACGTTTCGACTGCTGTGTTGTGTCATCTTTCAGAGCTGAGCAAGTTGGATAAAGAAATAGTGTGCGAGCTTGTGTATATATATATATATATATATATAGGTATATATATATATATATATACATACAAGCTCGCACAGCTCTGAAGATGACCACAACACAATGGTCAAAACATCAGCCACCAACACCAAGACAACGCGGTATAAGCCCCGAAGTTTATCCAGAGACCTGTACACCAGCTCCGGAAGCCTACGCGAACACTAATATGACTTGTTCAGACTTCATACACAAGTTAAAAACTGAGAAAAAACTGTTGGAATCTGCTAGAAGCAAAAAAATAAATAAATAAATAAAAAAATAAGTGGAACCACTGTTAAATGAAAGTACAGATGTTGCATTATATCTCTGCCAGCAACTGGCTGTTGAGTTTCAAGTAGCTTATTTTGGTCGTAGATGTCAGAGTACTAAAAGCAAAACAAAAAATACCTGGTTCCTTCATTCCAATGCTCTGGTCACTGATTGCCTGAGTGTAAGGTGAGAGTTTAGACATACTTTTTCTCGCAGATTAGTACAACCTTTTGCTATCTCTCATCCCCTCACCACAAACTGTGACACTGCACAGAGGCAGAGATTAATGTGTCGCATAAAGTTCTTTGCATTACCTATTAAGACAAGAAGTAATTTGATGTTTTGTGTAAAGCAGTACGCAGCTATTAAGTTAAAAAAACTTGGGAGGGAGAATTCATAAATTTTGTTTCTATTTCTGAAAAGTAAAAAGTGGTAACTCGTGTTGGAAATGATGGCCATCTGTTTCAATGCACTTTTCCACTAATTGATTGGTTACTATTTATAACATACACATATAAAGTAGAAATATGCAGGGTGATTCAGACCACATGTAATAGTAATTTATTTCAGAAACTAATGCATTAAAATTTTCGAGATAAAAATATTTATTACTAAAGCACATGTGAACTTTCACTTGAGCTTGATTTCATCAATCAGCCTTAACAGGCAGTAGAGTCAGTGGCGTATTACTTTAAAATTTCAAATGAGAGTCGTGGTCAAATATGGTATCATTTGATAGAGCTCTTCAAAACAAACAACTTTCATAAGAAACGTTTTTATTAATTACTACTCTTTCAATGAGAAAACGTACGAAAAGACAATGGGTGATTCAGATCACCTGTAAGTCATTTATTTCGGAAACTAGTGCATTAAAATTTCCGTTGTTAACAATTTTATTAATGACCACACCCCCTTCACAATATTCTGCATATGCCACTGCTTACGGCATTCTGGTAGGCGTTGATCATGAAATGATGCTGAGCGAACTTAAGCAGGTTTACAGTTGACAGCACACATAGAGGTAAGTGGTTTTAAATTGTGTCCATTTTGTGCGTGCAACCACCCTCATGGCAGCTTGACACTCTCGTAGTGAGTTTGCTTTTGCAGGAATCTGAAATGATGAGCCTCTCTCCATACGAACTACAAAATATCTTTAAAAATCGCCAAATCAGTCAAGCCATTTTTGGAGTTTGTGGTTGTCCCCACTACTACTCTGATAGTCGCGTGGTGGAGCCTCGGCATGCTGCAGTGCTTGTCGGCGCACTGGCACAGCTAAATAGCGCACCTGGGGCTCAAAGACTGGACAGGCCTGATTTAAACCCTATGTAATGAAGAAAGATTTTTATTTAATATTTTTTATATTCTGAAGAAGGGGTGAAGAATCATGGCGTAAAAAATACTTCGAAATTTTTATGGGAACACGTGTCTTCAGTATTCCTGATATCTAGAATGAGACTTTAGCATGCGATGTGCAATCATTAATCCTAAATTACTGGGCAGGTTCTGTTCACAGTACGTACCAGTATTCAAGAGTCAGGGACTAATATTATAGAAGATAAACAATCTATTTTACTACAAAATTATAGTTTTTTTTAAAGATAATACAGAATGACAATTTACTCCAAACTGACTATAACATAATTTATAGTTAGATTTCTTTGATAAGGCAAAGTGACAAATGAAATAGAATATTTTATGGGTTTACATTTTTTTTCTTCAGTAAAGTAAAATATTACTTAGAATGTAGATCACGAATGTAATTTCAAGTTAATTATGGCACTTCTTATACACCAATGACTATTCCTGTAATGAGATACTTCCTTCAGGGTGAACTGAATTATAAACTGGATAAACAATAAACAAAGGAGACATTGACAGCTGATAACGCTACGGACATTTTGTCGATCTGTATACAGAATTTCCTTCTACATCACTGAGCAAATGTTACATTTGCACAAAATGTTATTCTACTCAAAATTGGCTTGGACAATTTTCTTTTCAAGCTGTTTTCGTACATAAGATATGTTAAATGACGCAATATAAATAAAAAATTCTGAACATCTGACCTGTTATGGCACTAAAATCGTCCTCCAGTGGCTTAAGGAGGGAAAGCTGGTGATCAACAAGATCTCCCAACTAGGTCTAGTAGACCCGTCGACCAAAAGCAGATGTGGTCCTCCAGACATACTGGGGGTTGTGTGTGAATGAAGTAGCCACCAAAACGTTAAAATATGGCGTTCACTTAAATCGGCTACAACATGCTATTTAACCTCTCCAACAACATTCTGAACATATTTCGTCACAGAAATAAGTTACCATCTACAAAATGAGGAGTCCAATAAAACATTCCTCACACACAATTAATATATTTACAACTATCTACATGAATTATTTTTCAGAAAATTAGTATTATACAACAGAGCAAAAAGCAGCATATGTCCAATGTTAGCAATCTAGAAGATAAGGCAAAAAGTGGTGCATTTTTCAAAATCATACTGAAATAGTGGCAATCAACTTTGCACCAATGTTGTGTGTTAATCATTATAGCATTAACAAATTAAATGATATAATGTTCAGTGTTTTGTTTCTGAAGTACGCTTTCTGTCAGTTTGGTGCACACTAATTCACTGTTTCTGTAATTGATGTCTAACATGAAAAAAATACATTTCTTCCCAGATACATCAGATGTCCCATAATTTTTCATAAAATTTCCTTCAATACTAGTAGGTTTATACTTAGTAGCATTTATGATGATAAAATATATGCAATTTATATCACACTGTTACTTATGCTTTTAACACAATCACCAAAACAGCATTTTCATTAAATGAAGTACAAAAAAATCGTAGTAAATTTGTCAGAATGCATGTGAACGACATTTTTGACAGTCACGAAATATCTTGTTCAAAGATACAGACCCAGAAACAAAATTTGAGCCACCTGAATTTTCCAAGTTCCAGTTACAGAGCACTGCTTACTGAGCTGAGCATGTGCAGTATGTTATAACTGGAACTTGGAAAATTCAGGTGGACAAATTTTGTTTCTGGGTCTGTACAATCAAATATTCATATCTTGTTAGAATAAGAAAATGTTATTCTCCACTTCATCTTTTCAGAAGCAGCGCATAACTTTAGACAATTAATAACAAACAAAAAATGAAACATGAAATACATACATATAGAGCACATCTTGTACTAACTCTCGAATTACCTTAAAATCCACTGCAAGTACAATAGCAACCAGAGGCTTCATGCTGCACAATCGGCCTTGCTTTGTCTACGAAAGAGGGTTAGGAGTTTAGTACATTAAAAAACATTCAGAAGAAGTTATTTCGTTATCAAAGCAATAGATTCATACTGAAACTAAAGAAACTTTTTACAAGATTTAATTTAAAATGTACATTCCATTAAAATATACAAACAAATATAAAATAAGCTACATTATGCAGTCAGTCACTTGACATTTGCCAGAACCTAGCTTTGGTTTACATCAGTCACCATCACCACAGTGTGACGTGCCGCCTGCTACACTGATGCTTCGCTGCAGCGGGCACTGTGCTGATAAGCTGGACATGGGCGGTTTGCAGTGGCAGCTCCTTTTTTGTGATAATTGTTTCTCAAATTTATCACTTTAAACTAAAAGTAATGTAAACGCCTAAAACAAGTATTTACATGTATGAAATCAATAGACTGTTACTTTAGGAACGAAATGAAAGTCGAATAAAACTAAATACTGCATTTTAGATTTCCACTTTTTCTTTTATACTGTTACATCATAAAATACAAAAAACATATATTAGTTTATGTATTTTACATATGTGTGCTTCATTGCAAAATATGTGATAGAAAAAGTTACAAAACATGGCAAATGAAAGTCTATCCCAACTTCACGATATCAGTGTTACGGAATTGATGTTTGGAGCAAGAGGAATGATACCTAACTTCTCTTCCCAATTCTGTAAGACCATAGGACTGCACAAATCGTTTCTGAATGAACTGGCCCTCCTCATAATTAAAGAGTCAGTCAAACTTTTACGGAACCATCTATATGGACTCTAATTCAGTGTACTGAAAAAACTAGCGCAACATTATCTTTTTTCTTTCTCTTATTAGCTTTCATCGCTTCTTTACATGTAACTTTTTTTTTTATTCTGTATACTGCCATTGTTTGTTTGTTTGTGTACTTGTTTATTTTTTTCTTACTCTGTTATCTTTCATCATCTCTTTGTTCTTGTATTGTTTTGTATGCTTTGTCTAATGGCAGCCTCTAATTTGAGGAAGCTCTAGTAAATAAATAAACATATTATTGAACTCTGTTACGGTGAACTGCACTCCATCTTTCATTAAATGATATTTATATAATACTTAAAATAAAACAAACACAAATGCATTAATGGACCATTTAGTGAAAATATTTACTGATCATTTGTAATGCTAGTTTTGCGGGATTGTTGGGCCCTTTCTTGCATATTAATTGCTCAATATTAGGCATTATGATCAGGGTAGTGCATGAACTGAGGAAACCTTGTATACTGTAGTCAGATGAATTACTTCTGTGTTAAGATTTCCTTATTTTCATTAACAAAAACAACTGTTCGCATATGTAAGTGGATCCAAACATGTACAGTATGCAGGTACCACGTAACTTTAACTCTGTAATTTTTAGCTGACGCTCAGCAGGAGCACAGTCTTCATTCACAATGAATCGGTATATGATAGAGATAGGGTAAAATAATATAACAGTAATTTCGGAACAGTTCCGAGAAAAAAACAGTTCCAAAAAAGGAAGAGCAGGTCGACATGTCCTGGGAGCCTGCCCTTATGGCGAAACATTGCGTATACATAGGCACCATGCAATTAGAACTAAATTGGCCGATGCCCTCAGAAAACTAAAATACACCGTCTATGAAGAAGTCCACGGAACCGCCGACAATGGCAGTAACAGACGAATTGACATAATCGCCATTAGCGAATCCCTGTCTCAGGGTATGATAATCGACCCCACCATCAGGTTTGAAACGTACAAAGGACAGCCCGAAGACGTACATGAGGAGAAACGAGCAATCTACGTTCCAACCATCCCGTATTATAAAGATAAATACCAACTTCACAATATCAGTGTTACGGGATTGATGTTTGGAGCAAGAGGAACGATACCCAACTTCTCTTCTAAATTCTGTAAGACCCTGGGACTGCACAAATCTTTTCTGAATGAACTGGCCCTCCTCATAATTAAAGAGTCAGTCAAACTTTTATGGAACCGCCTATATGGACTCTAATTCAGTGTATGGAAAAAATTGACGCACCATTATCATTTTTCTTTTTCCTTCTTAGCTTTCATTGATTCTTTACTTGAAATTTTTTTTCTTCTGTAAACTGCCATTGTTTGTTTGTGTATTTGTTTGCCTTTTTTCTTACTCTTTTAGCTCTCATCATCTATTTGTTCTGTATTGTTTTGTATCCTTTGTCTAATGGCAGCCTCTAAATTGAGGAAGCTCCAATAAATAAATAAAATAAAAAATAACAGTAGGAGTTTCTGACGGACTGTTCCTCATGCAACTGAGCACTATTTAACATACCTTCCAACCACTTTATCTGGAATGCTCCAAATACTTTCTCAGAGACCATAATTTTACTGTTCCAGCCAAAGTGTTTTCCTTGGATGTACAGTAGTTGCTTCACAGGTGAGTATGATGGGGAGAGCACGGAAATCTTTAATTCCAATGAACTGGCAGGGTGCGTTTCAATATTAAACAATCACTCCGATTGGCCAGTCAGCTTCCTTTACATGGTCTGCTATTAATATACGTAGCAACAAGAATAAATAAAATTTTAAACTGTATTTATTTTAGTAGGTTATTTTACGACGCTTTATCAACATCTTAGATTATTTAGCATCTGAATGAGATGAAGGTGATGCCGGTGAAATAAGTCCGGGGTCTAGCACCGAAAGTTACCCAGCATTTGCTCATATTGAGTTGAGGGAAAATCCCTTTAAACTGTAAGATTCTGTCTGTTATTATTCCAAAGTCATTGTTTTACTATATCTAATGAAGAAAAAATTATAAAAATGTATATGGCAATAACATAAGAGTACAAATGTAGCTCAACTAGCCTCAATGTTTATTATAAATAAAATTAAAAGACCAATATCACAGAATATTAACATTCTTTATTTAACAGAAGGAATGATAAAAAAATTAGAAAGTTTTCTAGCTTCTATAATTTACTGCACACAAATCTGACTGTAACAGTGTCGTGGTTCGAATTGTATTACGATCTGGGATTTTGGAAACTGAACTACTTACAAAACAACATAACATTTTGGTAATTATTACATTCTGTCAGAAACTTGCTGTTATTTCGGAACTGTTCTTTGGAAATAGTACTGTCTTTGAACCTGGACACTCGAAACAACTCTGGAAAAAGAGCTACTTTTCCCACCACTAGGCTATGAAATTCTTAAAACCTAATTCCATATGTTCTATATCATGAAATCATGAATGAAATTCCTCCTTCAGGAGAAGATGACGCAACAGTTGTATGGTGGTCTGAGAACTTGTTGAATCCCATACAATGGCTTGTGTGTTAGGCATCACAGGAACCATTGGGACTACACGACCAGGGCCCTCAAATCCCTGTTGTGTTTGCCTCCTCTGAATCTGGTAATTCAAAACGAAGCCATATTAGCTGCCTCTGGACTCCAAGGCCTAGACCAATGGGTAGGGCAGGATGGAGAACTAGGCCATAAACATATTTGGAAAATGGCAACAAGTATCAATCCCGTTGAAGGCATGAGACAGGATAGTATTACCCCTGCTCAATATGTAAATCCTCCTGTTTGTATTATTCCTGATATAGAAGAATTAAAAGGAGATTATCTTAATCAATTCCCATCTATTTGTATGGTATGGTTATGATTACCCTATTCTGAAATCCCGAAATGAGGACCACCTTCTCCAACGGCACCAACCAACTTATTTTTCTGAATACTGAATGAAAGAAACTGTAATATATTATACATTATCCAATTGACAGTATATTTTATTTCTGATACATTTTAGTTCAATGAACTGAAAGCTTCTTACAATAATTTAAAAAATCCTGGACAAACATTTTAGTATGGAATGAATGTGACCTAAAACATATGAAGACACATATGACTCAAACATTAGAAAGATAATTTTTACAATATTGCATTATTTTAGAGCCAAGTATATTTCTCACTGGATTGAATTTTTTTTAACAATTCCTTGTATTGGCACAAATAGTCAAAAAATGTTCTGCACATCAAATGCCTGAAGTTAAATTTTACTTTCACAAAATCAACAGTCAGTCTATTCCTCTCCTTTGTCCATTGTGCCTGTATTACAGAGAATAATCAAATAATCTTTCAACAGAAGAAGCATTATGAGCTGACACTGAAAAAAGAACTGCACTATCTTAACAATCTCATTGAACTGTTCTTCACTCCTACATGAGTCAATGTACTGGCACCATTTCTTCTGGTTCAATATAGATTTCCCACCGTATGTGACTATGAATTTCTTCAAATTTCAAGAACACCTTTACCCAACAACTTCATAGATCATCCCACATTTTCCCAAGGTACATCTTCTAGTCAGTTAAAACAAGAAAATTCATTTAAAGGTTGCATCCACATATTCTCGACATCCTTCATAGAGGATTTCAACATTGCACTTAAAAAAATTCATTTGGTTCAACCTCTCTTTTATTCTCAAAGACTTGAGATTACCAGCTTTTCTTTCTTGAAGATCATTAATATCTGACTGATACACAAATGAAATATACTAAGGACTGAACATAACATAAATGTATCTCACTAAAATGGTCCACAAAAAATTGTTAGGACTGCTGGAGGTTTGTTCTGAGATAGGAAGGACTCAAGAGCAGGAAACATTTCTGTTAAGTCTCTGAACAACTGAAAATACGAACAACCATCCTGTCGATGCGACAGAGAAGTTGCTAATACTCTATTCCACCAAATTCACAAAATTCTTTAGGAACTCAATATGGACAGCATAAATTGAAAAGCAATTCACTATTCTTTGTAAGTCAATACGAAGTACGTCAGTTCCATGCTGGATGCAGTTTTTCGGTATATCACCAGGCCATACCACTCCAATTAATGACCTGTTAATCAACATCTTCAGGTACTGTAGCAAAAACATCATTGCCAACACCTCTTGTAAGACCACCAAACATTGTGGTACAGTTATCACCCCCAAAAGCCACGCACTTGTTCTGTATTTCCAAATTGTTAAGAGTCTCATTGATGTAAGTTGCAATTCTGTGGCTGGGAGGAAAAAGGTGTTCAGTCAATTTTTTGTGAAAATTAGATTTTTATATATTCTGAAAACGGAAACAATTCTCTACAATCTGATAAAATGGCTAAAGTCAAATAAGACTCCTGACTGGATTTATAGAGTGTTACCAAATGTCCTAAGTACTTTTTGAATCGAGCACACACAGCTTAATGACTTAAGTATATTTAATACTTTATTCCTTACAAACCATCACATGTTTACTTTCCATGCTTCCCTATTACAAAGGTCTAACTTGTATTTTAGCCATTTTATCACATACTGATGCCCTTTCCTTTTAAAACTTTAAGCACCAGGGTAAACAGTCCTATAATTGTTTAAGACCCATTTTGCATTCCTAATAATTTACATTTCTCATTTATTTTGACATGAAAAAGGTCTTATGTTTAATAGTCCCTTCTGCTCAGTTTGGCTTCTAGTCTTCAAAGGGCTTAAGTGTGGCTATTTTTGGAAATAATCAAGAAAATTATTAAATGAGCAACATTATCTATTTTAGAAGAAATATAAACAAATAATATCGAGGAAACACCTCTTAATTAAAAAAACTCTATAATTGACACAAATTTCAATCTTTCTACTGCTTTCCTGAAAAGTATAAAATTTTTACTTAAGACCTTTTTCCTCCTGGCCACAGAATTTTTTCTGCCGTTTGATTCGACCTACTTTCAAATACTGACTACTTTAATTTCAAAGTCAATTCTTGTGATAAAAATAGTGAACAATAGTGGGTTAAATTGTTCTCCCCCCCCCCCCCGATGCTTTATTAACTGTGATGATTATCTAGCATCTGAGTGAAATGAAGGTGATAATGCCAGCGAAATGAGTCCCAAGTTCAACACCGAAAGTTACCCAGAATTCGTTCTAAATGAATTGAAGGGAAAACCCTGGAAATAACCTCGACCAGTATTTGAACCCATTCCCATTTCTTTCACGGTCCGACAAGCTAACCGTTACTTCACAGCGGCGGACTCATAATGGGGAAGATCTTCAAATTGTCATGGTTGATTGCATCTGTCAATCTACACGAACAAAGGGAATGTCTTTGAGATCTTTAACTACACATTCTACTGCATGAGGAGCAAAAACTGAGTTTACTATAGCTTCAGTTTTGATTCGCCCACAAAATATTTTTGTAGATATTTTGAAGTCAGGGAAAATTCGTCTTAGGAGTACAATCCATAGTATGCCACGATATGGAAATTTCTTGGCTTAAAAATCGATAATGTGTTAAATTGGAAAAATCATATTAAATAAATTACCCACAAACTAAATTCAGCTTGTTTTGCTATTAGATCTATGCAAAAGATAGTAAATATCAATACTATAAAAACAATATACTTTGCATACTTCCACTCGGTAATGAGTTTTGGAATAATATTCTGGGGAAATTCCACAGATAGTAACAATATATTTCTGAATTTAACATCAACGGACGTGTATACATCACCAAACATCGTAAGATGAAGAATATATTTCTATTACAAAAAAGAGTAATTAGAATAATAGTAGGTGCCAAATCTAGGGAATCGTGTAGGACTATTTAAAAAAAAACTACAAATAATGCCCATGGCTTGTCAATATATTCTTTCATTAATAATCTTCCTCATATGTAATCGTGAAAACTTTGTAACTAATTCAACAGTTCATAGCATAAATACACGTCAAAAAAATGACTTTCATACTCCATCGGCAAGTCTATCATGCTATCAAAAAGGAGTGCGTTATATGGCAGTAAAAATTTTTAATAGCCTCCCTATCGATATAAAAAATGAAACTCAAAACATAAAATTATTTAGGGCCAAATTAAAGAAGTACCTAATTTCTAACGCCTTCTATTCTGTAGGGGAATTCATGACATTCAATAACGCTTCATGAAATTGATACTAAAACTTTGTGTTGTATTTGTAGACTATATTGTAAATCTCGTCTGCATATATTTCATTTAGACTGTGACTATAAATTAAGACTTTATAATAGTATTAAGTTTTTTGACTTGTTCCATATTCTAGCTGTAAGCATGTATGAATACCATGGAATGTTAATAAATATAATACAATACAATACAATAAGTGTGCTTTCAGCAGCACATTATCTTCCAGTTCGCAATTGGGCTTCACAAATAAAAAATTTATTGTCACTTTAACCGATGAATTTGCACTCCTAACACACTTCATAATATATTTCTCTGTTTTAATGTTGAGTTCAAATCACTGGTGGCATGATTTGCAATTAAAGCATAGGTGTCTGGGCAGCAAGTCATACATTCTGCTTCCCATTATAATCTTCTGGGATGAAAACATGGATATTTTTCTCGGAGTTTATCTGTAAATGTCATGTCTCTTCGTCATGATGAGAAATCACCTTAAAAACACAAGATAAAACATGTTTTATTCATCTATATAAAAAACATAAACCTATTAAAAAAAAGTCCGTAATTCATATTTTAATGATTATTAAAATGTTATTTCAACTTACCTAATAAGACGAGAAGAGAGCACGTAATTTAATAAGATGCAGCTGGATGAATAACAGCACTTGGAAACCAGTTCCGAACATGCTAGTAACACACACAAACAGCAAATGAAAAGCTCCGTCGCTAGTCTCATAAATTGATTTTAAGTAATATATCTTTGTACTCTCGATAGTCTCATTGATATACTGTATGTGATACATCTATAATAAACGAGAACTGCGCACAAACTGTGCAAAGAGTGTGTGTGTATCTAATGCTCTGGATTTAACAATGAAATCATCATCCTTCTTCTTCCCAATATTTTGATGGAAGGTCCACAAATGTCCTAAGAGTTTCACAATTAGCCAGGTGCTCCATCTCTATGTCCTCTTCTCCGGTGCACAGTAAGCATTTAGGTGAATTCAGTACTCCAATACGATGGAGGTGTTTACTGAGGCAATCATGACCAGTAATCAATCTAAACATGGCCACGGCAGATTTTCGAGGTAGATCGGGAATTAGTTTTGGATCTTTGAATGATTCTTTCCATTTTGAATTTTGATGTTTTGCCTGTTCGCTGTAACTTATTCTTTTTATGACTCGCTTTATTGATTTATATGGGAACTTGAAATTTTTTTTTAAGTTGATATAAGTTCCTTTCTTTGCTAACATGTCTGCTTACTCGTTACCGTTCAGTCTGCAGTGGGCCAGGATCCTTTGGAAGACCACTTTTTTATTTAGCATTTGAATTTGTTTTACCATGCAATGAATTTCTTTTACTTTTTCCATTTTAGGGGATGTAGTTGAGCTGATGGACTGGATTGCAGTTTTGGAGTCAGACAGGATGACTGTTTTTGCACTGGTTTAGCCACACAAATACATTTTGAAGTAATGTATAAATGGCTTCAACTTCGCCATCAAAATTTGTTGTGTACTTGCCAACATTTTTATAAAGAGAAAAATATTGGCAAGTAGCTTCTGCTCCAGCTCCTTCATTTTGATCCATGAGAGATCCATCAGTGTAAATGTACAACCAGTCCTTTTGTGGATATTTTCTATTAATTGTTTGTAGGGCAATGGCTTTTGCTATTTCTGGATTTATATCTTTTTTGTTGAAGACTTCATCAAGATCAAGGCAGCAATCTACTTTGAAGTTATTAAGTGGATTATATCGAGACATCAAGTTTTCCTTTTCACTTGGTATTTCTAGAATTTGCTCAAGCTTTTCTACCTCTTGCATGTATCCATTTTGGGTCCTCAATGTAAATTTAAAATCTTTGTATTTACTCCATTTATCCCAATTTGGAAGCCTTCTTAATTTTTCATAGGTTAAAAGGGCTTGTGTTACTGTGCAAAGAGTAGATGTAAATATAATCTTAGTTGTCCTTGCTATAAGGAGAGATAGATCTGCAGCATTTCTTGCACTTTAATATATGGTACTTTTCACATTTTTCTGAGCACAAAACACATATGCACATATCATCCAGATCGTTGAATGTCTTATTGGAGCACAGCTTGTGGTGGAAACCATAGATTGCCAATCTTGTAGTCACATGTCGCATTTCGTAGTTCGTCTGAGTCCAGCTTCTGTCTTGCATCGCACAGGTTGCATAGAATTCCGGTGGTATGTCCCTTTTCTTTTCACGTAGGTTCAGTAAGCTTCACTACATGGCAGCAGTAGTGTAGTTCGCAGATCTTCTATGAGGAAGGTCTCCCTGGTGAGCTCGTACACCAGTCTCGATCTTGTACTTTGCGATACTCCTACCGCCCTCTTGAGGTATCTGGCTTTTACTCTTTCTATCTCTTCCAGCTGCTTATATGTGAGATGTTCCCATACCAGACCGATTTCATACGTAAGAACAGGTACTATCTTCAGCCTGAATAGGTCCATAGCGGTGTCCATTGATAGCAGCCTGATGTTCCTGATCTCGTTCATGGCCCTGATTGCAGCCACCGTTCTCGTTCTAATGTGGATTCTGAAACTCTTCCCTGTTGTGTGTATTGTAAGACCTAAGTATTTGAAGTTGTTTACTCTCTTTAGGAATTTATCGTTGCATTTTACTTGTTCTCCTGCGGTGAGCCTGCCTCCTTTCCTAAATACTACCATTTCCGTGATACATCTCAATACTGAATTCACATTCCCAGAAAGCCAATGCCTGCCTTCCAAATTTAACACTAGATGTCAGCAATAGAGAAAAATAGAAAACTTGAAAATGTGGACTAAAAACAGGAATTGTAAAATTGTATTTGAACCTAAAATGTAGACATATGATAATCCTAGATATAGTTCACAGAACTAACAGTAGTGCTGGAGCAGATCTCTATGATGTATGTATCTTTGGCATCATCAAAGACTCCTTAAGCATTTTGAATCACCACCTTTATTTCAATTCTTGATTTGTTACCTCTTGTTTTATATACGTGAACATTATTAAATAAACTACTTTCTAGGTTTATACATATTTACTAAATATTTTATTATGTTGATTCAAAATGCTGAGTTTCTATTTTATTCTTTCAATTATAATTTCGTATTATATTTCTTATTCAGAATATTCTGTTTTTCAAAATTCAAGACCTTGTGGTCTACAAAAATCGTTGGTCTGATGTTTTCAATAAAAATCTATCAAGGGCTAGAATATTTATCCCACTTGATCAATATACTACTGTTTTCCAAGCTGAAGTGTTTGCGATATTAGCTTGTGTTCAGGGAAACCTATTTAAATAGATCATGTAAAGACATGAATATCTACATCTGCTCTGATAGTCAGGCTGCATTGGGTGCACACCAGAGTGCTGCATTGGAGTTAAATCGCTCGCTTGAACTCGGTCGAATGTCGCACTCTAGAGTGAGGTAAGATCGATCGTGATACGCTCGTAATAAATAGAAGCACAGTACAAGGTCATCTCACCGACATGTCTTATCTTAAATTACATAAGTTAGGTCAGATGCAACAGTGTTCATGAGTAAGATAGTTATATATAATAAAAGTAATATAATACAGTTATATGAACACTTTTTTTTTCATATAACTGTATTATATTACTTTTATTATATATAACTAATGTCTTATCTTGTATGGAAGGCGACAGATAAGATGCACATATGTTTTGCTCATATGGTAAAAATAAGGCTTTATTTCCTGCATTTATGACAAACGTCTAATGGAACAGTCTAATGGAATGTACCAAAACAGTAACATGAAGTTATAAATAACATAGTGTGAAAAACTTGGATATACAGTTATTATTTCTAATTAATAATTATTCAATATTTGATTTACCACATATATAATATGACAGGTCCACACACAGTGTTCCGCCTATATACTGCGACAATGTAGAAACGTTTCACAAAATATTACTGATATAGCAGTAGATTAATAGCAATATTAGTACAGAGACGTCACAGGAAATATAATAAAACGAATAATCATGCTGCACAACTGTTACAGACGCAAAGATTGATACATTAATTATTAGAGATTATTATTATTACTAGAAAACTTGATACGGTTCTTGCATTATTGTGAGTGTCTTCTCCGTTTATAATAATTACATTTACATCCAATAACATCTAACAGATGTGGCAAAAACAAAATCACTCCTGTGTGTGTGTGTGTGGGGGGGGGGGGGGAACATTTACCTACAACATTTACCTACAACATTTATATTACATTTTAAAGCAAGTTTTGTAGCTGTACTATTGAGAGGTTAGTTAAACACTGCAAAGTTTTGAAATGATAAACATCTATGATGTTACTACACAGTTCATCACTGTAACAAGAACGAATGTCTAACACTCGGCTTACACCGTTCGAGGATTTATCACTCGTGACAATTTTACCCATCATGCATGTACGCTACCTACAGATTATGCTATGAACTACTTGGCGCTCGAGCGAAAACATTTGATACAGACCTCTGGTGCACACAGAGTTGATTGAAGGCTGGTTGAAGAACGTAGAATTACCCTGGAAAGCTTATTCAGAAGAAATAAAGTATAACTTGAGTCCCAGGACACAGTGGAGTGCAAGACAATGAATAAGACGACCTACTGGCCAAGCATGGAACTACTATCCAATGCTATGGCATCTCAAAGTATAAACGGGCTCTAAAGAACAACCTAACGAAGGATTTATTAGGAGCATGGAGATCTAAACCAGCCATGAGACAGACCAAACTTCTCATTGGAGAACCAAAACTTAATGTAACTGAATAGCTCCATTTAAAAAAAAATCATTTATTCCCAATTCTACCACCTGCAACTTTCCACATTTCGAACTTTTGACAATTAGCTCTGCCCACTGTTCTAGACAATATACATTTTGATAGTAACGCTGAACATTATTTTCAATTAATCCAAAATTCGTATCAGATAGTAACATGGTGTGACCAATCTGTAGAATATGTGCTGAACTGAATCAAAGTGGCCCTTTCTTAGATACAGCCAGAAAGAAACTACTGTCCAATTTTTGTTTTGGCAGCAGCAATTGCCACTAAAAACAATAATTTTTAACCTGAAGAGAGATTTCTTTGAAGTACTTCTTTTAACAGCTTCCAATCTCTTCTGAGCCCCTACTAGCTGTTGTTTCGTCCCGAAGAAAACATGTCCCAGTATCACCACAATCATGTATATTAAGATTGTATGTAAAATATTTACTACAATAAAATTCTGAACCTGCTAAAAGTTTAGGAGTATGTAACACTGCTGTGTAGATCCGGATCTTGCATGGCTTCCTCTTTATAGTCAGAAATGGCTTCCTGACCAGATTCTGCCCTTCTTTGACGCAACTTCCATTGCTTCTTAAGCATACTTACTTACAAATGGCTTTTAAGGAACCCGAAGGTTCATTGCCGCCCTCACATAAGCCCGCCATCGGTCCCTATCCTGTGCAAGATTAATCCAGTCTCTATCATCATATCCCACCTCCCTCAAATCCATTTTAATATTATCCTCCCATCTACGTCTCGGCCTCCCTAAAGGTCTTTTTCCCTCCGGTCTCCCAACTAACACTCTATATGCATTTCTGGATTCGCCCATGCGTGCTACATGCCCTGCCCATCTCAAACGTCTGGATTTAATGTTCCTAATTATGTCAGGTGAAGAATACAATGCGTGCAGTTCTGTGTTGTGTAACTTTCTCCATTCTCCTGTAACTTCATCCCTCTTAGCCCCAAATATTTTCCTAAGCACATTATTTTCAAACACCCTTAACCTATGTTCCTCTCTCAGAGTGAGAGTCTAAGTTTCACAACCATACAGAACAACCGGTAATATAACTGTTTTATAAATTCTAACGTTCAGATTTTTGGACAGCAGACTGGATGATAAGAGCTTCTCAACCGAATAATAACACGTATTTCCCATATTTATTCTGCGTTTAATTTCCTCCCGAGTGTCATTTATATTTGTTATTGTTGCTCCAAGATATTTGAATTTTTCCACCTTTTCGAAGGATAAATCTCCAATTTTTATATTTCCATTTCGTACAATATTCTGGTCACGAGACACAATCATATACTTTGTCTTTTCGGGATTTACTTCCAAATCGATCGCTTTACTTGCTTCAAGTAAAATTTCCGTGTTTTCCCTAATCGTTTGTGTATTTTCTCCTAACATATTCACGTCATCCGCATAGACAAGCAGCTGATGTAACCCGTTCAATTCCAAACCCTGCCTGTTATCCTGAACTTTCCTAATGGCATATTCTAAAGCGAAGTTAAAAAGGAAAGGTGATAGTGCATCTCCCTGCTTTAGCCCGCAGTGAATTGGAAAAGCATCAGATAGAAACTGGCCCATACGGACTCTGCTGTATGTTTCACTGAGACACATTTTAATTAATCGAACTAGTTTCTTGGGAATACCAAATTCAATAAGAATAACATATAATATTTCCCTCTTAACCAAGTCATACGCCTTTTTGAAGTCTATGAATAACTGATGTACTGTACCCTTATACTCCCATTTTTTCTCCATTATCTGTCGAATACAAAAAATCTGATCAATAGTCGATCTATTACGCTGAAAACCGCACTGATGATCCCCAATAACTTCATCTACATACGGAGTTAATCTTCTCAAAAGGATATTGGACAAAATTTTGTACGACGTCAACAAAAGTGACATTCCTCGAAAGTTACCACAGTTGGTTTTGTCCCCCTTTTTAAAAATAGGTACAATTATGGACTCCTTCCATTGTTCTGGTACAATTTTCTTTTCCCAAATAGCAAGTACAAGTTTATAAATTTCGCTATATAATGCACTTCCACCCTCTTGTATTAATTCTGCTGGAATTTGATCGATACCTGGAGACTTGTACTTTTTCAGATTTTCTATCGCAATTTCGACTTCTGAAAGCGTGGGTTCGGGTATAAATGGCTCAGCAGTTTGTATTTCAATTTCGTCCCGATCATTTCTATTTGGCCTATGTACATTTAGTAGTTGCGCAAAATAGTTTTTCCATCTGTTTAGGATTGATGGAGAGTCTGCAAGCAAGTCGCCATTCTCATCCTTGATCACGTTTACTCTTGGCTGATATCCGTTCTTAAATTCCTTTATACCCTTATATAAATCTCGAATGTTTTTATTCTTACTATTTGTTTCTACCTCATTCAGTTTTTCCTTCAAGTAACCTCTCTTTTTATTCCTACGTGTACGACTTGCTTCCTGTCTTTCATTGAAATAATTATCTCTCTTCTCCTCAACTGGATCCTGTAAGAATTTCAATTTTGCCTGTTTCCTTCTTTCTACTACCATGCAACAATCTTCATCAAACCACGGTTTCTTTTTCTTAGTTTCATAATAACCTATGCTCTGCTCAGCTGCAATTTTGATACTATCTCTGATATTTTCCCACACGCTATTAACATCTAATTCTTTCTCAACTTCGTCAGAACTTTCTAAAGTGGCAAACCTATTCGAAATTTCGACCTGATAATTTTGCTTAGCTTCCTCGTCCTTTAATTTCAAAATATTGAATTTAGTAATATTAACTTGTTGCTCTACTAGCTTGGCTACTGATAATCTTTCTCTTAATTCTCCAATCACCAAATAATGGTCAGAATTACAGTCTGCACTTCTGCAAGTTCGAATATCTACTATACTAGTATGTCTCCGTTTATCTATCAAGATGTGATCTATTTGGTTGTGTGTCAATCCATCTGGAGAAGTCCAAGTATATTTTGTGAAGTGCAAGACAATGAATAAGACGACCTACTGGCCAAGCATGGAACTACTATCCAATGCTATGGCATCTCAAAGTATAAACGGGCTCTAAAGAACAACCTAACGAAGGATTTATTAGGAGCATGGAGATCTAAACCAGCTATGAGACAGACCAAACTTCTCATTGGAGAACCAAAACTTAATGTAACGCGCCATGCCGTGGTGATACGGACCCACAATACATGGGCTTCTTAAGCATGCTCTTCAATTTTCATGCTTTGCATTTGTCCGTTTTGGAGGATTTGAAATATTGTGTTCTTCCATATTTGTTACTAGAAACAGGTGCAATATTCCTTTTGTTGCAATAGTAGTCACAATAGTGTTCATATCAAGTTGTTACTGAGTATTTCAGTAACAGATATTCTTTATTAGGGTTGTCCTTATGCCTGTAGCAGCTCTTGTTCCGAGGAAGGAAGAAAATATGTTCATTCACTGCTGTCACGGACTAACAAAAATTATTGAAGTAATTCTTATGTTTTCTCTTTTCATCAGGAAATGGTGTGCTGATACCACTCTTTTCATTACAAGTTGTTCAACATTATCCCTATTAAGTCCATGAATAGTAAGAAACAATGTCTTTCAGACATCAATTACTTCGCTTCCACATTCCAGATTTAAGCAGTATTTTACAGTTTGACTAGGGCAGCGTTTCTCAAACTTTTTTGAAGTGGGGACCACTTTTTTAAGTCAGAACAGTTCTGCAGACCACCTTACTCTTGTTCCCTTCGAAAGCAAATTTATCATTTTTGTAGCATATTTTAATATCAATGTAGTTATATTTTAAAATAGAATTAATTAATTAAAATGAATTTAATTAATTATATATTATTAACTAATTAAGCTTATGTTAATCGAAGAAAATTCATTTTTGTTTCTTTAATAAGGCTATTAGAGTTAGGATAATCTTTAACTTATTAACCAAAAAAAAATAAATAAATGTTGGTACTCATATTAATCAGATGGATGAGCCTTCCGATTCTTGTACAGTTGTTCTATATTTGGATGTATGCTGGTAAGCTTAAGTCAGAGATCATCACATACATCGAGTCGATTTTGGTACTTTGCTTTTATTAGAGTTAGTGATGAAAACCCTTTCTCACACAGATATGTAGAAGCAAACTGAATCATAATCTCTAAAGCACCATTGTACAGTTCACTATATTCTCTTTCCACTTGTGATGAGGTCCAGAAATTAACCATACCTTCCGCTTGGAATTTCATTTTAAGTCTGGTCTCATTTGAGAGTTCAATTACTTGTTCTCTTTCACTCAATGAAAGTTTCTTAGTTTCAATATCGCAAAGAAAGTGATCACAAACCCATGAAAATTCGTCATATTTACTTGGAAAATAAGTTTAAAATTGTGTACAGTATGCGACCATTTCAATGTGCAGACTGAGTGTCGGCAAAACTATTAAGAAAGTCATAAACACATGAAAAGGGTTTGGTCCTCTTATGAATTCGGGTGGTCCCTGGCTGAATTACAGGGGCGGCGCCAGATGTTCAGTGAAAAGATGGCGAGAAACACCACGTTCATAGTACTTTAAATCCCTCTTTTGTTGTTGAGAGTAGAGTGGGAAGTCAGTAGACGGATAGGGTAATAAATTTCATAAAATATCAGTACTGAGAGAAAAAGTGAAAGGCAATTGCCATGTGTCATTTCCAAACTCTGAGATTTTCAGCTATAGAGTGATACACAATTCGTTTGAATTTTATTTTTTCTTCTGCCTTTTTTGAAGGACCACAAGGGCAGATCTCGAGGACCATAGGTGATCCGCGGACCATAGTTTGAGAAACGCTGGACTAGGGTGACCAGATTCACATCAATAAAAAGAGTAGACAAAGCTTCAAAAAGGAGGACATTGTTCGAAAAAAAAAAAAAGGACACAAAAATGTGTTTAGGTTTATTATACTTTAAATTACGTCAATATCTATTTTATTACAAAATATTTACAGTACAGATTTAGGCTTAAATCATACTTAAAAAGTATATTAATATCTACTTTATTACAAAATAACTATGAAAAAACTTAATAATTATGATTTTACAGTTAGCTACATATGAAAGTCAAGGGAACTACAAATATTAAAGACGACATATCTATTTAGATTTAGATTTAGACCTATATTATACTTAAAATTATGTCAATATCTATT
Source organism: Periplaneta americana (assembly GCF_040183065.1). Lineage (NCBI taxonomy): Eukaryota > Metazoa > Arthropoda > Insecta > Blattodea > Blattidae > Periplaneta > Periplaneta americana. Next base: position 147,842,387 of record NC_091131.1, read on the forward strand.
TTATTACAGCATACTTATAAAACTTAATAATATAAAATAATACAGAATGATTTTACAGTAAGCTTACATATGAAAGCAATGACCATAACAAGTTGGAGCAAAGAGAGTTATGATAATTGATAAAGAGTATATTTTGTCGATGCTGTAAACATCTACAGGAAAATTACTTGAGAAAGGCATCAAATCAGATAATTTCAAAATATCAGGCATACAAATTATGAAAAGGAGGACATTTCTTGATTTTTTAAAAATCCACCCATACCCCGGACAAAGGCCTAAAATGTTTTTTATTAGGTTATTTTACGATGCTTTATCAACATCTTAGGTTATTTAGCATCTGAATGAGATGAAGGTGATAATGCCAGTGAAATGAGTCCGGGGTCCAGCACCGAAAGTTACCCAGCAAAAGACCTAAAAAGGAGGACATATTCGGACAAAAGGGGACATCTGGTTACCCTAAGTTTGACTGCTTTCCTTGAATAGGCGTTGTACACCTTCTTTTATTTGGAGAAACACAAATAAGTCCAACAATGTAAGTATTCTGTTCATCATAAGAACCCAATTTCCAAAATTTAATAAATATTATTTTCCTTTTTTTCTCACTATATTTGTCAGAACATTTCACTGGACATCTGAAATCTAGACCCGCTTCTTTGTTTTTAATTATTTCACCTTTTCCTTTGTATTATCTTTACTATTTTTTCACTAGATGATGTTTGCTTCCATTACATTTACATTTCCTACTTCTCATCCCCATATCAGATTGCACATTCACTGGTCAACATGATTTTTGTCTCATGAGTACCAATAGTTGTACTTAATTCAGTTTTTTTATCTTGTTTTCAAATATGTATTCGGAATTTCTCCATCACCCACAGTTTTTTTTTTTAATTTCAACTTCAATTTTTATAAAATAAATGTTTCTTCGTCAATTTGTCCATTGTCAAATAAAAGCTCCTAGAGCATTATTGGAACCAATGGTACCATTGCTACTGTTGTACAGGTTCACACATGTACAGACCACCACCTGCTGAATACGCATCCTCAGACATGTACAGACATGCACAAACGTGAACTGGTGTAGCACATATTCATCAGAATGATGCTAGTTGTGAGATAGCAGTGTACCAGTAAACACGTCATTGTGAATGCTTTGTGTGTTCGAATTATTGTGTATTACATATTGCAAATTTAATTCAACAATATGTGACTTTTTATTTCTAACTTTAACCACACACCTGTCAACAATGGGTATCCACTCAAAACAGTAACAAAGTAATCGTTACTGCACTCCACAGAACGGCAATGACAATTCCGTGTATTATTGAGAAGAACAACAATGTACTCCTAATTTCAACTAATGTTCCCAAAGCACTATGTACAAAACAAAACTGTCAGTTCTCAGTTCACAGTTCGTTTGCCTTGGCTAGTTCCTCTAGCTCACTCACTCAAGTTCACGGTACATCGAACCCCAAGCCTTCCAGATAAAGTTCACTGTACTTCGAACCCAAGACTTCCACATGCGTTGCCTTCGCCAGGACGCTGCCACAGTTACTCACTCAAGTTCACTGCACCTCGAACTCAGATCCACTGGATACGTCTCCGCTAACTAGCTCTCTCGCAGCTCACTGACTAACTACTCACACACACTCACCCCTTTTATTTATTAAATCGCACGTTCTCGAACCTTTGGTTCGGTTCATGTGGCTTTGCGAAACTTCCAGAGGGACACGTTTCTAGATGTCCCCCCCACCCCCGCTTCCTCTGCTCTGCGTTGCCCTGCGCCTTCCCTTGCACTAGATGTGTGCACAACTTCCGAGGCAACCAGATCTTCCAAAATGGCGCCACAATATTTACAAATTTATTTCTTTTAATTAGTCGCTAGTTACAAAATGCCTAGAGTTTGTTTAAATCATTCTAACAACTTTTGTTATATAATATGTAGTGAAGTGACGCTCAAGTCTCAAAGGCGAAACCTTACTCCATTAACGAAAAAGCGTTATGAACTTTATTTTGGGTGTAAAGTGGGGTATCAAACAAGGGCCTGGGCCCCACATATCTGTTGTTTATCATGTTCTAGGCTTCTCACTGTGGCACACGTCACATGCCATTTGCTATCCCTATGATTTGGAGGGAACGCAGATCACTCCTCTGACTGTTATTTCTGCTTAACAAACATATCTTCGAAAAATATTGGCGTGTAAGAGGTCAAATGACTTTATTGTCAAATGCCAGGTATTAGAAAACAACAACAACATTAAAGGGATTACGTCAAAATCAAAACTTACAGTGGTGTATCGTAACTTGCAATCTGCAATGAAACCAGCTCCATACTGCGAAGAATTGCCCATATCAAAGCCTCCAGAACATGCGACATTAGATGAAGAGAACTCAGATTCTGATGGAAGTAAGGAAGAAAAAGAAACAGAGTTTGGTGATACAACTTTTGAACAAAGCTGTTCATCTGAGCTTCATTTATTGACTCAAGAAGATCTTACGATCTCATATGAGATTTAAAGTTATCCAAAACACAGTCTGAAATACTTGCTTCCCGGCTAAAAGGATGGAATCTTCTTCAAAAGAATACAAAGATATGTATGTATCATAATCGTCATTCTTAATTTAAAGACCATTTTTTCTGAAGAAAATGGCTTAGTGTTTTGTAATGACAATTCTTCTCTTATGGAGACATTTGGTATTGAATATAACCTAACAAAATGGCACTTGTTCATTGATTCCTCTAAAACTTGTTCATTGATTCCTCTAAAGTTAGTTTAAAAGCTGTGCTTCTGCATAATGGCATTAAATTCCCATCAGAACCTATGGCTCACTCTGCTAGTATGAAAGAAACATATCAAAAATTTAAATTTATATTGGAAAAGCTTTGCACAACAATAAAACAAAAGCCTAAATTTAATTTCTCATATTCCTCAATAAAACACTTGATCACTACAAAATTTTCTCATTCATATCTACAAGAAATAGAATCAAATGCTAAAGACAAAAAATGGATTACACTACTTTCCAACCCAGATATAATCCCCCAGAGACCAAGGAAAACAGCAGTTACAGCTTTCAGACTATTGACAAATCATGACTGTCTAGTAAGTCATCTCTACAGAATAGGTATCTCAGCTTCACCAATATGTGTCCTGTGTAATGATCCAGCAGAAATTAATGAAGATCACTTGAAGACCTGTGAAGCATTAAGATCAGAAGAAACTACAGTTCAAAAGTATTGGAAAGCACGACTGCTAATGGCTTCATTGCCAGATGCAAGGCACTAGACAACAACAACATATTGGAAAAGCTTCAATATGTAGTGTATGAATGGAATATTTATGGTGATTTGAAGGTAACTGCACTTATTCTTGGTTTGCAGCTTGGTTACACAAGGTACTGTTGTTTTTTGTCACTGGGATTGTAGGGACAGAAAAAACCATTACATTAGAAAAAAGTGGCCTAAATGCGAATCATTCACTCCTAGACAAAAAAATGCGAAATATGACGCATTGTGTAATCCTAAAAATGTGTATCTACCTCCGTTACATATCAAATAGGATTAATAAAGAATTTCATCAAAGCCATGGACAATGCTCCTGGTTTCATGTACTTAAAACAGAAGTTTCCTAAAATTAGTGAAGCAAAAATTAAAGAAGGGATATTTGTGGGTCCACAAATACGATCACTAATGCATGATGAAAAGTTTGAGGAACTATTGAATCCACTGGAGAAAGCAGCGTGGCAAGTATTCAAAAAAGTTACTCACAGTTTTTTGGGAAATCGAAAGGCAGAAAATTACAGTGATATTGTCAACAATCTTATAACATCTTATAAACATTTGGGTTGTAATATGTCCTTAAAAGTACACTTCCTGCACTCGCATCTAGATTTCTTCCCGGAAAATCTTGGCGCAGTGAGCAATGAGCATGGGGAACACTTTCATCAGGAGATTTCAGCTATGGAAAAGGGATATCAAGGCAAATGGAATCCTAATATGCTGGCCAATTATTGTTGGACCATCGAGAGGGATGTTCCACAGGTGAAATATAGCAGAAAATTGGGCAAAAACGTATTACGGCGAATGCCAGTATGGGAAATTATCCCCACCCGCGCCGCTCGGCACCTCGCTCGCATGCTCTCTCTCTCTACTGTCTCTCTCTACTATTTGCCCCGCTCCGATGGATCACTGCCTACCGCAATTCAATACGCATTAGACAATACGCATTAGACAATATGCATTAGACAACTGTCCACAACCACAATGCAATACGCATTAGACAATACGCATTAGACAACTGTCCACAACATGTACTATTAACACAACACAACACAACACAATGTAATGTGGTTTTCATTAAACAACACTCACCTGTTAACTTTGCACTGTCCTCGAAGTAACCTGGACAATTTCAGGAAGAAGTACACGTCTTTGGTATGGCTCATCACTATACGTGGTTACGTCTGTACCCGAAGCTGGACACGGACACAATGAAGCTCCGTTAACACTTATGCCACCCCCGTAGTCAACCCCTACCAAGCTACATTCACAAGCCCGCCAGTTTCTACCCACGCCATTCGGTCATTGTCCCCCTGCGCCATTCCATCATTGTCTCCCGTTATGAATCCTTGCAACAATCCTTGGACAATACTGCAAGATGTTATAGGCCCTGCTAACACGTGGCCGAAATGGATACGAAAGTTATTTTGGACGAAAAACTTGCACTATAAGCAAAGGTTCAAACTTGCCCTTTTCACTTTCGCGAATGGCACTTCACTTCCCCTATTACTCCAGACTCTCAGATTCACTAAAGCATTACAACCGAAACACGAGAGGCATTACATTTCCCTCTACGCGAGACTGGAAACTGATGCGGAATTCAGATCTCGCTATTAAACTTTCGACTTGATTTTGCATAGAGTCGTAAGTTTGAGAGATGAAGTTTAGGAGTACATCATGCTCCAACACCAAACTGCCCTTTTCAGGGCAACAAAATACATATTAAGACATATCCAACAACACACATTGCATTTCTACAATACATTATGGCAGTTCCCTTAAACATAAATAGATTCATTTTCCCTTCTACCCCCAACTCGTCTCGGTAGCCGAGAGGTCTAAAGCGTGAACAAAAAGCGTGCGTTTAGGTTTAGTTACGAACTTTCTCGGATCGAATCTCCCCCCCTGCGAAGTCGTAAGAAAAAAAAAAGAGAGAGACATGAAGGAAGGAACAAAGAAGAAGAGGCTGGAAAGAGAGGGAGAGAGAGGAGAGACAGACAGGACAAAGTTCCTCTTTTGCTTCGTAGATGTCGTTACTCTTTTTGTTCCACTTCCCTACACTAGATGTCACCCCACCCTAAACCCCTATTTCCACTCTTTCCCGCTAGGGTGTGTGGTGAGCTTGTAGGGGAAAAGTGGAAAGGGGACGTGGGCGGAGCTTTGCACTCGCCGTATTACGTTTTTCCCGAAAATTGTCATTTCTTACTTTCTAGGTGAGTCAGAATGTTTGAATATTGTGTAGTTAAGAGTGTAGAAAATATTAAAATGTTTGAAGTTATAAACGCCTGTCTCTCAGAAACCTTGCGTGATGGGGGGGGGGGGGGGGAATATCATATTTGAATTCAGGAGAAAAAATACTATCAGAATCACATATTTTTCTTTCTGAGACAAAAAAAAATTCCTTTCTTGTTCCTCAGAATTATTAGTTCCTGACTCTGGTTCTAAAACCTAAAAATAATAGGTTAATATCAGTTATTGATGTATTTTCATACTTGCAATTTAAATCCAAAATAATATATCCATATAATACAAGTCTCCATCACTTATGTCATTACTTACCTGTACCATCACATGATCTATATCATTCACGGTACTATCGGTTTGTACATCATCTTTCCTTGGTAAAGATTCACTATTAACATTGTAAACCTCTTCAGCAGAGCTCTTATCAGAAAATTCATCATTATTTGTCACAAATAACTTCCTTCGCGTCCACACCTGTGGAGTAATGGTCAGCGCGTCTGGCTGCGAAACCAGGTGGCCCGGGTTCGAATCCCGGTCGGGGCAAGTTACCTGGTTGAGGTTTTTTCCGGGGTTTTTCCTCAACCCAATACGAGCAAATGCTGGGTAACTTTCGGTGCTGGACCCCGGACTCATTTCACCGGCATTATCACCTTCATATCATTCAGACACTAAATAACCTAGATGTTGATACAGCATCGTAAAATAACCCAATAGAGAGACTTCCTTCGCAAATCACTTTGTTGCTTATTATTATAGAGAAGAGGTCATTACCAAGTTTCATATGAAATGACGAACATTTTCACAAAATTCCATCTATTGGTGTGAATACTATTAAATTCAATTTTATGAATGCAAAGTCCAAGGATAGCGTATCTTAACTAAAGTACAGTAACTAAAACCACTTTTCTCTACATCCAGCACCTTAAATTTGTACATTTCTCTTTTTAGTGCCATGTGGGCAGAAGAATCTTTACAGAATCTACTAATGGAATATAATTTATGTTGCTTTATCAATGGGGTGAGCTTCCCTCTCTTTTCGCTATATTTCACACAAACATTTTTTTCTGTCATGATGGATCTACAAATACTGGAAGCTCTCCAGATACAAACTGTTTGTAATTTGTGAGCTTAAGAAGTATAACACTCAATATGTTTTTTTTTAACCCACAAATCAAGTAACAGGATTGAACAGAATATCATATTGCCTTTGAGAAGCAACACTGTTTTCAAAGTTAATGTTCACAAATCACTGAATAATCACCACTTGCTATGATTGTTATGGATCTCTACTTCGTCCACCAGGCAGGCTATCAATAACAATACAAAGGGATATTTCGTTTTTCATGGCAAAAACTCGTATCTAAAAAAGTACAAATGTCTTACACTTAACTAATGTTGCAATACTAAATACTACACAACTAAATACAGTAACACATTTTATTTTCTCTTTGTATTGAAACAATTCAAAGCTACATTTTGGAATTCACCACATGAAACATTTGGGATCAAATGAACAATTTTATGCATCAGATTCGAAAGCTAACCACAGAAATACACCAAAAATAATTGTTAACGTTCCCAGATATCCCCTAGTGTAACAAAAATGTTCCTGCTCCGGGGTTCGATCCCAGGTGGTGACGGATTTTTTTCTCGTTTCCAAACTTTCAGAACGGCTCCGAGATTCACTCAGCCTCCTATAAAATTGAGTACCGGGTCTTTCCCGGGGGTAAAAGGCAGTCAGAGCGGGTGCCGACCACACCACCTCATTCTAGTGCCGAGGTCATGGAAAGCATGGGGCTCTACCTCCATGCCCCCCCCCCCCAAGTGCCTTCATGGCATGTTACAGGGATACCTTTACCTTTACCTCCATCATCACAGCTGCTGCTAATGCTGATCAGTGTCGAGTGGATTTGGTTGTGTAAAATGAGCCCACCAAGTAGGGGATCCTTCCTACCCTTCCAATATTTTGTTCAGCTGAAGACGAAGGTAGACCCAGCCTTCAAAATATTTAGAAGCCCTATATTCAACACCAACAATGGAAGAAGCATACATAATACTTCTGTAAATTCACCACTGCTTTCTACCTGATTCAAAGTCCCCCCACTCCACCCCCTTCTTTTTTGCACTGGGAAGGTAAATAATGAAAAACCAACATCCAATCATCTATTGCCTTGTATCTGTTTCCTGCCTTGCAGCAAGCAAATTTACAAACTGGAAATGCTTTTTTCAATATTACTAATTTCACAATTTGTTGGATCTGTAGGCAACAGAGCAAGGAAAATTCTGCAAATACCTGCTCCACTAAGTGCCAGAATAATAATACTTCTCTTCAATTGATTTCTCTCTTTTTTAAGGAACACATTACACATTTGTTTTGACAATTAAAACCGACTATTTTTATTTTGTGATACGTGAACTGAAATTTCTAAGTTGTTGAAATAATTATCTATAACAGACTGAATTAAATGGAAAGAGATTTTAAGCAAAAACGACCACCACCACTGCCACCGCCACCGCCCCTGCCATTGCCACCACCACTACTACTACTATAATAGCATTACAGCCCAATCTCGAGCATAGCTTCCTCACACATGCTTGAAATCAGTTTTTAAGAAAATGAAGTTTTATATAATGAACTTTCTACACACACAGTCGACAATATTAATAAAAGTAAGGGAGACTGGGGAGGTTTGACCATAGGGGAGGTTTGACCCATCTCTATAATTTGAAATCCCGCCATTTTTATCTCTGCTATTTGTCATGGTTCTCTTTGCTTTTAATGTCAGAGGTAATATTTATGCTCATCAAGGCAGTGAAACCAAGAACAGCTGAGATTCTACTTCCTGTTTGATTTGTTGCTTGCTGATGTTGGTTTGATGCTCTTGTTTATAAGAATCCAAGTAAGTAATTGCAATCTTAATGGTAATAGTGATAGTTACATTTGATTCTACATCCTTTTAGGTTCAATTTCATATATTTATTGTGTAGTTTTCTTTATTATTAAGTATATAAATATTTTAGTATATACAAAAAGTCCCATGAGGGAGGTTTGACCCAAAATTGCAGGGAGGTGTGACCCATGTTATGGTGTGTGATTTCATAACATTTTTTTTATTTCTTAATAGGATGCCTTTCAAGTGGAAACCTACTGAAAATCCAAGGAAGAAAGTAGATCCAGGAGTAATGAAAGCTGCTGTAAAGCGTGTCCTCGATGATAATGTGAGCATTTGAGCAGCTGCAGTTGAATATGAAGTTGATAGGAAGACTTTAGGGAGGTATGTTACTAAAGTAAAGGAAGGAAATGAAACAGCTTTCAAGGCAGACCACAACAGCTCTCAGATTTTTAGTTCAGAAGAGGAAAATGATTTAGAAAAGTACCTTCTAACAGCAGCTAGGTTGAATTATGGTCTTACTCCTAAAGAGTTGCGAAGATTTGCTTATGAATATGCAGTCGCTAGAGGTAAACCAATCGGTGATAATTGGAAGAGAAACAATCAAGCCAGTTATGATTGGGAGAGAGGATTCATGCATCGTCACCCAAGACTGTCACTGCGGAATCCCCAGGGAAAAAGTCTAGGGAGAGGGACAGCCTTTAACCCAACAAGTGTAGGCGAGTTCTTCCAGAATCTTCGTTCTGTGTATCACACCAATAAATTTGGCCCAGAATCAATTTACAATCTGGATGAAACTGGGGTAACAAATGTACAGAAACCTGGCAAGGTAATTGCACCAAAAGGGGAAAACAGGTCTCAAAAATGACATCCGCTGAGAGGGGGACACTTGTTACACTTTGCTGTGCAGTAAGTGCAACAGGAAATGCTGTTCCACCATTCTTTGTCTATCCAAGACAGAGATTAAATGATAAAATGATTGATGGTGCTCCTGTGGGTTCTTGTGCTGGTGTTAGTCCAAGTGGGTGGATGACTGGAGAGACCTTTGTTCATTACTGGGAACACTTTATCAAACACACAAAGTGCTCTAAAGAACGTCCTGTGCTTGTCATCTTAGACAACCATGAATCTCACGTAACACCACAGACACTTCAGATCGCTAAGGACAATGGTATCACACTAATAACATTGCCACCCCACACAAGCCATAAAACTCAACCACTTGATAGAACTGTATTTGGGCCCTTCAAAACTGTTTACAATCAAGCTATTGATGACTTCATGACCACTCATCCAGGAGAGACTGCAACTATCTACCAGATCCCAAAATTTGTTGGAAATGCATTTCCTGTTTCTTTCACTCCTGCCAATATAATCAGTGGCTTTAAATGCACTGGGATCTGGCCATTTGATTCCACTATTTTCAATTCTACTGATTTTATGAGCTCATATGTAACTTATCGACCAAGTCCTGCCAGTGAAGATGCAGCAGCCATAAGCAAAGAACCCCATCCAACACTGATTACCCAGCCAAGTTGTAGTGGAATTTCACCAGAACAAGTAAGACCTTTCCCGAAAGCTGGTCCAAAGAAAAGTAAAAATGGCCGCAAAAGGGTTGTTAGTCGTGTGTTGACAGACACACCTGTCAAAGCAGCTATTGAGAAAGAGTACGAAGAACGCGTCAATAGGAAGAGAAATCAGGCTACCCTTCCTTCCAAAACTATTAGGAAAATATTTCCTAATGACTGTGAGGACTCTGTATCAATTGAAAAGGAGAGGAAAAAGAGAAGAGAATCTCACTTTACTCCTACGGCTGATGAGGACGAGGCTTCTGAAAATATAACTGATGATGACGACTGCGAGGAGGTGAATAATGAAGATTGGGGAGTGATGTCTGCTAAAAGTGGTGATTTCGTCTTGGTTAAGTTCTGCACCAAGTCGACAGCATGCCATTATGTTGGAAAAGTTATACAGATCAGAGAATATGAGTGTAAAGTGAAATTCATGCGGCGCTACCGATTCAGGTCAGACTGCTTTGTGTATCCTGATGTTGAAGACACTAGTTATGTGCCATTTGAAGATATGAAAATTCTTCCAAAACCAGTTTTTCAAGATGGAACTGAAAGAATGTCTTCAAAACTTAGGTTCTCAGTGAGATTTATTAATTTAAATGTGCGTTAAGTGAAAACAGTGCTATTTCTCAGTGGAACTTTCACTATTTTCTATATTTTTATAATATTTGTGTTTGGTACTTTTGTTAGAAATAGTGTTCTTTGTATTCATGTTCCTAATTTATTTAAATATTGCAGACTTGTACTGTTTTGTAGGCTTGGGTCAAACCTCCCAACATGTGGGCCAAACCTCCCTTATGCGGGGAGGTTTGACCCAGAAAGTAGTATAATTAAAAAACATATATGAAATTTAATACATTAAGAATAGGCTGTTCTGTAATTTACCATATATGTCTGAGATCTTAGTCTATCTAATGGTATGTTTTCATCACCTCTAAGGAAATTTATTTTTGGAAATAAAAATAAAATAAAAATAATGGGTCAAACCTCCCCAGGCTCCCTTACAACTGCATTAATTCATAAACATAATTCAAATCTACTATGTAATAAGAACATATTAATATATTAATACAGAAGACATTTCAGTATTTGTGCTACTACTATATTAAAACAAGATCCTAAAATAATGAAATAATTGATTCAATTTGATTATTTCACAGCATATTAATAAGAAAAACAGTTTCTATTTAAGTTTCCAATATGATGCAACAACTGTGTAATGTAAAGTTATTGCACAGTTCAAAATAGTTGGGAGTGGTAAATTCAAATTAATGACTGATGTTCAAAAATGCTCTATTTTACTGCATACCGTATACTTTTTGAGAGAGTGAGGTGGGGAGGAAAGGAGAAGAAAGAAAGGTATCAAAAGAGGAGAGATAAAGAAATTCAATTTAAGATAACATAATAACAAATTACTTCATATAAAATAAAGGGAAAATTATAATTCAGTGTAATACTAAAATTATATGTAACTCTACCAGGTGAGTTTTGGATCAGGTCAATGTCACATCACAAGAACATCTTTGGGCAAGACAATTTCTTGTAATGATGATCCCAACAAAAATAAGACTTGCACAAGATATTTCCTAGCCTCATTAAGAGACTTAATATTAGTTATTACCAATGAACAAGTAATGTGTAATCCCACTACATTATAAATAAGGCAGTGCTGAATTACATTAAAAAAAGATTTACATGTTTAAACAAACGCAACAGGTTAGCAGTAATCCAATCAAGAATTTGTGTCACCTTAACATTGAATACAGAATTTTTAAATGGTTTAGTATAAACAAAGTTGCGCAATATGCAGTGCATCCACAGCTGAGAGACAGCAGGTCTTAGGTGGGTGAGGTGCAAGGATGGCTTGAAAACGTGCAAATGGGTATAAACACATGCAATTTAGTTCTATAAGGCCAAGAAACGTTTATTATTCAAGCAGTTATTGTAGTAGTTAAAAGCATAAAAAATTCAATGACTTACCTCATGATCTACAGATGAGACAACAGCAATGAGAGTCTTTTCTGACACCATTTCAAGAAACCGCTTATTGACTGCACAGGGCCATTTTTTCCCATCACCAGCTGGTATTAAATTTGCCAAACTAGCCTGGATTGCCTGCATTGGAAACGCTCCGAAGTCCTGGTGCATAAAACGCAAATCTTTCTTTTTTACTCTGCTTGTTGTTCCATAATCAACAAATAGCACCTGAAAAGGAAGAGAAATCATTCTAATTTTACAAGAAAAGATATAATTTAGTGATAGGCCTCTGGGGTGGAGGGAGAGAAGTTACAATGCTTGTATATCAAAAGCAAGATTTTATTACAAAAATATAACAATGTGATATGGAAATGTCACAAATGTACTATTTCTTAATTTAAGTTTAATCAACAACGCGTCTTTTAATTAGCTTTCTTTTTTACTAAATGGCAGGTATTTGACTGTTCTTCATTCATTCATATGAAACTAGTTGTATAGACCAATTTACAGACAGAGTCGTTGCACAGGGTGCACCATAGGAGGCTGGTCTACACTACTCCTGTGATGAGATAAGATACTTACTTCTTACTTCTTAATACGTCCAACTATAAGCTAATTACACAATGTCCACTGTAAATCTAATATGCAATTTTCCAGAGCTGTGGATTGGTGAGAATTTCATATAACGAGTGGTTTTTCATTCTTTCCTGCAGTTTATTGTTGGTGTTATTACATTGAAGTAGGATGTGTTCTATTGTTTCTTCTTCTGTTAAACATTCTTTTACACAATGATGATTCTGATAATTTAAAGTGATACAGATAAGTTTCCTTAACAAGGTGTCCAATTCTAGTCCGTGCAGCAAAAGTTAGTACCTGTCTGGAAAAATCACAGTAGATTTTAATATTGTTGGGTTGTTTCAAAATTTTCCATAGTGCTCTTCCTGTTTGTCCACTTTACCAATCTTCTGTCTATTGCTTATTTACATGTTATGAATATTATTTATTGTTCTGTCAAGGGAAACTGTAGATTGTGATATTGGTAAAAGGTATGTTGCAGATTTTGCTATTTCAACTGCTATCTCATTACCTTGCACTCCACAGTGACCTGGTATCCATTGACAGGTTATATATTCACCATTTTTAGAAAGCATATTTATTAATTGCACAATAGGTATAACTATGAAAGCATAAGCAGTTGGTGTATATTTGGTTATTGTTTGAAGGGCTGTTTTTGAGTCTGTAAATATGCAGATCTGTCTATAATGAGAAGCTTTGCAGTATTGGAGAGGTGCATCAATAGCAAGTAACTCTGTGTCAAGGCTTGAAACAGAAGAGCATCGGATGACGTATTTTTCGTGTGTTGATGGGATGTAGAATCCAGCTCCAGACTTGCCTTCTTCAGATAATGATCCATCTGTAAGTATATATGTTGTTTTCTAATGCCAGGCATCTGACAATAAAGTCATTTGACCTCTTGCACTCCAATATTTTTCAAAGATATTGTCATGGTTAGCCACTGACGCACAGATTTTGAGATGTTCCGAATCCATTTCTTGATTTGAGTTGCACAATGGACAGTTAGGAGACTGATATATTCCAATTCTATGTAGATGCTTGGCCAAACAGTCATGGCCTGTTGCCAATCTAAATGCAGCTACAGACGATTTGCGTGGTAAATCGGGAATTAACTGTGGATTATGATGCAGAGAGTTCCATTTTTTCCCTTGAGATTGTGTTATCAAATTTTGTTTGTTGAAGTCTAAGTATGTAGATTTAATAAATCTTTTCACAGAGGAATTCGTAGATTTAGTAACAGGTCTGTAAGTAGCAGTGCTGCCCTTCTTTCCTAAAGCATCTGCATTCTCGTTTCCAAGGATTCCACAATGGGATGGTATCCATTGGAATACAATTCTTTTATTGAGTGTCATTAGCTTCGAGGCTAGGGGTTCATTTCCCTTTCCTTCCTACCCTTCCTACTTTTCTCTTCCTAGTGCTGACCTGCTATGGCACTAAAATCGTCCTCCAGTGGCTTAAGGAGGTAAAGTTGATCAACAAGATCTCCCAACTAGGTCCAGTGGACCCGTCGACCAACAGCAGGTGTGGTCCTCCAGACATTCTGGGGGTTGTGTGTGAACGAAGTAGCCACCAAAACATTAAAATATAGTGTTCACTTAAATCGGCTACAACTTGCCATTTTCTCTCCAATATGAAATGAGTACCATTAAGGTAAAATTATCCGGAGGTAAAATAGTCTCCCAACGGATCTCCGGGCGGGGACTACTTTAATGGTACAGAATCAACTAAACATCTTACAATGGAATGCTGGTGGTATAACATCACCTAAGAAGACTGAACTAGCTAAAATAACAATGGCCAACACCTCCCTAGGACTTATGAATCCAAATATCTTGGAGTTATTTTCGATAGTAAGTTAACATGGAACAACCATTTGAAATATATTTCTGAAAAAGCTCGTAAAAGATTCTCCCTTCTGAAAAGACTAGCAGGAAAGAAATGGGGTTGCTCTAGAAATACTTTGAACACTACATACAAAATGTTTATACAGCCAGTGCTGACGTACTGTGGAGAAATTTTAATTACTTCACCTTTCATAAACGAAATAGAATATGTTCAAAACCAAGCTCTCAGACTCATTACTGGTTGAATCAAAACAACTCCAATAGATTCTATGAGATTCCTCACTAATATTAAAAGCATCAAAATGATGATAGAAGAAAAAGCACTGATTCAATATGAAAAACTTATCAGATTACCAGGAAACAATTGGCATTCATACAGTCCTCTCCACAGATTAAAAACTCAAAAAAGTTTCATATCCATGGTTCAAGCATTAAAACAGAAAATCAACGTCCCAAATTTAAAAGAAAACTTACGAATTAAACCAAACCCTTTAACACAATTAAATATAGAGTATAATCTAAATTTAACACAAGAAATACTGAAATCAGAAGTAAACACTGAAATAATGAAACAATTGTCTTTAGAGACAATTAATATTAGGTATCCTCCACAAAAATGGCTTCATTTATACACCGATGGATCCTTGATCTCCAGGGAGCAAGATGCCGGTGCAGGTGTTACGTGTTGTCTCTTCTCACTTTATAGATCTCTTGGATATGGAACAACAAGTTTTGATGGAGAAATCACTGCAATAAGTGAAAGTCTCAAGAATCTTCTCTGCCACATCAATAAATTTAAAAATGCAGTTATATTGTCAGACTCCAAAGCAGCTATTCTATCAATAGTCTCTAGACACACACCTTCATCTCAAATAGCAAAAATAAATGTATATATATATATATATATATATATATATATATATATATGTATATATATATCCTGTGTACCCTTCATATATGATGATCACTTTCGTATATATATATATATATATATATATACTTTAAGGGGGCTCATACACCAAGAAACCATGATCGGGCATGCATTGTAGCATAAGTTCAATATCTCCAACACTATTTGCAATAACAATGTGAAATTTTGGACATAAGACGTATACACTTGGGGCTTGAAATGTGCGTAACAATGTGATCACTTTCGTATATATATATATATATATATATATATATATATATATACGAAAGTGATCATCATATATGAAGGGTACACAGGAAAAACGATTAAGGTCCATCAAAAATCGAAATTGAGTTAATAATACCATATTATAGTGGAAAGGAAGTACTATCATGTGGTCTAGCTAGTAATAAGAAATAATCGTTCTTGACATTCCACTACGTCAATTTCTATTAAATACACACATAAGAAAGTATTAAATGCTTAAACTTTAAAATTCGTTTTTCTCGAAATTTTCTAAAATGGACCTTGATCGTTATTCCTGTGTACCCTTCATATTTCGTGATCAATTATTTCAAGTACTTCTGTCTTTAATATTTCACAGATGGTTCGTTTTGTATTGTTGCTTGGTAGAGATAGAAAGGCTCTTGGTTTCTTCCATTCTGAGGGAGGTATGTCATGAGTCACTGGGATCTTTGCTATGCTGTTTGTGTTCATTATGGTGGGTGCTTGACTGGTTGCATATTTGAAGGACTGCTTTGGAGCTTTGGGGTCTGGATTCAACGCATGTAGTGGATGATGTGGTGATGTTAATTAGTTTTTTTTTTGTAATTTTATGAATATTCTTTTTTTTTATGTGGTAGATAAGAGATTCAACATTTATTTCAATTTCCATAGAGTTAATAGGCATTGTTTTGGATCATCCTACGTGATGAGATGAGGTGATGATCTGTTGGAATGCCACAGGGGAACCGGAGCTCCTGGAGAAAACCTCTGTGTTACTGGACAACAGACTTGCCTAACATAAGTTATAAATCAAGGGTACCGGTACATCGGAAATCGAACCCAGGTCTACAGGATTATAAGTCCAGTGCTCTAGTCACTAGATCACTGTAGCGGCTATGTTTAATTAAACAGTCAATTTGAAAAGCATAGAAGCTGTGTCCATACTGTTGCAGAGTACTGGAAAATATTGGTCATTAAATAATATAAATTACAATAGCTCGTTAAAAGGAAACATTACAAATTAAAATACAAATCATTCCCCACCACATTAAATTAAAGAACACGTCAACAGTATAAAAAGCTATATAGGTTAACCACTTTAAGGGGGCTCATACACCAAGAAACCATGATCGGGCATGCATTGTAGCATAAGTTCAATATCTCCAACACTATTTGCAATAACAATGTGAAATTTTGGACATAAGACGTATACACTTGGGGCTTGAAATGTGCGTAAAAGTTATTGTAATATGGCAAATATGAAGGTTGATATTAAAAAATTAAAATTGTTTATTTTTCAGTATGCCGGTTGTTCTAAGAAACATGATTTCTTGCAAAGGGTCAATCTGATTAGTGTAATCTTTTTTTTTTATTCATAGCTGACACTATAAACTAGAGGATAAACCATCAATGAATATTGTGGTAAGCCTGATATCATTTTCAGGGATTTTAAAATTTTAGTATCAAATTATTTTCATTTTTTCACATCATGTTCACAAGTGAAATGATCTTTTGTTGCAAATACATCTGACTATTTGGGTTTATCCTCTAGAACACACAAAAAACTATGTGTGTGCAAAATTTCATGCAGTTTGGACCATTACTTTCAGAGATATTGTGTTTTTTGTGTTGAAAATATTAAGTTATGGAAAAATGACTTTGAAAATTCAACATGCATTCCAACTTACATATAAGTTTAAAAAGCTCCTGCAGCGTATGTTGTACCCTCCTTTGTGATGTTTTTGCCATGTTCTTCAAGCATTAGCCTCCTCCTGATCCTTCTTGCCTCCTTAGTGGATTCACGAAGCCACTTTTCAGCATATTTTACACGAAGGATGTCACGTTGTCTGAGAGCAGTCTCTGCAAACTTTTCCACTGTCACATCCAAGTGCTTAAGCACTTGTAATCTGCTGATATTTCCTTCATTAAATGTAGCCACAGCATCAGCAGCAGCTACTTTCACCACTTTGTACCCACAGTTTGTGTTTTTAGGGCAAATAGACCACACTTTATTGTTAAAAGATTCATTTGGATTTTGCGTTGAGACACCTTTTAGAAGGTCTGTGGCTACTAAATCTTTGAATATAGGCTTAATTTCTGTCATGACAGCCATTGGAATAGGATGGGGATGTCTGTAGGTTTTTTCAACACCTGCTTGTGCTCGACGATATCCACACCATGATTCTCTTCCTGAAGGGCACATAGAATGTAAAGGTTCAGAATCCGTTGATACTTCGTGGTACCAAATAGCCCATATTGACTTCCTCATGTCTTCAATATTCCCCTTATTTCCCCTTATGGCATTGCCATAATAAACTTGCAGCTTATCTATAACAGAATCAGTGAGACGACCAGCACCACCAATACCTTTCCCATCAGCTAATTTTTTTCCTAACAACTTTTTCTTTAAATTTCTAAGTCTGGTGCCCATTCTTTTCTGTACATGGCCCACGCATTCCACCTTCTGGATATCTACTTGTGGTCCATAGGGCATGGAGTCATGTACAGCTTTAAAACTTTTTGTATCACCATCCCCTAAGTATTCAACATACTTTACATCATATTTTCTCTCAGAGCGATTGAAAATATCTTGCAATCCACAACACTCCATACTGGCAGCACTACCTTGGTGATTTGCTGTACACAGGGGGGCATGTTTTTTCATCCAATCTTCATACTGAGGACCTTTCTTTGGACCTTCCCATTTCTTACAAGTTCTGCAATATGATGACTTCACCTTCACATCGATTACTTTCCCTGACTCTGCCCCAATTACAGACACAATACCATAACGTGACAAATGACCACGGGTTTCCCATGACCCATCTCCAGAGATGGAGATTTCACGCTTTTCAGGTTCTGATGTAAGCTTAATTTCATCTTCTACAGCCCTCTTCATTGACTGTTTTGCCACTAACTTAGAAGCGCTTAGAATTCTGTTCACAATTAGAGCATACGTAGTCTGTTTGACTGGTGGAGGCAGGTCCATGAGGCCACAAAATAACTGAATACTAGTCAAGCCTTGTCCAAGACATCTCATGGCATACACTATCCTTCTATTAATTTCAGAAACATTATTGTTTCTATTAGGACTACTATAGAATTGTCGTTTATCAACACAAACACTGCATTCAAATTTAAAAGTGCTGGCTAAACCCTGAACTGAAGTTTCTACTAATGTTATTTCATCATGGCATATTTTACAAGACACATTATCACTAATTGCACTTATAAGTGTAGGAATATGAATAATTCTATAACCCACAGCTACATTATTTACGGAATGAACTTGTGCATCTGTATTTGACATAACCTCCAAGTCCAATCGAAGTTTCTTAGCAGAAGAACTTACAGGGGATTCAGAATTCTGAATAGTATTTTCTTCTTTCTTCTTTATTGTGAATTGATTTCCTTGGAAATGCCTCTTTTTACGTCGTGCAACGCTTCCCTTTTTGCCCATTTTACACCACACAATAACACAATTTCGAAGCACGTGGGAATGTATACAAACAAAAGTAACATAAACAGAGTATACCAACTTATGAACTTCAATTCCATGGTTACTAGAGTATCTCCATGGCATCTAGAACATGATTGATAAAATGTTAAGAACAAAAAACTACTGATTCTGACAGCTAACGCCACGCCCACCTGATGCACATACTGGCATTTAAACTTCTATATCTCCAATATATGACCGAATTTCAGTATAAAAATTTAGGGTTATGTTCAGAAAGGTGTGTTCTTTCATATGAGACTAAAAAGAAAAAATCGAAAATTTTGACACTGGTATTAAGAGGCATTAAGAGGCAAGATGTTAACAAATTTTATTCCCATAGTTTTCAAACTTTTCAGTGCTTTGGAAGTGTGACAATATTTAAAACTCAACTCAACTCCTGAAAAAACACTTTAAAATTAATGTATGGACTGTTTCTACGCCCATATACAAATTTTTCATACACCACTTGTATACTGTCAGTCTTACTAAGGAACATTATAGCCAGACGTTTGAGATGGGCAGGGCATGTAGCACGTATGGGTGAATCCAGAAATGCATATAGAGTGTTAGTTGGGAGGCCAGAGGGAAAAAGACCTTTAGGGAGGTCGAGATGTAGATGGGAAGATAATATTAAAATGGATTTGAGGGAGGTGGGATATGATGATTTTTTTTAGTAGGTTATTTTACGACTCTTTATCAACATCTCAGATTATTTAGCGTCTGAATGAGATGAAGGTGATAATGCCAGTGAAATAAGTCCGGGGTCCAGCACCGAAAGTTACCCAGCATTTGCTCATCTTGGTTGAGGGAAAATCCCGGAAAAAACCTCAACCAGGTAACTTGCCCCGACCGGGAATCGATCTCGGGCCACCTGGTTTCGCGGCTAGACGCACTAACCGTTACTCCACAGGTGTGGACGGGGATATGATGATAGAGAATGGATTAATCTTGCTCAGGATAGGGACCAATGGCGGGCTTATGTGAGGGCGGCAATGAACCTTCGGGTTCCTTAAAAGCCAGTAGGTAAGTATATAGACCAGGGGTTTTCAAACTTTTGCTGTCATGGATCTCCTGAGTTTAGGAAAGCAGCTCACGCCTCCCCTCTCGACAATTAACTTTTAATATGCAATAATGAGAGACAAAAATGTCTTTCATGTGCTTATTTACTTCGGAATATGTATTATAGTTCTTTCTTGTGTTAAATTCTATAGTACCTGGTTAACATTTTTCGGTCTGTTAACCAGATATTATAGAATTTAACACAAAAAAGACATATAATACATATTCCGAAGTGATATAGTGTTAAAAGTTGTGTAATCAAGATGTATAATCAAGCTTATTTACTGTTGATACACAGAAATATGAAATATGAGTTATTAAATTTAAAAAAATATAAATTTTTAATATTTATCACTTGCTGTTAATTCACTTAACGATGGAAGAATCACAAACCACAGTAAAAACAGATGTCATTACTGGCATAATGTTCAGCCAAGTCAGTGGGATGTATGAGCTTGCTTGGTTTCACACAGTTTATCAAATCTGGGTTCAAATTTTGAAATGGCAAGGTGAATCTCATTCTGAAGATTTATTCTTGATCTACATTTGGACTCGATCACTGTCATGGGTGAAAATCCAGTTTCACAAAGATAAGACGTTGCGAAAGGCAGCAGAATGTGCAGGACCTTCTTACTTAATCCTGGAGTTATTCATTCATCACGGAGCTCCAAAATTCAAGCAGTTTTGGAGAAAAAAATATCACCTTCACTGTGTTGTCTAATAAAAGCTCAATAAGCTTCTCCTCTTCTGCTGTGGTGAAATGTGATGGAGGATCTGTGTTGAATGGATCCCTAATCCAGTTGTGCTCTGTGTCCTGTGGAAAATACTTTTCGAAGTGGACATGAAGTTGAGACAAATGCTGTACAAACACAGATTTGATTTCTTTATTTAATAATTGTAGTTCTGTTTCTTCTAATAACACGCTCAATGTAGGAAAACAATCAGCAATGTGTTCTTCTTCACTCTTCCTCTTCCAAAGCAATAACTTCCTTTTGAAAGCTGACACGTTTTCTGAAAGATGTAGAATGTTGTTTCATTCCCTTTTAGAGATACATTCAGGATATTTAGTTTCTGAAAAATATCAGAAAGGTATGCCAACTTGTGGATGAAGTCATTATCAATTAATTTTTCGGCATAGGCATGATTTTCTTCTGTAAGGTATGAGTGCAGTTCCTGTTTCAGTTAAAAAACACGGGAGATTACATTACCACGGGACAACCAACACGAGTTGCAATAATACAGAAGACAAGTGTACTCAGCTCCCATATCAACACACATTTGTGAAAAAAATCTAACTTTTTTGGGCCCGACTTTTGATGCAGTTTACAATTGTTATTGCGACTGACAATACGTCATGTAACTCATTCCTGAGGTTCCTTGCAGCAAGGGACTCCCTGTGAATAATGAAGTGGGTCCACAATGCATCAGGCGCTTTCTTACAGATAAGAGCTATAACATCCTGACATGGCACGAGCACCATTTGTACATACGTATTTCAACACATTTGTTCCATTTGTAATATGCATGAGAAGAAAATTTATAGCAGTGCCATAAAGGAAACTTTTATTCCTGTGTCGGTTTTTCAACAGGCAATATTGTTCGTCAGTAATAATCGAAAGTACAGTGTGGGTGAAGAGTTTACTAAAAGGCTGTAACCATATCTATTATAAAGACCTAATTTGTCGTGGTTCTGTAGAAGGGTCGTGGAGGTTTACAAAATATTAGACATGCTTTTCCCTTGTCAATTCATGAATTTCTCAACATTAAGTAAAAAGGAGTTTTAAACATGACCCTTATTCCCTAAAACATAACTAAACGAAGAAATGTGTTTGTAACATATTTGAGAGATCTGTCTTGTAAAAGACTTGCGTTTTTTTTTTACCAAATGAAGTTTTTTTTCCATGAACTTGTCGACAATTCCAAACAACTCGTCTGCTGTTGTGCCGAGTGTTATACTACTTTCACAAAATAGAAGATCTTAAAAAAATGTATTGTTTTCGGTTATGAATCTCGCATACCAGATCAAGTACACATCACTGTTGCTAACAGTTGCCTCATCCAATTGGAGAGCAAATTCCTTCCCCCCCCCCCAAGTTATTTAATTAATTGCTCCTGTATATCAACAGCCAGGTCAGCTATTCTATGACTGATCATGCTATCGGACAAAGATACTTCTCAGTTGTTTAGCAGCAGATTCACCAATCATAATCGAGACCATATCAATTGCTGAAGGCAGAATCAGTTCTTCGGCTATGGTATGGGGTTTCTTGCAATGTGCCATACAATACGCTACTTGTACGAAAGTAATAATGATCTTTTGGACACAGACACTTCTTGAGAAAATAAACTTTTATGTCATTTTATTTCCGTTCCTTTACAGGAAAAGTACTGTCGATCCTTACCTTGCAAACTGCTGTGTACAGTCTCAAAATGTCGCCTCAGCTTATTAGATAGCATACTGTCTGCTGCCAAAACTTTAAGACAAATGCCACATTGAGGTCTTTCTTCATTACCAACAGTAGTACAGATGAAACCGAAGTCCAAATACCTCTCGTCATATTTAATGTACTTTGGTTTTGGTTTCTCGAAAACACTAGGTTCAGCCTTGTCCAGTTCATGTTTCATGTTTCTTGACTTTCTCAATCAATTGAACAGCTTTTGCTTTCTTTGGAGGCAGAAATCACTGTGCTTTCGTTGTTCTAACTGCTGTTTTGTCTCTGTTATGTAGAAATGGATCCAGGTTTCATCAGTCGTCACAAACTGTTACTGCTCATGCATTCATTATAATTTTCTTTATAGTAATGCCAATTATAATTGGAGGGTTTGGCAATTGATTAGTACCACTAATATTAGGAGCTCCTAGACTTCAACAAACAAAATTTGATAATACAATCTCAAGGGAAAAAATGGAACTTTCTGCATCATAATCCACAGTTAATTTCCGATTTATCACGAAAATCGTCTGTAGCTGCATTTAGATTGGCAACAGGCCATGACTGTTTGGCCAAACACCTGCATAGAATTTGAATATATCAGTCCCCTAACTGCCCATTGTGCAACTCAAACCAAGAAATGGATTCGGAACACCTCAAAATCTGTGCTTCAGTGGCTGGCCATAATATCTTTGAAAAATATTGGAGTGCAAGAGGTCAAATGACTTTATTGTCAAATGCCTGGCATTAGAAAACAACAACATATTAGGAGCTCCAGATATAGCATTTCCACGAATGAACAATATGAGATTCTGATTATTACCACCCTCATTAACTTTATTACTAGCTAGTAGAATAGTAGAAAGAGGTGCAGGTTAACAGTGTATCCATCATTAGCAAGAGGTATTGCACATGATGGAGTATCAGTTATTCCATTATCATAATTATATTATCAAAAATTATTATAATAATAGCAAAAATCAGGCTAATTTTTTTCAAATCGAACCAGACAATCCCTCGAAATTAGACAGAGGACATGCTTTGTTCCAGGATTAACAAACACGGAACCCAACTTGTGGAGAACTTGGACATTCCGAAGACATTGACTAAGATGTGGCACACCCATTCATTCAATTGAGATACGCATAATCTCACTAAATTCCCGCACTTTCAGTTGATGGTCATCCAACACTACTGTATATCGGGGATTTTTCTGAAATTTCTCCACTTCTTGCTGTTACTGGTCGACCACTGCAGGGGTCGTCTTCCACATTCTTTCGACCATGTTTAAATAGTGCCACCCATCTTTTCGCAGTCGAAAATGCTGCAGCAGATTCCCTAGTATAACATCCATGTCTGCTTTAATTTCTGTCAAATTCATTCCCTTTTTACGAAATATTTAATGACAGCACAAAGCTCGACATTTTCCGTTTTTGCCAATCTGTTCGGTGTACTTATTTCAAAATTAAACTACACAAAATGTAGTCAACAGAAAATCATGATTTTCAGTGCTTCAACTAATGTAAAATGGTCACTAACAATGGCGGCATTGTTAACATGTTTTCAATGTCATCTGCGTGTCAAATCACGGATTTTTCAAATGCACCTCATAAAGAAATAGTAAGCTGCTTCATATGTGGCAAAATAATTAGGAAGTATTATACTGGGACACCCGAAGCAAAATAGAGTAAAACCTATCAAGCCATGGGAAACAACAATAATTAAGAAGTATTGAATGCTGCAGCACTACAAGAGCATACTTGCTCACACAGTTTCTACAGACAAAAGAATAGCCATATTTTAGAGTAATGTATAAGAAGACAACCCATGTGGAGGAATATTTTTTTTAAAGTCAATCAATAAAAAATGAAAGCAAAAAAAGAAGGAACTACATCAACAAATCAACAATGTAGCAATGGACTCTGCTGTTTCCTATTATTGCCAAACTGTACCTGCAGTATTTTGAACATCAGACTCAGCTATTTCTTGTTACATAGACGACACCTTCGTGGTCTGGCCACATGGACAAGATTTCAGTTTACCATGGAGGTGGAGTCCAATAGTTCATTTTCATTCTTGAATATTCATATTTATAACAAATTAGATGGTACTCTTGAACATGATGTACAGTATATAGGCACTGTGCATGGGTCTCAAAATCGTACTGGTAGTGCCGCAAAGTGTCTCAATTCCTAATTAACTACAGGCTCGCAGTCATTCACTAGTCATGTGTGATGTAGAAGCTACATGCAGCTTTCTGCCGATAAGAAGTTGTAATATTAGTAAGAATGGGTTCATTGATTCATAGTGTTCTGCCCAAAGGCAGGTCTTTCACTGCAAACCTAGCAATCTCCAGTCTTTAATTATTTAATAGACTCAGTGAAAAGTTCAGTACTGCTAGAGGAGTGTAAAATGTTAACTACAAAATTCCTGAAATATCAGTATAGTTGTTTGGCATTTAAATCAGATTTCAGACCATTGAATGAGGGTGAACAATCATATTACGAAAACATTGATATACTTAGCTATATTTGATGTCATGACGTGTGTAATATTTATGTGTGTATAATGTGTCTATAAATTACGTATTTTAATGTGATTTAATTCTAAAAATAATCTTAATTACACTTCCTGAATAATGGGCGACTGCAAATTCTCTAAAACACAACACATATGAACAATATCATCAACATACTACCTCTGATTGAGGTTCTGACTGATATGTACATCTATTATCAGGCTGTACATCTCACTTGACAATATGTGTCAGAGGAAGAACAATATTGTTTGTATGCATATGAAGTCTGACTAGTGTAATTTGTAGCTAGTCGGCGATATATGCAATGGAAGGGAAAGGGAACTGGCCACCCTATCCCATGATATTCTGGCCTAGTTGCCTCATAAGTGGTGCCTTGTTGGTATCACTTGTGAGGTTCAGACTTCTATTTGGACAGTTGAATAAACAACAAGATCATCATGCTGAAGCAGTTCAATTGATAGTTTGTGTAAAATGTTATACTGTACCGGTATATTTTAATTCGCTGAATGCACCTTTCAACATGAATTCGAACACTGGCAACGCTGTAAGTAGTTTCGACTTCTTCAGCTGTTAATTTACCATCATGCAGATAAGATGGAATAACAACAATGATCCCTTTTTTCCGAGAGGTTTGTTATTATTCCGGGAAAACCTGACTTCATCACCACCTTCTAATAACGTCAATAATCCGCAATCAGTTGTTATGAATGTGTCACTCGATCTGCCACAGTAGCATTTAGATTTGAAGGCCACCATCTGATCCACATTGGGTGGCTGTTCCACTTTTGAACAATTAATTGTCACTCTACATTTTTCAATATTGCAGGCATTGTTTCCTGAATACTTTCTCTGCTAGGCCAAAACCCAAAATTACAGTAACCATTGTGGATGTCAACAACATTACAGTGGCGGTAAAAATACATCCTAATTATAATTGTACGATTAACTCCAAACATTACCCTCATAGCAGAATACGACAATCCAGTTTTCATTTTAATTTGAAAATATGAGTAGACGATTTTCTTTACTAATCTTACTCTTGGACAGAATTTTTCGAAAGCTTTCGATGTGAAATCCACTAATAAAAATGGAAAAAAAGAATATGTATGGTCTACATCTTGGGGCGTTTCGACTATCTATGGTAGCTATTTTTGGGTTAAATGATAGAATTGGAAATATTTCTTATTATGATTCTACGGTTATGATTGTGTTTCAATTGGCAGACATTTTAACAATATATTCAAAACCACAAATGTCACTCCCATTAAGTCTGGTACTTCTCTCTCATATTTTATTGTAGAATAATCTCGGAAAACTTGCATTTCATTAAACATATCATCTGTTCCTGAACTCTTGTCATAACATTTCTTATGTGACTTCAGTTCTGCATGTAATGGAATAGACACTTGAGTAGACAATTCTCACAATTCAACTGTGAAAAAAAAAAAACAAAATCACTAAGAACGGTTTCATTTACTTCTGCCTGTATGTTTACTTAATTTTTATAAATAACACTTGTTGAGCATTCGCCTTCCATAAAACTTAAATTTTCATCTTTTCTTCTTCTTTTTGCGTCTCTTTCGTATCTTTGGGGAGCTAGTTGAGATGAGGCAGTCTTTTTCTCGTAATCTTTTAGAAAAATACTGGGAACGGTATGCTAGTTTTGGGGGTGTCCTGATCTCGTTCCCAATAAAATGAATACTGCAAATTCTTGTTGCGGGTGTTGGTTTCAACACTTGAAATCAAGAATTAAATATCGATATGAATACATTTAAAAATAAGTGTATTATTTATTATTGCTAATATTATACATAATATATATGTAAAGAACTCAGTAATTATGTACTTTTTGAAATTTAAATTATAAATTCCTGTCGTTGATAACTTAATGGTTATTTATAAGCATAATACTATATACATTCTTTTTTGTATATTAGGCCTAATATATAATAATACTATGATTACAAGCAGTGTAGCCTTATTTACTTTCGTCTGCATACTGTTTGGATCCACAATTATTGTCGCTGCGCTTCAGTTTCCTGTTTTGGGAATGAATAAAAACAATATCGGTTGGTGTGTTCCTATAAGCATTACTACACTCAAGAACACAGCAATTTGCGTTACCATTCCGCTTTTTAGGATCATCCATATTTCTAATCATTTAACCTGAGATGTTAAGTATATTCATACGCTTCAAGCACAACTCTATCGCTGCTGTCCTGCAGTTAGTAACAACAGTCGCCACCAGAGGAGCTTGCACAGTGCCTATAGGAAGCCGACGTATATAGATCTTTATCTAAATACACACAGCCATCACCATCCTCCGCAGAAAAAGTTAGTTTTAACTAGCTTATTACATCATATCGGATATTAAAAACTTGCCCACAGAAACAGATCTTCTATACTACATGATACTACTATAGTAATTGCCCATTGTGCAATTCAAACCAAGAAATGGATTCGGAACACCTCAAAATCTGTGCTTCAGTGGCTGGTCATGATAATATCTTTGAAAAATATTGGAGTGCAAGAGGTCAAATGACTTTATTGTCAAACGCCTGGCATTAGAAAACAACAGCAACAACATGATGAAGGATGGGTGAAGCGGAGAAAAATTGTCTCTGGCACCGGGATTCGAAACTGGGTTTTCAGCTCTACATTCTGATGCTTCAACCACTAAGCCACATTGGATTCCAGTTCCAATCTCAGATTGAATCGTCTCAGTTTAAAGTTCCACCTCTCAGTTTCCCTTTTGTGGCCAACCCTCATGCACTGTGTCACAGATGTGTGATAGTGGCACAATGTCCAACACACTAAGTGTAAGGGTGCACTCATTACGAGAGAATTTTTCTCTGCTCCACCCATCCTTCATCATATGATAATGCAGAATTCCTGCACGGAAATATATGTACTTCGGTACTTCATAATAATAAAATAACTACAGCAGAAAGGAAATCAATAAAGCCCTGAAATAAGTCAGTTCAAAAAGAAATCAAAGAGAAATGTCTAGTAGTCAAGAACCAACCAACAAAGAAAGCTTTCATTCCATATTATAGAAACAATCTCACACAAGATAATCCAAATCCTACAGAAACTGGAAATTAAAACATCAAGAGCCATCAAACATCATCTATGCCAGGTAAAAGGTAGCCAAGGAGTGAAAACACCAGGTATTTACAGATGCCTTGTGAATGTGGTGAAATGTATATTGGACAAACTGGCCACATGGAGGAGGACAGAATCAAATAACATCAAAATCTCAGGCTCCATTATCCCAAAAATCTGCTGTGGTGCAACACAGTATTGACAAAGGACACAAAATTATGTTTGATCAGACCAAGATCTTATATGGATCAAACCATTACTGGGACCAGATAATCAATGAGGTAACAGAGATTAAACAGGAGAAAAAAACTTCAATAGGGATGGCAGATTACAACTGAGTCAGGCTTGGACTCACACCTTGAACCGACTAAAATCTAATGGTCACCTTTCATTGGTGAGACAGAGGTACAGGTCCTTTGATTCTATTGCAGTAAACACAGGGAAGCCGTGGACTGAGACTGGTGATCAACTTCTACCAGTGAGACATGGCTTGTCGCCCACCAACAATCTTACAGCAGTAATCTGCTTACCTCTGATTGGTTTAAATTATCCATCTGACTTTTACATTTTAGTAAAGACATGACTTTCTTGTCACAACCATCAGTATCCCTGAAGATGGCTGCAGAGATAGTAGCCGAAAGCTTGAAAGATATCAACAATTCGACTCGGCTGATAGCCTGTGAAACCATCAAAGAGACTTAATGTTATTCGTCTGGATGGAGGCTAATGGCTTTGTTGAGGGATGCGATGTAGCATACAAAGTGGGAACAGCAACATGGCGATTATCATAGACAGATGAACTCAAATAATTTCGAAGTAAAGGTTCAGTTATTCCCAATTTGTCTGCTCCATATGGAATCGTCATGGACAATGCGCTTTATCATAGGAAACAATTGAGTAGTTTAATATCAAAGATGGACATCTGTCGTCTCCATAGTTTTGATCTAGAGGCAATTTTTTAATTCACAGTGTTCTTTGTAATATTTAACACAACTTATTTTATAAATGTAGTGTTAGAGTTTACATATGGTTTCACTATAACTGGAAAGAGCATGAAAAATTGTATAAAAAGCCACTGCTATCTAAATTTCGATTGAGGTCAGATGTCCATCTTTGATATTAAGCTACTCAATTATTAGATAAGGCAGATAAGAAATGTTGGACTGCTTTCGAAAGCATAGAGTGCCATGTGAAGAAAATATGAGGAAGTTCGCTCTTTTTTCATTGAAAGAATAAATTTGTTCCAAGGAAATAGTGTACCAAATCGACACAATATTTGAAAATCAGTGAAAGGTGACCATTAGGTTTTAGTCGGTTCAAGGTGTGAGTCCAAGCCTGACTCAGTTGTGATCTGCCATCCCTGTTGAAGTTTTTCTTCTCCTGTTTAATCTCTATTACCTCATTGATTATCTGGTCCCAGTAATGGTTTGATCCATTTAAGATCTTGTGACTCAATTGTACCTACACCGATTTCACATTTCTGATAATCCTACTTGTCTGTGGTGTAATAATCATGATGAAGATCTGGAACACATTCTTCTATACTGTCCATCAATAACCACAAAAGAAGTAAATTAAAATCATCAGTACCAGTTGCAGAAGACACAGCCCTGCAGTATATATTGACTACACCCCACCTCTGGCTACTAGCAACAGGCATCTATAATGAACACCGACCAAAATTCCCCTCATTTCTCGTGAAAAACAACAACTGAATAGACTACAGTGGACTATAGTGGACTTTATGTTGTCAGCAAACAGCTGGATACATTAAGAAGATTGATTGATGGTCACACTGTCATCAGGTTACAGCCTCATATGTGTCACATAAGTCCTATTGAATTACTATGATGTACCGAAGCTCATCCTATTGAATTAGCCTGAAGTACTGTCAAGAACTATGTAAGGTCACACAACACTACAGGTGATATATATATATATATATATATATATATGTCTCTGACAAGACTTCAAGTACTTGTGCCAGAAGGACTAAAGTCTGTAATTAAAGAAGAATGGACTGCATACTACAAACATGTGATTAACATTAAAAACTACTATAGAGAGAAAGATGCAATAATGAAAGGCGTTATAGACAACTTCATAAAATGTAAACAATCTGGACATCAATGACAATGACATGAGTGATGGGTAGGGACCTGAATTTTTAGCATCTATTTTTCTGAAATTAGCATCTATTTTTTTCCAAAGAAAACTTTGTGCATTCTACCTTTCATTTCTCAAAAGATAACACTGTGCAAAGTTCAGCGTTTTCCTCCTTCAAATTACATCGTCTGTCTGAAACAACAGCACCATACTGTAATAAAACATGTTCACTGTCAACATTGTTTGTTGGTGTCCACAATATTTGCAAACAACATTATGAAAATGCTTTATTCTCTGTTCTTAAAGCATTAAATATTTTCACTATGTCACATTTTTAATTTTTCACCTGCTGTTCAAATAAGCTTCTTAAATGAATTGTATGCACTTCGAAATTCTTGTTTCATTATAATAAAAAATCCTGGAAACATGTCAATATTTGATTTGTCAACATTGTTCAACAGAACTATATTCTTCGGGTAGAATGTCTTCACTATAGCCTCAAAGTTCTTTTGGCCAGAGTCCTTTTTTTCTTCAAAATTGACAGTTTATTCTTTGCTGATTGAGCAGCTTTGGAAAACATATCTTTGCTTGTAGCTTCATCAATGGATTTAAAAAGCGCCTTTAATGTTTGTGTGTATGTATATAAAATGAGCTTTTCGCTTGAAAAACAGTATTTGACTGATTAAATAGAATTTTTCTTCGTGATTTCGAAATTCGACAGGAAATTCGTATTTTTTCGCACTTTCAGTTCTGATAAAAATTCATGCTAAATCATCTTACAGATGAAGAAAAATACTTTCTACCTCACAATTTAAAAATTCGTAGATTTCGCAAATGCGAAATTTTCAGGTCTATAGTGATGGGAGTAGTGATAATGATAGTCATAGCAACAGCAACACCAAAGAAGCAGAATCTTTCATATCTGACTTCGTTCTCCTATAGCCAGGTAAGTGGACTGAAGTTTTAGGTAAGCCACTTAAGTTTTTAAGTCAGAGTGTAGCATATAGTTCCCCCATCCTGCTTATCCACTCCTCATGCCAATAAGTAGCAGGAAAACAATAAAAATGTAATTCTTAATGAAAGAGCATGAATGTTAGGGATAACTTGCTACTGGTTTCAACTGCGAAGAAATATTTGTTGCCAGAATACTATAGGTAATAATGGTCCCTCGACTGTGAATAATAGTTTTAAGCAGGGAAAAAAGGTGGGATTCAAGGTGAATCATTGGGGTCGTCAGTTGTTCAAAGTATTTATATTGGATTTATTCCTGTTAACAGTTGTCTTCATTGACAATTATTTCAATTCTTTAGAACTCCTCAACACAATGTTACAAAATAACTTAAATGTAATAGGAACAATTCGAGCTGATAGGACTGGAAATGCACCATTAAAAGACCTAGGAAAACAGTCAAGAGGTGCAACTCACACCCTTCAATCAAAAGACAAGAAAGTAATGTTCATCAAATGGCAAGATAACAATGAAGTGACTATGGGCCCTAATTTTCAAGATGAAAATGTGACACTTGCTTACGGAACTTGTCAACGATGGAATGCAAGTGAAAAGAAACGTGTTGCTGTTACTGAACCGACAATCATCAAACATTACAACAAGTATATGAGGGGTGTTGATTTGATCGATCAACACCGAGGATTGTATCGAATTCGAATCAGGTCAAAAAAATGATGGTGGCACTTTTCAGGTTCTGTTTGAATGGGGCGGTAGTAAACATGTGGTTACTGTACAGAAAAAATGTTCCAGGGTATCCTTTGTTGGAATTCATAAGGAGGATAACATTGGTAACACTTTAAACACCAAATCTGAGCTCCCCAAGGACGTCTGTTTTGCCAAAGAAACCATCACTGATACCAACTGAATTGCGGTATGATGGAAAAAATCATTTGGTGCAATGTCAGGACACTCAAAGGTGCTGTGGAGTATGCAAGAAAAATGCAAAATACAACTATAAATGTTCACAATTTCTGACTATTTATGTTACAATTTATTCCATTATGATTTATGATAATAATAATTTAGTTTCTTGCAAAATTCAGTGTAAATTATTTTACATAAGGTACAATGGGGTAAGTGGAAACTTGGGAAAAGTGGAACCTATAACTGTTACGATAAAACTATTAAAGGCTGGTGAAACTATTAGGTAATAATGAACTCAAAAAGGAAATTGGAATTTATATGCACTAAATTTCATTTTCATATTTGATTCTCTGGCACTGTCATACGTTAGGTTCCACTTTCACCGTAGAAAACTATGGGTTCCACTTATCCCAGAGCACTTTACATATGCTTGAAACCTTTCCAAACATCCCCATAACCCAAAACAGTTATTTACCCTGTCACATCCCACATAATTCTGTATAGAACCTTCCAAATAACATTGCTATACACCAACGCCCAGCGTTTGATATATCAAACATAGAATAAAAGGGCCTAAATAACACTATTTCGAATTCTTTTATATTTTATATTGTTATTTAGTATATAATAATAATCTCTGAGAGTTTTCACAAAAAAAATCGAAAAAAATCTCTCATATAATGGGTTAATATGAAGGCCTATATTTTTATAAATATAACACATAATGGATCGTGTTGGGATTGGAACCATTGATCAGCACTGCAGACGCATACGCTTTAGACCACTTCACTCGCCTGGTAGCATTAGTTGTTTTCATAACGTGGTGAAATTCTTCCGGCTCTTCTGCGTATTTCAGATTTGTTTTTTTTTTCTTTTTCTAAAATCTACAGAATTTTATGGCAATATATTTGTATACGTATTAAAAATGTAGTAACCCCCCCCCCATGTTTTAATTTCTCCTCACCATAGATATGTAATACATAAACAGAAAGGGGAGACGAATATCTGTTCATGGTATGAACCAGAGCATGCGCAGTGTGGCATTCTTTGACTTAGAAAAATACTCGAGCCGCTCAACATTTCTGTAGAAGAGCGCTGCACAGTCGTTCAGAGATAAGCACAATAAACCTCAGGGTGCAGTGTAAGCCTTCAAGTCCCTCCTCCTTATAAGAAAGAAAAAGTGATTTCATTTTGGTTCCTACAGCATATCCTTAAAATAATAAAAAAATGTTCTGCTGTGCCCACAGTCATCATGCGCATGGTCGGCGTTGATTGCGTCATTATCTATCTGTAACTTCCGCGCATTTTTACTTATATAACTTTGGTTAATAATAGCATGATCATAATTATTTTTTTATTTAATAATAATGAGTACTAAACTGCGTCACAGGAGTAGTTCAAGTGGCTCCCATCTGTGTTCATGCATTCCCGACATCTCTTGATGAAGTTTATATTTGCACGTGTAAGTTCTATTTCCAGATGCTCGCAGTTTCCCCTCTTGTACTGGACGAGTCCGGCTGAGGAACGGATGGCTATAAGTAGCTGTTCATTAACTAGGAATTTATTGTTCAGAGTGACATACATGAGATCATAAAATTCATAGTCTGCCATTTATTTCTGAAAAGGACGTCCCTTAAGAGACTACCATTCATACGTACACACTCCTCATCTGCGACGTATGTAGCTCATAGGGCGGAGCAACAATGTTGCCTGCAGTTCTTCATGGAGGCTTTTTCTATACTGTCGATCCACTTTCCTCCAAGATGTAACCCATGGATCAGCCAAGAAATCAGAAAAGCAGAGAGTTAACAACATTGCAATGAGAGAATTTAGAAACAGCCTTGGCACTCATTCCTGTGAGACGTGAGTAGACCCCAGGGCCATAGTGCAGCTGGAAGGGTTAGACCAATGGAAAAAGTCTATGACCCCATCGGGAATCGAGTCCGTGACCTTATGGCTTGCACCATTAGTTATTAATTGCAATGGTACCGCGCTCCCCACTGCTTCACTAATATTACTGCTATATCGTCAGTAGTAGTACTACTGCTGCTGGGTAACTTTCAGTGCTGGACCCCGGACTCATTTCACCGGCATTATCACCTTCATACCATTCAGACGCTATATAACCTAGATGTTGATACAGCGTCGTAAAATAACCCAATAAAAAAAAAGTACTACTGCTGCTGCCATTGATAATACGGTCAGGGAGGAGCATGGACATTGTACCAAAAAAGAATTATATAATTATCCTTTAAATATATTTACTGAATTTACTTACCTGATTTTCGTTACTCTCTCCGATCATCTTCAGAATGACAAAAT
Source organism: Periplaneta americana (assembly GCF_040183065.1). NCBI lineage: Eukaryota > Metazoa > Arthropoda > Insecta > Blattodea > Blattidae > Periplaneta > Periplaneta americana. Next base: position 147,876,840 of record NC_091131.1, read on the forward strand.
ATAAAAATGTCACTTGGGTTATACAGCACCCGGTCCCCCAGCGTCAAGCTATACCTCTCTTCGTGTGCTTAAATGTTGTGTGTTTTTTATAATAAAATAATAGTTGTAATTGAATGCCCACACAGTGTCTCATAATTAATGCTTATTTTAAAATAAATCCATTATTATTTTAAAGTTACAAGAATGATGTTTGAGGTGATCAGCGTATTCTGGATCAATTTTTCCGAGTATTTCTACTTCGCCTAGAAATTCATCCTACACTCCCTATCTCAGCCACGTTCAATATTATCGTGAATTTATAGTAAACCTAATATAAATACAAGGATAATATTGATATATACGAGCAGCATTTAGATTTAGTTAGGAAATTATTTTTATTTGAATTTCCACTCTAGAGGCTCGGTTCAAACGTCAATGCGACCAAATTTAATATTAGCTACTGATATAGTGCTGTGTGTTGACATTTCAGTGGGGTACTTTCCTCTTCCCTGGAATAATTTGTATATTATTTCCTTGATATTTCGTGCTTTCAAGTATGATATGTAATCTGGAGAGAATTAAGTAATTGAATATGCATACAAATTATTCTTTAGCTTCCATCTATAACATTAAAGTTGGAACTCGTACTGACACGGTAATGCAGACCCAACAATTGTTCATATATGAAAGGCTTGGGTGAAGTTCAGATGTGGAATAGAACAACACTGATATTTCAAATCGGATTTACTTCAATTATTACACTCTAAAAAATCAATTATGATTTTTGTAAATTACTGTGTTTTATTTAACGACGCTCGCAACTGCCGAGGTTATATCAGCGTCGCCGATGTGCCAGAATTTTGTTCCACAGGAGTTCTTTAACATGTCAGTAAGTCTAGTGACATGAGCCTGTCGCATTTAAGCACAATTAAATTCCATCGACCTGGGCCGGGATCGATCTCGTAGTTTCAGACAGAAAGGCCAGCGCCATACCAACTGCGCCGATCAGGGCAACAGTATGATGTATCCTCAATAATTATAAACTCTTTTTTAATTCATATCCAGAATGCCAAGTGTTAGGATATGATTAGACTGAACTTCATCTTGTCATTACCGCACCCTCTATACCTTTTTAAGAAAACTTTCCTCATTGTTTAAAGCAGTGGTTCCCAAACTTTTTGAGCCACGGAGCGCTTTTTCAAGCAAAAGTTTCTCGTGGAGCCCCAAGAAATGTTTAGTGTTTAGTTCTGTATGTATATGTTCTATGAAACATAATACACATGATATATATACGAAAGTATGAATAATAAGGTGTGTGTGTATATATATATATATATATATATATATATATATATATATATATATATATATATATATATATTGGGGTGTATCGAAAAAAAAAATATATTTTTTTTTTAATGAAGGTGGCTAGTGCGGAAAAGTTGCGACTAGTGGCAGAAAGACTGCAGGAGAAAGAAAATTAAATTTAATCAATATCTTGTGTCTCCGCATCCATACTGAAGATTCGAATTTATAACGCATACTTGTAAAAATTATTATAACGACAGTCTGCATACCTATACAACTACCCCCCATCAATCAGATCTTTTAAAAGTTAGCGAAGATAGTACAAGAAGAAGAAAAGCTCTGGCACCAGTATCTTCTGTGGGATGAGAGAAGCGAGGGATGCTGGCAGTCAGGGTAGCGTCTGCCCAGCAGTCGTATTTGGTAAGCTACGCTGGCCAGATTTGTAACGCTGTTGTTCCTGTGAAATAGTGTATCATATCAGTGGTTTAGTGGTAAATGCAATAGTTCTTATGCATCGTGTTGTCATGATGGAAAACATAATTCAGTACTCGCCGTACTGCTGACAGTCCTTTGTTCGGTACATAAGGACTGATAAGAGAGTCGCAACTTCCAACCTATAAGAATGTGATAACACAATTTCTTTAGATCAGAAAGTTAAAGACAAACGAACTAGGTGGAAAATACCTTTCAATATAAGATATCGCTCATGTTACTACCGAAAAACTTATCGAGGTTTGAAAAACAGCAAGCCTTCCTACCATCAGCAAACGTAGAGAAAACGTGGAAAAGATGAAATTGTATCATAGTAAATATCAGAATATTCTGAAGTCGCATTAACGATGTAGGCCAATCTCAAGGGCGCATGAGCAGGTTTTATTAATAAAGGTTGAAAATTGTTTGATATATGCACTTGTAAGTGCCCGGACCTGGAAAGCCTCTGAGAATGTGAGTTAAGTAGAAAAGTTGCATCGATAGAACTATCCTTTCTAATAGGCCAGAGGAATTAACGAAATATTATTGATAATATCGACATTATGACGACCAGACACCATTTAAGAGTGAAGAGAGAAAAGCGAAGAGGCCCATTCGCCATCGATCTGAAGAAGTGCGACTTGGATTCCAAGGAAGAGATAACAGACATCAGTTACAAGCTCTGAGTCTTCGCCTTCGCACCGCTTGGAACAGCAATGAACCAGTGCGGATTCTGACTTCGAATCTAAGCCCTCTGCCGCTCAGGCTCGCTTGTCTGTACCAAAATTATCTTCAGCAGCCTTCAGGACAGGCGCCTCGAGGAGAGATGTGGCTCTAATTGCGATAGCTGTTACAAGACGCGAGAATAATATCTACTAGGAATAAGGGTCTTATAATAGATGATCGTGAGAGAAATGAAGATTGGAGATAAAATTCAAAAAGAAGAAACACCTAAAAATAAGTTCATTTGAGCGGTATATTTTGTTGGTCGAAAGGACAAGGCACAAACACAGGAGAAAAAGGACAGCCGATTATATCGCCAAGAGAAAGAAGAGAAGCATAATTATAACTTTATTAGAAGAACTATATTCCCTATCCCCTTCCTCTGAACATGGAGACCAGATTGGAAATCGAAAAGAAAATCGGCATATCACTTCAACGATTAATTTGTCTTCTCCATGGAAATGAGCTTCCACTGCACTATCTCATGAAACATTTCGCTGGTATCACTAAAGGTCCAGGCACACGTTCTGGACAGAGTTACTCCATTGTGAGGCAAAATCAGTGGCGAATTTCAAAGTCATTAAAGTACCCTGGATTAACAAAATTAACGAGGAACAGATCTCCGATCTTAGTAGGCTTACTGATCAGGAGTATCTTCTGGGGATCTCCCAAGCCGTTCATTCTGGCCATTGTCCGATAGAGCTTGAAAGGATGAAATCAGGGCCAGTTGTTCAATCTCGATGACTTACAACTGCTTGTAGGATTCTCCGCTTGTGTGAGCTGTAGGAATCCTTCACATAATTCAGTGTGCATAGCTAAGAAATACCATGATTCAGAACGAAGTCTGACTATGCAGCGTAAACTAACATTTGACACCAGAGTATATTACTGAGGGTGGGTGGAGGGATGGGTCTGGAAGTGCAGCCACCTTCTCGTAGTGAGTCCTGGGTTATTTCTGAGTGTAAATTTAAATAAATAAGCGAAGAGCTGCACTACAGAAAAAAAAAAAAACTGAAAACAGACATAGAGCATTAGGCTCGCGAAACTTTAGAGCTGATGCAGAGACATAGGATATTGTCGAATTACCATTTTCTTTTTTTCTACGTTCTTTCTGCTACAAGTCGCAACTTTTCCGCACTAGCCACTTTCATTTTTCAAAAAAAAAAAAAAAAAAGAAAGAAAAAAAAAATTCGATACACCCTAATATATATATATATATATATATATATATATATATATATATATATATATATAAAGGAAACAATAGTGAAAACGAACTGGAGATAATATTATTTAAATCTATAAAATGATAATTATAAGTAGTACCGGTAGTTAAGATATTGTGACAGCGACATGAGATTCGAACTCACGACCAGCATCCCGCAAGAGAGCAGGTCGCGCGTGAGCCGACACGGGCTCCACAGAGCACTGAGGGACGGCGCGCGGCGGAGAGAAGAGAGGGGAAAGGGCCTACGCGGCGAGGGAGGCTGCGCGCGCAGCTGCTACTTACGGAGTGAAGGGGGAACGGAAACTCCCGAATCTTCCAGAGAAGTCCGTCCGAAGTGGAGATATCCAGATAATTCGAGAGGACACGCGTCGAACTTTCCAGGCTACGTCGCTGTGGTTATAAAAGAAGAAACGCGAGCGAACTTGAGCAGTTTCAGTGTGATTCATGATTAGTTCAGTCAGTAAGCCAGTGAACAGAGCAAGCCAGCCAGTCTTGTGTACCGGAGTACGACTTGAGTGTGCGTCCGCAACTGTGTCAGCATCCGAAGGCCTGAGTTTGAGTGCAGTGGACCGCAGTTGGAGGAACCTGAGTTCGAGTGCAGTGAACTGTCTCTGAAGGTCTGTGGTTTGAGATACTGTGAACTCGAGTGACTGAGCTAGAAGAACTGTGAACTGAGAACTGACAGTTCTGATTTGTAAATAGTGCCTTGTAAATATTAGTTAAGATTAACAGTTCATTGTTGTTCGTAATAGTCCAAGTAAATTGTCATTGTCGTTTGTGGAGTGCAATAACGAACGCTGTGTTGCTGTGCGGAGAGCAAATCCTATTGTTGAGAGAACAAAGTTACATTGTTGTTAGTAAATAAAACGTTACAATATTTAGAAAATGTTACAATGTTACATTTAAACCCGAATTAATGTGAAGAATGTGCCTGTTTCTTACAACAATGTCTGGTGTCAAAGAAGTCAGTTGAAGATGCATATCGTCTTCTGCATCCAAACAATTTAGCTTTTGAACTTAATATGGAAAGTTCCTCCCCTAACAGCCCAAAATTCGGGAAGTGGTTTGCTTTTAAATGATGCCTGACAGTGGCTGTCCGAAACCATGTCTATAAGGACCTCATTTTCTGCCGCATTGAGGGCTGATAGTTTTGACTTCACTGGAAATGGATCTACTATCCACTCATATTTGTTTCGAAACGATTCCTAAGTGTCCCTTGGAAAGTATGAATTCATATTTTGAAGCAAATTATCAAGGTGCTATTTTATTATTGCTATGAATGAGTTATTAATTTTATGTTATTTTCTTCTATAAAGTTTGAAGTCAATGAGAAACATGTCAGATCCTTATTCTAGACTCTTTCCATGTAGAACGTTATTTTTGTCTTCAATGCGGCAAATTTGTCATTAGCATTGAATATAGTCTTCTGTTTCCCATGTATGGATGTGCTGAATTCGTTATTTTTTTTTTAATGTGTGTCAAGTAACATAATTTGCACAACCATTCCTAATCATTCAAATAATCTGCTAGCAAACACTTTAGGTCATTCAAAAGTGAAGACAATGCTTATCAAGCGACAACCAGTGCACCTCTGTGTGTAATAAATAACTAATAACAATGACTTGTGTATACTTCCCATATCTTCCTACAGGATTTTGAGTAGCCTACACTGCAAAGGTCATGCCTTAACAAAGTTGATAATTTAGACGACGTCTAGTACTCGCTTTAATAATGTTGGTATTTTTTTTTTCGTTGCGAGGGCGTGTCGGTGTAGTGCACAATGACTACTTGTACAGTTTTTTCAAACTTTCTTGACCCTTGTAACAGTGCCAGCAACAGGACCTACCATGGTCTTTGCTTCATCTGTGCATACGTCAATGCAATTGTCTCATGGTATCGATGAAGGAGGATGGAACAGAGAAAAATTCTCTTCAGCACCATGACTCGAACCCAGGTTTTCAGCTCTACGTGCTGACACTTTATCTACTAAGCCACACCGGATTCTAGTTCCAATGCCAGGTCGAATCCCCTCAGTTTAAGTTCTGTCTCTCAGTTTTACCTTTGGTGCCTACCCTCATGTACTGTATGACAGTGGCACAATTTCCAATGCACTATGTACAGAGGTACACTCATTACGAGTGACTAAGTGCCCAGGATCCGACGGGATGAGCGCCGTCTTCAATCATTAAGTGATTATTTACGCATATCATATTATTATGATGTACTTCGGTACATCATAATAATACCATGGTGTCGAGTTTTCAATGAAGACATCTATCAGGGAAAAAAAATTCAGTACCGCTTGTAGAGGATGGCAATGGCTTGCAGAACAAAATATCTTCATGAAAAGAACCTGAAAATTCGTACCGCACAAACGTCATTAGCACAGCTAATCCAGCAATATCTGTGGATTCGTCAAGTTGTAGCAAAAATTTCGTTTGACTGACACGGGAAATTATGGTATTTTTAACATCATTTGATAGATCCTGGATCCAATTACGCACAGTGTTATTTGATAAAGGCACACTGGAGATCAAGTTTGTATTTTTTCGTCCACTATGCACTTCACTACATTCACTAATAGTGGTTTTATAAGAATTTCGGCAAGGATGTCAGGTTTACCAGTAAGACCCAGGTCATGACTAACTAAGTACAACGCTTCCAGTGCTTCATATTTATTTGTTTTTACATGAGATAACATTTTTGTTTGAACTGCATGGAGTTCGTCACATTTTCTTTTGAAATAGTCTGCAGTTTTATTTGTGAAGTCAGGATGAGTTTCGAAATGCTGTCTAAGCTTGGCAGGTAACATAGAAATATTGGGCAAAACTTTGTTACATTTCACACACTGTGGACGTCCATCAGCAAATTCAATGAATCCCAAATCCAAATATGAATCACAATATTTTCGTTTTTTACTTCCTTTGGTTACCGCTACACTAGGCATTGTAAACTCTGAAGCAGGATCATGTGCAGCATATTCTGAACTCAATCCCAAATAATTCGCACTATCTTCTTCGAAAGTAAGGTTACAGCTGATGTTAGCCCCCTTTGACTGAGCACTGATTGATGGCTGATGACTCTAGCAAATCTATAATTCCTGCTTCTATCTAGCAAGAAGAAATCAAACTACTTTCTGAGAAAGTATGTTTACGTTTTCCACACTAGCGACTAGAAAAAAACAGAAATTTTTGTCATTTTCATAACTGCCGCGGTCGGAGCCCCTGACACTCACTTACGGAGCCCCAAGGGCTCCGCGGAGCACACTTTGGGAACTGCTGGTTTAAAGTATCTCCTTCTTCAAAATCTAAGATTGAACAGTTCTTGAAACATGTTAGGCAGTATTCAGAGAGTGAAAATATTGTAAAGATTCACGTGTATCAAATTCGAGTAAAAGGAACTGTAGGCTACAAAAATGGACAATTGTTTGGGATCGCTGCAAATAAAACAGATGAGCTCGTTGTACCGGAAAATTTTTAATTTGCTGCATTTTGGTAAGTTTAAAAAAGTGAAAAGTATTAAAACTTGTTGCAGTGAATCAACTTACAGGCCAGGTTCAGCAGAAATATGTAAAATATCTTACAACAAGTACATGTATGTCGATTGCAAAAAATTGTGTGTCATAACTGATAATAAGAGCGTGATTCACATAATGTTTAATGAACTCACTAAAGATTCAGAAAGTCATTAATTTTCCTTTGAAATGAAAAACGATGTAGCCTACTGCTTTTCTCGCATTTAACAGTTATGCAGCAGGATAGGACGGCAACTAACCTACTGTCTGACATTGCCATGTAGTGTGAGTCAGGCAATGCATAAAGCCTATATTTCTCGCACTTACAGCTATGCAGCAGTATAGAACAGCAACTAACGTGCTGTGCGACGTTGCCACGTAGTGTGGGCCAGGTTATGCTTAAAGCCTATATTTCTCGCATTTAACAACTATGCAGCAGAATAGAACGGCAACTAACGTGCTGTGCGACGTTGCCACGTAGTGTCGGCCAGGCTATGCTTAAAGCCTATATTTCTCGCATTTAACAGCTATGCTGCAGGATAAAACGGCAACTAACGTGCTGTGCGACGTTGCCACATAGTGTGGGCCAGGCTATGCTTAAAGCCTATATTTCTCGCATTTTACAGGTATGCAGCAGGTTAGGACGGCAACTAACGTGCTATGCGACGTTGCCACGTAGTTCGGCCAGGCTATGCTTAAAGCCTATATTTCTCGCATTTAACAGCTATGCAGCAGGATAGGACGGCAAATAACGTGCTGTGCGACGTTGTCACGTAGTGTGAGCCAGGCTCTGCTTAAAGCCTATATTTCTCGCATTTAACAGCTATGCAGCAGGATAGAACGGCAACTAACGTGCTGTGCGACGTTGCCACGTAGTGTGGGCCAGGCTCTGCTTAAAGCCTATATTTCTCGCATTTAACAGCTATGCTGCAGGATAAAACGGCAACTAACGTGCTGTGAGACGTTGCCACGTAGTGTGGGCCAGGCTCGGCTTAAAGCCTATATTTCTCGCATTTAACAGGTATGCAGCAGGATAGGACTGCAACAAACGTGCTGTGCGACGTTGCCACGTAGTGTGGGCCAGGTTAAGCTTAAAGCCTATATTTCTCGCATTTAGCAACTATGCAGCAGGATAGAACGGCAACTAACGTGCTGTGCGACGTTGCCACGTAGTGTCGGCCAGGCTATGCTTAAAGCCTATATTTCTCGCATTTAACAGCTATGCTGCAGGATAAAACGGCAACTAACGTGCTGTGCGACGTTGCCACGTAGTGTGGGCCAGGCTATGCTTAAAGCCTTTATTTCTCGCATTTAACAGCTATGCAGCAGGATAGGACGGCAAATAACGTGCTGTGCGACGTTGTCACGTAGTGTGGGCCAGGCTCTGCTTAAAGCCTATATTTCTCGCATTTAAAAGCTATACAGCAGGATAGAACCGCAACTAACGTGCTATACGACGTTGCCACGTAGTGTGGGCCAGGTTATGCTTAAAGCCTATATTTCTCGCATTTAACATCTATGCAGCAGGATAGGACGGCAACTAACGTGCTGTGCGACGTTGCCACGTAGTGTCGGCCAGGCTATGCTTAAAGCCTATATTTCTCGCATTTAACAGCTATGCTGCAGGATAAAACGGCAACTAACGTGCTGTGCGACATTGCCACGTAGTGTGGGCCAGGCTCTGCTTAAAGCCTATATTTCTCGCATTTAAAAGCTATACAGCAGGATAGAACCGCAACTAACGTGCTATACGACGTTGCCACGTAGTGTGGGCCAGGTTATGCTTAAAGCCTATATTTCTCGCATTTAACAGCTATGCAGCAGGATAGGACGGCAACTAACGTGCTGTGCGACGTTGCCACGTAGTGTGGGCCAGGCTCTGCTTAAAGACTATATTTCTCGCATTTAACAGCTATGCAGCAGGATAGGACGGCAACTAACGTGCTGTGCGACGTTGCCACGTAGTGTGGGCCAGGCTCTGCTTAAAGACTATATTTCTCGCATTTAACAGCTATGCAGCAGGATAGGACGGCAACTAACGTGCTGTGCGACGTTGCCACGTAGTGTGGGCCAGGCTCTGCTTAAAGCCTATATTTCTCGCATTTAAAAGCTATACAGCAGGATAGAACCGCAACTAACGTGCTAAGCGACGTTGCCACGTAGTGTGGGCCAGGTTATGCTTAAAGCCTATATTTCTCGCATTTAACAGCTATGCAGCAGGATAGGACGGCAACTAACGTGCGGTGCGACGTTGCCACGTAGTGTGGGCCAGGTTGTGCTTAAAGCCTATATTTCTCGCATTTAACAGCTATGCAGCAGGATAGGACGGCAACTAACGTGCGGTGCGACGTTGCCACGTAGTGTGGGCCAGGTTGTGCTTAAAGCCTATATTTCTCGCATTTAACAGCTATGCAGCAGGATTGAACGGCATCTAACGTGCTGTGCGACGTTGCCACGTAGTGTGGGCCAGGTTATGCATAAAGCCTATATTTGTCGCATTTAACAGCTATGTTGCAGAATAGGACGGCAACTAACGTGCTGTGCGACGTTGCCACGTAGTGTGGGCCAGGCTCTGCTTAAAGCCTTTATTTCTCTCATTTAACAGCTATGCAGCAGGATAGGACGGCAACTAACGTGCTGTCCGACATTGCCACATAGTGTGGGCCAGGCTATGCTTAAAGCCAAATTTCTCAAGCATCACGAATACTGCCATCTCTCTATTTTTAAATAGGTGAAATTGTTTTACTTATATCCCTTACTATCATAAATGTTATTGTACCTATTTTAAAACAATAAGAACCTATTTTACATACGTTTGCAAGCTATATAGGCACTAAAACTTAAAAATTTAGGGCCAGATCCAATGTATAGCCATTACAAACTACAGAAAACGAAGCATTGCTACTTTTCTTGATTACTAACCACTTCCACAGTCATAACATAAAACACGTTACACCAAGTACATACAATACATGCAGTATTTGGGCAAGCATTATAATGTTGATTTCCTGTACAATATAATATCACTTAGATGCATGACACATTATGCATTTAATATATCAGATTACATAATTACTGTATATACATATTTTAATCGGCTTATGGATACTGTATTTTATAACCTGTGGTAATATTTTAATTTCCCCTGTTAGAATGTTAAATATCGCTAATTCAATTCACTTATTAAAAGTGGCATATTTTATTGGCTTCAGATTATTATAAGAAAACAAAAGCCTCAATGAAAATCAAACGCCTATTTCTAACGAGGAGAGAGTATAGCGAGAAGCTGCATTAAGTCCATAGCAGCTTACGTATGAAGTGAGCTGTGATGGAACGGGTATCATCAGCTGCCGCTGATTCTTTGTGGCCGGTTATTACAGCCCAAATGACTATTTAAAACTTCTGAAACAAAATAAATAAAACAGTAGAAAAAATAATTTCAAAATGGATGAATTAATTTGTACAGTAAGTAATAGACCCTGAAGCTTCGGACTTCGGAAGCAGTCAAAGTTGCTAGTTGAGAAACTAGCAGCATCAGTGCTGTCACTCCTCTGGAAGCAGCGTGCCTTGATGAAAGATCGGCAGTGAATTCTGTTTCTTGCCTGTGCCTCCATCTCCTTCCTTACTTTTCGGCTTCATTTCTGAGTGTATTGGCACTCTAGGTCTTCCTCTTCTTGTACTTTTGTTCCCTGGGGACTCCAGTGGAAACTTGCTTTGGTGATATTACCATGTTCTGTCTGTATTTGAATAGATCCTGGAGCTTCGGACTTTAAAAGAACTCAAAGTCGCTCTCAGATCTCATATATGCCACGAGAGTTCGTTGCCCTGTCTTAAAGCTGGATTCTCAACATCATTACGCTGGTCAACACGCTGGTTAATCGCCATGAGGATTGAATACTCCTTTTTGAAACAGGTTACTTAGCATCGTTATCATACATATCACATTGATTTACATGTAGGTAGATGGAATTTATTCACACTGCAGATGGGTAAACGCCCGGTGGAAATGGTAACACATTACTCTTACAATACAATTATTGCAATTAATAATAATAATAATAATAATAATAATAATAATAATAATAATAATAATAATGATAATAATAATACTGATACACATGTACATAATTAAGTTTACATATACTTAATTAGGTTGGCAAGATATATTTACTTTACTTTTTTATTCGGTTTTTAAATATAAATATTATTTTATTTAAGATGCTCCCTCCACCTACAATATTATTTTTCTAAGTTAGGTTTTCATATTGAATTATTATTACTATTGCTGTTATTATTACCAAACCAAAAGAAATCAATAACACTTTAAAATCCATTCCTTGAAATTATCCTACCTAATTCTATTTGTAAATATATAAATCAAAACCCCAAAATTCTTCCTTGAAAACACTGCTGAGAACTCATAAAAATCCATTACAATGAGACCAATAGTAAATAGAATCAAGTCTCCAAGGTACAAAATATGTACATTTTTACAACAGTATGTAAGATTCACATTGAAATTACAACACATATACACAACAACAAATACTAATCAATTAGTTAATAAACTCAACAATTTAAAAGTGACTAAGAACATTAAAATGTTATCACTTGACATTGAAAATTTATGTACTAATATTTTGATAAATGTAACCATTAATATAATTGAAAATAAATTACTTAGGTCCACAAATTAATTAGATCTACACAGATCCAAAATTGAACAGATAATAACACACTGTAACTAAACAAAATTATTTTCAGTTCAATAATAGAATATATAAGCAACACAAGCGACTCGTGATGGGAAATCCATTATCAGGCCTATTAGCCGAGATATTTATTCAACACATAGAAGACAACCACATAAGCAATATTTTACAATCACATAACATCAAATGCTATAGCAGATATGTAGACGATACATTCATAATTTATGAGAATGAAAAAACAAGTGAACAAATACTACAATCATTCAATAAGCTACATAATAACTTAAAATTCTTGCAAGAAATAGGAGTCAACAACACTATTCACTTTTTAGACATTACTACAATAAAACAGAAAAACAAATCTGGCTTTAATATTTATAGAAAATCCGGAAGCACTAACCACAGCATTCCAATAACTTCAGAACACCAAAATTCACACAAACTAAATAATTTCAAATTTTTTATTAATAGATTAATACAAACGCCCTTAAGCAAGAACAACTACAACAAAAAATACAATAAAATAATTCAAATACCTAACGAAAATGGTTACAATAGAAGCCTAATTAAGGAATTAATACATAAAAAAGAGAGAATTGTAAAACAAAAAAGTAAGTACCGGTACATTAAAAAATGTTAATGATATTAATAAGAATGCTAAAAGAAAACATTTTGCATTATCCCACAAAGAATATATATAAAATAAATTAGCTAATTTTTCAAGAAAGAATATATATATCAATAGCACACAAACCCGAAAAGAAACTCAACGTTTCAAATAATGGGCTTCGTACACCTAATAAATTACATAATAATGTATTTACAGCTTAGAATGTCACACTTGCAAACAGAAATATTATTGGCCAAACTAAAAGAAATTTTGAAATCAGATATGGTGAACACTCAGCTGATTTGAAACACAATAGAAGAAAATCTACATGTCCTACACATTTAATAGACACAGGACACGAATTAAGTCACATGTTTGAAACATTCAAAATTTTGAAACGATATTTAGATAATGGATTGATAAATTTAGCTGAAGAATATTATATCACAAAACAATTTTTAAAGGATAATTGCATACTTAATGAAAATTTGATCCGAAACCCCGTATACAACCTCTAAGTAAATAGACCAACTTTACAAACCACATAATATTCATGCGCGTAACATACAGACTCCTGGTCACTCCCACTGAAACAGTTGTCATGGTACTTAGAAGTCAATGCATCAACAGCAGCATTTCCATAAGTATAATATCTACATATCTTTCGTAGGTTAATAGGTTACTAAAATACTGTTCCCACTTATACAGGGTGTTTAAAAAATACGGGGTATAATTTCAGGTATGTATTTCCCACATGTAGACAATCAAAATAGTTCATTACAACATGTGTCCGGAAATGCTTCATTTCCGAGTTATGGCCTTCATAACATTGAAATTCACCGGAACGTTTTTCTTTCAGCAGGTCATTGTCATTACAGAAGATGTTCAAAATGTCCACCTCCTGCTTGAATACAGACCTCACATCGATGTCTCATTGACCTGCGAACACGATCCCAGACTCCAGGAGTATTGTGTATGTCCTCAGAACATGCCACAATTCGATTCCAAAGGGATTCCAAGTCAGGCACCGGAGACGAATAAACCAATGATTTTAAATGGCCCCACAAGTAGAAATCGAGAGGGTTCAGATCAGGTGAGCGTGGAGGCCAAGCAATTGGGTCACCTCTACCTATCCATCGATCAGAAACCTTCGATCCAAGTACCGGCGAGCCGTACGACTGAAGTGTGCAGGAGCGCCATCATGCAAGAAGTGAATGTGTTGACGATTGATCAGTGGAGTGTCTTCTAAAACATGAGGTATGGTGTTTTCCAGGAACTTTGTGTATGCCTGCCCCGTAAGTCTGTTTACAAGTACATGGGGTCCAACTAATCGATCACCAATGATACAGGGCCCACATGTTGAGGGAGAACCGCACCTGGTGATGAGATGGAACAGTTGCACGTGGGTTTTCATACGCCCATACATGCTGATTGTGGAAATTTGTTATGCCATCTCGTGTGAACTGTGCTTCATCTGTAAATAATACTAAGGCAGCAGGAAAGTTCGGATTTACACCACACTGCTGCAAGAACCACTGACAGAACCTAACTCGTGCAGGGTAATCTGTACACGTTGCAAATGATAAGGATACAATTGATACTCTTTCAACAGTCTCCAGACAGTCGTATGAGGAACACTGACTTGCAACGCTGCCCTTCGTGTGCTAATAGAAGGAGTTATGTTCACAGCCTCCAGAATCTCCTCCTGTGCCTCTGGAGTTGTAGATCTTGGTCGTCCCCTTCCCAAACCAGGAGAGTTAAATTTTCCATACTCACACAGACGGTAATGGAGACGTACAAATGTCTTCCGATCTGGACATTGTCACTGTGGGTACCTCTCCTGGTACAAGCGACGAGCCAGCGCAGCATTGCCGTCCGCCTTACCGTACATGAAGTGTATCTCTGCCAGCTCTTGATTTGAATACATGTCGCACAGTCTAACGCCTACACAACACTGAATGTAACCTTCGCCTCGGAAAGAACTATCAGAGTGCCCTCTTAATGTCTCCTTTGATGGCAACGACCTGCGGAAAGGAAAACGTTCCAGTGAATGTCAATGTTGTGAAGGCCATAACTCGGAAATAAAGCATTTCCGGAAACATGTTGTAATGAACTATTTTGATTGTCTACATGTGGGAAATACATACCTGAAATTATGCCCCGTATTTTTTAAACACCCTGTATATACACTGACTGACCAAAAAAATCACGCACCAAGAAGGAGTTGTGGGAATTGCATGAAACCTGATGTGGATGATCGTTACATTGATGTATGTAAATGATTATAAAATTAGAGCAAAATAATAATTTTATTGCTGAAAACTGACCACCTGGATTGAGGCTCTAGTACCCTGTTTGCCCACCTCTAGTTTGGATGCAAGCTGTAATACGGGCGGGTATGGAGGCATACAGATTTCGTATGGTATCCTGTGGCATATCTGTCCATATTTGCCAGAACTGGTTCTCTATATCTTGTAAACTCCTAGGCTGCTGAAGTTGGCGTCCCAGGTGATCCCAGACATGTTCGATTGGTAACAACTCTGGCGATCGTGCAGGCCATGGAAGTGTGACAATATTACGGAGGCATTCCGGTGACATCCTTGCTGTGTGCGGCTGAGCATTATCCTGCTGGAAAAGACCTCTTGGAAACCTTGCCGTGAGTGACAACACATGTGGCCAAAGGATGTCCTGCACATATCGCTGCACTGTTATTGACACTCGTATCATTACTAGGGGTGACCGACTGCCATACATGATGACCCCCAGACCAACATGCTAGCAGTGGCTGCAGTGTGTCGCGCCACAGCAAATGTAGGATTGAGGCGTGCACCACGAGGTCCCCAGACACGAACACGACCGTCGTCAGAACTCAAAGAGAACCTGGATTCGTCACTAAAGACAACCCGGTTCCAGTCTTCAGTAGTCCAGGTTTGTCGCTCACGACACCACTGCAAACAGAGGTGACAGTAGATGTGTGTCAATGGCAGGACACGTAATGGGCGCCGTGAGACCAAATTTCCTTCAGCCTAGTGCCTGGAAATGGTTCGGGCAGACACAGGGGCCTGTAACGACGGTGCTACCTGTCTCAGGATGGTAGGCGGTGAAACAATTGGATCTGTTCGGGCTTGTCAGAGGATCCGACTATCTTCTCTCCTGGCGGTCAGTCGAGGGCGTCCTGAGCCCAGTCGCCATGTGTACGTGCCCTCACGCGTCCACTGGTCCCAACACGTCCTAACAGTGTGGTCAGAGCGGCGTAGGTGGCTGGCGATTCGCCAATACGACCATCCTGCCTCGCGCATTCCAATAATGCGCCCCCTCTCAAACTCCGTTAACTGGGTAAAGTCTCTTCGATTGCGTCGTAGAGGCATGTCGAATAATCGACGACTTTTATGCAACCGGAAATGACAGTCCACTACGTTCGAGCAGCCTGTGCAAGCCCTTTAATAGGCCGCAGATGACAGCCGGTTCACAGCCTCTGGTGGCAACACCATTCAACTAATTATGTTACCATGCTAATCATTTGACTATCTCCCTGAGATGTAACTGTATGCCGAGGTTTGCAGCAAAACGACAACTCCTTCTTGATGCGTGATTTTTTTGTCAGTCAGTGTAATACGCAACATGCTTCATTACAGAAAGACATATTACAAAAAATCTAAAATTGATTACTGGATATATACACGAGTCTACTTTTAAACACAAGGCCTGTTTAACCCATAATTGTGTGAACAAGTTTTATAGCTTGTATGTAAACGTAAGTATATTTCACAATAAATTATTTAACAACATTCACTTTTTATACAAGTACTTATAATATATAATGTATTACAGAATGAAATACATCATAACCAGGCTCAACATCCAGTTAATAAAATGTATCTACGATCTACAAGTCGCACTCTCAAACCTCCTGACGTTTTGCGAAAGCCAGTAACATGCGAGCGCAACGTTGTCACAACTACTCTCTCCATCTCTGTCTCTCAGCGGGAGTACTTTAAAACTGTGGAGCGCGACCTTTTACCTGAGGTTGGTTTGATAGGAAGATGCAGAAGACTTAATAATAATAATAATAATAATAATAATAATAATAATAATATTTTATTATTATCCTCATTGCTGTATAATGTACCATTCCTTAGATATTAGTTTTGAATAAATTTTTAATCGCTAAATTTATATTTCGTCAATATGCACTAGGCGATGAATGGTTTCAAATTTCTCTTAATATTAGATTTAATAAATTGAATTTAATATATGCCTCACAAGACCAATATAAACAAACTGATTTGTTGTTCAGTCCTATCTGCACAGTTGACTAAACAACAATCACCATCATCCTATTGTCCTAGAATTTTCCAGTGGAGGACACAATATTAAAATAGAAAATTTATTCATAATAAAATACTGAAAAACTAAAAAACATAATTTTTCATTTTCGGCCAAAAGTTGACTGATGTATTGCCTTAAGTTTCTTGTCATTTTACTCGTAAATGCACATTCTTTTAAATGTCTGCAGTATAATTTTGATATTCGCTTTCAAAATTTTAAAATGAAGAATATAGCTAAAGAATCAATTTAAAAAATACTTTTATAGAAACATGGGAGGATATTCTTCAAAGGCAACAAAATAACACATCTCTGTTATACACAAAAGTTTCCTAATAGCCTAAGAATGTGTGTTGCAAATATCATGTATTATGTAGCATTAATAGTTCGGAAGATATAATAGTACATTATGAAACGAGCCTATAATGGTAGTAATTAAGACGCAAGTATGATTGTTTACGAAACTCGCTTGTGCTCGTTTCATAATTTTCATACGAGCGTCTTAATTACCATTATAGGCAAGTTTCATACGACTTTTTATGCTCGACCATATTTCTAACTTGAAAGTATTCAAAATTATGGTTATGTGCGAACTGACCTGAATTGTGAGATGTGCGCAGACGCGAAAGTATTGATTTTTTCCGAGGCCGAATTTCATTGACCTTGGCACAGAATAAGATGAACATTACTCTGATATAACCTGAAAAATGATTTAGATTTGAAAAACGAGATGACAAAATTGAATTTATTTGAATATTATTTACACTTAACTCTAATTATTATAGTAACAGAACATAACCTTCTGCGACAGTATTGGATTTCCAGCCTCCGTGACTTTTCGCATATTGCACATCCGAGAATAATCGATACTTGCGGTTTTATAATGGTACAAAGCTGACTTGTCATTGGCTGAACACCTGTACTTTAATGAGTAGGTGTACTTTAATGACATGCATTAACCCATTATATCCCAGTGGCAACTAAAGTTGCCAAGGCAATAATGCTTTACTGAATGGTTGATTTCAATTTTTTTTCTTTATTCACAATAATTGGTATAAAGATTAAAATATCCTCCACTAGTTCGTGTTGAGGGTTAGCTCATTCGTTCGTTACGTCGTTAGTACAGAAGAAATTAATGAGGAGTACACACAAAAGTTTCTCGACTGCAACACATTCCTTCAATAATGTAAGTATAATTATATCTAACAATTGCTGCACAACAATTTAAATTACATAAATCTATTAAGAATATGTGCAATTTTATTATATTAACCAAATTTTTAATGTACAACTTATCACAATTTCATTAGAGTGGTTTGAATTTGTGTGGCAACTTTAGTTGCCAGTGGGCACTTACGATTGTTTGTTTATCCATTTTACAAATTCTTTCAAATTTTACCATTGCTAACGCTGGAAACGAACAATGACATAATATAATTTTTTTATAGCAATTCTTTCCTTCACTATTGGCTAGTTCGTAGTTCGATTCCGTGCTGTAGTACATTTTTATTTACGTAATATCTGGAACTAATATGTCTGATTTTCATCTGTTATTGCATTATCGTTTCATAGGTAGGCTATATATAAAACTGTAAGTATAGAGATTTTATACATTCATTATGAAGTAATTGCAATAAAATTTATGTTTATTTTAGGATTTCACAAAATTCCAAGAAAAGTAAAGGTAAAATCTTTAACAGTTCACAAAATTCTGGCTATTGCAGAAGACAAAGAAAGCACGGTGAATAACATAGCAATCGGTCCTCCATTCGAGGAGAAGGAAGCTGAAACAGATCAGGATTTAGACCTCTCGTATAGTGAAGCTCAAGACAAAGTTGATCACCTTCCAGCTAGAATACTTCGCTCTCGAGCTCCCCTAGAGTTTGACGCTGGGTATCATTCAGACACTTCTGCTGTATCTAAAATTACAAGAACTTTTGGAATATATACTAAGTTACTCCTACTAATACTAATGCTCTACTCCTGCTATGGTATCTTCATCCATGGTTCCAATGAAGTCTAATGTTTTGTCAGCGACCCAATGTTCATTTGCAGGAAATGTTCCAATACAGCCTCGAAAAATAATGAAGCTAACTACTTCAAATCTAAAATGGAGCAAAGGCAGCAGAGTAAAAACTTCAGAATCAAGAAGAGAAGTCCTGATATTCGACCATACGCTAAAGATCTACTTACAGAGAAAGAGCAAAATCCCCTTTATATGCTCTTAGACCAGAGATACAGAACTGGCGAGAGAGGAGTGGAAAAGCATGGGGAAAGTGTTGGTTCCCCGTCCACAGTCACGTCACTGTCTGTGACCCGTACGCATTCACATACATAGACAGTGAATACAAATTCCCTCTTCTACCAAGTCAATGACACGGGGAAGAAGGCAGGAATGAGTGACGTATTCTGATGAGTGATGCAACGCCACAATTGGCGCCCACTTCTGCGAGCCTGTCTTAGATCCTTTTTCTCTAGAGAATTACTTCAGCTTATAGTTATGGAAACCAACAGACATGCAGCTCAGCCAGCATCTTAGGCATAATCTGGAAACCAACAGATATGCAGCTCAGCCAGCATCTTAGGCATAATTTGAATACCTCAATGGAAGAGATTCTTATTCTAATCGGTATTCTACTTCTGTCTGGGTACCACAAACTGCCATCAAGAAGGCTTTATTGGAAAAGCGATTCGGATGTTCATGTGCCACTAGTGCCAGAATCTATGCGACACAACCGATTTGATGAACTACTGAGATTCCTTCACCTAACAAATATTGACGGATTAGATGTTCTGATTCTCTCTATAAAGTGAGACAACTCTTCCATATACTGAACGCTTCCTTCAAACAGGTGTCTGGCAAATATGTAAGCATTGATGAAAGTATGATCCTATGAACTGTCTAGCACCAGGACAATTCATAAGGGGAAAGACTGTGCGCATCAGATTCAAATTGTGAGTTGCTGCTGATCATCTGGGTTTATCTTTCATGCTGAACCATATTGTGGAAGTTCAACTTGCCTTCCTGAAACAGATACTGGCCAAGGAAGTAATGTTGTTTTGGGATTGGTTGCTCATGTGCAGTTACCACAAGGAATAAAATTCTACTTCGATGATCTCTTCACAACTGCAGTTTGCATTTTTATTTTTCCTGATTCGTGTCTCAAAACATTTCATGATGCATGAGGACTATTTGGTGTTGAATAAAATCGACTCTTCCCTTAAATTAGACATAATAATTATGGACTGAGTGAAAAATAATTGTCTAAAGCGATGTGGTGTTTGTTCTAAATAAAACAAAAGCTTTTATCGAAGTAAGATGCATTTATTTCACAATAACAAAATATTAGACACGCAAGTGCCCAGTGGCAACTAAAGTTGCCAGCCTAGAATGGTACTTTTGGTTGAAGGTACATGAATGATATAAAATTATAGTGCTTAGGGTTCTTCCAGGATCACATAACAGAAATATCACGCTAAAATTACGGGCATTAATGGGTTAAAGGACTGCTACCAGGCGTATAATTACTACAGCCAAGCCAAGCCAAGCCAAGCCAAGCCAAGCCAAGCCAAGCCAAGCCAAGCCAAGCCAAGCCAAGCCAAGCCAAGCCAAGCCAAGCCAAGCCAAGCCAAGCCAAGCCAAGCCAAGCCAAGCCAAGCCAAGCCAAGCCAAGCCAAGCCAAGCCAAGCCAAGCCAAGCCAAGCCAAGCCAAGCCAAGCCAAGCCAAGCCAAGCCAAGCCAAGCCAAGCCAAGCCAAGCCAAGCCAAGCCAAGCCAAGCCAAGCCAAGCCAAGCCAAGCCAAGCCAAGCCAAGCCAAGCCAAGCCAAGCCAAGCCAAGCCAAGCCAAGCCAAGCCAAGCCAAGCCAAGCCAAGCCAAGCCAAGCCAAGCCAAGCCAAGCCAAGCCAAGCCAAGCCAAGCCAAGCCAAGCCAAGCCAAGCCAAGCCAAGCCAAGCCAAGCCAAGCCAAGCCAAGCCAAGCCAAGCCAAGCCAAGCCAAGCCAAGCCAAGCCAAGCCAAGCCAAGCCAAGCCAAGCCAAGCCAAGCCAAGCCAAGCCAAGCCAAGCCAAGCCAAGCCAAGCCAAGCCAAGCCAAGCCAAGCCAAGCCAAGCCAAGCCAAGCCAAGCCAAGCCAAGCCAAGCCAAGCCAAGCCAAGCCAAGCCAAGCCAAGCCAAGCCAAGCCAAGCCAAGCCAAGCCAAGCCAAGCCAAGCCAAGCCAAGCCAAGCCAAGCCAAGCCAAGCCAAGCCAAGCCAAGCCAAGCCAAGCCAAGCCAAGCCAAGCCAAGCCAAGCCAAGCCAAGCCAAGCCAAGCCAAGCCAAGCCAAGCCAAGCCAAGCCAAGCCAAGCCAAGCCAAGCCAAGCCAAGCCAAGCCAAGCCAAGCCAAGCCAAGCCAAGCCAAGCCAAGCCAAGCCAAGCCAAGCCAAGCCAAGCCAAGCCAAGCCAAGCCAAGCCAAGCCAAGCCAAGCCAAGCCAAGCCAAGCCAAGCCAAGCCAAGCCAAGCCAAGCCAAGCCAAGCCAAGCCAAGCCAAGCCAAGCCAAGCCAAGCCAAGCCAAGCCAAGCCAAGCCAAGCCAAGCCAAGCCAAGCCAAGCCAAGCCAAGCCAAGCCAAGCCAAGCCAAGCCAAGCCAAGCCAAGCCAAGCCAAGCCAAGCCAAGCCAAGCCAAGCCAAGCCAAGCCAAGCCAAGCCAAGCCAAGCCAAGCCAAGCCAAGCCAAGCCAAGCCAAGCCAAGCCAAGCCAAGCCAAGCCAAGCCAAGCCAAGCCAAGCCAAGCCAAGCCAAGCCAAGCCAAGCCAAGCCAAGCCAAGCCAAGCCAAGCCAAGCCAAGCCAAGCCAAGCCAAGCCAAGCCAAGCCAAGCCAAGCCAAGCCAAGCCAAGCCAAGCCAAGCCAAGCCAAGCCAAGCCAAGCCAAGCCAAGCCAAGCCAAGCCAAGCCAAGCCAAGCCAAGCCAAGCCAAGCCAAGCCAAGCCAAGCCAAGCCAAGCCAAGCCAAGCCAAGCCAAGCCAAGCCAAGCCAAGCCAAGCCAAGCCAAGCCAAGCCAAGCCAAGCCAAGCCAAGCCAAGCCAAGCCAAGCCAAGCCAAGCCAAGCCAAGCCAAGCCAAGCCAAGCCAAGCCAAGCCAAGCCAAGCCAAGCCAAGCCAAGCCAAGCCAAGCCAAGCCAAGCCAAGCCAAGCCAAGCCAAGCCAAGCCAAGCCAAGCCAAGCCAAGCCAAGCCAAGCCAAGCCAAGCCAAGCCAAGCCAAGCCAAGCCAATATCAAGACGGTATACAATGCCCCACACAAAATCTCCCACTCATTAGTCAAAGTCAAAGATAAACTTCCATACCTCCAATCAGCCGGAATATACATCCGACTCTGCGAATACGGACCATACGAAAAATCAGCAATAGCCTTACACTCAGCAGATTCAGGCCACGCTATCGAATTCGACATCAAGATAATAGATAAAGAAGGCAACTGATACAGAAGACTGGTACATCAAACAACATCAACAAGGACGAGGGGTTACAACTCAGCAATTCATGGGAAAATCTATTCCAAGATCATATTTAGGAACGAGAAGCCAGGTCTCCACATGTACGCGGCGCCCCCCCCTTCATCCGGACATCGGGCACGATACAAAGGTAACTCCTTCGGACCTTATGAGGGCCAGTATTTAATATGAATACTCCCCTCCATACAGACCTCAACCAGATTGGACAACGAAGGACCAATCAGATGCCAGAAGGAGAACCTGCGATAGTTAGGAAGGCTGACATTAATATGTACGATTGTTGTACGCACACAGTACTAAAAAGTCAATGAAATTCAGTATTTTCATCCTGATTCATAAAAAACCGTAACCTTAATCAAGCAGCCACCTGATAAAACGACCATTTTACAAGGTAACTTCAGATGGCCGCTTTAGACAGGTTTCACTGTAGTTTGGTTCTTGAAAAGTTCAGTTTCGTGGTCCATGTTGCCTTAATCATCGCTGGCTGCTATACTACACGCCTTCCCACTACTGGCCATCTCCGTATAATCTTGCGAACAGGAGGTAGTACACAAATTTGCCGCTCTGTCGCTTATAGCGTGGTACAACTCGACCCACTGAATACTTATTGCCGTGAGTCAACAGTACACAGCTTCAGTTAGTTTGACAGCCTAACGTGATGTGTTCTTAAGTAACGTATAACACGAAGGTATCAGTCTTCTGTGTTAATAAGTAATTATGGTGTATTGCTGTGTACCTTTCATTTCATGAATTTCCTGTTAATGCAGAGCGAGCTGAAGCATGGTTGAAAGCAATTTCAAGAGACAACTTCCTACCGAATTTTAATTCAAGAAGTTCTGTAGTGTGTAGTTTACCAACCTGGACTGAAAATAAGGAAACTAAAATATGATTCTATTCCCAGTGTTTTCAGTGAATACCCTTCTTACAAAATTACACCTAGAAAGGCGCGCAGAAAACTTGTCTGCTAATCAGAGAGGTACAAAGAGGAAACGTAATAATAGTCCTGAATGCAATACCACTATTACCGAAAATGCAAATGACGCGGATACTGTTACTGATAAGTCATTCCACTCCGTTGCAGTTCAAACTGAAAGCAACATTCAACATAAATTAAGAGATACTGAGGCAGAAAAAAGAAAACTTCGATTGAAATTGTGGTGGGCGAATGTAAATATACGAAAAATAAAAGCTCAGCCTACAAGATGCCAACAGGAAATTAGAAAAATATAAAAACAAGTATTACGAGGCTCTTTCTACCATATTAAATATCAATGAAAATGATCCCTCGTATCTTAAGGCCTCAATGTTATTAGACTTAATAACAAATTTTCAGAAGAAATATCCTAGATGGTCGGAAAGTACAGTGAAGCACTGTGTGATTTGGCAATATGCGAGTCCTAAAGGGTACAGACATGCCAGAAATTACATTTTCGATATCCCTAGCAAGAGTACACTTTCCAGATATGTAGGGTATTTGTCATGTGACACTGGAATAACACCTCTCATAAAAAGTCGTCTCCTTCTGGAATCGAATCAACTACACCAGGCAGAAAAATTGTGTTCATTAATAGTGGACGAAATGTCAATCAAGCAACAGTTGATATATGACAAGAAACTAGATTCTTTCTTCGGTGAGTAAGATACTTCTGCCCATATTGCAAATTTATACAATGCAGAAGATAATGATAATAGAGAGGGTAATAAGAAAACAACAGAGAAGCAAACCATCTTGGCAAATAACCTTCTTTCTTTTTTGATATTATGATTGACAATGCAATACAAACTTCCTGCAGCATACTTCTTCTCAAAGAGGCTTTCTGGTGCAGACCTCCATAAACTCACTCTGTCCGTAATAAAAGAAATAGAATCTTGTGGGTTCTTAGTGTTACGTGTAGTAACAGACAACCATAAAACAAATATAAACATGATGTGTAAACTGTCATCCTCGAAAAGTGTGAAACCAAGAATACCTCACTCCCACAAAGTGAGGGACCTCTTTATCTTGCATTCGATCAATGCCACATACTAAAGAACATAAGAAATGCATTCCTAGATAAAGTTATGTTCGATGGTGATGAGGCAGCCACGTAAAGGATCTGTATGAACTTCAGTCAACAGAAACTACGAAGCCAGTTCCTTTTCTCACCCGCAAACACATTGCTCCTACTAATTTCGAGAAGATGAATGTCAAACGCGCCAAAGATATATTTTCCTTAGAAGTTATCACGGCATTGGAATACCTGAAAGACCATTTACAACAGATAGGCGCACATGAGTTTTGTAATGCTGGAGCAACAATCACTTTCATGAAGAACATTAAAAAGTGGTTAGACATTCATGATGTTAGCAGCAGTAATACGGACATGCATAAACCGGAGAAAATGCATTTGTTTAACATTAATGATGAGAGGTTGCAGTGGCTCGAGCATGATTTTCCTCGCTACCTTGCCAAAATAAAAGACGCGAGTGAAAAGGAAGGAAAGGAATTTCTCAGTAAAGAGACATACCAAGCCATCCTCGTAACATCGTCGTCTACAGTAGAGTGGATTCCATTTTGTGCTCACAAGGGCTTTTAACAGTGACGCACTAGAACTATTTTGCAATGCATTACGGCAAATGTCAGGGAATAATGATATGCTGGATGCAGAGCAGTTTAAACAGGCATTCTTTCAGTTCCGTCAACCAGCAACATTGAAAGCAGGAATGAGACAAATATGATAGGAATGACAAGGAAAAATATTTCCTGTGCAGAAAATAGTACACTTACCGCAGGCAGTAACTGATATCCTTCTACGAGTGCAGAAGACACCTTGTAAGTAACTATAAAAGTAATAGTGGCATTTTAAAATGAAGTTTAGTATGCAAATGCTACATTACAAAATGAATAATATCTCATAAACCTCATTCATAGGCTTGAATATCATAAGTATCAAGTTTCTTGCAAATGTAACACTTTTATTCCACAGTTTTAAATTCGTAATGATTTATACTTGTTTTCTTTCACAGC
Organism: Periplaneta americana; assembly: GCF_040183065.1. NCBI lineage: Eukaryota > Metazoa > Arthropoda > Insecta > Blattodea > Blattidae > Periplaneta > Periplaneta americana. The sequence goes on from NC_091131.1 coordinate 147,902,207, forward strand.
TCTTGGGTATCAAGTATTGAGATAGCAAGTATGGCATACATCGGAGGCTATATTATGTCTAAAGTGGTAAAGAAAATTGTCATCTGTGTGTGAATAATGTAGCCATATCGAAATGCAGCTCCATACTAATGGAGTTAATCTATAAAAGAGACGACTGTAATAAGCTCAACTACCCTTCAAACTCTCTGCTTTGGATTTTGAAAGTAATTCACGAGTTTGTTATGAAGGCAGTTATCATCTAACGTCAGTGCCAGTCTATCAGAAGTTGTTACTCCCATTCTGAGTGAAGCTCCACTACTGAAGTGCTCTCAGCCTGGCCATTCACAAACAATGAGTGAAATAATTTGTGAAAGTGTAATTCCCTTGTTTCTAAAGAACATAGCCTTAAAAACAACTGAATGTTTTGAACGAGTAAAATATTTGAACACGAAACTTCAAAGTAGAAAGGTTTTGCGTGTGTAACCAAATACGATCTACGTTCTAACAGTGACATACAGGCAGCGCTTGAACTGCGTCGATTTCAAGCCTGCCGTGGAGGTGGGAAGGCGTGTAGTATAGCAGCCGGCGATGCCTTAATAAATATATATATTTTTTTTATGAATAAGGATACTTTTTTAACAATCAGGCAGTTTTTGCGTCCCCTTTCACAGATTGGACATAATAATAATAATAATCCGTGGCGCTACAGCCCGTGAAGAGCCTAGACCGATCAGCCAGCTGCTGACCTCACGCCCATATGCCGAAGCAGAGGTGGACGATCTTCCTACCAGAATGGAGGTATCGTGTGGTTAGCACGATGATTCCCCCAGCCGTTATAGCTGGTATTCACAACCGGATTTTGCTACCTATCGTAGCTCCCCAAGTGCATCATGATGTTGGATGAGCACCGGTCCCATACACTGGCCGAAATTACATGAGAAAATTTCTTCCCGCATGAGGAATCGAACCAGCACGCATTCCATAACGCGAGTCCTAGGCGGGATGCCTTAGACCGCAATGCCATGGCGTAGAACACAGATTGGACATAAAACCCAAAAAAACCTACTTCACTTATTCCAAAAACCTAAAATGGTCCGGTTCCTAGTTATTAGGAATAGGATGATGATGATGATGCTGCTGCTCATACTGCTGCTGCTGCTCCTGCTGCTGCTCCTGCTGCTGCTACTGCTACTGCTACTGCTCCTGCTCCTGCTCCTGCTGCTGCTGCTGCTGCTCCTACTGCTGCTGCTCCTGCTACTGCTGCTGCTCTTGCTCCTGCTCTTGCTGCTGCTGCTGCTCCTGCTGCTGCTGCTGCTACTGCTGCTGCTCCTGCTCCTGCTCCTGCTGCTGCTGCTCCTGCTGCTGCTGCTGCTGCTGCTGCTCCTGCTGCTCCTGCTGCTGTTGCTACTGCTGCTTCTACTGCTGCTGTTGCTACTGCTGCTATTGCTCCTGCTGCTGCTGCTTCTCCTGCTCCTGCTCCTGCTGCTGCTTCTACTGCTGTTACTGCTGCTCCTAATGCTCCTGGTGCTCCTGCTGCTGCTGCTGCTCCTCCTGCTGCTGCTGCTGCTGCTACTGCTGCTGCTGCTCCTGCTCCTGCTGCTACTGCTACTGCTGCTGCTGCTCCTGCTACTACTGCTGCTCCTGCTCCTGCTGCTGCTGCTACTGCTGCTCCTGCTCCTGTTACTGCTGCTGCTCCTGGTCCTGCTCCTGCTACTGCTGCTCCTGCTGCTGCTACTGCTCCTACTTCTGCTGCTGCTTCTGCTGCTGCTTCTCCTGCTCCTACTGCTTCTGCTGCTGCTGCTGTTGCTGCTACTGCTACTCCTCCTGCTGCTGCTGCTCTTACTTCTGCTCTTGCTGCTGCTGCTGCTGCTCTTGCTCCTGCTGCTGCTGCTGCTCTTGCTCCTGCTGCTGCTGCTGCTCTTGCTCCTGCTGCTGCTGCTGCTGCTGCTCTTCCTCCTGCTGCTGCTACTCCTATACATTTAGGAGCCACAATCAGATAGTTCACCCTTTTCAATTTCCAAAAATAAAAATAAAATAATTTTTATTACAATAATACATTTTCCTGTACCCATGTTAAAGTTTAAGTGTGCTGCAACGCCAGAGAAAATTTACACAGCTATTCATCAACTGTGTATTTAATAACATATTTTTTTAATTTCCACTTTTTTTTTTTTAGTGACTCTCATCTCTATCTCCCTCCAGAATGAAATTGATATTCTCAGAGAATCAGTTAAACTGGCCTAAATATTTAATGCTTTAATTCACTTATGGAATGGAATTTCTTTATAATCTCTACAAACTGATACATACTTCCCCCACTCATACACACGGCATGTACAAGCTGTCAGTGACCTGCATAGACTATTTCCGATACATGCAAATCTTATTTTTAAGGGGAGGTGGTTGTATAATTTGAATTTTTTCCTATTTCATCGTAATTTTCCTTTTTTTTTTTTTTTCATTATGTAGAAATATCATTGCTGCAACAACTTAAATTTGAGATTAGTAAAAAAAAAAATTGGGACAGAAATCTTGGGGAGAAAAAGTACCAGTACACTGTAGTTCACAACAGTGAATATATCTCAGCCATTTTTTAAAATAAATTCAAAACCTCTTTGTCTTTTTACTCCTAAAAGCACGTTCTGTAAAATGGTTATAGCATAATTTTGATATTCGTTTTCACAATGTTCAAATAAAGCATAGGCTACATCTTAAGAATAAATTTTAGAGATATTTTTTAAATGCAACAAAATAACAAATCTCTGATACACAGAAAAGTTTCATAATACCCTAAGAATGAGTGTTTCAAATATCATGCATGTAGCATCAAATAGTTCCGAAGATATAACGATATTAACTCTTTTGTGTGAGAATAAAACAAACAATTAAAGTTACCAGAAATTTCAATCAAAGTTCAGTGTAATTTAAAAACCCTGTGCATCAGAGCTTTAAAAATGACGGCTAAAAGTACCATAAATGTATTAAATTTAGTGTGATGAAAGTTTCAAACTTCAAAGATTATTTTAAAGCAAGAATTTTTCTTTTTAAAAATATACTGGTTTTTCGCCAAATTTTAACCATCCTTTCCCCTTGAAAACACCGTGCACCAGATCTTTAAAAATGGCAGCTAAAAGCGCTATAAATGTACATTAAATTTGTGCGATGAAAGTTTGAAATTTCAAAGATTATTTTAAAGCAAACCTTTCCTTTTTAAAAATTTACTGGTTTTCCACCACATTTTAACTATCCTTGCGCCTTGAAAATCATGTGCACCAGAGCTTTAAAATAGCTTTGCAGTAGCTGAAAAGGGCATAAATCCACATTAAAATTTACGTAATATATATATTTCTCACATATCGAAGTGTATTTTGCAACAAAATCATTTTTTAATTCAACGGTTTTCCACCATATTACAGCCATCCTCTCTCCTTAACATTCACTGTAGCATTTACAATGAATTTCCCTATTTTCTTTTTGTATTAAAATTTTCTTTTCTTATTGCTTGCCTATTTTTATTTAACAATTTTAATGACAAATACATATGTATTTATTTCCTTCTAGTTACTTATCCTGTATTATAAACCACAAAGTCATTAAATTGTGATATAAATATGGAATTTATTGGTGAAGCTATAAGAGATGAACATTTTCGCCATGTAATGGCATCTTCAGGTCTTGTACAATTAGTTAACACAAAATGAACACTTTCAGGAATATTTGGTTTTCTAAAAAAATACTCTCTTAAATATGAATATAAGCATGGATCAATAACACTAATGAGGATGTCATAAAATAAATAGTTGATTTACTTTCGATTACATTAAAACACAATTATTTTTCTTTCAATGACGAAGTATACCAACAAACTAAGGGATTAGCAATGGGTGATCCGATCTCAGGCCTTCTAGCCGAGATTTTTCTACAGGAATTGGAAAACAAACACGTTCCCAATTTCAAGACAGAATTCAATATACAATTTTATGCTCGATATGTTGATGATATATCGGTATTTTGTAACAATAACAATCTCCACCTGAAGATGATTTTTAAAAAGTCGAAAATATTTGTGGATATATAACCTTGTGATGTGAAAATTGTTTTCTGTATTAATTGATAAGTTGTTGAATGAAATTATAAAATAATTCATTATTAGAGAAGGATTTAATTAAATCATCAGCCCTCCAGCGAGGGTGACTACAAGGATCCTGAATACAGAGCAGTTATGATTTTTATTAATTAAAAAAAAAATACTAAATTTTAGATTTGGGATTCGCTTGTTGCCAGAATGTCATATTCACAAAATTATCTTTCTTGAAAATATAAATGATATTGAATGATATGTCTGAAATCTTAACCTCAATATGATTTTCAAATTTATCGAAACCAGTCAGGCAAAGAAACTTGGATACACGTAGTTGAACATTAAGGTGAAATTACATAAAACCAAAGCCAATCTTCGGTTCAACAAACAATGCCTTCAACATAAAGTGATCAATAATAATTCCATAGCTGCCAAGAAATTCAATTCTGTTGGCTCAAAAATTAAATTAAATTTCAAAATAGGAAAAAAGAAACACTCAGCAATAAATTATATACACTGCATTTACTCACAGCAAAATCAACTGGTATATATTGGGATAGCATACAAAAAAAAAAAAAGATAAAGTTAATCAATTGATGAAAACTAAATATGAAACTTTAAACAAGAAATTAGACACCCTTCTAACATCAAAATCGCAGCGAACTACATCATCAATTCAACTAATAGGTTAACCAACTTAAAAGACACTTCTCTTTCCCCATCAGAAATAGAAATCATTAACAGAGGCTACAATACATAACTACGAACCATGTGATGAAAATAAAATTCTCGACAATTTAATAATAGAGACAGAACATATTATACAAAGTAGCTCACATGAAAATAAAGAACACCTAAGATATCAAACTTCAAAAATAATTTCAGAGTATATTAAAGATCCCAAAACCAAACATCAAATACAAAAAGCTAAATCCGAACATAAGAAGGTCATCAAGCTAGAGAAAAAATTTAATCGAAATAATATCATTCATATTAAAGCTGATAAATCCGATTCTATTGTTCTAATGGGAAAAAAAAGAAGATTACGTTAACAAAACATCAGAATTTATCACTATAAATCAAATAACAGAACTTAAAGTGGATCCTACTGAACTCTATCAAAAACAAATAAAGCAGGCTATAAATCAGGAGTTGACCTAATTCCCCCGTCAAAATCCTACAGATATATAAGTAAAAACCCTAGTATCTCCATCTTGAAGACTACCCAAAACTCATAAAGCAAATTTATAAATGACACCTGTCGTTAATAGTATGCAGGCTCCAAATCACTAAATTAATAAATTCCTGTTACAGCTAAAAAAACACACACACACTTCCAATAGAAAATAAATGTACACTTCTGAATTCTCAACAACTTATTCAACAGTTAGGTGTGTTAAAAGTCAATAAACATGATAAAGTTAACTTATGAAGTCATAGGCGATAGTGAATTGGTGCAACATGATGTAAGCATAGCACTTGTAAGTCTTGTTTGTGTAGTATTACTGTGCACAACAAAATAGAAACATACTTTAAACAAAACAACATCACAGAACTCGAAAAAGATCCCACCACACAATATCACAACACAGTAAAAAGCACAATCAACAAAAGCAAACACGTAATACCGCAAAACATGAAACAACACTCAAACCAATCAAACCAGCAGCACCTAAACTCAATGCGCTACCCAAAATACACAAAGAAAACATCAGACCCCCAATCAACTACAAACAGGCACCAGCACACAAACTAGCCAAACACATGGACAAAATCATCACAAACAATATAAAATTCAGAAAACAGACAACAATGAAAAAACACTATAGACCTAGACAACAAAACAAAACAACAACACATACCACACAATGCAACACTAGCATCTTTCGATATCACTAACTTATACACTTACATACCAATACAAGATACATTACAGATACTAAAACAAATGCTCATAGACAACAATACACCACAAGAATACATCGAAGAAATCATCCAAATCACAGACATCATAACAAAGCAAAACTATTTCACACACAACAACAAATACTACACCCAAACAGAAGGATTGCCAATGGGATCACCCATATCTAGCATACTAGCAGAGATATTTTTACACAATATAGAACAAACATACATACTCAACAATGAACACAACAAATATGCAGACAACATAATATACTGGCACAGGTACGTAGACGACATACTCATACTATACAAAGGAAACAAAAGACAAATACACAAACTACACCAATACATAAACAAATTACACTCAAAACTTCAATACACACTGGAACTTGAAAATAACAACTCCATAAATTTCCTAGACATCACCATAACAAAAATTGACAACAAACACACCTTCAAAATAAACAGAAAACCAACCACCATCACCACACACATACACAACACATCTAACCACCCCATACAACACAAACATGCTGCATTCAGGACAATGGTACACAGATTACTCAACATACCCATGAGCCAACAACACTACAATGAAGAAGTGAACACAATCAAACACATAGCACAAGAAAATGGTTACAATCCAAACACAATAGACAACATCATAAGAAAAACAAAACAAAAAGTTAACAAACACAAAAACACGCAAAACAAAACACAAACACAAGAACACAAGAAATACATCACACTAACATATGAAAACAAAAGCACACAAAAGATCGCATCTTCATTCAGAAAGCAGAAATACAACATAGCATACAGAACAGAAAACACACTACAAAGACATCTCAACACACAAAAAGCACAAACAAATAAATACGACCACACAAGTGTAAACAAACTCACATGTAATAGTTGCGACAAGTTCTACATTGGACAGACAGGCAGATCATTCTAAACACGCTACAAAGAACACATTAAAGCAATAACCAGAGGACACAATACATCTACATACGCCGATCACATAAACAATGCTAATCATACATACAATAACATAAATGCGGACAAGGAAATCCTACACATACAACCCAAGAACCAAAAACTCAACACACTAGAACAATACGAAATATACAAACACACCCCGATCAAATTCTCAACACACAGATCAATTTCAGTACACACACACTATTTGACTCCACTTTTCAACACTTTTCAACAATCAAACGCACCCACACAACAGGCAGAGAAGTTTTAGATGACGCCGAGATCTAGTAGGCTCTGAGGATGGTGTGATGAAGCACCGAAACAGCTATAAGCCGCACAGACTTACATAATTAACACGAGTAAGTCCGCTAGTTAATCAATTACTTAAATTTCATTAATAGTCCATCATTCAATTAATGTCTTGACCATATTTTCCTAAAAACTGGAAATAACATAAATTTTATACTAGAGTTTACGCAAGTGCAATAACAGATCATTATATGATTTTTGCATTGTTGTCAATCAGTAATAAAAGTATCAGCAGAAAAGCCACTGAACCTTCGGACAATTATAAGCTAATTATAAACCATAAAAGCTTAATATATCATATTAATAATATGACTTGGAAATCTATATTCTACAATGAAGTCCTTACTTGCAAATATTCTAATCTTGTCCCTCTCAAATTCTCAAGTACAAAAAAATTAAAACTTGGATTACCATAGGTACCGGTATTGTTAAATCAATACTATCTAGAGATAAGCTAGCTAAACAAGTTAAACGTTACCCACAAAACATTGTTTTATTAAATTATTACAGAAAATATAGAAATATTCTCACTAATGTAATAAGGAATCAGAGAATCAAATATTATTCTGAAAAATTTGACAAAAATAAAAATAATCCAAAGCAATTTTGGCAGACCATAAACGAAGCTACTGACAGCCAATGTAATAAAAATACTATATTAAAGACAATTATAAGTCGAAATGGAATAAAAATTGAAAATAAGGAAACTATTGCAAACGAATTTAACAATCATTTTACTAATGTAGGTCATGACATCGTATATTCTAATATAAAAAAGAAAGTATTTAATACTCATCACTATAAGCTTACTTATAATAAAAGTTTATCATCTATGTTTATGTTTCCTGTAAATGAATGTGAAATCGTTAATATTGCAAATATTTAAAAAATAATGTTGCTCCTGGTATTGATGGTATTACAACAAATACCCAGAAACTTATTATCGAAGCTATTTCTAAACCACTTGCCTTTATATTTAATTGGGGCATATCTCAAGATGTATTTCCCTCAGCCCTAAAACATGCTGTGGTGATACCAATTCACAAGTCTGGTGACAAATGTAATCTTAATAATTACAGACCCATTTCATTATTACCCAGTCTCTCTAAAAAGTATTTGAAAATTGTATAAAAACACTGTTAACACAATTTTTAGAAAAAAAAAAATAAAACACTAAATGATAATCAATTTGGTTTCAGAAAAATTTGTGCACTGATGATGCTATTATGGCCGTTACTTAAAAAATAATTCAACAATTAGATGTAGGAAATAAATGGCTAGGAATTTTTTTAGACTTACAAAAAGTTTTCGATACAGTCAATTACAATATACTTTTAATAAAATGGATAGATTGGGAATTAATGATCACCTTAGTGAATTACGTAACATTAGTATAGGTGTATTTCAGGAGATGATATTAGGTCCTGTTTTGTTTTTAATATATATCAACGATTTACTTAAAATTGACATTGAGAAATATTCTGGTACTCTGTATTCTTATGCTGATGATACTGTGGTTATATTTAGCAGTTCGAGTTGGAATGAAACTTATCAAAATTCTAACAGTAGTATTAACATTATTAAAGAATGGCTGGATGCTCACTTATTTTCTTTGAACATTTCTAAAACAAAATTAATACCATTTTCATTAACATCACATGGCCTTGAAGAACTAAACATAAATAATAATAGAAACATAACAATACATGATTGTAACCTACCTACTTGCTCATGTAATGCTTTGAGTATATCCTCACAAGTTAAATATTTAGGCATTATTATTGACCAATATTTAAAATGGGACAAGCATATCTCATTCCTATATAACAGATTGTGTAAAACAATCCAAAAATTTTCCATTCTACATTCTTATTTACTTATTTATGTTCTGCATACTGTGTACTTAGCTCTGTTTCAATCAATAATTCAGTATGGTATATTAGGTTGGGAAGAAATGTCAAAATCCACTATCCATCCTTTAAATTTACTCCAAAAGAAGAATTATCAAAATTTGTCGATATAAAACTTTTGATTACCCAACGAAATTAATTTTTCAGGAATTTGGTGTATCAAATCGAGAACAAATTTATAAACAAATATTGCTGATTTACTTCCATAAAAATCACAAATTTAAATTCGATCCTCATGAATACCATACGAGACAAAACTATAGTTTCTTCTAAACACCCCCAAATGCTACATAAGTACTGGATTAAAACACAGCAGAAATTTTAGATCCAGAATTTATAATGCATTAATTAGAGCTTATCCTGAACTAAGTACACTGAACACACATAGATTTAGGAAACAAATTAGATTAATTATTTAATTGTTTGGTCTTTTATTAAGCTGTACGAGTTTAAAATTGTAATCTAATACTCGTGTATTTCGTATTTTCTATATTCGTGTATGTTGTTACATGGTCTGTAATTTACTATATATTAATATTATTGTGCTGAATTAACACTATTCAATTTTATATAAGTAGACTGAACTGCACCCGAGCACGAGCTTCTGCTCTTTCAGGCTGCAATGCCTAATGTAGTGTAAACCTAGTGTAGTACATAAATAAATTTAAATAAAAATTCTTATTCCCACAAAATTTGTAAATACAGGTTTTTAGTCGATCATTTAATAAACACACCTCTTAATAACCAAGCCTACTTAACAAAATACAAATACATAATACAATTAGCTATTGAGAATGGTTTTAATAAAAAAAGATTCAGAACTTCATCCAAAACAGAATTAGAAAATTAAAAAATAAGACACCCATCACCTTACAACACACCCATCACCTTACAACGTACAGAATCCAAAAAAGTCAAAATCTGGAACTCTATAACCTACATGGAGGAAATTAATAATCAACTATCTGCCTTTTCAAGAAAGAAAATATAAACATTACTTATAAAAGTAACAATAAATTAAACAGTATAATGCCCAATAAAATCGGGAAAATTAACAAACATTTACATAGTGGAGTTTATAAATTAAATTTCACTAACTGCAATATGAAATACATTGGCCAAACAAAAAGGAATTTTCATGCTAGGTACAAGGAACATGAATCCGATTTCATTCACAATAGAAATAAATCAAAATTTGCCACTTACTTAATTAACACAGGTCATGAACTTAATAGTATTCACAACACATTGCAAATCTTAAAAACAGTGAATAATCCATATTTAATTAATACAGCTGAGGAATATTTTATAGCCAGGCATTATAATCAAAACATACAATTGCTAAATGAATAAATTCCTGATTTCCAAAATCCCCCATATAACCATTTATAGAGCAGTTTTGTCTGGCTTCTCGATAAAACTCCCCTCTCCCTTCCTACCCACATTCCACAGTGTGTACACGATCAGTCACAAGCTTTGTAACGCTTCGATGAGATGACCTCAACGTCTGATTCTGCATCCTCCTCTGAACATCATAAGTATTAATAAAAATGCATAACTCTTACTTTTCTAATTATTGTTTCATAAAATTACTTTTTGGTTAATTTCAGATGTCATGCACACCTTATTGATTCAAGTGACTGATTAATAAATTTACAGAACACCAATAATTGTAACCTTTCGTATGAACATGGTATCACTAATGGCTTTAAAAAAATTTTAAAATTTAATTATTAATAGATACATACAATTTTATGATTGAAACTTGTTATATAACATCAAGAGATTCAAGTAGTGTGTTCATCACTTTGTATGACTGTTGGTTTGAAAACTTTACAGAATGGTTTATCATATTGAAATGATTTAGAACCACATTTTATATCACATTCTTTTTAAACAGTTTTGATTTTTATTTATAATATGTGTGTTTGTATTATTTTCTTGCATGTCACGTACAGTTTCCCTAGAAAAGGATGAGACGATTGAATATTCCTAAGTCTCAGATGTAAGACACTGCGCATGATCGGAGACCAGAGCACTGATACACAAGATAACGAATATTGAGTTACTTAAATTCAGGCTATTTGGTTTGTTACTAGCATCGTTCCGAAATTCACTTCAAAAACTACAAAAAATATGATAATATTACGTAAATAAAAGATAAATATATACATAAATCGTGTAGTTAAATCGATGATGGACCTTCATGACTAGATCGACACTCCGCACAGAAAGGAAAGCCTTCATGTCGTTGCAATAGCTCAGATGCTAAGACTTCCGCGTGTTGTGTAGAAGAGAGTGAGTTCGATTCTTAGTCTACATCAACGATTTTTTTTTTGTCTAAATAACGTTGAAATAGCTAAGTAACGTTGAAATAGAGTTTTACAAAGTCCTCAGATTAAGTGTTAATGATCACAGACAATACAAAATTACAAGTTATAATATTATAAACGTTAATCTAATGAATGCATTTATATATACACATATACAATGTAAATGCATACATATTAAAAACTAACAATTAAAATGAAACTAAAAAATATTCCTAAGACACACAGACAAACTTTTACAAAGGTTTAGAGTCCTTAGGCTATGTCATTTGTTGAGTAATTATTACAATATTTTATTAGTAGCTTTCCTAAATGTGTAATAAATGCACTTGCACAAAACAATTTTCGTTAAAAGTGTGGCTTTGGATTATTTCATTCTCACCCCTTCAGTTGATTTTAACTATTTTATCTACGTGTTTGCAATAGTGTTTAATTTAATGTGCTTTCAACTTTATTCATGTTATGATTGAATGAAAAAGCACTGTTGCAGTTATTGACTAATTATATATATTAATACTAATTATTAAATGCATCTGTTAAGTAACTAATTGCAGTATCTTTTGCAAAATATTGAATGTTTAAGTTGTCAATAATATTTCTGTACTATATACTATAAGACGTTAAAAGAATTTGCAATAGATTTGGGATCCTCTACTTTATATTCACTGGTTTCAATGAAAAAAATATTTTCTTTCTTAGGATATCTACAAGTTCAACTTTAATAATATTCCGAATAGCTTTAATTGCATTATCTGAATTTTATACTTTTCTATTCAAATGTATTATATTTCCCTCTTTCATAATTGAAAAAGAGAAGGATAGCCACCTATGCCCACTGATGCCATCGAAATCGAGACGAATTGTGGGATCAAGTTGTTGACACCTGGGAAGATCTCGCCGGGGATTAGAACTTATTCCACAATCTCGTGACATCCATGCCGGACTGACTTAGAGCTGTAATAGAAGCTGCTGGCATGTGGACAAGATTTTAAGTTAACAGGTCTCTTTTTGTTTCTTATGATTTTTGTTTGAGGAAGAATACTTTTAACTTCCAAGTAAGATTTATTTTTTTTGACGAGGTTCAGCCCACTTGTAAGACCCAGAAATTGGGCATAAATTATTCATATTTTTCGACAAATTAGACAGTCGAGGAACTCTGAAGAAATTAATTACACCTCAATAAAAAAAAAGTTTTACCTGGGATCGAACACGAGATGTTTCGGTTAAGCAGTGGAACCGACACGCTACTATATGAACTACCGAGACAAGATAGTGACAGTAGCAGTCTAGAATGTAGATCCCATAGCAGGCATTTGCCATTCAGTACAGAGAAGCAATGATATTTTGTGACCCGAGCTATGTTGTGAAATCGTGGCCTTAAATGGCTATCTTCTTTGTGATCCTTATTCTGGTCCTTGTAACAATTCTTTTTATATTTGTCATGAAACTTATCGTTATGTCGATATCGAGAAACCACGCTATAGAACTTTAACTTCCGACGACCAAGAGTCGTCTCATTCCTTTTAAGGGTAACTGTACCTGTTCAATATTTGTCAATTTATGTCTCTCCACCTGAAGATGATTTTTAAAAATAGAAAATATTTGTGGATATATAATGTTATGGTGTGAAATAACAGAAAATTGTTTTCTGTATTATTAGGTTAGATAAGTTGTTGGCTGAAATTATAAAATAATTCATATATAATTTCGAGGGAAAAATTGTTCCGGAGCCGGGTATCGAGCCCGGGACCTTTGGTTTAACGTACCAACGCTCTACCACTGAGCTACCCGGGAACTCTAACCGACACCGATCCAATTTTTCCCTCTATATCCACAGACCTCAAAGTGGGCTGACAACCGTCAAGCAACCAACTTCGAGTGCACACTGACTCCGTGTGACTTAAATTGTGGTTTTCTGTTAACGAACAGTGACGTGTATTATGCAAATCAAGATTTCAGGTAGAACTCCCTGTAAAGTTGATTTGAATAATTTCGAGGGAAAAATTGTTCCGGAGCCGGGTATCGAACCCGGGACCTTTGGTTTAACGTACCAACGCTCTACCACTGAGCTACCCGGGAACTCTAACCGACACCGATCCAATTTTTCCCTCTATATCCACAGACCTCAAAATGGGCTGACAACCGTCAAGCAACCAACTTCGAGTGCACACTGACTCCGTGTGACTTAAATTGTGGTTTTCTGTTAACGAACAGTGACGTGTATTATTCAAATCAACTTTACAGGGAGTTATACCTGAAATCTTGATTTGCAATTCATATATACTTTAAACTTGTCTGAAATCTTAACCTCAATATGACTTTCAAAAAAGCTATTGTTAACAGGATCCGCAAATGGAAAAATAAGTTTAAAACTAAAACCAACATAGGTATCACATTAACCCAAATTGGACAAAAAAAAACTGTAAACAATGACCTTTTTTTGGTAATATCTCACACAAGCTACGTAATTTCTTTGAAAAAGAAAAAAATCAATATTACTTTCAGGACAAATAATAAACTAAAAAAAATATTATTCCTAATAAAATACTACATCGAAACAATCTAGACAAAAGCGGAATATATAATTTGTAAAAATTGTTGTAGTAAATACATAGATCAAACCAAAAGGAATTTCAGAACCTGTTACAATGAGCATAAAGCAAATTTTTAAAACATAACAGGAATAAATCCAAGTTTGCGAACATTTAACTAATAACAATCACGAACTCATGAACATATAATAAATACCGGTACCTTACAAGTTCTTAGAACAATTAATAATAATAAATACATAAGCATAGCAGAAGAGAACTACATTGCAAAACATTAAAATAAATAATAATACACATTTAACTAACGAACAATTATCCAACTTAAATACCTAATCCTCTATACAAAATCGTAATAAAATAAATTCTTGGATTGATCCAGTACTTCTGCCAGGTAACCTACATAGTTTTCTTCATGCCAATCACTTTTTGTAAAGGTCAGTCGTGTTCTGCTATGTTACTTGAAGGTTGGTGACCCTCCCCCCAACAACTTCCATGTAAGTATTACATCGAACAGCATTCTTCATACATCACCTTTCACGGTTCATGTATTCATACTTAAATTTTTCTAAAAATCTTCCCTTATTGTGGTTGCAGGATTTCTCCTCAAATTTATCATCCAAAATGAAACAACACGATCACGTTACGTAACACAGCATGTACAACCAGATTGCATATTGATGAAGATACTCAGGATATTTATATTATACACTGTGTACCTTAGTTTTAAATTATGTTAACTGTTTTGAGTAGGCCTAACCATTAAAAGTGTTCTACGCACTTATGACATATACACTGTTACTATCAAGAAAATCCTTTATTAGTTTTTGCATTTAACCATGGCATCATATTTTATAATACGGACTTTGGTTATTCTCTATAACCTATTGATGTTACATTTGTAACACACATTTTAACAATCCAATAGTTAAATTTTCATTGTGGTTGTTTTATTGATCCATGCTTATATGTATATTTAAAAGAATATTTTTTAGAAAACCAGATATTCCTGAAAGTGTTCATTTTGTGTTAACTAATTGTATGAGATCTTGTAGCTTCACTAATAATAAATTCCATATTTATGTTGTAATGACTTCATGGTTTATAATAAAAAATAAGTAATTAGAGGGAAAGTGAGCAAATGCTGGGTAACTATCGGTGCCGGACTCCAGACTCATTTCATTGGCATTATCACCTTCACCTCATTTAGATACTAAATAACCTATGATGTTGATACAGAATCGCAAAATAACCTACTGAAAAGATATAAAATAAATGGAAAATGTGACCACAATGCTTAATTGTCGCCACATTGCACAGTGTTTCCAAGAGACTCAAAAGCTGGCCAAAAATATTTTTTCCACTTTTAGTTTTATGGTGTTTACAATATACCCCAACTATCTCCAAGGTCTGGCGGTCATAAAACAGCCACCCTCGTAGCAGGTCTAATTCTATGCAGTTGTATTCGAACCTTTCAAGCAAGTGCATGAAGTGTCGTTTTTGCTGTGTTGTAGCTGTGTGTTTTTCAATCAGAATTTCAGTTACCGGTATTATTTTTTGTGCTTCTATGGTTGATTTTCAAGTAAGTGTTATTATAGATTCTTAGAGTTATGTTTTTGAATTAAGAGTACGTTGTTATTATTATAATGATTAAGTATATTATGCTTGGCTAAGGACATGTAACCATATTATGTAAAAAAAAAAAGGTATCCCTGTAACATGCCATGAAGGCACTTTGGGGACATGGAGGTAGAGCCCCATGCTTTCCAAGACCTCGGCACTAGAATGAGGTGGTGTGGTCGGCACCACGCTCTGACCACCTTTTACCCCCGGGAAAGACCCAGTACTCAATTTTATAGGAGGCTGAGTGAACTTTGGGACCATTCTGAAAGTTTGGCAACGAGAAAAAAATCCTGTCACCACCTGGGATCGAACCCCGGACCTTCCAGTCCGTAACCAGTTGCTCTACCAACTGAGCTACCCGGCCGCCAACCATATTATGTACAATTTTATTTTGTGATTCCTTAAGTTCGGTCTTTATGCAGACTAACAAAAATTGCCTCACGTTGCCCCGTGTTATTTCCTTGACCAATGTGTAGTCTGACATGTTTACTTAATGATCTCGAAAGGTAAAACTACCCATACTTGCCCCTTTTGATAAGATTTAGATAAATATATTTATTGGTGTATTTCAAATTAATCGTCTAAAATACAAATATTCTCAGTATTAGTTAATTTCTTCTCTAAAGCAAAACTATCAAATAGTTAGAAAAGTTAAAAGTAACAAATTTTTCGTCATTTATTTTGGTTTCAGAATGGAGTACCATTGCAAAAGGAAGGAATTGTTAGATGATATATAGAAGGAAAAAAGTGGTAGTGAAAAACAAAAAGACGTAGTATTGCAGTTTCTTATTACAAAAATCGGTATAGAAGACTCCTACGATCAAATTAAATTGTTAGAAAGACATTTTTCCCGTTTTTTCAGTAATTTGCTTTGCAGACTCGATAAATCGAACAGGATGAGTGATACATTTTTTAAAAACAATGAGCAGTGGTTAGATTAAGAGTTTTATGTGGTTTAAATGTTGTGAAACCTACTCTACAGAAAAGAAGAAGACCAAAGGCAGAGTTTGGGGGGAACAATAGTAGGTCTCAGCGTAGAAAAATTGAAAATTGTAAGAAAATCAGCAGAAAGTGCGGAAAGTTTAACATTTGCTGCAAAAATGAAGTATCGCGAGTCTGGCAGTGAAGACCATGCTAGGCTTTTAGAGGAGATGAATAAAACGTCTACTAGAGCTTTCAAAATTAGAAAAAGCTGGACGTTGGCATCAACTAGCAACTCTGTTACAAGATGCTATGATGAAGAAGAAGCATTGGCGCTTTTCCTGGAGGCAGATTTTACAACACACCAGTACAATATGATGAGATGAGGTGCCAAAGATCAAAATGCAGATATATATATCCATCATATAAAAGGATTTTAAATGTAAAGAAAAGTTATCCTGAATCTGTAATGGTCACAGAATTCCTTACAGAAGTAAAACTTCACGATCTATTGAATCATACTGCTAGCCGAATTCTGAGGTCACAAGAACCAGTAATTGAGAATACGAAAGACGAAAAACTGTGTATGACATTATTTTCAAAGTGGGGCTGTGATGGCAGTAGACGACATTCGCTCTACAAACAAAAGGCGGAGGGATTTTCTGACTCTGATATATTCTTCACGTCTATGGTTCCCTTGCAGCTTTATTCTTCAAACGAAAATGAAGAAAAAATTATTACTGATTGGCAAAATCGTCGACCGTCTTCTACATTGTACTGTCGCCCCATATGGGTACAATTTCTAAAAGAGACTGCCAAACTTTCTAAGGAAGAAGTAGCTTACATTGAAGAACAGATATGTGCTCTCAGTTCCAATCACATTAATTTATTTGGAAAAGAGCTAGAAATTAACCATGAAATTGTACTAACCATGATAGATGGCAAAATTTATAACGCTGTGATGTCAACTTTATCAATCCAAAGGTGTTACATCTGCAGGGCAACACCGAAAGAAATGAAATGGCATAGGCAAGAAGAAAATTGACACATCTACTTTTAAATTTGGCTTGTCAGCTTTGCATGGCTGGCATCTTTCCTACTGTTTAGCATTTCAAGTTTGGCAAGTGAGAGGCAAGAAGTTGAAAGAAGGTGTGGCCACTTGCAAGAAAGAAATCCAAAGTAAATTCCATTCTGAATTAGGGCTCTTGGTAGACCAACCCAAGACAGGAGGAAGCTGAAACACAAATGATGGCAACACTGCCAGACGATTTTGTGATAATGAAGGAGTAAGTGCACAAATAACTGACATTGACAGGAATCCCATCCACAGATGTGTAATTATATTTAAAACTATATCCTGTGGATTTGAAATAAACACAAATGAATTTTAAAAAATGCAAGAGAGACTGCCAGATTATTTGTCTCACTGTACTCTTGGTATGTCCCATGCCATGGCGTCGTGGTCTAAGGCATCCTGCCTAGGACCCGCATTATGAAATGCGCGCTGGTTCGAGTCCTCATGGGGGAAGAATTTTTCTCATGAAATGGGACCAGTGCCCAGCCCACCCGGCATCGTGATGTACGATAGGTAGCGAAATTCAGTTGCGAAAGCCACCTATAACGGCTGGGGGGATCATCGTGCTAACCACACCTCTGCTTCGGCATGTGGGCGTGAGGCCAGCAGCCAGCTGGTCGCTCTAGGTCCTTCATGGGCTGTAGCACCAAGGATAATAATAATAATAATAATAATAATAATAATAATAATTATTATTATTATTATTATTATTATTATTATTATCATTATATACTTTTGGTCACTGTACATAAAATACTCATTCATGGTTCTGCTATTATTTCCGAGGCATTACTTCCAATTGGACAAATGTCGGAAGAAGCCCAAGAAGCAAGGAATAAACATCTTAAGCAATTTCGTGAATATCATGTCAGAAATATTTCAAGAGAGGCCACTAATTGGGATGTATTCAATCCACTCCTTGCCACCTCTGATCCTTTTATAACATCCCTCCGCCAACAGTACCGAACAAAAGACAAAAAAAGGATCCTACCTGTGGAAGTCATAAACCTATTGAGTTCTGAAACAAACAAGGGATGCCTCATAAGTAGGCCTACTACAAGCACAGTAACAACTTTTGGAGAGGAGGACAATACCAATACTAGTGACAGTGATCAATGAACATTCTTTACCCTATTAAAGTGTTTCTAAAACTGTATTGTGTGCGTGCTCACTTAGATTTCTTATTTATTAAGTGCCCCATAATAAATATAACAAACAGTGAAGTTACTTTAATATGTGACAACCACTAAAAAGTTACTATTAAACAGTCATGAACATAATCGTACAATGTTTCTAACACATAAGGCACATATTAACTCACTGAACACTAATAATTAGCGATCGGAAGTTTAGGAAAATGCCTATTTTGTTAATGTACGTATTTTAAGGCTGTTAATTTATGTATACGAATCACGAAAAATTAAATCTTGTGGTGAAGTTTTATATTGCCTATATTTGCCTTTTTTTACAGTTTGTGCCTTTTTTGTTTTTATTTTTGTTCTTTTTTTCCCCTTTTCTGTATAGGGATATATAGTTAACAGCACTCATTATTAATTTTTTTTCCATGAAACTGAAAAAAACTGATAGTATACAAAGATTTGTAATGGAATTCTTAAGACCCTCTACCTAACTAGCCCCATCATTCATACCGACAGTCACTGTCTTGAGTTCAGATAACGGTTTACTTTATTATCTACCCTTCTCCTGCATAACATAGACGACGTATCTGCTTGAAGCACACAGTCTAGGATTATCTTTGTATTTAGAGAGAAGTTATCTGACACTCCCCTGCCCCCTGAGCCTATTGTTACGAAGTGAGGGACATGGTTGAGAGCAGTAAAATACTATGCGAATAACTTTGAACAAATAGCACTAATTGTTAAGGAATTTTCAGAGAATGATTCTCTGTCAATCAAAGAAGCTCAATGTGTGTTTCAAGAAAAAGGACTTAAAGAAGACTTAGCATATATTGATGCATATTTTACTTTTGTAGCAGATACCATTCAACAACTGGAATCCAGCAGTCTGTCATTTTGTGAATCCACGTCTCTGTTATTGAATGCAAAGAAAGATTATGTGTAGCTCCTGGCAAATATGCTGCTCAAATATATGCGAAGCTAAAAAGTTTTTTTTCAAGAAATCCTGGATATGAAACCATTAATTCTGTGTATAAAGTTCTAAGTGGGACCAATGGTCAGCTTCCTAAGGGGTTTAACGTTCCAGTCACTTCAGTGCATGTTGAGAGATCCTTTTCAGCATATAAACAGATTCTGTCCAATGTACATCACAAGAGCAAGTGTTTTAATCTTGAGAAGTTATTTGTTGTGTACTGTCATTCAAATTATGAACATGAAGACGAATAAGTGCACACTAAATTAAACATTCCGTAGGACAAATACCACTTATCTAATTTCTTTTAAGTGGTCATGCAGTGTTATGTTAATTTGCTGTGTATACCTACATAAAGAACGAAAAAGCGAATACTGGCATTTAATTAAAACATCGAGTAAGGAAATAGTCCAAATTAATTATTGAATATGGAATAAATGTTCAGTGATTAATTTTCCCTACATTTTTATTTCCAGTGTCTTTTAGGTGTCTGGAATACAATTTTTAGTGCCTTTTAAGGAGCCTAAAATACCATCTTTCAGTGCTTTTTTAATAACTTAAAACACCAATTTTTAGTGTCTTAGCTTCCGATCCCTACTAATAATATATAAAGTGTTAAATTAAGCGCCTTTATTATGGACGAAGAAAACTGGGCCTAACACTTCACTGTTCAAGTATAGGCTACCCAGGGGGACACGAGCCATCAATTCAGAAACACTGTCCCAAGGCAAGCAAGTAGACCTGATATATTGTTAATATATTATCTTTCACTGTGCATTGGGTGGAAACAAGGGACGGAGCATGAGATTCAGACATATTTTTAGCACATAAAGAAAAAGGCCGCCAAACAAAATGAAAGTTTTAATAGTTGGTAACATTAAGGACAGCACATAATGTGAAATTACTCTAACAGAATTGCTTAACTATGAACAAATGGTGAGGGAAACATAGGTAGGAAAACGCAGAGCGCGATCTATCTGAAAATGGCCCTTTAAGACATAAAATTGGTAACTACTTACGCCTAAAAAGACGACGAATCATCCCATGAAATACATTTCTTAAAGAGGGCCAGCGGCAACCCAACATTCTTCTTTCCTCATCTTCTTCTGCCGGTAGATGGGCTGGCATGAGAGCAGGCATGGCAGCTAGGACGGCAGCTAGGATGGGGCCTGGCATGGGAGCTGGCATGAGAGCAGGCATGGCAGCTCGGACGGCAGCTAGGATGGGGCCTGGCATGGGAGCAGGCATGGCAGCTCGCTCGGCAGCTAAGATGGGGCCTGGCATGGGGGTGGGATTGGGGCTGGCATGGTGGCTGGCATGGTGGCCGGCGGCTGGCATGGGAGCTGACATGCGAGCTGGCATGGGATCCGACATGGGGGCTAGCATGAGATATGGCAAGGGATCCGGCATGAGGACTGGCATGGGGGCTGGTATGGTAGCTAGCGTGTCAGCTGGAATGGGAGCTGGCATGGGACCTCGCATGACATCTAAGGCACCTATACAGGTACTTATCCTGGCACGAAGCATGGCAAATTGAATGTCAACTGGCAGGGTGGCTGGCATGGGACCTGGCAGAGGGGCTGGCATGCGACCTGCCATGGGAGCTGGCATGGGGGCTGGCATGGGAGCTGGCAGGGGGGCTGGCAGGGGGCGTGGCAGGGGACTTCGCATGACACCTAAGGCACTTGTACAGTCACTTATCCTGGCACGAAGCATGGCAAATTGAATGTCAAATGGCAGAGTGGATGGAATGGGACGTGGCAGGGGGGCTGGAATGGGACCTCGCATGACATCTAAGGCACTTATACAGTCACTTATCCTGGCAGGAAGCATGGCAAATTGAATGTCAAGTGGCAGAGTGGCTGGAATGGGACGTGGCAGGGGGGCTGGCATGCGACCTGGCATGGGGGCTGCCATGGGAGCTGGCAGGGGGGCTGGCATGGGGCGTGGCAGGGGGCGTGGCATGGGACCTCGCATGACACCTAAGGCACTTATACAGTCACTTATCCTGGCACGAAGCATGGCAAATTGAATGTCAAATGGCAGAGTGGATGGAATGGGACGTGGCAGGGGGGCTGGAATGGGACCTCGCATGATATCTAAGGCACTTATACTGTCACTTATCCTGGCACAAAGCATGGCAAATAGAATGTCAAGTGGCAGAGTGGCTGGAATGGGACGTGGCAGGGGGGCTGGCATGGGGGCTGGCATGCGACCTGGCATGGGGACTGCCATGGGAGCTGGCAGGGGGGCTGGCATGGGACCTGGCAGGGGGCGTGGCATGGGACCTCCCATGACATCTAAGGCATTTATACAGTCACTTATCCTGGCACGAAGCATGGCAAATTGAATGTCAAATGGCAGAGTGGCTGGAATGGGACGTGGCAGGGGGGCTGGAATGGGACCACGCATTACATCTAAGGCACTTATACAGTCACTTATCCTGGCACGAAGCATGGAAAATTGAATGGCAAGTGGCAGAGTCGCTGGAATGGGACGTGGCAGGGGAGCTGGCATGGGGGCTGGCATAGGAGCTGGCATGGGGGCTAGCATGGCAGCTGGCATGGGGGAGGGATTGGAGCTGGCATGGGGGCTCCAATGAGGGTTGGCATGGCAGCTAGCATGATAGCTGCCATGGGAGCTGGCGGCTGGCATGGCAGCTGGGACGGGGGCTGGCATGGGATCCGGCATGTGGCGTGGCATGGGAGCTGCCAAGGGATCCGGCCTGGGAGATGACATGGGACCTTGCATGACATCTAAGGCACCTATACAGACACTTATCCTGGCACGAAGCATGGCAAATTGAATGTCAACTGGCAGAGTGGCTGGCATGGGACCTGGCAGGGGGGTTTCCATGAAAGCAGGCATGGCAGCTCGCACGGCAGTTAGCATGGGGCCTGGCATGGGGGCTGGCATGGCAGCTGGCATGGTGGCTGACATGGCAGCTGGCATGGCGGTGGGATTGGGGCCGGCATTGCAGCTGGCATGGGAGCTGGCATGGGGGCTGGAATGGCGGCTGGCATGGCGGCTGCCATGGGAGCAGGTGGCTGGCATGGGATCCGGCATGTGGGCTTGCATGGGAGTTGCTAAGGGATCCGGTATGGGGGCTGGCATGGGACCTCGCATGACACCCAAGGCACTTATACAGTCACTTATCCTGGCACGAAGCATGGGAAATTGAATGTCAAGTGGCAGAGTGGCTGGAATGGGACGTGGCAGGGGGGCTGGAATGGGACCTCGTATGACATCTAAGGCACCTATACAGACACTTATCCTGGCACGAAGCATGGCAAATTGAATGTCAACTGGCAGGGTGGCTGGCATGGGGGCCGGCATAGGAGCTGGCATGGGGGCTGGCGTGGGATCTGACATGAAAGCTGGCATGGGATCTGCCATGGGAACTGGCATGTGGGCTGGCATGGTAGCTGACACGGCAGTTAGGATCGAGGCTTGCATGTTAACTAGAACGGCGGCTGGTATGTCAGCTGGCATGGCATCCCGCATGGTTGGTGGTATGTTATCTAGCATGACACCTAGTATGGCAGGTGGCATGTCAGCTGGCATGGCAGTTAGCATGGCAGGTGGCATGTCAGCTGGAATGGGAGCTGACATGGGCCCTATCATTACATCTAAGGCACCTATACAGGGACTTATCCTGGCATATAGCATGACAATTTGAATGTCAACTTGCAGGGGGGCTGGCATGGAACCTGGCAGGGGGTCTGGCATGGGAGCTGGCATGGTGTCTGACATGAGCTCTAGTATGGTACCTGACATGAAATCGCTGGCATGAGAGCTCGCATGAGACCTTGCAAGGGATCTGGCATGGGTCCTCGCAATATATCTGGCATGGGAGCTGGTAATGGGACGTGGCATGGAATCAGGCATGGGAACTGCCAGGGGATCGCTGGCATGGGAACTGGCAATAGGAGCTGGTATGGGATCTGACGTGGGAGCTGATAAGGGATCTACCTTGGGATCACTGACAAGAGAGCCGGAAATAAGTGCTTGCATTGGATCTCGCATGGGAGATTGCAAGGAATCTGACATGGGAGCTGGCACAGGTGTGCTGGCATGGCATCTGGCAAGGGATTTCGCATGGGAGCTCGCATGAGACATTGTAAGGGACCTGGCATTGAAGCTGTCATGCGAACTAACATCGGTGACATGGGGACTAGCATGGGATCTAGCAGTGGGAGCTTGCATGGCAGCTAATATGGGATGTGGTATGGAAGCTAGCAAGGAATCTGGAATGGGATCTCGCATGGGAGCAATGGCACATCTGGAATGGGAGCTGGCAATGGGATCTGATATGGGAGCTGGCATGGGTGATGTGGGAGGTGGCATGGGTGGTATGGGAGTTGGCCTGGCTTTCGAGAACCCTGCAACATATAAATAAACTTGATCGTTAAGCATGTGTCATTGCATTCACTGGCTTTCAGTGATAACATTAATAGGGCCACGATTCGTATGCAATTGCATAGTTTTACTGTCCATTTGGAAGTCATACAAAATCATATTATACACATTTTGAACTACTGTAATGACGAATATTCCAAATTAATTGTGCATATTTTTGCATATTTCAGGCGTTCTTGTACATGATAGACTAATGAGCAAGCAATACTTTTAGTATTTTGTGGCACAAAGCCCCAAATTCGCATATTTTGTAAAAAAATATTCTGAATTGTTTATCACATATTATTTTTATCTTAACTGTACTCGGTGGCGGGAAATTCCTTGAATATGCAATGTGGGTGTGGAAAAATCAAAACAACCACACTATGCTTTTGTTACTGCACAACAAGAAGCATTCCCAAACACCTCTACCTACCTGAATTAATCATCATCATCAGCAGCTATACAAATAGCCTATTAGGCCATGTGGCCTATTACGATCTCACAATAAAGATGAATTCCTCCCCCCTCTTTTTGGGTCGTCCCAGAGATCTCTTCCCATAGACTTGTAGTGAAGTATAGCTTTCGGGATTTTGTGGGATCTCATACGTCGCAAATGGCTCTTCCAATTGTTGATATTTCTGTATGAAATGGAATACTGATTCCAGATCAAGCTCTTTCATACTTCGTCGTTGTGTTTGTGGTTCCATTTTGTACAGCAAGCTGTTTTTCGCATAAATCTAATTCCGTTATTGTTATTCTGCTTTCATCCACCCGCCTTAATGTTCACGCCTCACTACCATAACAGTGTACAAGGTTTATTAAAGGCGTAAAATGGAAGGTTGCATTATCCTGTTGATTATTCCCATAATTTTGGAGTATTTTACAATTTTGCTCATATTCAAATCAAATATTAATTTCTAACCAAGATATGTAAACTCATTAATTCTTTCTAAAATTTTGCCTTCTAAACATTTTACGAGAGATTTTTTGTTGCGACGAAAGTGCGAAAAAAATAAGAACAGAAGACAGAACATCCCTTTCCTGTTCCTTAGCAATACAAATATGATTAATTCACAATATACAGCTCCAAATATTTCTAAGCATGATGTACTTGTTCGGAAACGAAAGAATTAAATGAAAATTACAAGCACACGTGCTTAATTGTCGCCACATTGAATGAAACGAAGGGACCGAGTGTGAGATTCAGATATATTTTTAGCACATAAAGAAAAAGAGCGCCAAACAAAATGAAAGTTTTAATTGTTGGTAACTTTAAGGAGTGCACATAATGTAAGTACTATTACTGTAACAGAATTGCTTCACTGTGAACAAGTGGTGAGGGAAACAAAGGAAGACGCCGAGGGCAATCAATCTGAAAATGGCTCTGAGACATAAAATTTATATTTACTTACGCCTAAAAAGACGACGTCTACGAAATACACTTCTTAAAAAGGACCAGCAGCCAGTCTTCGTTATTCCTTCCTCAGCTTCTTCTTCTGCTGGTAAGTGTTCCAATGATGGTGCTGGCATGCGAGCTGCCATGAGATTTGGCATGGATGGTGTGGCCTTCAGGATGGGGATATTTCGATAGTCATCCGTGGCTTCCTTCACCTCTGCAAGAAGCAAAATAAACTTGATCGTTAAGCATGTGTCAATGTATTCACTGCCTTTCAATGAATGGCTTATTAATAGGACTTTAAGGAGTGCACATAATGTAAGTACTATTACTGTAACAGAATTGCTTCACTGTGAACAAGTGGTGAGGGAAACAAAGGAAGACGCCGAGGGCAATCAATCTGAAAATGGCTCTGAGACATAAAATTTATATTTACTTACGCCTAAAAAGACGACGTCTACGAAATACACTTCTTAAAAAGGACCAGCAGCCAGTCTTCGTTATTCCTTCCTCAGCTTCTTCTTCTGCTGGTAAGTGTTCCAATGATGGTGTTGGCATGCGAGGCGCCATGAGATTTGGCATGGATGGTATGGCCTTCAGGATGGGGATATTTCGATAGTCGTCCGTGGCTTCCTTCATCTCTGCAAGAAGCAAAATAAACTTGATCGTTAAGCATGTGTCAATGTAGTCACTGCCTTTCAATGAATGGCTTATTAATAGGACAAGGATTCGTATGCAACTGCATATTTTTGCCGTTCATTTGGAAGTAATACAAAATTAATTTATACACATTTTGAACGATTGTAATGACGAATATTCCAAATTAATTGTACATACTATTTTTGCATATTTCAGGCGATCTTGTATATAATACACTAATGAGCATGCAATGTAACGTATTTTTAGATTTTTGTGGCATGAAGCCCCAAATTAGAATATTTTGTGAAAACATTCTAAATTATTTGTAATCACATAATATTTTTTTCTCTTAACTGTACCCGATGGCGGGAAATTCCTTGCATATGCAATGTGGGTGTGGAAAAATCAAAACAACTATACTATGCTTTTGTTCCATTTAGTTACTGTACAACAAGAAACATTCCCAAACACCACTACCTACCTGACTTCATCATCATCATCATATTCATCCAAACATTTAGCCTATTACGCCATATGGCCTATTACGATCTCATAATAAAGAGGAATTTCCTCTTCAACTCTTTGGGACGTCTCAGAGATCTCTTCCTATGGGACTGATAGTGAAGTATAGCTTTTCGCATTCTGTGGATCTCATTCATCGCAAATGGCTCATCCAGCTCTGATATTTCTGTATGAAATGGAATACTGATTCCAGACCGAGTTATTCCATACTTCGTCGTTGCGTTTATGGTTCCATTTTGTATATCAGGCTATTCTTCGCATAAGCCTCATTTAGTTACTGTTATTCTGCTTTCAGCCACCAGCCTTAATACCCATGCCTCACTGCTATATCAGAGCACAAGGTTCATTAAAGGCGTATTCTAGTGATTTCCTGTGCCATGGAAGGTTTCATTACCCTATTGATTATTCCCATAGTTTTGGAGCATTTTACAATTTTGGTCATATTCAAATCAATATCAAATATTAATTTATAGCCAAGATATGTAAAATCATTAAGTCTTTCTAAAATTTTGCCTTCTAAACGTATTTTACGTGGAAGAGAATATTTTTCCCAGAAGGCCATAACTTTGTTGCTTTTCTTCTGTATTTATTTCCATGTTATATTGTTTTGCAATTATATTTAAATTATGTACTGAATACTGTAAATCATTTTCTGTAGGTGCTATTGAAACCAGGTCATCTGCAAATACTGCAAATATCAATGAACCTATTTTTAAATTTCTGTTTATCTGCAACTGATCATGTCGCATTTGTCTCCATTCCTGAAGAATTTCGTTCTTGTGCATTATAAACAGAAGGTGGGAAAGGCCGGAATCCTGTTTTACTCCTGTGTTAATTTCGTCATATCGCGTGTGTAGGATGTTTGGCTATATCAGTAGCTCGTGGATTTTTGTTCTGTGTCTGTTTTTATTGTCGTGTGTTATAGATGCCTTATGTTCATGTAACTGATTTACATTTTGTTTTAATGATTATATTAGTGATTAAGGAGATCATGAATCATGGCAGGCCTATGTAAATTTCCAATCTGGCATGTGCCTTCGTTACGGAGGGAAACCATGAAAAACGATTGACTGAGCACGGGATTTGAACCCAGGGCCTTCCGAATACTAGTTTCAAACACTACCGTTTGAGCCAAGTCGCTCAGTTTTCTTTATTTCTTATCCATTTCTTGTAATTTTATTGTTTGTTAGTTGCAATTATAACAATAAACGTTACACTAACAATTATAACAGTAAACGTTACACTAAAGTAGACTACTAAGACATGCTGTGTTGTGCAGTATTGTTCAGTTGTGCAATTAAAAGTTCTTCGGAGAAAATTTTGTCACTATAACTCTTATAACTCTTTCATCCAATATTCACACGATGCATAACATGCGAAAATTTCGGGGCATTGTACTGGAATATGACGCTTTTTAGATTTTAATAATGATGAGGGATATCTTGCTCCAAAACATGACGGCCTTTCTTCCAGAAATTGGTAAATTCCCATCTTCTCCTCAAGTCTTAGGCACGTGGCAGAAATGAAATATGACAATAACTTCAAAAATTGGCAACTGAGCTAAGTGTTCACATCTTGCTCGTTCCTTAGGGCCCTTAAACACGAGCGACTTTTAGCCGCCAAGGTCGACTGCAAAAAGCAGTCGGTTTGCCGCTGACATGAGCGGTTCTTCAACAGCAGACGCAGTTGACATGAGCGATTCTACAGTCGATACGGGCGTTGTGTGTCGTCGGTTCCGGTGGCAGTCGAACTGCAAAAGGTGTGTCGTTTTCACTCTTATTACAATAATGCACGTCGAGGAAGAACTACTTTTATTATTTCTTCTCTGTCCTAGAAAAATACGTGTTAAACATAGAAAATATCGGATACATCGGATTCTCATTCAATGAGAGCAGTATGGCCAATTTCACTGTATTTTTCACGAGCTTCGTGCCTATGGAGATAATTTTCTTCACTATTTCAGAATGTCAGGGTTATCATTCGATCATCTGTTGGAAAAAGTGACAGACGGTGCAGATCTAGGAAAACTTTTTCTGAAGCTTCTGAAAGGTCTGAGAGAAGGAAAGCTAGGAACATATTGCAGGCCACCGGCGTCAGTCGACTGAGGTGCTCGCCTGTTGATCTGGAGTTGCACTTGGGCGTGGGTTCGATTTCCGCTTGGACTGATTACCTGGTTGGATTTTTTCCGAGGTTTTTCAACCGTAAGGCGAATGTCAGGTAATCTATGGCGAATCCTCGGTCTCATCTCGTCAAATAACATCTCGCTACCACCAATCCCATTGACGCTAAATTACTTAGTATTTGATACAACGTCGTTAAATTACCACACACACTGCAGTCACAAAAAAAGGAGTAACTTCTCTTTCTTACACAGATAAGCTCGACAGATCAGGGAAAGAGAGATACTGCTAATTTTGTCAAGGAAATTACAATTACTACACCGAAAAGTGCCTCAAAATAAAAAGAGCATACATGTCAGCTGCCATAAAGCCTATTCCACTAACTTTTGCCTCTTGTTACAAAATAAATATTTTACCTCTAACTACTGTACAAAGTTTGATCATAATCTGATAGATAGAAGGAAACTTATTAAATTTATCTAATTTCACCCCTATAATGGGGTAGTTTGCTTTACACAAATATAATTAGAGCTTGTATACAAAACAAATATGTTACCCTTAACTAACGTACAATTTTGATGAAAATCTGTTTCGTATGAGAAAAGGTACTAATTTTATCTAAATTCACACCTACAATGAGACAGTTTCTTTTACACAAGTATAGTTAGAGTTTGTATATAAAACAAATATACTGCCTGTAACTACTGTGTAAATTTTAACGAAAATCTGTTAGATAGAAGAAACGTTATTAATTTCCTCTAAATGCGCCCCTTATAAGGGGTAGTTTCCCTCAAACGTAACAAGAGTTGCTGTACAAAACAAATATACTACCTGTAACTACTGTACAAAGTTTCATGAAAATCTGTTAAATTGGAGAAAAATTAATAATACGAGTAGTTGTTAATTTTTCTATAAATTCAGTCCCTATAAAGGGTAGTTTCCTTTATACAAGCGTAATCGGAGTTTGTATACAAAACCAATATACAACCTATAACTACTGTACAACTTTTCATGAAAATCTGTTAGATAGAAGAAAAGTTATTAATTTTTCTCTAAATACCCCCCTTAAGGTGTAGTTTCCCATCTACCAACGTATTCAGTTTGTATATAAAACAAATATACCACTTACTTACTACTTACTGGCTTTTAAGGAACCCGGAGGTTCATTGCCACCCTCACATAAGCCCGCCATTGGTCCCTATCCTGAGCAAGATTAATCCATTCTCTATCATCATATCCCACCTCCCTCAAATCCATTTTAATATTATCCTCCCATCTACGTCTCGGTCTCCCTAAAGGTCTTTTTCCCTCCGGCCTCCCAACTAACACTCTATATGCATTTCTGGATTCGCCCATACGTGCTACATGCCCTGCCCATCTCAAACGTCTGGATTTAATGTTCTTAATTATGTCACGTGAAGAATACAATGCGTGCAGTTCTGTGTTGTGTAATTTTCTCCATTCTCCTGTAACTTCATCCCTCTTAGCCCCAAATATTTTCCTAAGCACCTTATTCTCAAACACCCTTAACCTATGTTCCTCTCTCAAAGTGAGAGTCCAAGTTTCACAACCATAAAGAACAACCGGTAATATAACTGTTTTATAAATTCTAACTTTCAGATTTTTTGACAGCAGACTGGATGATAAAAGCTTCTCAACCGAATAATAACAGGCATTTATATTTATTCTGTGTTTAATTTCCTCGCGAGTATCATTTATATTTGTTACTGTAGCTCCAAGATATTTGAACTACTCCACCTCTTCAAAAGATAAATTTCCAATTTTTATATTTCCATTTCGTATAATATGCTCGTCACGAGTCATAATCATATACTTTGTCTTTTCGGGATTTACTTCCAAACCTATCTCTTTACGTACTTCAACTAGAATTTCCACCTTTTCCCTTATCGTTTGTGGATTTTCTCCTAACATATTCACGTCATCCGCATAGACAAAAAGCTGATGTGACCTGTTCAATTCCAAACCCTCTCTGTTATCCTGGACTTTCCTAATGGCATACTCTAGAGCAAAGTTAAAAAGTAAAGTAATAGTGCATCTCCTTGTTTTAGCCCACAGTGAATTGGAAACGCATCTGACAGAAACTGACCTATATGAACTCTACTATAAGTTTCACTGAGACACATTTTAATTAATCGAACAAGTTTCTTGGGAATACCAAATTCAATAAGAATATTATATAAAACTTCTCTCTTAACCGAGTCATATGCCTTTTTGAAATCTATGAATAACTGATGCACTGTACCCTTATACTCCCATTTTTTCTCCATTATCTGTCGAATACAAAATATCTGGTCAATAGTTGATCTATTACGCCTAAAACCACACTGATGATCCCCAATAATTTCATCTACATATGGAGTTTATCTTCTCAAAAGAATATTCGACAAAATTTTGTACAACAGCAACAAAAGTGATATTCCTCGAAAGTTACTACAGTTAGTCTTCTCCTTCTTCTTTTCGAATATAAAACAAATATACTACCCGAAACTATTGCACAAAGATTTATGAAAATCTGTTAAATAGGAGAAAAATTATTAATTTTTTCTCTAAATACACCCTCTGTAAGGAGTACTTCCCCTTGTACCAACGTAATCAGAGTTTGTATACAAAACAAATATACTACTCGAAACTATTACACAAAGTTTTTATGAATATCTGTTACATAGGAGAAAAGTTATTAATTTTTTCTCTAAATACACCCTCTGTAAGGAGTACTTCCCCTTATACCAACGTAATCAGAGCTTGTATACAAAATAAATATACTACTCGAAACTATTACACAAAGTTTTTATGAAAATCTGTTACATAGGAGAAAAGTTATTAATTTTCTCTAGATGCACCCTATAAGGGGTAGTTTCCCTTATAAAAACGTTATCAAAGTTTATATACAAACAAATATACTACGTGTAACTACTATACAAAGTTTCATGAATATCTGTTAAATTGGAGAAAAGACATTAATTATATCCAGATAAATTTATATTCTGAACCACTGCGTGTCGCCGATATTGGTGGCTAAAATTCATCCTTGTGTAAGCAGAAAACGCTGCCACCGGTCGCGGGGACCGATTGTAAGTCTGCCGTCAGGGTCAGCGCTCGTGTGTAAAGAAACCTACATTTTCCATTTAAATACATTACCGACTGCATCCCCGCGACAAGCCGCTAAGGTCAACTGCTTTTTGCAGTCGACCTTGGTGGCTAAAAGTCACTCGTGTGCAAGGATCCTTAAGTGGTGAAGAGTGTGAGGGAAGGCCGTCATATTTTGGGGCAAAGTAATCAAATGTACGTTTCCTAAAGAATGTAAAGGTGTAGTCTCTATAAATTACGTATTTTAATGTGATTTAATTCTAAAAGTAGTCTTAATTACACAACACATATGAACAATATCATAAACAAACTACCTCTGATTGAGGTTCTGGCTGATATGTACATCTGTTATCAGGCTGTACATCTCACTTGACGATATGTGTCAGAGGAAGAGCAATATTGTTTGTATGTATATGAAGTCTGACTAGTGTAATTTGTAGCTAGTCGGCGATATATGCAATGGAAGGGAAAAGGAACTGGTCACCCTACCCCATGATATTCTGGCCTAGTTCCCTCATAAGTGGTGCCTTGTTGGTATCACTTGTGAGGTTCAGACTTCTCTTTGGACAGTTGAATAAACAAGATCAACATGCGGAAGAAGTTCAATTGATAGTTTGTGTAAAATGTTATACTGTATATTTTAATTCGCTGAATGCACCTTTCAACATGAATTCGAACACTGGCAACGCTGTAAGTAGTTTCGACTTCTTCAGCTGTTAATTTATCATCATGCAGATACGGTGGAGTAACAACATGATCCCTTTATCGGAGAGGTTTGTTATTATTCCGGGAAAACCTGACTTCATCACCACCTTCTAATAACGTCAATAATCCGCAATCAGTTGTCATGAATGTGTCACTCGATCTGCCGCAGTAGCATTTAGATTTGAAGGCCACCATATGATCCACATTGGGTGGCTGTTCCACTTTTGAACAATTAATTGTCACTCTACATTTTTCAATATTGCAGGCACTGTTTCCTGAATACTTTCTCTGCTAGGCCAAAACCCAAAATTACAGTAACCATTGTGGATGTCAGGTGAAGAATACAATGCGTGCAGTTCTGTGTTGTGTAACTTTCTCCATTCTCCTGTAACTTCATCCCACTTAGCCCCAAATATTTTCCTAAGCACCTTATTCTCAAACACCCTTAACCTATGTTCCTCTCTCAGAGTGAGAGTCCAAGTTTCACAACCATACAGAAGAACCAGTAATATAACTGTTTTATAAATTCTAACTTTCAGATTTTTGGACAGCAGACTGGATGATAAGAGCTTCTCAACTGAATAATAACACGCATTTCCCATATTTATTCTGCGTTTAATTTCCTCCCGAGTGTCAGGGCATGTAGCACGTATGGGCGAATCCAGAAATGCATATAGGTGTTAGTTGGGAGACCGGAGGGAAAAAGACCTTTAGGGAGGCCGAGACGTAGATGGGAGGATAATATTAAAATGGATTTGAGGGAGGTGGGGTATGATGATAGAGACTGGATTAATCTTGCACAGGATAGGGACCAATGGCAGGCTTATGTGAGGGCGGCAATGAACCTTCGGGTTCCTTAAAAGCCATTTGTAAGTAAGTATTGTGGATGTCAACAACATTAAAGTGGCGGTAAAAATATATCATAATTATAAATGTATGATTAACTCCGAACATCACCCTCATAGCAGAATATGACAATCCAGTTTTCATTTTAATTTAAAAATATGAGTAGACGATTTTCTTTACTAATCTTACTCTTGGACAGAATTTTTCGAAAGCTTTTGATGTGAAATTCACTAATAAAAATGGAAAGAAAAGAATATGTATGGTCTACATCTTGGGGCGTTTCGACTATCTATGGTAGCTATTTTTGGGTTAAATGATAGAATTGGAAATATTTCTTATTATGATTCTATGGGTATGATTGTGTTTCAATTGGCAGCAATTTTAACAATATATTCAAAACCACAAATGCCACTCCCATTAAGTCTGGTAGTTCCCGCTCATATTTTATTGTAGAATAATCTCGGAAACCTTGCATTTCATTAAACATATATTATCATCTGTTCCTGAACTCTTCTCATAACATTTCTTATGTGACTTCAGTTCGGCATATAATGGAATAAACACTTGAGTAGAAAATTCACACAATTCAGTTGTGAAAGAAAAAACAAAATTACTAAGAATAGTTTCATTTACTTCTGCCTGTATGGCTACTTAATTTTTATAAATAACACTTGTTGAACATTCGCCTTCCATAAAACTTAAATTTTCATCTTTTCTTCTTCTTTTTGCGTCTCTTTCGTATCTTTGGGGAGCTAGTTGAGATGAGGCAGTCTTTTACTTGTAATCTTTTAGTAAAATACTGGGAATGGTAAGCTAGTTTTGGGGGTTTCCTGATCTCGTTCCCAATAAAATGAATACCACAAATTCTTGTTGCGGGTGTTTGTTTCCAAGGTGAACCATCAACACTTGAAATCAAGATCTTAAAAAACAAGGCTTTAGAAGACTTGATGAAATGCCTTCACGTTTCATTGCACTACACTGATTGCTGTGTGGGATTTAGATTCAAACATAAGCACAGTTAAATGATACTGACTACTAACGACCCAGCAACCATAAAGCATTCTGAATTTTATTGTCAATACTTTCAAAGAAAAAATAATAGCTATATTTCATCCAATTGGAATAAAAATTGTAAGAGGAATATTAAAAGAGGAATACGAAGTAGGGTAAAAGTTGGTAATCCTGTATTACGAGTAATATCGTGATACTGTGTTTGATAGCTTATCACCGTTTTACAGAGCGAGAGAAGGACCAATTTTATGCAACAATTTGTCCGCGAACTTATCCTTAATACGTTGTCATAAAAAAACTGATTTGTGTCTCGATACGTAAAATTGTAATAAATTCTCAAACAAACTATCACGATATTACTCCTATCACGATATTACAAGCGTTTACCGTATCTTATTAACGTGCGTAATAGTGTATTTTGTAGTTAAAAATCTATTTATTTATTTAAATTGTGTTTTTTAATAATAAACTATGGTTCATTGTTGTGTGTACGGTATTAGCACTCAAAGGGAAAGGGTATTGGTAAACGACTGCCTAAGTAATAACAGATCGATTTCAAGCCTGCAAGCATAATATCGACAGGCCAGTTCAAAAGGGAAACAACTCAAAATTTAAAGTTTTCAGAAAACTGAAGTTTAAAGCTTCAAGCATTATATAAAACATGATCCGAATTTGGATTAAGTTAAACGATCCTTTGATTTTTCACAGCAACATAAAACTTCAAAATGCAGGTTTCTCAAAACTTTAAATTTTTAGTTATTTCCCTTTCAAGCTGGGCCGTCGATATTGTATTCCTGTTCTGACTGCCTACACACTTGGATAAGAAACAGCGATTTCATAATATGATATGATTATGTTTACTGTCATATTAAAAAGCTAGAGAAATTCGTGTTAATGTTAAATTCATGTTCCTTTCTGTCAAGAACCTAATTTGTTTTAATATCAAACATTTAAGAACAGGTTCTACAAACTACGACAAATTCAACAAGTGAATCGGGCGACTGGCATGAACTGATTGAATGACACCACTGGATAAATGCTCTATTCGCTACCAATAAGAATTCAAGTCTCCTGAACTTGTGCACAGAGTTCGTGGATATCCAGAGTACCGCAATCCTTTACGCTGCAAATGCCGAAAAATCAGCCATTTTTATTACAGAGCACGCTATTTGCCGTATACATTTGCATAGGAAATTAATGCAGCCTAAATTAGAATCAAATATTTTAAATTTTAACGGCCATGGGCATGGCAGCGTGTACTTTCATCGGCTTTGCCGGCTTGCCAGTTGTATCATGTCCAGCTAAAAGACAGTGTTAAAATTCTGTGTTAAAATCTTCGTAATACACTGATTGCTAACTATGAAGAGGCTAAAAAGGTACTGTCCAGCCAAATGGTTAAATCGCATCCCAGTTTGTCCCACTCGTTCCTCCTGTCCTCTCTGTAAGGGCTAGTAGCTGAAGTGTTGGGCTCTTCTCTACAAAATATTTGCTGTACAGAATTGGAAGTTTACGTAATATTATACAACTGTTTAAAATAATTTAAAGAAAAGGGCCCCGTTAAACAAGTAGGCCTAACTGTCATGTGATTTTCCCAGTTTTGACGACCGTGTGACATAACCAATCGGACGGACAGTAGCATGACAACATGTACGTCACCAAGCTATTAACAATAAAACTTAATCATAGGAGTAAAGTCTGAAAACGAATCAAAAGATGAAGCACGTAGTAACGGTTACTTCTAATATAGGTATAACCTCAAAGAAAGATAAATTCAGGGAATTGAAATAAAGAAGTTTAGACTTCTATTAAAAAATGAAATTGATTCGATTCTGGAATGTAGACTATGATTAGATCGTAAAAAAGTCCGTTAAAAAGAAGAAAATGGCACCAATGCAACAAAAAGTATAACATTTCCTAAATATGGCCAGTAAACATTTAAAGACCAAAAAATACAAGTAAACGCAAGTAAAAGTAGAGTATATTGGTTTATGTTGACGTGAAACGAGTTTATATTGTATCCTGCATTGTTTGTGATGTCTAAGAAAAAATATGATATTTCATAACTCCGAGCCCTATTCATCACTCATCAATTCACCACTATTTTCCCACCTCACTTCTGATATTCCCATCACATCCATTCTGATTCCTCTCATTGTTTCCTTCAAGTTTTCCAACTTACCTGGTACAGGCGGAGTCTTCGGTCTTCTTGTCAATCTTCTTAATCTTCTTGTCCATCCTGTCCATCTTCTTGTCCATCTTGTCCATCTTCTTGTCCATCTTCTTTTCTTCTCTCCTTTGGATTTCGTCATGACATGTCCTTCCCCAGTATCCCCCACCCGGACATCCGATTGGGGGGATAGTTTACGTCCGGAATTTTTTACCAGGGAAAGACTCATCATGGCATTTTTATCATTTCATCTTCTTGGGATATATAAATGCGGTAGCCTCCCAATGCTATCCGCATACCACTCTCTCTTTCGCATCTTAAAAGATCCCAGGGGGCCCCAGCGTGAAGGTGAGGAGAGTGGATTTGACTAATTAGGCCCTCCGGACTTCACCGAAATTCTCCACAAGGGTTAAATATCAGTTCCATCAGGGTTTTTGACCCGATCAGAGACCAGGAAATCCCAATTAGCCTTTGCCCCCCATACTGAGTTTAAAGCATTATAAAGGTCATCCATGCAAAAGAATAACTAAGATACTTATCGAACATAACACCAAGAAAGTTAGTCTTCCAGGATTTAAGATTAAAGTTACGTCATTGAAATACTAGATATGTAAAATTAACATTATTACAAGAAATAAATATTAAATCTCAAATCTCTCCGCAGTGCATATGAAGAGAAGGTATATGTCACTGTTGTTAGGGATTCGTCTGTCGGATAGGGGCGTTAAGCTTGACGGCCCCCTTAGTGCTATTCGACAGGAGTAGGCTACATGCTGGCACCGGGTTTCTCCTTCTCTCTTTCTCATCTTCATCATCATCACTCATTCCATATACTATACTTACATATACACTCACTCTAGTACAAGACATAACTCTCCACAGATACACATCATGTACAGCGTGACCCGCCGAAGTGGTGTGCAACTAGAAAATGGGGCACAGTTCTGCCATCTATCCGCAATATGCGAAACGCGAATCACGTAAGGTGAAGTGGGTAGACATTAAATACACACATACTA
Organism: Periplaneta americana; assembly: GCF_040183065.1. NCBI lineage: Eukaryota > Metazoa > Arthropoda > Insecta > Blattodea > Blattidae > Periplaneta > Periplaneta americana. The sequence continues at coordinate 147,939,919 of NC_091131.1, forward strand.
AGGAATAAACGTGAAGTTCTGTCACATTAATAAATAAGATTACTATAACGGTCGACCTGCGTGGCGCAGGCGTTATAGCGCTGGCCTTCTGTGCCCGAGGTTGCAGGTTCGATCCTGGCCCAGGTCGATGGCATTTAAGTGTGCTTAAATGCTACAGGCTCATGTCAGTAAATTTACTGGCATGTAAAAGAACTCCTGCGGGGCATAATTCCGGCATGCCGGCGACGCTGCAGGTGCGAGCGTTGTTAAATAAAACATAATTTATTTGTTATTAGAACGACGCCATTTTTAAGTTCACAAATACTATTAATTAATTTTTGGTTTGCTCATTACCTAGATGCGAAGCAGAAACAAGATGAAATCAAATGTCTATCAAGATTAAGCAAACTAACACTTCAATATTATTCATTTATGCAGTGATAAGAGAAGTTGTGAAACAAATACAAAGGAAAAATCGTGAACTGAATACAGTTTATTAAATTAATAACTATAGGATTGATATAATTCTGAAAAAAAAAAAAAAAGTTTTAATTTTAATTTTTATATTCGTGTAGAGTGGGGGACACACAGGTATGCATGAGATAATTTTGATTGTGCCACTAAAACCCCTTGAGTCTTTCTTGGTGTTGCCTAAACCCCAAAAGACACCGCTATAAGGAAGAACATACTGTTTTATCGTCGTTGAAATCAACATGTTTTCACACATTTGAACATGTTGTTGTTGTTGTTTTCTAATGCCAGGCGTTTGACAATAAAGTCATTTGACCTCTTGCACTCCAATATTTTTCAAAGATAGTATCATGACTAGCCACTGAAGCACAGATTTTGAGGTGTTCCGAATCCATTTCTTGGCTTGAGTTGCACAATAAGTTAGGGGACTGATATATTCCAATTCTATGCAGGTGTTTGGACAAACAATCATGGCCTGTTGCCAATCTACATGCAGCTACAGACGATTTTCGTGGTAAATCGGGAATTAACTGTGGATTTTGATGCAGAGAGTTCCATTTTTTCCCTTGGGATTGAGTTATCAAATTTTGTTTGTTGAAGTCTAAGTATGTAGATTTAATAAATCTCTTCACAGAGTAATACGTAGATTTAGTAACAGGTCTATAAGTAGCAGTGCTGCCCTTCTTTGCTAAAGCATCCGCATTCTCGTTTCCCAGGATTCCACAATGGGATGGTATCCATTAGAATACAATTCTTTTATTGAGTGATATTAATTGAGAGAGCATTTTAGTTATTTCTGCTGTTTGAAATGAAGGTGTGTGTTTAGAGACGATTGATAAAATAGCTGCTTTGGAATCTGACAATATAACTGCATTCCTAAATTTATTGCTGTGGCATAGAAGATTCCTGAGGCATTCACTTATTGCAACGATTTCTCCATCAAAACTTGTTGTTCCATATCCAAGAGATGTATAAAGTGAGAAGAGACAGCACGTAACACCTGCACCGGCACCTTGTTCTCTGGAGATAAAGGATCCGTTGGTGTATAAATGAAGCCAGTTTTGTGGAGGGTACCTAATATTAATTGTCTCTAAAGACAATTGTTTCAGTACTTCAGTGTTTACTTCTGATTTCAGTATTTCTTCTGTTAAATTTAGATTAAACATTTGAACATAGAAGCTATCAAAAAATCTCTACAAACTAATTTCAAGAATTAAGAAAAATTGCCCGTTCAATACGTTATGAACATGCAATAATTTAACGTGTATATTTCTCAAAGCAAAAGCCTTACATTTCTAGAGGTAAATAATCTTAAACCCTCAGTTCCCTGCTACTGCAATGCAGACCAGGAATATTTCTTGAGTAATAGTTCATGCTAATTCAATTATTTGACGTAATAAAGAAGATGAAAGTCGCAAGGCCTTACCTTGTTGGCGAAACGTTTAGTCCACCGTCATTAATTCCATTGTCTGTTATCCTGATGTTCGACAGGGTTAGTTAAAGGGTCCCACTCCATGGGCTGCATGTCACTGTCGGCGTCGATGCCTTCCCACTGCATGGGCTCCTGTTGTTCCTAGAAAATTTCAGAAATGTGGAATAATAAATGTTAAAATTTTAATCGACGATGGTGAAGTTTTAAAGGCTATAAACGGCGTAATTTGTCTCACTTTAGAACAAAAGTAAAGTGATGTGTCCCATGATTTAGATTGACGCAATTACATTAGACTACTGGGTGTTCATTTCAAAGTGTGTCATGACGTCACTGTTGATGAGTCAGCGATTTGAAGCGAGTTTCAGCTTTTGTGTCAGAGAAGTTGCCTATTAATCAAGGCGTTCAATCTGAACTTCAGAACGTGTACGGTATAACTTGAACGTCGTAGCAACAGATGGTCTGTACGGTCTGTGTGCTACCATAACCTCTTTCGAACTGTGTTTTGCGCGGGGGAGTCGTACGCAGGGTATTTCTTAGAATCAGTTGCATACGGCTACATTCCACAATACATATCAAATGCTCCGTGTCCATGTTCACCGTCGAAGTTAACGTCAACAAATACGTAAGTAATCGTCTTAACCCTCTCCCCATATCACGACAGTAAGAAAAACTCACCTCAGTATATGTTTCGAAACAGTTCACATTCCTGCCACTACCGGCGTTACCGTACATATCTGTAAGTACTCTTCTGAATGAACGCCGTACTTGCTAGGCAACTTCTCTGACACATAAGTAATACACCTCTGCGGAAGTGTAGGAAGATTGAATTCTCTAGGCTCACCAACTAGCCACATGACGGCATACAGCGAGCTATGACACACTTTGAACTGAACACCCAGTAGTCTTACCTAAATGAGAGGATTCTATGGAAGATTTAGAGTTCACTTTGTCTGAAAATGTTCTCTGTCGCAAGCAGATCTCTCTGTAAACCTACAATACTGCAAGTAACTTCGATAATAATCGAATCAGTGAATTACTTGAAAATTCCTGGAATTGTTTCGAAAGTTCTGAAAGACTTGTAAAAGCCACCTAAAATGTTTAATTTAATTTAATACAGCTAGTGACAATCGGCATAGATGGACTAGGGAAAGAGACTCGTGTGCTGGGATGTGAGTTAGATTACACTCCGGCTGATTGATTATAATTATGTGCATAACCTATATTTTATTTCCACGTTCTCGGAGGCAGTGCCGAAAATGCAGTACAGACAGTGCAACTTTCTACATTCGAACGTGGAAAGATAAAATGTATCCACTTTTTTTTTCTTTCCGGCAGCTTGTAAGTCTGTTATTTAACGAGGTCACTCAGCATCGACTGAATTGGTGGAATGGAAGTGATATTAAGGCAAAATTAATCCATGGTGAGCTACGGGATTATGTGACTCAAACAATTGATCAGACCAAGTGGGCTGGAAGTAGTTATGAGATTCAATATATTTCAATTTCTGTCAACATTGAGACCGCTTCGATAATAAAAACACCAAAAAGGAAAGATGAGTTCGTGTCAATTTAGCCGTTATTAATTGAGGGGTCTATGATTAGTTCGTGACCACCTGTAAGACCTCTGATATTGTGAGTTCGTAACGTTGGTTAAAAATTATAGACATTTCGAAGCAATTGTTCATTCGTACAATATATTTCTATTAAATTAGAGACAGATGAAGATTTTCGTAACAGTTACATGAATTTGAATTAGATTTAATAACAACTACGAGTATGAACATATTGTAATACATTATGCCAGTCTTTCTCAAACTTTTTTCCATTTCGGATCACTTTTAACGTAGTGTACAAACTTGGAATTCTTGTAGTCCATTTTATTATTATTATTATTATTATTATTATTATTATTATTATTATTATTATTATTATTATTCATTTAATGAGGTGGGTGTAACTGTAGAACTGAAACTATGTTAATAATGCACATACACTCTCAAAAACTTGCATTTTCAATTCAGTTTAAAGTGCACATTCGCTATAATCAGTAGGCCTACTATGAACTTGTATAAGATTTTTAAAAGAGTAAAAAAATAATAACTTAATAAAAAATAATCCTTAGTATACAAATGTTAATATATTTTAATAGTATTTAACAATAATTCACACACGTAATTATATAAAATCTAGTACTTAATTATTGTTCTGTTGAGTGGGATGAATATGTTACTTTTTAAAGGCATAATTATCTGGTTTTAGGGCGGAAAGCTGTAGACTATTTCTGTGATTTGTTTTCATGGATAAATACACAGAGAATCCAGATATGAAGTGATAAATATTATATTTCTTTTTAGATATTCAATAATAATAATTATGAAATATAATAATGATTAATATTTTGGGGTCGGGCGCAGAAATTTGTTATCATTATTTTACACTAAACCTTGTTTTTAAATTAAGACTAGTACACTGTCTAACATCATGTTTTTATAGATTCGTATTTTCGTGACTTCATATACCTACATTTTGCAGTAATCTCCAAATTTGAAATACTAGTTAAATAGTCTACAATTACAGAATTCCAAACTTTCAGAAGCGCTGCATTATACGATTTATTTTGTTTATGTTTATTGATAAAAAAGGATGGTCATAAAGTAATGCAATGTATTAAAACCATAAAACTTCCTTGTCCTCAGTATTTTTTAAATTGTGTCGCACGATCGGTAGTGTTTTTAAATGTGCCTGTCCAATCGAGGCTTAATTATCAGCCTCCAATATACATATTTATTCTTAGAATCGCTATTGACGCTATCACATGATAGCTCATCTAATGCTCGCACTATGTTTTTAGGCAGAAAAGTTTGTATGGACTTTAGGATTCCCTTATGATTTAAAAACCTGTCCTTGAGCTGACTAATGAAATAGTCTAATAAGAGAAGGAAAATTAAAAGCCTAAAATACTCTTCATGACTCTCTGTCTTGAAGTAAGAACGCTGTGTTTATCTTCCTGCAGTTCTTGGAATTTAACATTTTAGCAAAGAAAATTTACGTGGAAAACTATCTAAATCCTATGTACATTCACGAATTAAAATTAATATTGTTTTTTCCTTGTTTCGTATTTTTCTCAAAATTTCGGGAGGGGATATATCCCCTTAATCTTCCCCCTTGCATCCGCCCCTGTAGTCTAGTGCCGGACCGAAGATGAGTCCTCCATCTCTAGCCGTTTAGTGGACAGCATGATCAATTTCACACCACGATGCGACGCCATTCTTGAAAAACACGTCTCTTGATCCGTTAGAATTCCTAAGTCGTTCCGGATGGCACGTTCCATTGAAAATCTCTGCAGGGAGTGGAGCATGACTGTCCATCTCGCAAGAAGAATAGCTTATCTGTTCACATACAATAGTCGTAGGTGCCGAATCTTAGTTTATGATATATAACTACAACGTCTTTGGTTTATTGCACTATGACGAACTCATGTTTCCGACAACTTGGGAAGTCGATGTCAGTCATTTGCTTAACGCGAGTCTTTAGTCAAGTGTGAACTTCTATCACATTAGAATTCTTCTGCCATGATTCAATTGACAGTATGTTCACTAAAGTCTAGCAGACACAGGTTAAATCCTCATCAGGAAGTGGCTCTATTTGTGAATGTCTAATGTAAGTTTAAAGTTATTATTATTATTATTATTATTATTATTATTATTATTATTATTATTATTATTATTATTATTATTATTATTGGCGGGTGGATGTTGATGAAAAGTCATCTTCTTATTTTCACATTAGGACGATGCCTATTAATATAGATATCCTTACTATGTTAATATCAACGTAAAAAAGTAATTTCTTATATTACATTTTTTTACTCTTTCAACTAACAGGTCATTTTTATATTTTTTCGGCATTTTTTGGTCATTTTTAATACTTTGAAGAACTTTGAGATAATTTGGAATGCATTTTACTTTCTTCTTTACCGATAGGTCTGTTATATCATTTTCTAATCAAATAGATCAGTAGCAATTACCTACTGAATAAGTGAATAACAATGGAGTTTGAGTTTTATAATTTGGAACAGACTCTAAAGTCCATCCCTCATTCCACTGAAGGCTTCGCCTCACACAACGGAAGTAATATCAAATGCTTGATAGCAGCTTAGTTTAAGTGAGGACTTCGACCGCTAATGTTCTTTTGTTGGTACGAGGGTGTCTTTAGAATTTATGTTTGGAACGGAGGAAACTTTCACCATGTCCTGAACAAGACGTTGTGTCCTCAACATGGTTCGGAAGGGATGTCTACTGTAGTAGACAGTATTTTTAACACAAATATTGCAAGAATGCATGCTGCACCACAATTTGTTTCGTCATTCACACTCCCTCATCTGGAAGATCTGGTAACAAAAGTGAAGTGCGGAAGGAGGAGGAGACAGAATGAAGGCACTGACATGGACCACCCCTGATTGAAAGACAGTGTAAACCCTCATTAAAATCTATAGTTTTCCCTTGAAACCTTCATTTTGTTGCATGTTCTTTTCCTTTATCTTAGCCAAATTGCAGGAAGTTGCCTCCTCTCTCCGAGATTTGCAAGGCAGTCATTGAAACAAGATGACTAATTTTTAAGAAGTTGTGGTGTGAGTACGGTGAATAATATTTAAATGTCATTTTCTTTTAATTTTATGTCATTTTTCCATTAGTTGAAGGGCATTTTAATGATCATTTTATGTAAATTTTGAGGTCATCAACATCCGCCCCCTAATTATTATTATTATTATTATTATTATTATTATTATTATTATTATTATTATTACGCCGAGCAAAGTCCTTTCGTTGCTTTGAATGCGGGACTAATGAAAATTTGAAGAAAACAATAATAAAGTAATTATTAATTATTAATTAATTAATTATTAATTCTTATTGATTTACATATATATATATATATATATATATATATATATATATATATAATGCAAGTCTTCACATATGAGATAATAACCATGATACATACGTTTCTGAATGGTGAAAAATATATATATTATTGTGAAACAGAAATAGGAATATAATAAATGTAATTACTGTAATGTTGCAACTCTTCACATTCATAATACTTTTTATCTCAGTTTTATATTTTATTATTTTTATCACTTTTAAATCATGTCATTTTATTATCTCATATATGAAGACTTGCATTTTATATATATATATATATATATATATATATATATATATATATATATAAATCAATATTTTTGTAATCTATACGTGTATTTTAAGTAAGTGACAATCAAGGCAGTCATACAGAATGTCAATGTGTATCACAGCAATGTTGGTTTTTAATATGTCTCATTTTGCATGCCACTAAATATGTTTTGTATTTGTAGATATTATGTAGAGAGCACTGATATTGCTGAAATGTACTTCGTATCTGATGATGTTGGCTTAGACCAACGAAAACGTTCATACGTCTTTTAAATATGTAATGTAAAGGTGCAGCACCTTAAACATATGTTGTGAAGTCAGTGACTGAAATAAATACTTTTAAGATACAATATAGACTTCTCTGAAAATTAAAAGTGAATTGCAAAATACTAAATCTTTAGGTTTAAACCCTGATATAAGTGTTTTAGATTATAGGAAAATGTTTTTTTTTTCTCTGAAAAATGCTGCAGACCATCAGGTGTTCCCGAATCTGAAGACTATTTTCTGTCTGCCATCATCAAATGCATCAGTAGAGAGAGTTTTTAGCCAGCTAAAGCTAATAAAAACTCGTCACAGAAATCAGCTAAAAACAGACACAATGAATGAAATTATGCGTACCAAAAATGGTGTTCAGAACTGTGTTAAATTTGAACCCACAAAAAACTGTTACAGCAGAATTGGAAATAAGACAGATATAGTTCATTATTAATAGTAAAATAATGCTTTAATAAGCAATTTCTTTTTCCATATCAAAGCTTCTAATTTTTTCATTATTACCCTAAAATTACCCTAAGAGTAACCTTACCTTAGAATTACTCTATGTAGTACAGAATTACCCTAAAAGTGGCAACACTGCTGTATTTGTAGTATTTAAATCTAATTCCATCTAATAAAATACATATTTCGCATACATGGAATGAATTATACCATTATACAGAGTGGAAGGGAACCTATTGCACTAAATCACAGTGGTAATAGATGAAGTCAATGCAAACCAGTTTTGTCAAATAATTTTTTGATACATCCAATTATAAGAATAAGAAATATAAGATGTTGCAACACTGCAACGCTCTTTGAGGTCATTGCTACTCAGTATGGGTGGGTCAGTGTAACTGCAATCATCCACTCCGCAGACTTGCGAGAGGAGAATGTAAACAAAAACGTCTCATCAAATACATTTCAATAAAATTACTGTAGATGAAACCAAAGTATTGAATCAATTAATTACGCAAATTGTTTGGTTTTTAGCATTCTTCATTACATGATGAAGGATGGATAGAATATTTGTCTGTTCTATCCATACTTAATCACATGGTAACGCAGAATTCCTGTACGGAAATATCATTATGTACTTCAGTACATCATAATAATATGATATGCGTAAGTAATCACTTAGTGATTCAAGATGGCGTTCATCCCATCAGATTCCGGCCACTTAGTCACTTGTAATGAGTGCACCTCTGTACACATTGCGTTGGACATTATGCCAATGTCACATATTCTGTGACACAGTACATGAGGGTAGGCCACCAAAGGAAAACTGAGAGGTAGAACTTAACTGAGACGGATTCGATCAGGCATCGGAACTATAATCCGGTGTGGCTTAGTAGATAAAGCGTCACCACGTAGAACTGAAAACGCAGATTCGAGTCCTGGTGCCGGAGAGAATTCTTCTCTGTTCTATCCATCCTTTACCATGTGGTAACGCAGAATTTCTGCATGGAAATATCATACTGTTAGTGACTGGTAAATCCGACCCTACGTAGAACTTGGAGAAGTTAGGGGTGAAAATTGCTCCCGACCCATCACACGCTTCAGTAGCAAGAGTTTGTCAGTCAGTTTATGGTTGTCAGGTGGTCAGATCCTCAGTCTTGCCTGCCTGTGTGTTGTACGTGTTGAAAACATTTGGTTTGATGATCTTTTGCTTTCGCGTTCTGTAATATACAGTGAAACCTGTTCAAATCGGAACCTGAATAATCCGGAATCCTGTCTATTTCGGAACAATTTTTTGGTCCCGGCGAAATTTGTATGTATTATGTGTAATTTTTCCTGAATAAAACGGAAACTGTCCAACGCGGAAACGGAAACTGTCTGCTACTGTTCAAAACGGAAACAATATTTTGGACACACTATATTTTGTAACTATATTTTGAAACAGCGTGTAATTTCAAGGAATATACGAAATATGTAGGTCACTAAGATAAAAACAAGTTTTCTTTGCAACATTCTAGAGGGTACGAGGGTGTGTTGGTCTGTCGGTCATAAATTGTATTACCCTATTGACTAGGCAGACGAGTCCCTTCAAAGATTTTCAATGATTCATACCCGTATACTGCCGTAGCTAAACAGAACGCAAGTATAGTAATTTCCAGGTAAAAAAAAAAGTTGCATAAAATGTGGCATTAACATTAAGTGATGAAATAAAAGTTATCGAGATAAAGGAAAATTAGAAACAAAATCTATGTGAAATAATATAGAAGTAGAGTTGTGGAAAACTCAGGTGTGACACTTTAAAAAATAAAGATCATAATGAGTGAGTGGTGTGCGGCCAATATTGGTGACACAAAAGGAACCACAAAGCAACTGTTTATGTGGAAATAAATGAACTGTTGTGAGAGTGGGTTCTTCATGACCTTTCAAAGAACAAGCCAATTTCTGGATCTATTCTGCAAAGCAAGCTATTGAACTAGGAAAGAAATTAAATAAACTAGAATTCAAGGCTTCTAATAGATGGCTCCTAGTCCAATTAATTAATAATGTGCAGTGATATGCAGTACAGTATTAGAGTATAGTGTTAGATATTAAATAGAATGAGATTAGTAAACTTTAGTAATGTTTAACGACTAATGAGTGAGTTATGATAATATTTATACAGAAAATGAGATTTTAATCAAGACGATTCACCAACGTAATGAGCGACAGAAAGCGTTAAATGGAATATTTTGTACTTCTTGCAGTTTGCGGCATGCCATTTTGTTTTTCATGTATATGAATGACAAAATATTCCATTTTAATGTCACACCTGAATAATACGGAAACCTGTCCACAACAGAAAAAAAATTAGGACCATGTCACTTCCGTCTTGAACAGGTTTCACTGTATTACTAGCTCTTTAGTTTTTGTTATAACAATTTAGTTTAGTTAGTGTGTTCTTCTTTATAATTGTTTCAAGTTTTTAGTTATAATAAATGTCGCCTTGGACTTACTCATTCGGTGTTAACATCTGACTCCCTCTGCCCAGTTTGAAAGCGGGAATCTGATTTCAATGCCAAGCCTGATTTGATAATTACTCATGATGACGGGTAATGAACTTCTTCGTTACTTTAGCCCTTTGTCCATTTCTTAATGATTCGAGGGAGTCTCGCTATCCTTCGGCAGGCCTTCGTACACAACTTCTTTCTTTGTCTTGTTTTATCTCCGCCTTAACTGACTCAACAAGCCAACGAGATGTAGGGGATGGCATATCTCTCACAATACAGGACCATCATGGAGACGTTACAGGACAAGTGCAAGACCTACCGAGTCCCGTGGCATAGAGATAAATTTCACCCCACATCAGGAATGGAACCACGGACTGCCTAGTTGTGAAGAACACGCTGTCGTAACTGCGGATCCTACACTTCTTTCCTGTGAAAATTTATTGCTAGCTACTTTCACAACACGACTTCTTAAAAGTATTATTTTATACTATTTTTACAGCAAAGTGCTGGCTGGCACTTTCTCTTAATTTGCAGTTAGCTTATCGAAACAATTTTGAAATTACTGAAGAGTGTGATTAACTCGCAATTTATTAAAGGAGTATGTTAATTCATTTACAGCTGTTGAAAGGACTGCGACTGGATAGGCAAAACGTTTTCCCGTTACTAATTAAACTACATAATAACAAACTAGTATTTACTATTTAGATGTAGTTATAGTCATTTTCAGAATACCCTCAGATCGCTTTAATGTGTATTTGCTATTTGATGTATTACATTTAGGACACTGCAGTCCTAAGTTTCCAATAATGTTTTAATTACCATTGGTCACAAATGTTTGATGAAATAGTTAATTTCGCCGAACTAATGCACGTAGTAATTTACCAGAAATCTTTTCAAACTTATTTTCCTTCTGATTTTGTTGTCAGAAATATGCAATGCGAATTCATCCCTTTCTTGCAATATGTCATTTTGGTTAATGTGTGAATTTCGGCATTTCTCGTGTGATTTATCTAAGTGTGTCCAACCGTTCATATAGTGCTGTTTTTTTTTTAAACAGCGCCCTTTTTTGTAACAGAAAATAAGCAAGTAATATGTAATAGTAAATAAAATATTTGAACAGGTGAATATGTTCAGTTTAATAGTATGGCTGTTATCAAATACAGCTAAAACGGTTTCTGAGGCTAACGTAATTGAAGCAACAGCATTATGATTCACCAGTGAGTAATATGTTTTCTTTATCAATAGTAGCAGTAGAAGGGCAGTCTCTTCTCTCCCTCTACCTCGGTTTGTCACGTGTTTGTTGGCAGCTTGAGGACTGTTAGAAGTGGAGTGGGTGAAATTCGTTACAGGGCCGGATTTACCAGTCACCAACAGTACATACTTCGGTACATCAAAATAATATTCTTTATGACGCTATAACCACTTTAACTTTAAGTTTAGTGCCATGAAACTTAATTTAACATTCACTGTATCTATTTCCATTAAAGATTCCTTTGCATTAGATGTAAACTCAAAATAACATTATTACGAATAGACATCCTATAACTCAATCTTCATTCAAGTTATTATCTTTGAAGGAATTAAAAATAAATTAATTTAGAAAAGAAATTAAGTTTACAGTATTGTTAAATAATGTGTTAAGTGTTACGATAGTACAGTAATTTGATCGAAACGTATGTGATGAGACGTTTTTGTTTACATTCTCCTCTCGCAAGTCTTGGAGTTACACTCGTCCCCACTGCGGAGCAATGACCTCAAGGAGCAGTGAAACATGTTATGTTTCGTACTCCCAAAACTATTGACGTATCAAGAAAATTATCTGACTTGATCTATTATCTCTGTGAATATTGTAATAGGCTCCCTATGTATCTAGTTACTTCTCATACATAGCACACAATTATTCTCTTTCTAAGAAGAGCATGTAGAAATTATCGTGAAAAATTAATTTACCACAATTTTATTTAAAGAACAACTTTTAGTTACTTCGTAAAATATTTAAAAAGAAAGTACGTACTATTTCACACATTCTTATTTATTTAACCGCAATTTTCTGCCATAAGCAATGTTTGTAGGAAAGCCTGTAGCATTTCCCACGTATCAGGCCAATTAACTCTGAGCACCGAATAGAGGCATCAGCACTGTTACTATCCGTGTGAAAGTCTCTTGTCCGTAAAACGAAACTTTGAGGAAATGCATTAGGTTTCATGAACATCACATTTGTGTATATTTCATAACGTGAAAACTAGGAAACTTGGGAAGTTTACAGTCGCCAACGGAGCGACTGCGAGCTTCTCCTGTACAGCAACTCAGCGGAGCGCACAGCTGAATGAAATAACGAAATAGGTTTTTGATTCATTCATAAAACATCAGAGTGGACGCAAAACTGAACGGCACGCAACATGCAGTTTGACAACTGGAACAAATCTGTCACTCGGTAAATAATTTGTACATATTAAAGTAAAAGCTGCTGCCAGGAAAAATGGCCAAGGAAGCTTTTAATAGAAAAAGGAGCATCTTCTGCGGACCTCTGGAAAACGAACTAAGGAAGAGACCAGTGAAGTGCTTTGTGTGGAGTGTAGCATTGTTTGACTGCAGAAACATAGACGTTACGACGAAGTGAAGAGAAGCGAATAGAAGTATCTGAAATGTGGATATGGAAAAGAATGGAAGGTTGAAGTGGCCAGACAGAATAAGAAATGAAGCTGTGTTGGAAAGAGTGGGTGAAGAAAGAATGATGCTGAAACTGATCAGGAAGAGGAAAAGCAATTGGTTGGGTCACTTGCTAAGAAGAAACTGCCTACTGGAGGATGCATTGGAATGAATGGTAAACGAGAAAAGAGTTCGGGGCAGAAGAAGATATCAGATGATTAAGATATATGGACATATGTGGAAACAAAGAGAAAAGGTTAGAGAAAGCTGAGTCTGCAGTGAAAGACCTGTCCTTGGACAGAACACTATGAATGAATGAATGAATGAATGAATGAAAGTACAATTTGAATATCGTAATTTTGTGATAGGCTATATTGTTGTAGTCATCTCTTGTCCCCAAGGTATCACATTTGCCATCTTCAAAATAGTGTAAAATCTTCAATGCTTTGTGTAACGTAGCACAATGTAGACCTTACTGATGAGCCCTACACCTCTTAGCTGAGAAAAATAATTATCTCCACCTCGTACAAGTGCACTTATATATTTACTGGATGTACCTGCTCTACAAACCTACATATTTAAATTGATTTTTTAAATTTTTAGTAGGTTATTTTACGACGTTTTATCGACATCTTAGGTTATTTAGCTTCTGAATGAGATGAAACTGATAATGCCGGTGAATTGAGTCCGGGGTCCAGCACCGATAGTCACCCAGCAAATGGTCATATTGGGTTGAGGGAAAATCCTGGATAAAACCTCAATCAGGTAACTTGCCCTGACCGGGAATCGAACCCAGGCCACCTGGTTTCGCGGCCAGACGCGCTAACTGTTACTCCACAGATGTGGACATATGGTCTTATATCATTATATGGACACTGACACCGTTTATGAAAGAAATGTCCTGTAAATGATGTTTTTACACAATAGTGTGTTTTTTCGTCATTACTGCAAACGGCCGCAATTTCTTTTTATGAAAAGTTTTTGATTATTTCCACCTAATTTTCTTCTAATTTCATTAAATATTCCTCAAAATTCCCCTTTCAGTCATCCATAATCTCTCCAATAAAACAACACTCTTTCTGAAAATGATTAATGTAACCAAAACCGCTTCCATTTTACCTACACTTTGAAAAGCTAAAAACCCAACAAAACAAATTTACAATTCTTGAACCAGGTGACAACCACGTAGATAAAGTGCAATTGTTTTTTGTAGGATTGCTTTTCAAGTACCGAAAGTCAAGAGTTGGTTTGTTTCTTCTCCTCAAATATTGTTACACAGCATTCATCTCTTACACATCACGTGCCGCTTGAAGGTACCTCTGCCTATCTGTCCGATAGGGCTGTGTAAGGTAGACAAATATTCTTTTAGAATATGTCAATTCTGCTTTATAGCATTAATATCATGTTAATTCAATATAGCATACTGCGCATCAGATAGCTCAGTGTAAAACAAAAAGTACATTAGCATATTAAAACATGATATCATTCATATAAGGAGATTCCCTCAGATATAGAAAAATTGGAACAAGTTCAATTCTCAAAATTTCCCAATTCTATAACTTACAGAAAATCTTATTATAACCAAAATAGAAATAGACTAATTAGGATATTTTTAAACACACTTCCATACAAATTTTTCTAGTTTTATGAGAGGAATGTTGGTAAAGATTTCTTACTGAAATGAAACAAATATACAAAATATTTTAACTACTTATTGCACTATTTTTTTATTTAGAATCTTCATGAAAACTCTTCCTTGAGGGACACTAGGACTGAATTTTTGGCCAAAATAGTAAAAATAAACATTTTTGTTTCTTTCCATAAATAATTATCTTATACAATTGTTTATATCCTCTGATTGAAGTTCTGGCTGATATGTATAGCCTATCTATTATCAGGCAGTACAACTCACTTGACGATATGTGTCAGAGGAAAAATAATTGTTTGTATGCATCTGAAGTCTGACTAGTGTAATATGTAGCTAGTTGGTGATGTATGCAATGGAGGGGAAAAGTAACTGACCACCCCACCACATTATCTCCTGGTCTAGTTGCCTCAGTGCTTTGTTGGTGTCACTTGCGAGGTTCAAACCTGTCTTCGAACAGTTGACTAAACAACAACATAATTTGTTTAACATTCTGTCCTATATTTAACCCCCATCTACAAATTTTAAAGCTCTGGCGACCATTTTTAAGATGCTACGTGCAGCTCTCTTAAACCTACCACAACCACTAAAAATAAAGTTTTCTCAAAACTAGGGCTTTGATCAACATAGAACGGCTATTATTTCAGGAGTTGCATAACTTAATGCGATCATTTATGTTGAAGGCTTCTGTTTGCTCCGATTTACATGAAACTTTGCATTAATACTCAGCTTAGTCCAATACACAAAGCTGTGTATGGAATGAGTTCTTTACCGAAAACTTTTCATGACATGAATTTTTTACTTTAAATTTTTTTTTTTATTTTAGTAGGTTATTTTACGACGCTTTATCAACATCTTTGGTTATTTAGCGTCTGAATGAGATGAAGGTGATAATGCTGGTGAAATGAGTCCAGGGTCCAGCACCGAAAGTTACCCAGCATTTGCTCATATTGGGCTGAGGGAAAACCTCGGAAAAAACCTCAACCAAGTAACTTGCCCCGACCAGGAATCGATCCCGGGCCACCTGGTTTCGCAGCCAGACGCGCTGACCGTTACTCCACAGGTGTGGACTAACTTAAAAAAAAAAATTATTAAGCAAAAATTATTATTTGTAAGAAAATGTTTATCTCGTGAACCAATTCTCAAATTTAAAAATCCATACACAGTTTTCTTTATCATGGAATTTAAGTCCCTCACAGAAAATGTTTAAAAGCAAAAACAATTCTGAAGCCATCAGCTAGGACTATATTTTGAATTTACGCATAATTTAAAATTACTTACTTATTTACAAATGGCTTTTAAGGAACCTGCAGGTTCATTGGCGCCCTCACATAAACCCACCATCGGTCTTTATTCTGTGCAAGATTAAGCCAGTCTCTATTTTCATATCCCACCTCCATCAAATCCATTTTTATATTATCCTTCCATCTACGTTTCCACCTCCCCAAAAGTCTTATTCCCTCTGGCCTCCTAAATAACACTCTATATGCATTTCTGGATTCGCTCACACATGCTAAATGTTCTGCCCATCCCAAACATCTGGATTTAATATTCCTAAATACGTCAGGTGAAGAATACAATGCGTGCAGTTCTGTGTTGTGTAACTTTCTCCATTTTCCTGTAACTTCATTCCTCTTTGCCCCAAATATTTTCCTAAGAACCTTGTTCTCAAACACCCTTAATCTCTATTCCTCTCTCAAAGTGAGAGTCCAAGTTTCACAACCATACAGAACAACCGGTAATATAAAATTTATAAATTCTAACTTTCTGATTTTTTGACAGCAGACTAGATGACAAAAGCTTTTCAACCGAATAATAACAGGCATTTCCCATATTTATTCTGCGTTTAATTTCCCCCTGAGTATCATTTATATTTGTTACTGTTGCTCCAAGATATTTGAATTTTTCCACCTCCAATTTTTATATTTCCATTTCGTTCATAATCACATACTTTTTTTTTCTGAATTTACTTCCAAACCTATCTCTTTACTTTCTCAAGTAAAATTTCCGTGTTTTCCCTAATAGTTTCTGGATTTTATCCTAACATATTCACATCATCCGCATAGACAAGAAGTTGATGTATCCCGTTCAATTCCAAACCCTCTCTGTTATCCTGAACTTTCCTAATGGCATATTCTAGAGCGAAGTTAAAAAGTAAAGGTGACAGTGCTTTAGCCCGCAGTGAATTGGAAAAGCATCGGACAGGAGCTGGCCTATATAGACTCTGGCGTAAGTTTCACTGAGGCACAATTTAATTAATCGAACTAGTTTCTTGGGAATACCAAATTCAATAAGAATATCATATAAAACTTCTCTCTTAACCGAGTCATATTTAATATTAATTTAATATTATTAAAATAAATGAAAATTAATGTCTATGGGCCATATTCATAGACATTCTTAGCGCGGACTTCCGGTGTATGATCAGCGAACTAATGTTTTTCGTATTCATAAACCAGTGTTAGCAATATGATATGATATGAATCCTGTACAAGTAATCAGTTGATAGCCGGGGCTAGTTTAGCATGTTCGTAGTGCGGGCTAGCAAAATGTCTATGCACAGCACCCTTAGTAACTAATGAATAAAACTTGATGAAATTTGGTACTGTTATTTAAATGTACAGACACAACAAACTCGCCGAATTTGAAATAAATTAATAAAAAACATTAAAAGCTTCAAAACTCAGTCCGAGTGTCCCTCAAACCTCCGTATTACCGCAGAACCTCTGAACAAAAACTCCAGTTTTATTTTGACTGCATGAAATCATGTAAAATAGCGCAAGATTTTAACGTTGAGGCTGATAAATAGAAAACAGATTTTTGAATAAATATGTGTCATCCTAATATCGCATTGGCGCACAATTACACAGCACCCCCCACCAAATAATTGATTCGTGGTGCGAGTAGCTGCAGTGCTATGATAACTCGAGACTGCAGCGGAATAAAGCCAGTCCTGTGCAGTCGTGACCACCCGCCTCTCTCTTTCCTTCACCGCGTTGCGAAGTTGTAAGAAATGTCGACACAAATGTATTTTCCACCCGAGAGTGCATGTCGTTGCACTACCATCAATGTAAAACAGCATTACACGGGTTTAAATGTAAACTAGTGGCTTGTGCAGCAAATGCTGCTGCAAACTAAGTTCGTGAAACGTTCAAATAAAATTTTTTCAGGTTTATTTTCAGTGAAGAATACTTGACATTTTGAAAGTTATTTGCTTCTATAATAGTGAAACATTCTCCCTCTGAATGTTTCTTTTTATACCAAATAATTTTTCTTGAACTTATCCATCTTCAGTTCTTGAGTTTCAATGCGAAATCGCAAGTAACAATGTCAGGACGATCAGCGAGTTTTTCATGTGGGAGTAATGAAGTAGCTAATTCAGGTCATTGCGGATTGTAGGTGAAACTTAAGAAAATGTAAGGTTTGTCATGCTTTGAACAAAAGACTTAGCATCTTGGTATATCTGCTGCATGTTTCGTGAACTACCCTGAAATGTAGAGTGCAGAATCACTTTTTCCCACTAAGAGATCTTGCTGATGTGATCAAGAGACTATAAAATCTTGTAGGCCTCTTATTTTACCAGGAAGTAATACCTTTTGGTCTTTTCTTAGGAATTGTAATTTTTGCGCTTCCTCCAGACAATACTGATCTACCAAATACTGCTGGATTAATTTGTGTAACAATGAATGTTGTTGTTGTTGTTTTCTAATGCCAGGCGTTTGACAATAAAGTCATTTGACCTCTTGCACTCCAATATTTTTCAAAGATATTATCATGACCAGCCACTGAAGCACAGATTTTGAGGTGTTATCCCGTATATTTTCTGTAATATAGGCTGTTGTGAGGAATCTATTGCTGAAATGCGGAAAATGAGGCGAATGATATGTCAGAGTTGTAGAATCTTATATGCGCCCTAAATAAAATTGTCCGTCATAAATCATTAGCAGTTTCAGCGTTTCATTCGTTGCTGGTTGCGGGAAATAAACTTACTCATCACAGTAGCAAGAAGTGAAATGGCATTCTATTTTCCCTACAACAAAATATGCTTGGCAGCGATCACAAATCTAATCTATTAAACCAAAGAAATATTAAATTAATTTTTATGCAGTTTAAAGATGCAGCTAAAATAGGAAGCATGACTCAATTACTACCAAGGAAAATTAGAGAATCAGACATCATAATTATACATATCTATACCACACTGCCATTAAATACTGTATATGAAAAAGACCCACACTACTTGATTAATAACTATAAAAGTATTTCATTTTTAATAACACTATAGTTACCTTACGTAAGTTTTATAGTTTTCAGTAACATATATAGCCGTTACTCTGTAAATTATAAAAATGAAGATCTAATATAAAATATTCTCTCTGCGTCTACTTACTTAAAGCCCCAAAAGGATTCACTTTCATATCACCAATATATCATTATGTGTTGCATTAACTATAATAATATTTCATTTTAATGGTAACACTCATAAAATTCAAACAGTTACCAGAGGAGGCTCAACCTACTGCAGACTTCATCCTGTTTATGGATAAAGCTTTTGATTGTTTTAACTCTTCTAGTTTCCAAACTAGTAAAGCCTTAAATAGGCCACTAAGTGAAAATTCCACACATTGGAATTTTTTTAATGAAATAGAAAAAAACATTTAGAAATATTCAGGTAATAAACAATAGGAAAATGAACCCAAAATGTATAAATGGCTGGCTAGAAAATTTACAATCTTTAAAACTGCTATGGAAAGAATTGCATTATAATTATGGATTTAAATTTTTAATAACAAGAAGATTAACACAAGACTGCATAGAAAATCTCTTTTCTATTATTCGATCTAAAGATGGAAACAACATAACTCCACACTGCTCGAAGTTTAGAGCTACAATTCGGGCAACCATGACGAATCAATTCCTAAATCCTCCTGAAACAAGCAACTGTGAAGCTGACGTTTGTTCTTTCTTACTCAAGAAAGGAGATATCGAGGCAGCTAAATTGAATTTTTGCAGTCCAGGCATTACAGATGTCTCCGATTTGGATGTAACTGTTGATGACAAAAATATACAGCATACAAATAAAGAAACCGTGTTGCAAGAAAATGCAAGGGCTTATGTTGCAGGTTGGGTGTGTAGCAGAATAAATCACGAAATTTGTCGAAGAAATTTATCTTGTAAAGAAAACCCCAACGATGATGTAACAACACACATCGCAAATAAAAAATACTGTAAAGATTAAAAAATTGTTTTTCCTAATGATGTTTCTCTAATGCTCAGCCAATTGTGTTCCGATGTTTTCAAAGAAATTGATCATGTTATTTATAAAACTAAAATTGGTGTAAAAAAACAACTAGTTAAAATGGTAGTGCTCCCTGTTAACATGTCCATTTGCAGTGACTGTGCCAATGTCTTCATTGATAAATATTTCAATGTGTTAATAAATTGTTACATCAAAAATAAAATGGACAACCATACAGATAAAAAAAAAAAAACAAGCGATGTATGAAAGCTGCTAAAGTCATGCACAACTAAATTTCATCAAATTTGAAAATATGAGAATTTATCAATTCATTTCTATTCTAATAACTTTGTAATTTGTTATTAATTAAAAATGTTATGAACAAAGTGACTCTAAAGTATACTATTTATTGCTTTGCAGATTCTTATTGAAATCAAATGCACACTTCTCCTCTTTTCCTCACGTAATCCAGCACGATGCACGGAGTGTGCGAACGTTTCAAGCCACTAGATGGCAGCACTGTTACTTTTCGTCGCCGCTTGCAATGCTAAACAGGAAAGCTTTCCGGTATTAATGTTAGAGAGTATTTGTTGGTATTCAAAGTCCATATAATGATATCAAGCTTCTTACTCTCCATAAGAAATATCCCAACCAAACTGTAGATAAGAAAGCACAATTATAGGCTATTATGGCATTTTGCCAGGGGCGTATACTGGTTAAAGGGTTTGGGCTACCACTGACCCTATTATTACACAAAATATATCTAACAATTACTTTAATTTTAATTACTATGGTAAAACTAATAATACAAAATTATTACATTATGTTATATTATAAACTTTTTCTTTTGTAATTTCCTTGGGCTACCGCCAGTAGCCCCGGTAGCCCGCAAAATACGCCCCTGCATTTTGCCAACATCTTTGGTTTCTCTCTGAGCATCTAGTTGCTTTTTTGATGACCAAGTGACTACAGAGAAAAAGAAAAATCATCACAATCATCATCATCATCATTTACTAAACAGGCTTTAGATAATGTGGTCTGTTGCGGACTCAATTCATTTAACCAGGAAAAAAGGAAAATATAGTAACAGACTTGCAGCCTCCACAGAAACCTGATACTCCTCAATGACTACAGACCATGCTAAATTGGAAAACCTGAAATTGGAGAATCCTTGTAACAGTAAGAACCAGTTATTTATTTGAAGATTGAAATAGGAAGAGACAAATCTCAATCTTTCCTGCACAGACTTCCTACAGAGTGGTTTTCAAGGAACTTCGTGATTGCTCCTCTTAGACGAAAGTAGTAAATGACACAACAGAACGCACTATCAACCTGTTCCAAAAGTACAATGAGACATTGACGAAGATGAATAGAAACAGTTTCTTCTATAACTTTTATCCAAACACCAATAAGAGTTTTCTACTCCTTCAAAAGCTGCTCTGACTTTTTTCTTTCACTATGTTACACATTATAAACTTCTCAGCTCTGGAGCGACTTGTAAATGGTAATATTTTAATGAAATTTTTTGTGCTTGTTTTACACATTAATGCATAATATTAGCCTTGTGGGAATTTGAATTTTTGAAAGTTCGGATTTTTGGACCACACTACCATGTAAAGACACTGGAGGAATTTCTGTTAGCTACTAAGTGAAGAGTTTTCTTTTAGATCTCTTATGTCAGATTCTAGACTATTGATATAACTAAGTACTTGACTGAGGGTATCGAATGTATTTTGTATGTTTAATCTTACTGTTTCTAGTTGGACTGTAAGAGATTCGGTATCATGTACGTATCTCTGGCAGACTTAGTGTTCTCTCAGAAGATAAAATTTTTTTGGTAGGCGATCTATTGCAGACTCCATCCTGTTGTTCTCTCACCAGTGATAGCTTGGTTGAAACATGATGTGAACTGACATGAACTTTTGTACTGTCACCCCTTGACAATCTTTCTGATGACAAACATTTCTTGCATGGAAAGATGAAGGACCCACCTCATGTAAAAGCCTCATACTCAGGATTGCCGAATTTGAGACAATCAAGATGGAATGCACTTCTGACCGCGCACCTAACACGAGCACAGTTTAAATGATATTGACTACTAACGACCCAGCAACCATAAAGCATTCTGAATCGTTAGAGACTGGAATTTTTTGTTGAGTTCAAAGTGCAAAATGTGGGATTTTCAAATGGGAAAATCGGTGCTTTCAATTGAATTTTTCAGTATTTTCACATTGTTCCTTTTCGAGCTTGGAAATTGGTATGTTCGTTTTTATAAAGTCTTTACAACACTTTTTCCCAGATATTCGCAAGTTTTCTTTTTGTTTTGCACACTGCAAAAACAAGTGGCAATAGAAGTCAGCACAAGAGATTGTTCGTCTTCCTTGCAAAAATTAATTGCCGATGCATGTTTTACAGACTTCAAATCTTTCTCAACAGTATCTCTTCTTTCCCACGAGACCTCACAATTACAAAATTTACACATGACTGTACTTTTGTCTGTGCAATAAAACCCATGCCTTATATACTGGAAAGCTCTATTGGAGCTATTTTATTATTAAGCATTCTTGTAGCCTCACTTGCACAGGAACACAATAATGTTATTTCGCCTACGTGTGACACTATAAACAAATAAAACAAACACACTCAACACGCTCCAAAATAATATGAACTAAGGGTGCATTCAGAAGGCTCGCAACGCTTACCATGCTTACAATACGATTTTCGCACATCGCTACATAAATCAGATATGATGTCAGGAGTGTGTTTAGACCAGGTATTTGAATTAAAACCTTCTAGCTCATTGACCGTTGACTAAAGCAGATTCAGTATTGAATGTGCAATACTAGCGACCATAAATATCGGCCTTATCTGTGCGACAGCTATCGATTATCGATTGTAGTAAAAAAAAATAAAAATTGAAAATTCGCGCACATAATTCGCTAATTGCTTAAAAAATCGCATTCCCGACTTGATACGGATTTCGCGATGTTTCACGAATTCAAATCAGGCATAAATGAATTGAAGAATGTATATTTACTGTAATTAGATGTTGAGAAATATTTTTTTCCAAAATTAGAGAAATATTCCATTCCCTATGAATTGTCAATACTTTAAAAGAAGGAAATAATATATTTCATTCAAATGGAATAACAAATTGTAGGAGAGAGGAAAACGAAGTAGGGTAAATCTTGTTAATATTGTGATATGAGTAATATCATGATACTGTGTTCGATAGCCTATCATGGTTTTACAGAGCGAGAGAAGGACCGATTTTATGCAGCAACTTGTCCATGAACTTGTCCTTAATACATTGCACAAAAAACAGATTTTTGTCTCGATAAGTAAAATTGTAATAAATTCTCATACCAACTATCACGATATTACTCATATCACGATATTACCAACCTTTACCCTATCTTATTAATGTGCTTAATAATGTATTTTGTAGTTGAAAATCTATTTATTTATTTAAATTATGTTTTTGAATAATGAATTATGGTTCATAACTGTGTACGCGATATTAGCACTCAAAGAGAAAGGGATATTGGTAGACGACTGCCAAAGTAATTGCAGATCAGTCTCAAGCCTGCAAACATAGTAATATCGACAGGCCAGTTCTAAAGAGAAACAACTCAAAATTTAAAGTTTTGAGAAAAATGAAGTTTAAAGCTTCAACCATACATAAAACATGATTAATTGAATTTGGATTAAGTTAAACGATCTTTTGATTCTTCACAGCAACATAAAGCTTCAAAATGCAGGTTTCTTTAAACTTTAAATTTTGAGTTGTTTCCCTTTCAAGCTGGGCTGTCGATTTTGTATTTCTGTTTTGACTGCCTGCACACTTGGATAAGAAACAATAATTTAATAATATGATATGATTATATTTAATGTCAAATTAAAAAACTAGATAATTTCGTGTTAAAATGTTAAATTAATATTCTTCCTTTTATGTCAAGAACCTAATTTGTTTTAACTACAAACATTTAAGAACAGGTTCTATGGACTAAGGCAAATTGAACAAGTGAATCCACTGGATAAATGCCCTATTCCCTACCAGTAAGAATCCAAGTCTCCTGAACTTGTTCACAGAGTATGTGGATATCCAGAGTACCGCAATCCTTTGCACTGGAAATGCCGACAAATCAGCCATTTTTATTACAGTGCTTGCTATTTGCCGTACACATTTGTAAAGGGAATGAATGTAGCCTAAATCAGAATCAAATATTTTTAATTTTAAGGGCCATGGCCTAAATTGAGTTTTACTTTAAATGTTCCTATCCCAAGCATGTTGAAATGGAATAACAATGGTGGCCAACTAGTTGATTGCACTACTCTAGGATTCTCCTTGTGCATAGCTGAAAGAGCATCTATTTCAGGATGTAAATAGTTACTGTACCTCTGCACTCAGAAAATTCGAAAAGACGATTCTCCATTCTCCTCAGATGCCACCGCCCCTTGCACCTGACTTCCTCTTCTCACTCGGCGTACTGTCTGCTGGCTTCCTCGAAGTTGTCGCTGCTCAAGGTCTGGGTGGAAGCGTCTAGCATCATTGGCTTTGCCAGCTTGCCAGTTGTATCATGTCGAGCTAAAAGGCAGTGTAATTCTGAACTGAAATCTTCGTAATACACTGATTGTTAACTATGAAGAGAATAAATAGGTACTGTCCAGCTGAATGGTTATGTCTCATCCCAGTTTGTCCCACTCGTTTCTCCTGTCCTCTCTGTAAGGGCTAGTGGCTGAGCTGTTAAGTTCTTCTCTGCAAATACTTGCTGTACGGAATTGGAAGTTTACGTAATATTATACAACTGTTTAAAATAATTTAAAGAAAAGGGCCCCGTTAAGTAAGTAACTGTCATATGATTTCCCCTGTTTTGACGACCGTGTGACATAACCACTTGGATGGACAGTAGCATGACAACAAGTACGTCACCAAACTAAACTATTAACAATAAGTGAATCATAAAAGTAAAATCTGAAAAGGAATCAAAAGATGAAGCACGTAGTAATGGCTACTTCTAATATAGGCATAGTAAAATCTGAAAAGGAATCAAAAGATGAAGCACGTAGTAATGGCTACTTCTAATATAGGCATAACCTCTAAGAAAAATAAATTCAGAGAATTGAAATGAAGAAGTTTAGACTTTTATTAAAAAATGAAATTAAATCATCCAGATTCTTTTATTTACAGATGGCTCCTAAATGTTGTGTTCCTGTGTGTACCAAAAATTACTAGAGTGCTTTAAGTGAGTGTGTTACATTACAGTTCTCAAATTTCCAACTGAAAAGATAAGTTATGTGGCTGGAAGCTACTCGTATACTATGACATATTTTCACGCCAATAAAGCATTCAGTTGTGTGTATTAAACATTTTGAAGTAAACGATTTGTATCTCGTACATGTTTCTAGAGACAGAGAAGGAAATGTGCAAGAATAGCCCTAAAACAGATGTCTCTTATAACTATTTCCAGGTTTATGGGAACAATTAGATAATCTTATTCCTCAACAAGAATGGACCCTGCTAACAAGTGGCAGAAGTATGTTCAGAGATTTGAGCAGCAACAAATTAAGTGGTTGCAAATGAACAAAATTAATTCGTTTGATGAACTATGTAACATAGATACTTTAAAAAAAGATAGCAGGTGGATCATTAATCTCAATGCAGTGTTTCTGTACTTTTTGTTGGTTAATTTTGAGGGTGTGTCACAAATATATTGATATATTAAAATATATGAAAATTTATCAGTGCAATTGTGTGTAAATAATCAAAATGATATTCATTGCATCACAGAGTTGGTAAGTGCACACATGCAATTAGAAATGTGGTCTCAATTGGAGAGCATTCTTCTGAAGTACGTAAATTATAATAATTATTACGGTGTAATGATGTTTAGTGTTAACACTGACAGCATGTTGGCCACGTTTGTATGTTTACTTAAGTATAATGCTTTATTGTAGGAAGTATTCGAAAGATGCTTGTTATGTTTATTGGAACAAATTTCAAACACATTAAATATAATGCCAAAATACTTATGTGATGTATTATAAGTGCATCTTTGTTGTACAAACAGTCATCTTCCTCCTACAATGTTATTATAACTGTCCATTTTATACGCTAATAGAATACTGAAATCTTTTAACAAATGCAGTAAATCAATAATAATGAAGTAATTTTTCACTTTTTTGAACCCGTGTGCTAGTAATCTTTTCTCATGCGTTAATTTACGACTCTTTATCAAATGCTATTATTATCTAGCATCTGAATAAAATAAATAAGTGCAAGAACAAGCGCGATAAAGACACAACATTTGCTCTATATGGGTTGAGGGAAAACTGCGGAGAAAACCTCAACATTGACATCCCTTAATTTGAGGATCAGCCAGCAAGCCTTGAGAAACTGCTATAGAAGCAGCACTCTCTCTATCAATACTGTCTTTACTTGTGCAATACAATATGCTAACTGCGAGCACTGCGGCTGCAGTATTTGTTCTGTTGCATTGAATGGGGGACAATCACATCACACACGTGATCAGAAGTTAAGGTTGTTGCAACCATAAGGCAAATTCCTGCATGACGCAATCTGCAGTAGGTTCTGGAATGTAGACTATGATTACACCGTAAAAAAGGTCTGTTCAAAAGAATAGGGCAATAATGCAACAAAAAGTAGAACATTTCCTAAAAACAGTAAAAGACCAAATAATGCAAATAAATGTAAAATAAAAGTAGATTGTATTGGTTCACATTGAAGTGTAAAGAGTTTATATTGTATCCTGCATTATCTCTGATGTATAAGAAAAAATATGATGAATAGGGCTCGGAAGTTGACGAGTCCTATTCATCACTCATCAACTCATCACTTTTTTCCGACCTCACTTCTGACATTCCCATCACATCCACTCTGTTTCTTCTCATTGCTTCCTTCATGTTTTCTAGCTTACCTGGTAACTGTGGAGTCTTCAGATCCCGCACTGTACTCTTCAATCTTCTTTTCTTCTCTTCATTGTATTGCCTCATGATGTGCCCTTCCCCAGTATCCCCCACCCGGACATCTGATTGGGGGGATAGTTTATGCCCGGAATTTTTTACCAGGGACGAACTCATCATGATATGAAATTGCAAATTATTAATGGGATATATAGATGCAGTAGCTTCCCATTGCTATCCGCACACCACTCTTTCTTTCGCATCTTGAAAGATCCCAGGGGCCCCAGCGTGGAGGTGAGGAGAGTGGATTTGACTAATTAGGCCCTCTGGACTTCACCGAAATTTACCACAAGGGTTAAATATCAGTTCCATCAGGGTTTTTGACCCAATCAGAGACTGGGAAATCCCAATTAGTCTTTGCCCCCCTTATTGAGTCTAAAGCATTACAAAGGTTATCAATGTGAAAAGATAACTAAGATACTTATCGAACATGACACCAAGAAAGTTGGTCTTCCAGGATGATTTAAAATTAAAGTTATGTCATTGAAATATAGATATGTAAAATTAACAGTATTACTAAGAAATAAACATGAAGTTCTGTCTATATTAATAATAAGATTATTAGAACGACACCATTTTTAAATTCACGAATACTAATCATTAATTTTTAGTTTGTGCAATACCTAGATGCAAAACAGGAACAAGATGAAGTTAAACTTCTATGAAGATTAAACAAACTAACACTTCAATATTATTAATTTATGCAGTGATAAGAGAAGTTGTAAAACAAATACAAAGGAAAAATCGTGAACTGAATAAAATTTATAAAAGTAATAATTATATGATTGATAGAATTCTGAAAAAAAAAAAAAGTTTTAACTTCAATCTTTATATTTTTGTGGAGTGAAGGGCACACAAGTATGCATGAGGTAATTTTGATTGTGCTACTAAAGCCCCTTGAGTCTTGGTGTCTCTGAGTGAAAATATGTCTACCAGAGTTCACAGTTGACTTGAACGAAAAATTGTGTGTGAAGATTTTATGAGCTTTGGACTGATACTAAAGACAGGTAGGCCTACATATTACAAGTCTGCATGATGGTCAGCACAGCACACAACTACTGCTCACACAACATTTTCCACAGACTATGGTTTGCAGAATTGCCCAGTGTTAGTATTCATTATTATTAATATTGTAAATTCGTGTATCTTACACTATTTAACAGAATGTTGGAAAAATCTTACTCTCGCCTTTTTGTATTTGTTGTACACACAAGAAAAAGCGTAGTTAAAGTTACAGCAGTTTTCATTTCCAGGACTGATCCATTAAAGTTACACGAAAATGCACTACAAAGAGCAAACAGCTCATATCAACAAAATCGTAATAAAAAAAGAAATTTTATGCATTCTCATAAGCACCGAGTACTTACTCTTATCGAAATTCTTTCATGGAGCAAGTCTTGATGGGAATCTACCTCTATGTAGGCAACAATTTCGCACGACTGTCTACAAGTAGCATATATACAGGGGCTCTTGTTTACTGCACATGCGCAATGTGTTGTAACGAAACATACAATAAGGGAGCTCCAAATTTTTTTCCATCTCTGTACATATTCGTAGATCTGTAGTTGATACTTTTGTACGTGGTTTGTAACAGCTGGTGTTGCCTAAACTCCAAAAGACACAAAACTCTATATGGAAGAACATACTATTTTGTCGCCATTAAAAGCTACATATTTCCACACATTCAAATATGCAAGCTATCAAAAAATCTCTACAAACTAATTTCAAGAATTAAGGAGAATTGCCCATTCAAGATATTATGAAAATGCAATAATAATTTAACCATGAATATTTCTCAAAGCAAAAGCCTTATATTTCTAGAGGTAAATAATCTTAATCCCTTAGTTTCCTGCTACTGCATTGCAGACCTGGAATATTGCTGGAGTATTAGTCCATACTAATTCAATAATTATTTGACCTAATAAAGAAGATGAAAGCTGCAATGTCTTACCTTGTTGGCAAAACATTTAGTCCACCATCATTAATTCCATTGGGTATCCACTTCATTATCTGGTATCCTGATGTAGCCAGATGTTTGACTGGGTTAGTTAAAGGGTCCCACTCCATGGACTGCATGTCATTCTCGGCATTGATGCCTTCCCACTGCATGGGCTCCTTTATTTTTAGAAAAAATTCAGAAATGTGGTGTTAAAATTTTAATCGACAATGGTGAAGTTTTAAGGTCTACAATGCCGTAAATTGGCTCACTTTAGAACAAAAATAAAGTGGGCGTCCCATGATGTAGATCGATGCAATTAAATTAGTGTCATTCCTGAATAAGTGGATTCTATGGAACATTCAGAATTCACTTTTTTTGAAAATTTTCTCTGTCGCAGGTAGATTTCTCTATAAACCTACCATACTGCAAGAAACTTCGATAATCGAATCAGTGAATTACAGTAGATTCCTGGAATTGTTTTGAAAGTTCTGAAAGACTTGTAAAAACTGCCTAAAATTTCTTAACACAGCTAGTGATAAGTAGGGAGCACATTTTTATCTGCTAAACATTTTCAATATATTTATTTCTTATGTGCAAAAAAATACGAAAATATTTGCTAAAATAATATATTTCTTTTAATATGATAAAAATATCTTACTTAGCTTGAAAAAATTGTTATTAGGTACTCACCAATCACACTTGAGTATCAGTTGCTAGTAGCTGGCCGAGAATTGTAGTGGACAACAAAGGTCATCTCCAAATTCTCCATCACAAATGCATGCCGATTATCTCTGAACAACGACTTATACTGTGAAAACGATCTTTCCACAACACAGGATGTCAGACATGAATATTTAAAGGGAGGAATGTCACAAAGACATACAGTACACCATCAATTTCACCTACAGGCACACCCTCCAATACTTGAGTAACTTCACACATTTTTTTATATCCACTGTTTTTTCCCAAACACATTCTGGAATTTGTCACTTAGTAAGCTTTCTTGTACTTCTGAACCTGGTAGCGAGTCTAGTTTAATCCATGGATGTTTCAAGTTGGATGCTCTTGGAGGCAATGTCGACAATGCAGTACACACAATGCAGCTTTCCACATTCGAATGTGGAAAGATAAAATGTATGCACTTTTTTTTCCTTTCTGGCAACTTGTAAGTCTGTTATTTAATGAGATCACTCAGCGTCAAATGAAATGGTGAAATGGAGATGATATTAAAGCAAATTTAATCGATGATGAGCTACGGGACCCAAACAAGTAATCAGATCAAGTCAGATACAAGCAATTATGGGATTCAATATATTTAAATTTCTGTCAACACTGAGACCGCTTCGATAATAGGAGCAGCAAAAAAGAAAGATGAGTTCATGTCAATTTGGCCATTATTCGAGGAACCTGTCATCAGTTCGTGGCTACCTGTATGACCTCTGATATTGTGAATTCGTGAAGTGACTGAAAAATTACAAACATTTCGAAGCAATTTTTCATTCGTACAATATATTCCTGTTAAATTACAGATATATTAAGATTTTCGTAACAGTTACTTGAATTTGAATTAGATTTAAGGCACTCTGGCACGCCCTATTTACCTACCAATTTTAAATTACTGATTTGAAGTGTATGTTTTCTCAGGATTTGCTTGGAGTAGAACTATGAAATTTTGTGGACTTGTTCTTGGGACACTTTTGAGCAATTTAACATGGGTTTTTCAAATTATGTCATATACAGTCTGATCCATTTGGATATGAATAATATTAATTTATCATTATAAAGCTATTATGATGGTAGGAAAAATTTCTTGCTTATATATATTATGATTAAAAGATGGGAGTTTCCATATATGACAATCAACAATGCATAATCTGAAAGGACAAATGAAAATCGTAGATGATTAAAATGGCTACTAAGAATCAACAGGAGGCACAATGTGTTCTTTGGTATGCTAAATTTGAGTGTGTTAAAAGAGGTCAAAGGGAATTTCGACGTGAGTATGGTGTGCATAATGTACCTAAATATGATTCCATAATGTTGTTGCATTGAATATTTGTAAAAAGAGGTTCTGTGTTAAAAAAAAAAACATGCAAGAGATCGCAGGCGAAACCCAATAAGAGAACCAGCTATCCCTTGGCTTGGTCTCCAAACTACCCAGATCTAACCCCTCTTGACTTCTTCATGTGGGGTTTTGTTAAAGACATTGAATATTCACAGAAACCCAAGAACATTGATGATCTGAGAGTAAAAATTACTCAAGCTTTTCAACAAATCACCCTCTTATGTTACAACGGACATGGGCTGAATTACATCACCATTATGAGTTGTGCAGGGTGCGCAATGGGGGTCATGTTGAGCTCTGAGGAATCTCCAATCTTTCAGTGTTGTGTGCATAAAGTTTCAACAAATAAAGTTCAGTAGTAAATGTTTTACGGTTGTTTTATTTTAACCACACCAAAACGAATCACCCTGTAGTATACTGATTAATTATTTTCTCTTTTCAGGCATCTCATCAACAACATTTTTCATCATATTTTTTTAGCTATAACTCATATAAAAAATTGAAAATCACAAAAAGCTCGTGTTAAATTACTGACGTGTTCATGATTAATAAGCCCTCAAAATCTGAACTAATTTTTACCAGTACAACCTCAAAAAAAAGTACAATTTATAGAAAAAAAACACAACTTACGAGAAATGGCCACTGAAGTTTCTCAATACATTCCTGGTCCATATGATGGATTGTCAGCTTCCTCTTCCAGATCATCCACTAGTTTTCCTTATGCAGATCTTCTGTGCTGTCTAGTCTTCATTTCAATGTCCCTTGCATACTAATCACCAGCTCCAAGTCTTTCTTTGTCCATTTTGTACAAGGCTTTCACTGTACAGAGTCCGATGGTTTTCAACAAGCTCTGTAATACTTTACATCTACACATGTTGCCATCATTGAATGTAATCACAGTATCATACACTCGAAAGTGAAGTGCACTGATTGAAACAAACACTGTCTCTTTGGTAGTTGTGCCCATATGATAGTGTTGACGCACTCATTTGGATTCTGTATCTGATCGTAGAGGCATTTTTTCAAAAGCTCAGTATTTGTAAGATCTTTGAATATTGACTTGTATATGTTGTTTTCTAATGCCAGGCATTTGACAATAAATTCATTTGACCTCTTGCACTCCAATATTTTTCAAAGATATTATCATCTGTGCTTCAAAGATATTATCTGAAGCACAGATTTTGAGGTGTTCCGAATCCATTTCTTGGTTTGAGTTGCACAATGGGGAGTTAGGGGACTGATATATTCCAATTCTATGCAGGTGTTTGGCCAAACAATCATGGCCTGTTGCCAATCTAAATGCAGCTACAGACGATTTTCGTGGTAAATCGGAAATTAACTGTGGATTTTGATGCAGAGAGTTCCATTTTTTCCCTTGGGATTGAGTTATCAAATTTTGTTTGTTGAAGTCTAAGTATGTAGATTTAATAAATCTCTTCACAGAGTAATACATAGATTTAGTAACAGGTCTATAAGTAGAAGTGCTGCCCTTCTTTGCTAAGCATCCGCATTCTCGTTTCCCAGGATTCCACAATGGGATGGTATCCATTAGAATACAATTCTTTTATTGAGTGATAATAATTGAGAGAGCGTTTTAGTTATTTCTGCTGTTTGAGATGAAGATGTGTGTTTAGAGACGATTGATAGAATAACTGCTTTGGAGTCTGACAATATAACTGCATTCCTAAATTTATTGCTGTGGCATAGAAGATTCCTGAGGCATTCACTTATTGCAATGATTTCACCATCAAAACTTGTTGTTCCATATCCAAGAGATTTATAAAGTGAGAAGAGACAGCACGTAACACCTGCACCGGCACCTTGTTCTCTGGAGATCAAGGATCCGTCGGTGTATAAATGAAGCCAGTTTTGTGGAGGGTACCTAATATTAATTGTCTCTAAAGAGAATTGTTTCAGTATTTCAGTGTTTACTTCCGATTTCAGTATTTCTTCTGTTAAATTTAGATTATATTCTATATTTAATAGAGTGAAAGGGTTTGGTTTAATTTGTAAGTTTTCTTTCAAATTCGGGATATTGATTTTCTGTTTTAATTCTTGAACAATGGATATGAAACTTTTTTGAGTTTTCAATCTACAGAGAGGACTGTATGAATGCCAAGTGTTTCCTGGTAATCTGATAAGTTATTCATATTGAATTAGTGCTTTTTCTTCTATTGTCATTTTGATGCTGTTAATATTAGTGAGGAATCTCACAGAATCTATGGGAGTTGTTTTGATTCCACCAGTAATGAGTCTGAGAGCTTGATTTTGAACATATTCTATTTCGTTTATGAAAGGTGAAGTAATTAAAATTTCTCATCAGTATGTCAGCATTGGCTGTATAAACATTTTGTATGTAGTATTCAAAGTATTCCTAGAGCATCCCCATTTCTTTCCTGCTAGTCTTTTTAGAAGGGAGAATCTTTTACGAGCTTTTTCAGAAATGTATTTCAAATGGTTGCTCCATGTTAACTTACTGTCGAAAATAACTCCAAGATATTTGGATTCATAAGTCCTAGGAAGGTGTTGGCCATTGTATTGGATATTGAATTCTCTTTCTTTTTTACCAAGTGAAAATATTTGGTAGTTACTTGTATATGTATGTATATGTATGCATATATATGTGTCTTTAAGCAACATACCTTTCGGTGGGGCAGCACTTCACAGGATATTGACTTGATTTCTTCTACTATTGCACAAGGTAAACTGTTTTTGTGACTGAAAGGTTGGCCAGAATCTTTGGCTTTTTGGTATTTACACCAAGAGTCACCATCTTTAGGGCATAGTTCATGATTTGGACTTTTGTCACTCGAAGATATGTGAAATAAAATACACCACACTGCAGTTTTCATTGCCTCAACACTATGGGTGTTCTGCCTTATAGCCAAAACCATAGTAATTTTGTATTTGAGACAAGAGGCACCAGTAAAGCATTCAAAGTAGGTGTATCCCTCGAAGAGAGACACACTATATTCGATCCTTCTGCATGGTGAAACCATTTCGATTTCGGCAGAGCAGTGCGATTTCCAGAGCAGTGGATGGATAGGGAGGATGGCGTTTGGTTTCTGGAAGACAGGATCAGCAGTCATGAAACCGGAAGAAGAAGAAGAAGAAGAAGAAGAAGAAGAAGAAGAAGAAGAAGAAGAAGAAGAAAGAAAACGATCGGACAGATCCTCACAGAAACAACAGGAAAGGACTTCTGGACTATGGTCTTATGAAATGTGGAAGGGTTAAAAAGCATAGGTAGGTACTGAACTTAGCACTGGATAACCTGCTGGAGACACATGACATAAACCAGAGGTCTGCATCGAATGTTTTTGCTCGAGCGCCAAGTAGTTCATACTTGGTAGCATAATCCGATAGGTAGTGCACATGCATGATGGGTAAAATTGTCGTGAGCGATAAATTCTCGAACGGTATAAGCCGAGCATTAGACATTCGTTCTTGTTACAGTGATGAACTATGTAGTAACATCATATATGTTATGATGTTATCATTTCAAAACTTTGGAGTGTTTAACTAACCTCTCCATAGTACAACTACAAAACTTGCTTTAAAATGTAATATAAATGTTGTAGGTAAACGTTTTTTTTTTTCCTACACAGGAGTGATTATACTTTTGCCACATCTGATAGATGTTATTGGATGTAAATGTAATTATTATAAACAGAGAACACAATCATGATAATGCAAGAACTGTATCAAGTTTTCTAGTAATAATAATAATAATCTCTAATGATTAGTATATCAATCTTTGTGTCTGTAACAGTTGTGCAACATGATTATTCGTTTTATTATATTTTCTGTGATGTTATCTCTGTAGTAATATTGTTATTAATCTACTGCTATATCAATAATATTTTGTAAAACGTTTCTACACTGTCGCAGTATATAGGTGGAACACTATGTATGGACCTATCATATTATATATGTGGTAAATCATATAGTGAATAATTCTTAATTAGCAATAATAACTGTATATCAAAGTTTTTCATACTATTTTATTTATAACTTTGTGCTACTGTTTTGGTACGTTCCATTAGACCATTCCATTAAACGTTTGTCATGAACGCAGAAAATAAAGCCTTATTTTTACCGTGTGAGCAAAACATATGCATCTTATGTCGCCTTCCATACAAGATAAGATATGTCGGTGAGATGACCTTGTACTGTGCTTCTATTTATTACGAGCGTATCACAACCGATCATATCTCACTTGAGGGTGCAACATTCGACCGAGTGCAAGTGAGTGATTTAACTCCAATGCAGCACTCTGACGTAAACATACTCACAGAAACCTTCACCACAGAACCTGCCGAAATACCAGGTTACTATAGTATACATGCCTTGGCTACACAAGAAACAGGAAGATCCTCAGGTGGTGTATCATGTTATTATAAACCAATCATTGGTAGGATAGTAAATACACACATAAGTTGCATACACAAAAAAACCTGATCTTCCTAGAGACAACAAGTTTATACATAGCAGGAATGTACTGCAGGCCCAAGAAGACTCAGCAGACATCACAGCAAAATTACTAACCGCAATATCAAAAAATGTGCCATGACAAGCCTGCGCTGATAGTGGGCGATTTAAACTGCAGACTTGACCAACCGAAACTCAAAACAAAAGAAGTCTTGAAATGCCTAGAAGAAGGTTTGATACTTATAAACGAGGCAAAAACGAAAATCTACTTTGCACCAAGTAGATATAGCACAATCAACCTCGTTTTCTACCAAGGAAACATCAGTCATGGAAAGCAGACAGGGAAGTGGAAATCTGGAACAACCCCACTCAGAAAACACCTACCCATTACCACGGAATTCCCCTTCAATGAAGACAGGGGATACAACAGGAAAGACGAGCAAATGACCACCAACTCGAGAAAAACAGACCCGCAAAAGCTTACTACCGAAAGGATGGAAACAGCCGAAACTCTAATACAAGATGGTAACATAAACGAGGCAGTAGAAATACAGTGTGTCCACCATGAACCTGACACATTTCATTTGGCTGTCAAAAATCAATGAATGGAAATAAGTTGGTAACATGCATTGCAATATGTAGAGAAACTGTGGAAATTTCGTTGGCTATTTTTAAAAACCTGTGCGAGAGGTTGTACGTGGCGCTGCGGTAGCTTAAGTCAAAATGGCGACAGCGCAAGAGCGAGCACAAGCGATCTGGTGGTATGCTGAAACAAATTCGGTGATTCAAGTGCAACGCAACTTTCGGCGCGTGTTCCAGAAGGACCCACCATCACAGAACACCATTAAGACATGGAAACAGCACTTTTTGGCAATGAGTAGTGTGGTGAAATTGCATGGTGGCGGTAATGTGCGCGTATCAGAGGAGCGTGTAGCAGCAGTGAGACAGGTGTATGAACGAAGTCCATGCAAGTCAGTTCGACAAGTGGGACGAGAACTGCAGATGCCGAAGTCCACGGTACATAAGATACTGCATCGCTCTCTTGGGTTTCATGCATACAAATTGCAGTTGGTTCATGAACTGAAACCAGATGACGGTAATAAGAGGCAGGCATTTGCTATCGACATGTTACAGCACATTGATCAAGACCCAGCATTTTAACTCGCATTGCTTTTTCTGATGAGGCCACTTTTCATTTATCGGGCAAAGTCAACACACTTAATGGACCGACAAGATGGCCACCTCGATCACCGGATATTACCCCTCTAGACTTTTTCTTGTGGGGATATGTCAAGAACAAAGTGTATACAGGCCACAAAATTCGTGATCTTCAACAGCTACGCGGCCGCATAAGAGATGCCGTCAATTCCGTTACGCCCGAGATGCTTCAGAAGACCTGGCAGGAAATTGAATTCAGGCTAGATGTTCTTCGTGCAACGAGAGGATCTCATGTTGAGGTGTACTGACTTTTTTTAATAAAACTTGGTGAGTTACTGTTGATATTGCATGCATTCTTTTCTTTTTACCCCAAGCAGTATGAATTATACAGCAATTTCAAATGTGTCAGGTTCATGGTGGACACCCTGTATTAATAAACGTCATCAAAGAAGTAATTGTGCCAGCACACATCAAACAGGGGAAGATGTGTTTCGACCACGACTGCTACCAGAAGCACAAGAGAGTACTAGAACTTCTCCACGCCATGAAGACAAGTCAAACATCTGAACACATGAAGGAATACTTCAAGGTTCGAAAGGAATACAAGAATATGATCAAGCCGAGAAAAAATGAATACTTAGAAAGAGAAGGAAGAAAAGAAGCCGAGGAGGCAAAGGTGGACCCCATTGAAACAAAAGAAAAGATACTGAATACAATACCAATGGAGAAATGGGAAGAGCACTTTGAAAGCATCCTCAACAAAACTGGACGAATTCCACCCTTAACAAGAGCCTTAAACAAGTCGAGCAAAGAGTATAATAGAATCTCAGAAGAGGAAGTAACAAAAACGGTAACAGCCTTAAAGAAATGCAAGGCTGCCAGCATTGACAAATTATTCAATAAGCACAAACAGGACACCAGCATGTTAATGACGAATCTATGGTCAAAAATCTTCAACCTAGAAATGGGAGACATCCCCGACCAGTGGAAGATCTCGCAAATAAAGTTCTTGTACAAGGGAAAAGGATCCACTGATAGCGTCGACTCATATCGAGGCATCGCCCTAGAGAACACCTTCTTCAAGGTCTTCACAAAGATTCTAACGGAAAGACTGACCGAACAAATCGACCATCAAATTCCAGACCAGCAACTCGGCTTCCACAAAGGCAGGTCGACTTTACACACAATCGGGAACCTTATAGACGACATAACAAGTGCCATAAGGAGACCAAAATGAAAACTATACGCTGTGTTCGTAGCTTATAAGAAGGCATTCGATTTTGTCGACAGGAAAATTCACAGGAAATGACGAACCCAGTATGATCCTAATCAGAAATATTCTGACAGAAAACAAAGTTCATATAAGTGATTCTATAACAACATCAAGAGAAATAACTCAGATGAACAGTGATCTACAAGGGGACCCCCTCAGCCCTCTCCTGTTCAACATATTCACATCTGATATCGCCAAAGCACTGCAAGACACGCCAGCCTCACTGTACATGTACCTACACCGACAACATGATACTAGGATCAAGAGATAAAAACGAACTACAAGCGACACTGGACACCCTGAGTGAATGGGCACACATCAACAGCCTGGAAGCCAACGAAACAAAGACCATGCAGATGGTATTCAGAAAAGAGGGGCAAATAGCAGGAAGTGAATCTATTGTACTCAATGGGAAAAAACTGCAGTTCATGAACACCTTCAAATACCTTGGGGTAACTTTCCAGACAAGCGGAACATGCTTCAACATACATGCAAAGGAAAGGACAACAACAGCAACGAAAGTTTTTTTTACGAGGTAAGTCAGCTACAGAAACTGTCGCTGGATACTGCAATGACTCTTTTCAGTGCAAAAATATCCCTGATTCTCAATACAGCATAAATCTAATTTCGCCATATTCATCCAAAAACTCTGGAAAACTTGGAAGCAGTTAAAGCCAGATTTCTACAAACAGCTCTGGAAATATCAATATATACACCATCACGACTAGCTTACGACCTTGCCCGGGAAACCTTCTTCATCGAGGATGTTTGAACACAACTGCTCCTGCCATCTTCAGAACGAGCGGAAGAGCTCTTACTCGAACGAAGAAAGAAAAGAGAAGAGATCTCGCAGGAGTTCTTCGCAAGGATCCCATGATAAATAGAAATTGGACAGGACCAAACTGCGAGCTGCGCAGTGCCCTGATAAGACTAACAGTCCACGGATTCCACCACAAGCTATGCACAAAGCAAGATTCCAAGAGCCAACAGAACAGTGTGTGTGCAATCTGTGTGAGAAACATTGTCGCTGCTACCATTTCACTGTATGTCCCAACAGTACAAGGTCTCTGAAAGACTACAGCGAAGAATAACCACACAATAACTATACAATCTGCACATTTGTGCGCATTCCTCGTTATTACTATAAATATTCTAAAGAAATCCCTGCATAAGCGGGCTATTCAAATATGTAACAGTTCAAATCTGTGAAATGTGAAAACCCAGACAGGCACGTCCATGTAACGTTTTGTTTAAACGATTATTAAAACTATTTAGAATGGGAAAACACACATCCAGCATATATCATTCAAAAGAGGAGTTTAAAGAACATGAATCCATAAAATAAAAAAAATAAAATAAAAAATTTCACCATTTTCAGCTATCCGGAGCAATGACGTTATATAGTGGACCGGAGTGCCTTAATAATAACTATAAACCTAATGTAATACATTATGCTAGTGCTTCTCAAACTTTTTCCATTGCAGTTCTACAAACTTGGAATTCTGAAGACTTAGTCCATTTTTATTTTGCTTTTTATTATTATTATTATTATTATTATTATTATTATTATTATATTATTATTAAATTATGGTTTATTTAACGACACTCGCAAATGCTGAGGTTATATCAGCGTCGCTGGTGTGCCGGAATTTTGTCCCGCAGGAGTTCTTTTACAAGCCAGTAAATCTGACATGAGCGTGTCGCATTTAAGAACACTTAAATGCCATCGACCTGGACCGGGATCGAATCCGCAACCTCGAGCACAGAAGACCAGCGCTATACGGACTGCGCTACCCAGGTCTACTTTATTATTATTATTATTATTATTATTATTATTATTATTATTATTATTATGCATAAATTACAAAAAATTATCTTAATAGGTTACACAATCCATGCTATTGAAATTGGTTTGAAGTGATTTATTAA
The DNA here is from genome assembly GCF_040183065.1 of Periplaneta americana. Classification (NCBI taxonomy): domain Eukaryota; kingdom Metazoa; phylum Arthropoda; class Insecta; order Blattodea; family Blattidae; genus Periplaneta; species Periplaneta americana. The sequence continues at coordinate 147,979,504 of NC_091131.1, forward strand.
GGATAGTATCCAAGTTTGATTTAGAAACATGTTAAAGGAATATGCTCCATTGACTAAAATTATCGTATTTTATTATTTAGATACAAGTTCAATTCAGAAACATGTTGAAGGATTTATTCTTGTGCAAAAACGGATGCTGCCTAGACCAAATGATCATATTTTTATTATGTAATTACTTTATAAAGTTTGTTCTAGCATGGTCCAAATATTGATTTGCAAAGAAAGGAACTTAGTCAAACCTTTCTCTGTATCTCTAACATCCAGTTGATACACTCGTATTTAGCCTATTCATGAAAATAAGTTTCTTTGCTCTCCTGAAAACTAGCAAATTTTGACTTAGTTCCTTTCTAAAGTGTGCTATTCATTTGTAATATTAATATATTTCTCAATTTCATTTGATCATGAATTAACGCAACGCAAATCTGATAACAGTCTCATGTGTGGAAATCTGATAACAGTCTCATGTGTGGTATGGGAGGATTTTCAAGTTTCATTATTGTTAGAATTATTATTTTCTGTATTTTATGTAAATATTAAGATATACACGTAGCCTACACTAAATTGAAAATGCAAGTTTTTGACAATATACGAGTATGTGCATTATTAACATAGTTTCAATTCTACAGTTAAACTTACTTCAACAAATGTGTAGCAGCAGAGCAGCAGTAGTAGTAAATAATGTAATTTGTTTTCATAGACAAATACGCACAGAATCCAGACATGAAACTGATAAATGTTATATTTCTTTTTAGATCTTTAATAGTATTAATAATAATGAAATATAATAATCAATATTTATTTTGTAATATTACGATTATATCATAATAATTATTATTGGTGAGGTTTCATATTTTTATTGATTCGTATTTTCGTGATTTTTGTACACATTTTTCAGTATTCTCCAAATTTAAAATACCATTTAAATACAATTTATGATTCACAGAATTCCAAACTTTCAGAAGCGCTGCATTATACTATTTCTGTTGTATTTACTGGTAAGGAAGGATGGTCATAAAAAAGTTTAATGTATCAAAACCACAAAACTTCATTCTCCACAATAAATTTTTAATTGGTTCGCACATTCGGTAGTGTTTTTAAATGTGCCTGTCCAATTGAGGCGTAATTATCAGCCCTCAATATACAGATTTATCCCTAGAATTGCCATTGACGCTACAAAACGTAATTTTTTTTATTCCCTACTTATTGTTGCAGTTTTCAAGCAAGAATCATAAAATAACTTAAAAAGCTCACCTCAGAGTGGGAAGAGGTTCATCCTGGTTGTCCCATGGGTATCGAACCGAGCTCCTCAATACACTTACCCTCCATAAAACGCTATCTTTGCTTTGATCTTTGCTTGCTTTAATTGAAATCAAAAATCATGATGGCGGTTCAATATGTCATCTGCATTGTTATGTGTTGAGCAATGAACACGAATTCCATAGAAAATGAAAAAAATGGATCAAGCGTTAGTGAGTAGAAGCTGTAGCCACAGTCTAGTATAGCTATACAGTCACAAAGCTATACTAGACTGTGCTGTAGTACAGTCGCTGTAAATAAGAAAATTGATAGTACTTTGGTTGAGAACTTTCGATCTTATTTTAAAAGTAGTCAACCGACCACAAGGAAATTTAAATATTGTCGTTTTCATATTTTATATTTAAAAGGAACGTATTTTTAAGTTTTCTGACGAAATTGATATAACGTACATTTTATGAAGCAATTATGTATTACATTACTGTTAGGCTGCTTGATTTTTATCAACAGTAATCTCACTAGATATTGTCCGACTGTGTGTCAAGAAGAGATTAAAGAAATTCAGTATTACCACTCAAGTTGGGCTCATAGAATAATAATACCACAGTCTAGTATATACAGTTGCAAACATTAGATAGTTGCTCACCACTAGGATCGCTAATATCGCCTCATTACAGGCAATGCAAAATAGTACCATCACAGTCTATTGTTTCTAGCACCCTCAAAACTCAAGCTTCGTGACTGTATATAGTAGACTGTGATAATATGATACCAATTTGCCACTGAGATACTTAAATTCAGAAGTCTTGCAGAAATATTATAAACACTATTCGAAAGAGACTTGAAATTCTCACAAAGGCAACAGAAATCCATATAAAATATTAATATTTTTTCGGAATATGTATGATAAGAACTTTCTTGTGTTAAATATTAACGTATCTTGTTAACATGTTTCGACCTATTTTCGGTCATCTTCAGAACTGGTCGTTGTTCCGAAGATGACCGAAAATAGGTCGAAACATGTTAACAAGGTACGTTAATATTTAACACAAGAAAGTTCTTATCATACATATTCCGAAGTGATACAGTGTTTAAAGTTGTGTAATCAAGATGTATAATATTTTTTTTATCACAGATCATGAATTATGTATTCCATTTTAAAAATAAATAGACCAAAGTATGCAAATAATTATATTTAGTCTAGTCCACATCTGTAGTTATGTATAATTGTGAGGGCAGGCTAGAGCAAACAACTCCACTTTGAATTTTTTTTTTTTTTTTTTAGAAATACTCGGAGGTACAAATTGAACAGTATTTAAAAATCTGAATCTGCTGTCAGTGGTACCATCAAATGTTTAACATTCACACCATATATATATATATATATATATATATATATATATATATATATAATGTAACTTTAAATTTCCACAATAAATATACGATAAAAATCAATTATGGTTATTACACAACTTCTAATCTAGTTTAAACCTATGAAGGTAAGCTTGTGAACTCTGGTGATATGAAGATTTTGAGTTAATCGTTGTTCTATTGTTGGAAAGAATGATTTGCATGGACACCTTTCTGTGTGTTTTTCCATTGACTCTGCCACTTTTCAAGACATTCTTTCCCAGCTCAGTGATGACTGATGTTACAGTTTTCCTGTTATAGATTATAGCTAGTTCACTATCTTTGGCTGCTTCTTTGGCAAGTCTGTCTGCCAATTCATTGCCTTCTATACCAATATGTGCCTTTACCCATCCAAAGTGAATTGTCCAGTTGAGATCCTTAAGTTGGCGAATGTCCTTTCGAATTACTTCTATTATTGGGCTATGTATAACAGTGTTTTTCAGTGAGGCAAGCGTCACCTTGCTATCAGTGTGAATGGCTCCTCTTTTGTTGTTGTTAGTACAGTTGAGGAGAGATTGTAGTTGTTCCAGGGACTTCAAAATGGCCTCGGCTTGATTGTTTGAGCAATTTTGATATAGTCTGTACTTAAATTTCTTTGTCAGAGTTCTATTTACACATATTGTTACTCCTGCACAACTTTGTCTTCAATTTTGCTGCCGTCCGTGAAGATATCTACCTGGTATTATGTTGAGCCATTTATTTCATATATTTTCGTCTGTTGTGCTGGGTGTGGCCAGTCAACAGGTAGTGGGAGATCATAATCAGATCTCTCTATGTGGTGTTTTTCTTTGTAGAGCTGCACTTTTTCTTCTATTACCATTCACTCCTATTGGTGGCACACTGACCATCACACAGGAGGCTTCAAAGAGATAGTTCTATAGGCCTTAGCCATCTTTATATTAATTATAAGTCTTTGTACCCTCTGCAACTTCCGGAGGTTTGCTTTTTTATATATAGAATCTCGGTATGTGTGAGTGTGTGTGTGTGTGTGTGTCAGAGATCCTATTATGAATGATAAGAGCGAAGAAAATGAAATTTTTCTTTTTCGTCGCTTTTATCGTCCTATCTTTGCTTTTATCATTACTCCAGTATGCACACCTCAATGACAATGCATGCTTCAATTCTCTCTGATATAGCATCACTGCTTCTTTTATAATTGATCGTCGCTCCAACGTGTACATTAAGATCCATCGTTTGAGCTTACACCAAAAGCGTGATATAGTATACTAGCATGGGTAAATTGAACCAAAATATCGAGAAACCCCACATGTCTAGAAAACTAAACTTTTCGTTCAGAGACATCCAACTCTTCCTATTCCTTATTAAATTAAAAATATTTTCATTACCTTACTTTAAATGTATAGAATCTTTATAACTTACAAATAACCCATGTGCTTGTGAGGACCTCAGAAAAATCATGTATTTATCTCCAAGAAAAAAGCGGCTTATATCCCACTTCTGAAAACCAAATTTGTCGTGTTCTCCTGGTCTATTATTCCACAAGGATGGCAGATGGGTTCGAGTTAAGAATTATTTACGTTCATCACCTCCTTATTATTCTACTATGTTACACTATCAGGATTCTAACACCACTATTGTAGAACAGTAGGACTACAAGGAACTTCATACAGGATTCCTACTTGGAAATGACTTGTGGTTATTCGTAAATTATTAGAAATTTGCACTTCTAGTAACTGAAGTCTAGTTCACAACAAAACAAGGTTCATTACGATTGTAAGTTGGAAGAACCTTAAAGGATACATACAGATACAATATTGTTGGCTTGTTGCCTCTACGTTTTGGTGATGGGTCTTCCTCTTCTGAAGCCATGGTGACATCAGATGCAAAGTCTAAACTTCTTCCTCGCAGAAGGATAAAGCCTTCTTGTCGAGTTCATGATGTCTTGCTAGCAATGGTTCAACTACTGACTGACTACTGACTATCTAACTCGGGGTGACGCAACACTTAGCTGTGAACGAACACATGCAAATTGATGGCAGTGTTACGAAACCAGCAAAGATGACGTTAAGCCAGTCTTGCTCTAATAAAAGGTCTCAGAAATCTTTCCGACAATAGTGTGCAAATGGACACATTGAAAGGACAACTGTCTTAAGAGTTACAAACAAGACTTGATCATACGATGACGTATGTTAATGTGTCTTTACTTTAGCCAAATAGATTCGTACAATGTACATTAACACTCAGTGCATGCATGCAGCTTCTCATGGCGAAGCAGCACTAGAGTGCTTAGACAACTTGTCTCAGGTTGGGATTCCCTATCATCTTCTCTGATAATTGGCTTTGAAACAACTTGTCATTCTAGCTGCAAAAAACAGCTAGTGGTTCTGAATACAATTGAATTAAATAAATTTCTTGCCTGTGTTCTTTGTCCAAGAGTCATAATTTTGAAAGGTGCTGCTGCGTCCAAAGACTCTCTATACATCATAATCCCATTTTCTTGAATAAATCGATGCCATTTCACATTTTTCCACATAAACTTTTCGCCGTTATCATTCTTCTCCTTCATTTGCAAGGCATCTTTGAAGAAATCAGAACACTGGTAAAAATTTGCTTCATTTTTATCACTTTAATTGGTTTCTTTCTCCCTGTTCCTCTGACAAGTTGCATCCAATCATGTGGATGATCGATAGACATTCCACTTATTTTCTTTCTTTTTTCTGTCCGAGCTTGATCTGATTTTAAAATCTATATTTTCTCATTTATTTCAGTTCAATATTGCTTACAATAGGTACACTATCACTTACCTCTTGATGAAGAATTGCCAAGACGCATAGAACAGAGTGCTGTGATATTACAAGTCCTTTGCGAAATCTTAATTCACAACTCACAAAAATTTTACTACTATTTAGGAAGTGCCAACACAACATACTTATGAGCTCTAATTTAGAAATTACAATTTAATGCCACGAAACTGTGCTTAAGGAAATAAGTTTACATATTTCCTTTTACCCAAACCAAATTATTACATTAAAGTTCTGTGTCCTTTTATACACGTGGATTTAACAATTTCTAATAGAGATATCTCTTGTTTCCCTTTACCCAACCAAAGAACATGCTTTCAGGATTATAACAGTATATATAACTCATTTTGGCCAAATTTTGACATATTCCCCTTTACCTGAAGACCACAGGTTTTATCCATTACTAACGTCTAAGTTTAATTTTAAATTGTAGCCCTTTTCTTTGTAATGTGTTGTTTGTGAAGAAGTTAACTTCACTCCAGTTTATTTATCGACATCCTGCGAGTCTGCACACAACTGATATTAACGTCCTTGCACTTGTTTATCACTTGTAGTGCGTTTATTTGTTGTAGGGAGAATCTGTGAACGTACCAACTTGAAAATTTGTTAAAGCTCCATTTTAAAATTACAGAGATGTCTATTAATGAATGAATGTATGAATTTTATTGCTGTGCTAATGTTGTCAAGGAGAGAAGTGATTTAAAAACTTTTAATTCACTGCTGTGAATGAAGTAATTGTTTAGGTTGCTAAGGACGGTGAAATAAAGACCAGGTTAGATACGAGTAATGGATAAAATCAATTAAAAGTTGTCCAAGTTATTACTTCCATGTGAATAGATAGTGTACCAGAATATTCAAATAAACAATTCATTTCTTTATATAAAAGATAATAGCTTAGAACTAAATCTCCATGCCTTCATGACCTCGGCACTATAACGAAGTTGTGTGGTTGGCACCACGCTCCAACCGCCTTTTATCCCCAGGAAGGATCTGTTACTCAGTTTGATAGGAGGTTGAGTACACCTTGGGGCCATTCTGAAAGTTTTGGCAACGAGAAACAATCACGACCCAATTGAGTCTGTAGCCATTCCCAACTGAACTACTAGACGTTATATTCGTTTTTCCGTACTGAAATGATTTTTTATTCCACACAAAACCAATCCTTTGTTACAATAAAATATACTGTGTACTAATCACTACACTGAGCACCAATATTCCTGGGTTAAATCCCAAATCTCTCTGCAGTGCATATGTCACTGTTGATAGTGATTCATCCATCGGATTGGGATATTAAGCCTGGTGTTATTCGACAGAAGTAGGCTACAAGCCAGCACCAGGTTTCCCCTTCTTCCTTCCTCACCCATTCTCTACAATACACTTACACGAACACTTACACACACACACACTCACCTAAAAACACGACATAACTCTTCACAGATACACATCATGCATAACGTGGTCTGCCGAAGTGGTGTGCAACTTGAAAAAAAAAATGGGTCACAGTCCTGCCATCTATCTGCAGTATGTGGAACCCGAATCACGTTAAGTGAAGAGGGTAGGCATTAGACACACACGTACCGGTACACACAATGTATACAACATTTTCAGAAAATGTATGTGTACCTAATGCCTACCCACTTCACTTGCGTGATTCGCGTTCCGCATATTGCGGATAGATGGCAGGACTGTGACCCATTTTCAAGTTGCACACCACTTCGGCGAGCCACGTTGTGCATGATGTATATCTGTGAAGAGTTATGTCGAGTACTAGGGTGAGTGTATGTGTAAGTGTAGTGTAGGGTATGGGTGGTGATGATGATTATGATAATGAGGAAGGAAGAAGGGGAAACCCGGTGCCAGCACATAGTCCACTCCTATCGAATAGCACCAAGGGGGCCGCCAGTCTTAACATCTCCATCCGATGGATGAATTACTATCAAAAGTGACATGTGCACTGCGGAGAGATTGGGATTTAACCCAGGTATATTGGTGCACAATTGAGGAGCATTTTTGCAAAAGTCGATAGATGCAGAAATCAAGACTTTACAGAAATTACATTAAGTGACAGGATCTATCGAGTTTTGAAAAAATCTGGAAGGTTTGGTAGTCTCTACATACAGTATGAATCAAGTTTTGGTAAATCTGATTTCATAGATTCATTCCGGAGATAGAAAACATACAATATCCATATGTAACTCACTTTAGAAAATTTCTGCATCTATCGACTTTTGCAAAAACGCTCCTCAATATAGTGATTGGAAATTGCGCACCGCCATCTCTCCTAGACCCGAGGGTGAAATTTTACATGAAAACTTAGAAGAAAATGTAAACTACTTTTTATTGAGGTTTCTTTATTCGTTTTTTCATGTTCATATTTCATTTTTACACTGCATGTAAAATTATTTAAACTGGAATGTTTGCCTAATTACACTAGCATTCTACCAGTCATTCTTTATTAATATTATGCATCTGTGCACTGAGGGATACTTTCAGCTCACTTCTTTGGTTAAGGGGTTAGGTACAGCTTACAGCAATAACATTTTGGAAATATTCAACATGTTTTTCCTCCATTACTGTATCTTGTACAATAATGAAAATTAGTATATGTAAAGCACTGTCCTTCTGCTATATGAAAAAAATACTTTTAGATTTTTAAAAAATATTTACATTTTTTTTCTTCAAAATTCAAAATGGTGGCAGTTCACTGTGCAATGATGAAGCGTTTCCCTCATAACTCAAAAACTATCCAACACTGTGATGAAATGTTTTATATGTATTTATGCATGTCATATCTACAATATGATGCAGAATCACTTCTCTACCTTTGATAGATTGTGTGATAAAAAAATAAATTCATTTAAAATATGGTCAAATATCAGTATTTTCTTCTAACACAAAAAAAAAATATATATTATTTATTAAGGACTGTAGCTGAAAGAGCATGATATTGTAAACATGGGTTTCAGCAATAAAATAAAAGGGAGAGAACATGAAAAATTTAACAAGTTTATGAGTTAGAGGGAAATGCTTCATCACTGTACAGTGAATTGCCACCATTTTGAATTTTGAAGAAAAAAGCTGTACCTAACTCCTTAAGTACTGCATTTTAGCTTTGTTAAAACAGCAGCAGCTCTGTTAAAATTTTAAAATGCATGCACACTCGCACACACAAATACACACACACACACACACACACACACACACACAGATAATAGCTGAGCATTGTCCCAAATCAAGGGCATCTACTGTACCATGGTGATACAAATTGTTACTAAATATATTTTACTGGTCTTAACAATGATAACAATTTTCGACAGAAGGCGTGAAAGTGAAGGCCAACATGGGTTAATAAGCTAAGGATGCAATAACTTCAACAAAAATAAAAAGGACTGAGAAGAATCGTCAAGATTTAGGGATGGAAGGTGAGCAACTGGAAACACAGTTGAGAAGAGCAAACTAAAGGGATACGTCCAGAAGTCTGCTCAGACAATTGTACAAGTACCGCTCATTATCAGACTTGGAGGGTTGCAACACCCTCAGATAGGAGAATTTCGACCATGTTATAGGAAACTACATGGACTCCGTAATTGAAGTGGACACCACCATCACTGAACCGTGATTGTAACCTCTGAGAAGTGCATAATTTTGAAATGCACATCAATACCTGTGACTTGTTAACTACTAGAAATGGGGTACAGATCCCTTTCCTTTGATGAGTGCTGTTGTGTGTAAAACTAGTCTATTCAAAGCCAATATTTCATTAAAAAAATGTCTGGGGACAAACATGGCAGCTATTTTATTTATTTCATCTCATACAAGAAGAAAAATAAAAAATGCAGTCAATTTCGTGTTGACTGCCTTTTTATTCCATTATTTATTTCAAATAAATATCTATTAATTTCTTTGCTAAAATGATTGTAATTCACGTTCATCATTCTAAGATAAACTGATTTGTGAATACTGAATATGAACAAAATCCGTCAAATAGTTTATACTTTATAAGACTTCCCTGGTGCCGATAATATTAATAATGATCTAATTAAATATGCTTGCAACTAATTAAAGTAGGCCTACCGCACATTAAATCTATTAAACATATCTTAAAATTCGGTCATATACCTAACTGAAAAAAAAGGCACAGATATAAATATAACAACTACAGAGGAATCAGCATTTTGTATATAATATGTTGTATTATAAAACATATGCGACAATAATAAAATAAACTACTTGGAAATAATAATAGATATTAATATACTACTTTAGAAGTTCAAGACAGATTCTGAAAATGCAGAGTTTATGCAGAATGCATATTCACAATCAAATAATTAAAATCAGAGTTTAACATAACATGTACGGTTTTTATAGATTTTAAAGAAACTTTTGATAATTTTAATAAAATCACATTATGGATTATAATGAAACAAAAAGGTATAACGCAACATTTAATAGTAGTGATGATGATGATGATAATGATGATGATAATGATGATGATAATAATAATAATAATAATAACAATAATAATATATTTGCAAAAATTTAATTGATGGCAGATTGAAAAATATTGAGAAAGAAGAAAAGATGTACAGACCGATTATTTAGTCCTGACAGCTCGACGAGGCAAAAGAGGGGAAGTAATAGGAGTAGAGATAAGAGTGAGTGGTCAGTAAAGGAATGCAGTTAAGCTTAACTGTACTAGAAACATACCGCTATACCGCACACATGACATCCGATCGCTCTGAAGACAAGCGACTGACTAACCCAAACATCCCTTGGCATAACTAAATGGACTCGCCTGACCCAGGCACACACTGCTGGCGACTGCCAGGACTAAATAATCGTACTGTAAGATAAAGGTGTCCTTATCACAACCATAAGAGCCATACAAGGAAGACATTATAAATACATTTATCATATTTTCTCGAATACTTCAAGTCCTCGCATAAGCTGCACACCCCACTTTTGAAAGGCAAAAAAATAAAAATAAAACAAACACAAATTTAAAAAATTGAACTTCGAAAAAAATGTATTCACGACAAATTAAAACACAAATACAGTTCAGTTAATAAATTAATATATTTTGTACTGGAATAGGACGCATTTCAAACCCATCTTATGCATACACACACTGCACACATGTCAGCTGTCGTGTTAGGCTGGTATTCATAGTCGACACTTTATATCACCACTTTGCAAAGTAACACTTTTGACGAAAGTGGCTCTTTCATATTATTGGTATTCATAGACGACTTAAGAAGTGCACTTCACAAAGTGTCACTTTACGCCAGCAAAGTGTAGAGTTACAATTTGGTTGGTAACAGAAGTCCCACAATGCCTTTCAAAACAAGTGAATAAACAATAACAAATTAATGACGTATAACCTACAAATTACAATGCTTGTGATTTGAATTGGGAGCCTAATTGATCGCGCGAGAAAGAAAATATATATTTAAAGTTGTTTTATTTCAGTTTCTAGTTTTGTTGACGATAGTTTAGATTATTTCAGTCAGTTCAGATATATAACATTTTATTAAATAGTGATACTGCTGGTGAAATTAGGTTAGGTTTTGTACAGTACATAGCTGATCCATTAATTTATATAGTTAGATTGGGTTCTGTACATATCTTGTTCATTGATTTATGTCGCTAAGTTTAATTTTGTATGTATCCGTTCCACTGATTTATATAGTTTGGTTAGATTTTGTACATATCTTCTATTAGTTTACATAGTTAGGTTAAGTTGGATTGAGTAGGTAAAGTTTTGTATATATATATATATATATATATATAATTTATATCGTTAAGTTAGGTTTTGTACGTATCTCCTTCATTGATATATCGTGTTATTTCCTTTATTTTCATTTTTGTCTTTTTCGTGAATAGTGAATAAAAGTGAAAAAAAGAATGAAATAAACACATTACTACTGCTATTATTATTATTATTATTATTATTATTATTACTATTACCATTTTCTCTCTCTCGTTTCCATTATTGCCTGCTCTTCAGGAATATTTTGAATGCCAAATGTTTCTACAATGCATAATAAAATAGGCCTAATAGTATGAGATCTCTTTTCATGGTGAGGTTATGACTGCACATGAACTAGAGACAGTAGATGTATTGCTTACCGGCGTGAAAATATATATTACCGGTATCAAAACAGTAATGGTTATATCAACATCAAGATAAATCTTATCTCAAAATACAGGTAGTCAACAAAAATCAAAATCATTTTAAACCCAATATACGAGTAATTATGGAATCTGCTTAGAAGGCAGGCACTTGAGATCTCTCAATGCTAATTTATAGTTATGCCTACATTAGATTGAAGTTAGTTTAATATTATTTAAGTTAACAAATTCGTTTCAGTAATAAAAAAAATAGATTATATAGGCATATGTACCTACATATCACTTCATCGAATTGAGGTTATAAATATACGAATGTTACTACAGAAATATCTGAACTATAATATTATATATATATATATATATATATATATATATATATATATATTAATGTATGGTACATATCTGTAGCATAGAATTTTAATGCAGTCAATAACTGTATTATTGGAGGCACTGGCAAACCTCTATTATTCGTTTTTGTCAACCAGTCATCGAAAATATAAGCAATCTCAATAAGTTTCTTTATCAGATTGGAACAGTTTTTAAAATTCTATATCATTATAAAATTCCACGGGATTGTCTTTAGGCATATCCCTAATGTAGCGCTTTTGTACATTGTCCACATTGTGCCATCTCTTCCTCACGTTCTAATAATCGACAACTTCCTAGACGTACGCCATTTTTCTACAAAGTGTCACTTTCGGCTCAAAGTGTGGTCGGAACTACACTTTCATCCAAAGTGTTCCTTTGCACCAAAGTGTCGACTGTGCAACGGAAAAGTGATACTTTGCGTCTTCCAAAGGACACTTCAATCGAAAGTGTCGACTATGAATACCAGCCTTAATCTTAACATGATATCCTGAAACATTATTAGCATGCATTACGATTTCCATGTTCCTCCGGATCTTTGATCATTTTAAGATTTTTGCTGTAAGTAAAGGATCACAATCTCATACTTTAGTGGTACTGATTTTCTTCTTAATTCAGCTATCCACTTTTCAATGGTTGCTTCTAATTTCTGTTCACCATAAGGATCTATCATTCCACTGTCCACCTTCTAAGTCGAATTTAATAACTTTTTTCACACTACCACACCAACTTAAACGAGTTCTTCCTCTTTTCCTTCTGTCCTTGTGGGGGACCAATGAATTATCCGTCTGGGCCATCTCTCCTCCTCCATTCTTTGTACATGACCATACCACTGCAGTATCCGTTTTTCAGTCCTGTTTACTACAATTTCTCTTGCTTCCATCTCTGCTCTAATAAAATCATTTCTTACATGCTGCAACCGAGACACTCTCATACTTCGACGTAACCCATCCATCTCAGTGCTCTCCAACTTTTTCCTCCATCTGTCATTCAAAGTCAAAAACTCTGACCCATATATAAGGACACTCTCTACCACTGTTTTCAAGATACATTTCTTAGTTGCTTTTGTCATTTCTCTGTTCCAAAGGATACCATTCAAGGATCTAGTTATTTTTCTCTTTTCTAGTTATTGTCCTTTTCACAAGTACCAGAACTATCTATAATTGATCCTGAATATTTAAACTGGCTGACATTCTTAATTGTTACACCATATACAACCAAGTCCTCTCCTTTCCCTCCAACAACCATATATTTTGTCTTCATAAAACTCACTTTCAATTCGTGTAGTCTATACTCACTTACAAGCTTGCGGAACATATACTCAATATCTTACTGATCTTGTCCTACTATTACCTGGTCGTCGGCAAATAGCAAGGTATGCAACATATGGTTATTAATATTGATGCCCATACCTCTGCATGAGTCATTCCATTTCTTCGAGGCATTCTCTAGGAAGATTTTAAATAAAGTTGGTAACATTCCACACCCTTGCCTCAAACCTTCTGTAGTACAAAATTCTGCTGATAGATTTTCCCCCATTTTGACACATACTATATACTTATACATTCTCCTTATGAGGTCTATGAGAGGATTTGGGACTGCAGTTTTTTGTAGGGCAGTCCAAAGTCGATTAACTGGTACTGTGTCATATGCCTTTTCTAGATCAATGAAGATAAAATGTATCTCTTTTCCTTTGGTTAACATTCTTTCCATCATCTGTCTAATTGTAAATATATGGTCTACACAGGACTTGTCTGTTGTAAATCCAGCTTGTTCTTTGGATATCTCATTTTGTATTAAAGACTCCAATCATATCTTGATTATTTTACTGAGTATCCTACTCACTGATGCCAAGACATTGATACCTCGATAATTCATTGGGTTCCTCTTTGTATATTGTACTTATATATGATAAGGTCCATTCTTGTGGAATAGTATCACCCTCTATGATCTGGTTGAAGAGTTTGGTTAAGATGGTACTGATTTTGAGAATTGAAAATATAAGACGCACAAACTATACATTTATCACACTTGAACTTGATTCTGACACCTGTACTGCTAATTCAAATCCCAATTAACAATGTTAACAATACTGACATACTCACGTGGAAAGTTAGTGGTATGTACTATCACCTTAGGAGTTCCGCAGGAGGAAAATTGGGCAATGTTGCCAACTTTACTTAGAATAAGCCAAGTACCCGTATTTTTTACTTGTATATTTTGGAAAGAAAAGTGCGTGGGGTATTCAAGAAATTACATTTAATTATGTGTGTGGCACAATAAAAAGATAACTTAAGAATACTGGAAAGGAAACTAAACTAAAACTGTATGAATTAATGGCAGTTAAAGTGAAGTTCAGAATTATGGAATTAAGCAAGAATAAGGAAAGAAAAATTGAGGCCGAAGAAATTAGATTTTTAAGAAATGTTGCTGGATATACTCTACTAGACAAGAACAGGAACAAGAATATCAGGAGAGAACTCAATATCTGCAAATCAACAAATAAAAATATACACCAATACAGAAATGCTGGAAGGAATATGGAGGTCAGATACAGGAACACCGCATTATGAAATTAACATTAAATTATAAGGATAGAAGATATGTTGGCCGACTTAAGAAGAGGTGGGTACAACAATTCTAATTCATGACATTTGGAACTGGCCATGCAAGGCTTAATCCCTGAAAATGATGATGACAACGAGTATGATGATAATTAAATTAGTTTCCACACATTCAGCAATATCGCAGAAATTATGAAAGGTATAAACAATATACCCTTACCCTTTTTATTCTTTATCTTATTAGGAACAAAAAAGTTTATTAGGACACTTGTTGTAGAACCGACCTGAGACAAGTTACAGAGTTACGTCATACATCTTGAAATGGTGACTTTGCACAGGCTCTCTGCCACAGATTCAGACAAAACACCTCTCACTCATAAGCTGTACATGCTCAGTAGTCATGCTGTTCCTTCATTTAAAATCTTACGGACTAGGATATATGAACTTATACCCCTCCACTATACTGGGTGTAAAAAAATACATGCTACAAGGCTCGGTGGTAGGTAAGTGCATACTATGTGATCATATTTTGTTAATAAACTCATGTCTGGAAACACTTTGTTTACATGCTAACATCTCTGAAATGTGGAGGAGAATATAGGCAGTATGGATCACAAAAACTAGGAAAGAAGTACAGTAAAAAAGACAATTGAAATTAAAATTGCACCCATGTCCAGAGACCCATCCCCAAAAGTCTGGCCCCCTCGCTCACCTGACCTGACACCATTGGATTTCTTTGTACATGGAAACCGAGACTCCCATGGAGACACAACAAGATCTTATGGCACGAATTCAGGTAGCAGCTGGAGTCATCCGAGATATGCCAAGAATATTTCCAAGAGTTCGACATGACATAACCAGGAGATGCACAAAATGTATCGAAGTTGGTGGCAGCCATTTGGAGCATCTTCTGTAGTTGATTAAAATAATGTTTACTTACAGTATTTCAATTGCCTTTTCAACTTCTTTCCTAGTTTTTGTGATCTGTACTGCCTATGTTTTCTTCCACATTTCAGAGATGCTAGCATGTAAACAAAGTGTTTCTGGACATGGGTTCCTTTAACAAAATATGATCACGTAGTATGCACTTACCTACCACCAAGGCTTGTAACTTTCTTTTTACATCCTGCATATGTTGTTAAAAACTTGCTACACTACATTCATTTAATACAGTTGGTATTAGCATTGTGCATTATAGGCGCTATGTTTGATTCAAGTTTGTCAAGTACAACGAAGTTCGATATTTGCCAATGTAGGAGGAGGCTGTCGTGTTTGTTCCATCTTGTTAAAAAATATTCTCTGTTCTCCCCTCCCACCCATTCATGTTTTAACTGCTTAAGCATTTTAGCACAGATCTTGCGATTAGTTTTTCATATGAAATAAGACGAAATTTTTAATGTCTTGTTGTCTCTCTCATGTTCAAACATTGCAGACACTAACTGGTACAACTTCTACAAACTGAAGCACCACAAAAGCAGTATGATTGTCGCACGTGATTTGAGAAGAATGCTCAACTATGATATGATTCCAATTTTAAATCTTGTTCACATTTTTGTAAATAATTCATAAATACTGTAACATCTGAACCACATTACTGTGAATGGATATCTAGCATTCAAACACTAAAACAAAAATTATATCAACACATTAATTGTTCATATATGATTAATTAAACAGTGACTATATATACACAATTCAGATCTAACAAATATTTAAATATATTAATTTAAAAAAGTCAAATATTCCTAACTTAAATATATTAAGCTCTTCATGAAACTATTCCCTCATTTATCTATCACAGCAGCCATAATATATATTCAGAAATTTGTCTTGTATTTCTTTAGCTCCACCTTCATGTGATGAATATTCGTCAGCTGCGCACGAGCATTTGCTGTTAATAATTTTTGGAAACGGTGATAGTACTGTACCAACTGGGTGAGAGCCAACTGCAGAAGTGAGGAACCAGTCACCAAATTGAGAAATGAAGCCAGGATCTTTCGATTCAACTCCTCCAAAGATCGTTTCCATCCCGCAGAGAAAGACTGAACAAGTGCCAATGCTTTTTCTGGAAAGAAGATATAAACTTTTAACCTTTCAGAACATTTTGCAAAATATACAGTCATTAGGACTGGCTATGTTTACTAAATTTTGAGCTCTCAAGTTCCAGTCATCACTCATCAGGAAAAATGAGAGGATTCAGAAATAGGTGGCATACCTCTTGTTGTATAGGTCTATGCTTTGTGTCACCAAATCCTATCATCGGAATTTCAATTCTCTCATTTTCTGTTAACATTTGAAGGGTACACAGGAATAACGATCAAGGTCCATTTCAGAAAGTTTCGAAAAAAAAAACTAATTTTAAAGTTTTAGTATTTAGTTATATGTGTATATAATAGAAATTGACGTGGTGGAATGTAAAGAACGATTATTTCTTATTAATTATACAATGCCATTTTGTTCTAAATTTGGATGGCAACAATGGAAAATGCAATATAAACAAACAATGTGTAAACTTCAAAATAAGAACGATCAAGTTCCAAATATGAATCTTCGAGATACATGGGATACAGCGTGCATTATAGTGAAACACCACTTCTACCTCAGACATTTAATTTGCTTTTGATCGTTTTATATATAATTTCAAAATATAATTCTCCTTTTCCTTTCATTGGTCTTGTACTGCAGGACTGCAGAACTGCTTCTTTATTTGAAAGTCATTGAATGTTGCCGTTTTCAAATCTAATAATCCTTGGCGCTACAGCTCATGGCCGACCAGCCAGTTGCTGGCCTCACGTCCACATGCTGAAACACAGGTGGACGATCATCTAATCAGAATGGAGGTACCGTGTGGTTAGCATGATGATCCCCCAGCCATTATAGCTGGCTTTTGCAACCGGATTTCGCTACCTATCATAGCTCCCCAAGTGCATCATGATACTGGGTGGGCACCGGTCCCATACACTGGCCGAAATTTCACGAGAAAATTTCTTTCCCCATGAGGACTCAAACCAGCACGCATTCTGTAATGCGAGTCTTAGGCAGAACGTCTGAGACCACAACGTCACAGTGCAGGACTTGAAATATGTCATCATATAAAGCAGTTGAACATTTTCAACTCTTTCGCATTGTTCTTCTTCTGATTTCTTTTTAGTGGCTTGAAATATAATTAAAATAATGTTAGAAAATGGCTATTATAGACTAATTTGGATGTTTAATAGCATTTGAAATTAAAATGCTATAAATAAAATTAAAGATAAAATAATTTTGACAAATAAAATAGAAACTCACTATATAGCTTTCATATCATCCGCTTGATGATAATCAGGAACATATTTTTAGTACGGTATCTTATTTTACATTGTAGATTGCAATGGACCTCTAGGCGAAAGGGCTTTCTTTTTGCAGTAGCTATTCAGAAATTCTCCCCATCCATAAAGTACTTCTTCTATCTTGTAATCAACTATGAAGAATGGTTCAGGTTCCTTCCTAGGATTAGCAATCTCATGTCACATAGTCATCAGGAAACTCACATCTTATCTTCTGGTTTATAAATTCTACATTATTATTGCACTTGAGGTACGAATGGCCTCTTATTGGAAATGTTGCCAACAAACAAAATTTCTTCACTATATGCACTAAGAAATGGAAAAATCGAATCACAATAAAATTTGTTATTCTGTCATCAGCAGGATTCATAGAACATATTGAATTCACGCATAGAGTCAGGCAAAATTTCAAAACAGGAATACCACAACATTAAGCATACTTCATCATGCGCTTTGTTCGAAACCGTTCTGGACTTGAAAGGTATCCAAACATTCAGAACACTTTACCTCATACAAAGTATCTCTTTTCCTCTTATGTAGTTCATTTTGAGTCGCTGTCGTTTTTGCCTATTCAAATTGTGTACCTGAGTTGCATCTTTATAGTTGTTTATTTCTAATTCAAGTTGAGATATATTGGTTCTAAATTTATCGCAAATACATGCGTCACTTCTGAAATACCCAAAACTTATGCTGACCTCATAGTATTTACAATGATGTCCTGTCAGGTGAGCATTCTATGTAGCACAGGAAGCCATTGGAT
Source organism: Periplaneta americana (assembly GCF_040183065.1). NCBI lineage: Eukaryota > Metazoa > Arthropoda > Insecta > Blattodea > Blattidae > Periplaneta > Periplaneta americana. Next base: position 147,998,078 of record NC_091131.1, read on the forward strand.
TTCATTCACTCATTAATCTACTACTTTCTATAAGTAAAATATTCTGAGAACATCTCAATCCTCAACACTTAAACAAGCGTCTTCTGTAATTTATTTGACTCATGATCTGTATTCTTTTTGATGAGTTAGAAGTACATCAAAAAATTTTATTTTCTTTGTACTAGCATTCTGCATAGCTATATTCTCTGTTATTTCTGATACCTCCATTTCACTTATGACTTAATTTTAAGACAACATCTGGAACAACTAACACAAGCCTGAAAGAATGTCCATGAAACAAGCTGCAAATAAGACCTTGTTTACTTTAGTGCAAAAAATAATCATTGCATTCTTACTCAACAGTGCAAAAAGTAATGAAATTGTCATCAGTGGCACAGCCAACGGGTGGGCCAGGTGGGCCTGGGCCCAAAAAAATTTATGAATTTTTAGTTTTTTTTTTTTTACGGAAAACACTCAACATCAAAAATAAACCATGAATCCAGAGCAATAATTAAGACACCTTATTTTATTTGGTTTATTTAGACCATGTTCTTGCTCTTGCAAATTCATTATCGGAAGCACCTCAGTCTTCAAAAATTGATATTAGTAAATGTTCGTCCCTCATTAAGGCAATGATAGAAAACTTTTCAAAGCTCCGAAACGGAGAAAAATTCGAAGAATTTTATTCTAGTGCTGTTTGTATGACAGAAGTTTTCGGAATCAGTGTCTCTGCACAAGAAAAAAAGAAATCATTGATCACCTCAAATGCCACAGGCTCATGTCAGTAGATTTACTGGCATGTAAAAGAACAGGACAATATTCTGGCACACCAGCGATGCTCATATAACCTCTGCAATTGTGAGCGTCGTTAAATAAACCATAATTAAATTAAATCAATCACCTCAGTCTCTGGTAAGAGACTATTTCGTTACTGATGATGGTGACGCTATGCTGAAAAGTTACGATTCAGAACAACAAGATAAGATTTTGCTGACAGCAAGTTTATATAATATACTTGATATTGTCATATCAGAAATGAAAAGATGGTTTGAAGAAAATTCTGTTTTCTGCGAAGCAGTATCAGTTGGTGATCCAAAGTCTTCTGATTTCATGAACTTCAAGATGCTACCAGAACTGGCTGACTTGTATGGATCTTCAAATTTTGTGTTAAACATAAACAAGGAACTTCTAGAGAAAGTGTTCCCTGTGAATATTAAATCAAAACATGTGTGTGACCTATATTCTAAACTACAGAACATAAGCATGGGTTTGGCATTCCAGGAACTACTCCAAGTTTTACAAATTATAGGCCTACTGATCTGTCCCATCACGACTGCATCCGCAGAAAGGAATTTTTCTGCATCATGACGAATAAAAACTTATACCAAGACAGCCATGTCAAGCACAAGGCTTTGTAATCTAGCAATTTTATCCATCGAGAGGAAGAAAAGTTGTAATATGTTGAAAGACTCATCGTCAGTGGTCAACAGATTCGTGCTAGGAAATCTCGACAGCTCCAGATCAACTTATGAAGCGTTTGTATGACTCGCATGATTGTTTATCATAATTTTGCATGTTATTAAATAAGACTTCCGAGAATGAGTTTCAAAAGAGTTGACGACAGTGCCACTGTCAGGTACTTAATAAGATCCTGTCCTGTAAACGCAGTACCAATCTAAGATAATAGCTCGACCATTACCTTTCTGATTACACAAGTAGAGCCACAATAATTTTGGTGTCAGAACTGATCACAACAAAACTGATGACCGGTAGAACCAGCCATAACAACATGTTGGAAGTATCGAATATCTATAGTGGCAGTAACAAAATCAAATGATATGCAACAAAGATACTCACTTTCATGATTTTTCAGTTCATCTGCTTGTCCCTTGTCAACCAGCACTTCACCTTCCTTCACAAACCGCAATATGCCACCAAAGTGAGGTGACAAGATTTCTTCCACATATTCTGCACTGCGAGTATTGAACTGTTCACGGAAGCCTTCTGCCTCTTTAGAATTGTCCCGAGTGCGTTCCTTAATGCAAACATCAATATTTTACTTTACATTTGTTTGTTTATCAACTGTCCGAAGACAGGTCTGAACCTCATTAGTGACATCAACAAAAGTGCATACACACATAGGGAACAAACAATGAACTAGTGATGAAGCGAACTTTCACTGTTTGGAGCAACATACAAATAATCAGCAAATGGTCAGGGAACATTCGTGTTTGCTGGTTATTCGCAATAATGGTAGATGATTTATTATAGTAAGTGCAGCAGTTATTATGGGCTGTCTAACAAAAATTAAGTTGAAAAATAAAGGGTGATTGTGATAGATTCCACTATACAAAAGTCGCAATTGGTATAGAATAGAAGCATTGACTTGTTTAATTACTTACGTTAAATTCAGTGGGATAGTTTTAAAACTTCTGTCGAGTTTCAGCAACAGACTTTGAAATGTTACTATGCAAAATAGGCTAACACTTTGCAAGAAAGACAGACTGGTGAGAAGCAATACCTGTTCATGAAAGATTAGCACTAACACTTCAATATCTGGCAACAGAGGATTCGTATACAAGTTTTATGTATTTATTCGAAGTTTCCAAACAGCCGAGTTCCATGATTTTTCCAAAAATTTCCTGGTCCCGAAATAATTCAATAAGGTTGATGCAGACTGTATTTATAATTTCTGTCACCTCAGGCAACTAAAGAAATGTTGCCCCCTCTACATAAATAATGATATATGAAAATTAGTCAAAATGAAAACAGAGAATCGAATAATCAATATTCAAATAGAATTAATTAGTAAAAAGAGAAAATAATACAAAAGAAATAAAATTAAATATAACTTTAAATGTCAGTAATGTATTACAGTACATTCAGCGATCTTCTAGAGGGGCTTGTTGTTTCACTCCTTGACTGGTGAAATAGTTACTTCATTCATTGCTCAGAATGCTGGATCTAATTTTACTTATTTCATTTCCATACTCATCAGTCATTATTTTAATTACATGGGTGCTGATCACTACTGACATTCATTTCACTTTCATTATTGTACTTATTGTTAGTTTAGAAGATGTATCACATAACAGTGACGATGTACTCACATCAGTTTTTGAAAGAATACCTCAGTCTCATTTTGAACAACTGTGTCTTACAACATAAGCACTTTTTGTTTCTTTTCTAATTATTTTAAGTTTTCACTGTTTTCTATATTCAGCCTCAATTCTTTTCATATCCGAACTTAATAATACTAATAACTTAAAACTTCATAATTTAACAACTGCCGACAGTCATTTTAAACCTGTAACTTGTGTACTAGTTCATTTCAACTGATAATAATAATAATAATAATAATAATAATAATAATAATAATAATAATAACAATAATAATAATAATAATAATAATAATAATAAAATTTCAGGTATTTAACCAATAAGTTACCAATATTTGCATAGAACAAGTATTATTTTGCTTTAAGATGTTATGAGCTGCCATGTAAAAATAAGTACGGTAACTTACAAGCTTTAATTATGTGACGCACATGTGAAATAAAGCTTGTATATTATAATCAGACAACCTTACTACCTTTTACTAATTAGTTAATTAATTACATCCTGTTCGCATATAGTATAAAATACCTATTGTTCGGATATATAAAATTAATGTAAAATGTTTGTCATAAATGCACATGTGTATAAAATTTCTCAAATTTTCACAGCTTGAGTATGGTACTAATCCCAAAAATTTGCCATCCAGTGCCATGGCTCATGTTGGTCCATGCGTAAATATGGCCCTTTGTTGATGACATCTTCTTCAATCCATTCCAGTTTTGATATACTAGTACTGGTTTGTGAAACAACAAACTACGAAAAAGTGACAAATCCCATCCACAGTGAATACCAATTTCCTTTGATGTACTGACAAGCAATGGATCACATACAAAGCAAACCAAATGACTGGTTTACCTTCGCTGTACGTCCACATGTTCCGAATTCAGTCAGCAAATGCATTTGTTCATTGTTCGGTCGCTATATGGGCTTAAAACTAGTGTTGTGGGATTTAAACGATTACTCTAATCAATTAATTGATCAATTTCTGTTGTAAGATTAATCGATCAAAAATATTTAATTGATATTCCTCTCTCGGAAATTGCTTACTTAAAAAGCACAATAATACTGTTATTTTTTTTATTGCAAAGCAGGTAGCGTAGGGAAAATCTTTGCACAAACACTTCAGAAAGAGATGCAAATATGAGGACAGTGACCTAGTCTACCTCTATTGAAAGTTGAAACACAATGTGAAACCCTTATTAAGTTTTATGGTTTTCCAAGAAAACTTCCACCTTGTTGATAGCTCATCTTCCTAGCATATGAAATACATACTTTTCTGGGCTTGTCTCCCTCATCCATTTCAAAATAGCCATGTCTATACTGTGTGCAAGTGAGAGCATAACTACCTTCTTCTCTTTTTAAAATCTGGCAATTCAATTACAACAGGGGCCAGTCTTCTGTTTCGACCAATGTACTTTTGCAGTTGCAGTTTCTGTACTGAGTTGGTATATGAAGGTTGTGTGTTTAGTTTGAAAAAGAAAAAAAAAAATCAGTTTTCTGTGGTTTGTGAAAAGTGTAAACTCCATTATATCATATGAGAATTTGAGAGGCAAACTTGGTGAAATGTTAGGATTTAAATTAAACGATCGTGGAGAAGTGCTTGACAGAAAAAAAGTTTTTTCGTGTTTAGTGATGCAGGAAACATTGTTACTAAACATAGAGCGGCACTTAATTTGGAGCATGTGAATGCACTCACATGTTTAAAATCATGGATGAAGCAGTATTAACTAGGTGAGTCTTAATACTTTTTGTTATTTATGTTTGTCTCAAAAATTCCCAGAGAAATTGACACAATAAATTATAAGCCTCGTAATAAATATGTTAATAAGTAATTAAAATAGTTGTTCTGTAATATAACAATACAATATATACAGATATACAATATTTAATACTTATGCTAATCACCTAACACAAGTTGAGTGGCTCAGTGCCAGACTTGCCTAAACCACAATTACACTGAAAAGAGTTATTCAAGTCTAAATTTGGACGTCATTTTTTTAAATAATCACATGTCAAAAGAAAATTATTTCTCTTTTACCGTAATCTAGTATGTAACTAGTTCATGTAAAAAAGTAAGTTGAAAAATATCATTAACCCAGAAATGTGTTAACTGTAAAACGAATGATAGGCAAGTTTAGCCCTAAAACAAATTATATTTCAAGCCCAAACATGTGGCATAGGCAATGTTAGGCAAGTTTGGCCCTCGTAAAAAAAATTTAAAACCCAAATAAGTGGGATATGCAAGTTAGGTTCAAAAGTATAAGACATTAAAATCATTGCAGGTCAGTGGTATGATGCCCGATTTATTGGACTAATTAACAAAGTTACGAACTATAAATCTTTGGAACACAAAGAAAAATATGGAACTCTTTATTCATTAACCCTGTCAGTTGCTTCCATGTCTGGATTGTTGAAACCTTCTCCTCCTACTTTCAGATTTCGGTAATAATGGTGGTAAATTGGAGGGATATATTTGAGTAGTGACATTAAATCTTTCTTCTTCTCTTTCGTGATTGGCCGACCTCTGGGATACAGGAGGTTCAATTTCTGAGAAAAGTTTTGCGATGGGCGCCCTCAGAGCCCTTTCCGTGCTATATCAACCACATCAAAATCTATGCAGTCAGACACACTGTATGTTTTGTAGAAAAGATTCTTGGGTTCATCTTTCCGAAACTGTAACCATCGAATCTTGAAACATTCCACTTTTTGTTTATTTTCTGATATCTTTCTGTCTGTTATTTCATTTTCTAAAGTATCTGAACTATATAATAGTTCGCTAGTCATACGATGGACCTGAAATTTTGGATTTCTTTTCTTCGCATCAGCTATTACTCTTTCCCACTTTTCAGGAACATATACTTCGTGATAGCGTTTAGACCTCTTGATGACTCCAAAGTCTATGTCACAGATATCAAAACTGTGGCCAGGAATGAAAAATTTTTGATTGATCACTTGAAGGATTGGATGGTTTTGGCAATACGTAAGATAAGAAGAGAGCTGTTCTGCCCTCCACAGCTGTCACTATAGAGTGTAAGAACTTTGGTTGTCTGTGGGAGAAAATTGTTGATATGATTGAGAAGGCATGCCATTTCGAACTCTATAGTCATCTAAAATGACAAAATAAAATGGTACATGTGGTGACATAAGTTGTAAATTTTAGCCAAACAACAACAATTATTCGTACTTAGCACTAAGCTTGCCAAACCAACCTCATCAAGGGATTTTAATAGATTTGGTTTCGTAAAATACTACCTTTAATTATGTTTCATATGCATGCAAATAGAGCTAAACTTGCTTACATTATAAAATATTAACTGAAAATATCCAACAAAAATAGTGCCTAACCCTCTGCATTTCTTATGGGTTTTGAAAAAATGTAAGAGACAAACTTGCCTAAGCATCACATTATATAAACTTTGCAAAAAATACAATTAAAAATAAGAAATCATCCATTAAAATATACTTATTACAAAAATTACTTACCTGATGAAGTCAGATCACCATAATTGGGTTGATAATCTTTGTCAGCATCACTGTTATCTTCAAACATGTTATGAATGGACTTCAGGTCTAACTCTTCATAGGCCATGTTTGTTTGTTGCTTAGGCAACTATGTCGCACAACTTGCATCTAGAGCCTAACCTATTCAAAAGCTTTCACTTGAGTAAATAGTTAGAATTTCACTCGCCAGGTGGCAGTGGTGTTACAGTTTTCGTATTAATAGAATCTTTTGACGCTAGATGGCGGCAACACTAAAGCCGAAAAATAGAGATGTGTATTGTTTCATTAAGTCTTGCTGCTTTACACTCTATTCCCTGAGGAACATTCAGTAAATATGTTAAAGGTTAAAAAATATTTGGCAAAAAATATTAATTTGCAAGCTGTCCGACAGGGAATATGATCATTGTAGGTCTACTAATCAAAACCAAGTAACTGCAAATGGAAAGAAAAACCATAATTCTGATGACAAAATGTAGGCCTATTCTGATTTCCTGAAATATAATGATATAACATAATATACCATTTTATGAGGTCAAACATTTGTTTGAAAATGTCGATTCCTCAACATATTCTCAAATACTTCAAAACAAAATCTCATCTAGCTCTGATAGAAATTAAAAATCAGAAGAATTCAACACACGGCAGTGATACCAAGCCGAAAAGTTATGTTTCCAATAATGTACGATGCAATATAGTCTCATAGCAACACTTCATTGGAGAGGAACAATATTTCAAGATATAATTCTCATAAATTAGATTCCACTTGTGTAGATCCCATTATGTAAAATTTATCCTCCAACAATTTGATGAATTCTGGAAAAAAAAAGCTAATGAACAATTTTCTAAAACAAAAAATAGAACAATTAAAGGATATAATTAGCCACCTACCCATTATCTCCTGGCTTAGTTGCTTCATAGGTGGTGCCTTGTCGGTATCACTTGTGACCTGTCTTCAGACAGTTGACTAAACAACAAGAAAACAAGGGATCAAGATGTAAAAACCAGGGATATAATATGCCTTTACTGAAATCAGACATTTTCCCCAGGACTGGTATTTAATTTTAATATTAGGATAAATTACTATCTTGGAAATTTCAAGCTCATAGGGAACTTGCACTCTAAATATCATGCAGTCGAATACAGGGGCGTTTTAAATGAAAATAATACTAATTGATCTTATTTCTCATTACGAATGTCATAACAATAGAAACTTGTTAAAACTAGGGTTGCCATAATGAAGAAACAAAGAAATCAGTACATGATTCACATGTCAATTTGATCGACAGGAAAAACGTAGGAATTTATAAGAAACTTATAATTTATTTTTCAAATTAATATCACTTGTTTACTTAATGTGGATGAGACTGGCCACTTCAGTAATACATTTTACCTTATCTAGCACATTATTTGGCATGCAATTTACATTATTACCATTTATTTTAGCACCACACCATTCATGTCTGTATATCACTGTCACAGAACCTCTCATACTTCTCAGAACTGTGAAGAGAAGGAAGGATGAGTTTGTGAAGCTAACTGCAATTTACATTTACCATATTATACTCTATCTGCAGATGTGTTTACTAACTTAAGTGATACCGTAATTTGTTTCTTTCTTGTATCCACTGACTATTCATCAAAGAAAATGATCTTTGAACGTTGGTATTATATCCACATAGAGAGAAATAACAATTCTACCATTTGCAGCTGTTCTAAGTACTGCACCACGGAAATACAACTGCGACAAAAATTTATCGAGATTTCGTGTGAAATTATATTTTTAGAAATTTCCTCTTTGTTGTGCAGTAGGAAAAAATTAAATTTTATCACCTAGTCAGACAGAAGGCTCTTACTGAGTTCGTAAGACGTATTATCTTGCACCCATTTGAGTATCATTTGAACACTATCTTACAAATTACTGCATTTTTCCAGATTTCTGTCCGACTTCATTCAAAATCGTGGACATCAGTCTTTTCTCCCTACACTATAAAGCCATGGACTGTCTGCGGCATATGGCAGGCCTTTGTTACAACCCAATTCCAATTAAATTTAATGCATTTTCTCAATTCTCTTCATCAGATAAATCAGATCATTTTGAAGGGATATGTGTTTACATTCACAAAAATATACAAGTAAGCTCTTGAAGGATGTTTAATTTACATTCAAACAATATAATTTATTGCAAACAATAAATGCATAATATTCTAAATTGCAAAACTTTAATTAATAATATAATTTGTTTATATCTACATTTTATACAGTTATATTACTGAATCATCACTCAATGCAGAGAACTTAAATTGTACAACGAGAAAGTGAACTGGGCATCAGCAGAAATATTTAAATGTTCCTTATTAATGTTGGAATATGTCTTGAAATGTTTGTGAGATGCCACAGAAACTAGTGAAATGCCATAAGTACGCCTCAAAATTGATGTTTCTATTTCGATAAATAAGATAAATTGATGAAATGAAGAAACTGCTGTAATGGAATTGAAAACTGGCAAAGCTATAGGAAGTTTTAGAGGTTTTCCCGATTGCAGGGTCATGGGGATTGTGTCAGTCTTCAGTCTGGGCATTGCACACAAGTATCTTTGTGGCTACTCCGTGCCGAAGGTGAGTGTAAGCTCACGTCTATCACGTGTGTTGTGGGGGAAAGGCGTCATAAGACACAGCTTCTCTCTGGTGCTGACCAGCCTGTACAGCTACCACAATGCCCCTGATGTATGGGACGATCCCCAGCCAGAGTGAGGATTTTGATTACTTAAGAAATGATCTATAAAAGACCCAAAAAGGGAACAACTGGATAATACCCACGGCAGAGCAATGTCGATAGTCGACATTACTCGCTGGCCACTAGTCACCAGGCCGTACCGAGCCGTGCCAAACAAAACACAATCAAAATGGTGGTAGTAAAATTCGCGATTATATTCTTAAATAATTCACTGCATTAGTCAAGTGCAAGACTTCTGGCTTCTGTTGCATTCAAACAATTATAAAATACGATAATTTGGTCCAGGGAGCATACGTTTTTGATGCAAAGATAATTTGTTTGGCTTGTTTCTTAAATAAAATTACGAAATGGCGTTCCTGTGCTTAACATTTAATAAAAAAAGAAATATAGCAAAACTGTTTTGTCTCGAGACTCTCATCTAAGTCACGTAATAGGTCAAGTGATCTACTTCAATATATTTGCGCAAATATATCTTGTAGCTAACAGTGGTGCTATCTCTCAGTAATGTTGGAACGAAGGAGGTAGAGAGAGAAAAGAAACAAATTTCTCCCTCCAACGACGCCACACACCAATGTCGTGTTCTTATGTTGGCAAGATTGTGTATTTACTTAAATTTGGTGCTAAACATAACGGCACGGTTCAAAGATACCGTGGGAATTCTCCAGTTTAGCGCCAAAATGTTATACTATAATGACTAGAACCCGGAATTTTAGGTGCTAAAAGTTAATATTGTTCCTCGCTATAGTTTAATATAAAAGCCATGCCTCCACTTCATTGAAATGCTATTCTTGTCATTCAGTATTTTCCCTTAGGTACTGCTAAAGGTCTCTAATCCTCTTAACCACCACTTACAAATTAGCGCACGATTTACAAGATCATTGCCATACCTCTACTTCATTGAGATGCCATTCTTGTCATTCAGTATTTTCCCTTCGGTACTGCTAAAGGTCTCTAATCCTCTTAACTACCACTTACAAACTAGCATACGATTTACAAGATCATTGCCATACCTCCACTTCATTGAGATGCCATTCTTGCCATTCAGTATTTTCCCTTTGGTATCGTTAAAGGTCTTTAATCCTCTTAACCCCACTTACAAATTAGCACACAGTTTACAAGATCCATTGCTCAGTCCTTCTTCTGACTCTGTTGTCTATTATTACATATCAGACTCTTGTGAACTAAGCTTAAAACTTTCCTCACGGGCACTAGGCCTACTTCTATTCATCTACACTCAGTGACATTAACTTTTAGCACATAAAATTCTGGGCTCTAATAATGACCTAAAATGCTGAAAAAACAGACCTAAAAACAAACAGTCCTATACATAAGTAGTCAAAATACAACCTTAAATTAACAGCTCTTCAGACTGTCTACTATGGTATTCCCATATAAAAGTATAAAAATTTCCCACACGAACACAAATTTTCCCACAACCTACAGTGTGAGCTATAATAAAATAATTAATTAGGTCATAATTAAATGTTCAGCTACAATAAAAGAGAAGGGTGGATGTACCAATCACCAAATCTCCTCCACATCTAGCATAGTGTATCCCAATAGCGGAAACTAAAATGGATGCTGGTGACTTCAAAGGTGCTCTAGTTCAATTCTTTTATTTGGAAGCAAAGAGTACAACTTAGCTGAGAGCTTCATGTGCTATTCTATTCTCTTCTTCCTTTTGACATGACTATCGAAAAAATACTTCGAAGTTCTGCATTTGAATGAGGTAGTGTCAGTACTAATTTTGCGAGTTTTCCTATATAGGGAAATTTTACTTCGTCATTGAAGACTAGCTTAAATTACTAAAAAAAAATTACACGACTACTATGAAGTAGCCAATGTGTGTTATCACCATTTAATTTGAGAAAAATTCGTTCCAGCACCGGGAATCGAACCCAGGACCTCTCAGCTCTACCCGCTGAGTGCTCTTTCCAACTGAGCTATGCTGGGACACGATCCACGGTGCCGGCCGAACTCCTCTCATAATGTTTTACAGCCTTACTACCTGCACTTTAGACAATGTAAGTCATACATGCAGGAGCGCATATTTAAATGACTTTATGGCCATATTCAACATCAGTTTGTGAAAACTGCTGACAGTTAATAGCTATATCACATATTCATTATATATGAGGTCTCGCCTACCTCATCCTGACATTGTATACACATGCCCAGGAAAGATTCAACTGTTACATGGGAAAATGCCAAAAAGGTGACACTACAAAAACATTACATTACAATGTTTTTGAAAGAGGCTTATGCTATCTTTCGAGAGGAACAGTTCAGGCTTTTCAAAGTTTTGCAGTTTGAAACTCAAAAATGTCCTCTTATTGAAGGATATACCATGTGATCAATGCAGATGTCATTTACATGAACACTTCATTTTTAAATTGAAAGCACTAAAAATAATTTATTCTGAAGAATTCTGGAAATTTACGCTAAGTAATGTTTCATTAAATTCTGCATGTTGATAGAACTCTTGCTGGAAGGTCTGGGGAAAAAGATTCAGAGGCAGACTGACTTTGTTCTTGAAGGAAGGCTTTGTTGATGAACTTCGAGATATTGTAATTAACTATTTTCCAGAAATGATGTGACATGTCAATCTGAAGAGAATTCAAACCATGGTATTTGAAAATGACAAACTGGATTATAATATTTGTATATTACAGGTGGACTTCTCAGTGTGATTCAGTTATGAATACCAGGATGAAATACAAAGTGCTTTATGCATAGGCAGAGTTATGGGAGAGGGGGAAATGGGGGGCGGGGCACTGCCCCCCCAAACTTGTCTGAACTCTTTTTTTTTCCGGTTAACGTTAGAAATTATTGAATTCAAAAGATCTAAATTTAGATTTTATTTGCTTTTGTTTGTGATTAAGTTTCTGTGCTTAAATTGACGAATTAATGTCTTCAGATTGTGTGCCTGCACTATAATTTTATTTTAAATTTCTGAATGTATAAGAATTTCTATAGGCCTACCTCATTTGAGGAATGTTTCTTTTGTAACTGCCTGTGTTACAAGTCTGCAGGTGTTCAGACCGCTACTTGGAGATGATGAATAACATACTGCACAACAATGCAGAAAAAAGAAAAGTGATCCCGGTATAATGTTTAAACTTAAATACGAGATTAAATAAAATAATTAGAGTTTACATTTCATATGATATCTTCAGGAAGGTAAGCTTCATATAAGGAAGTTTCTGTTAGCACTGTTACGTAGTTTTATTGATGCATGCTTATGTTTCTGTATGATAGAGAAAAAGAGGGAGATTGTTTTAAGTTATGCCCTGTTAGACCTATAATATGTAGTAGACCTACAGTTCAAGCTCTATACAACTCGGTCCGAACTATCACAGATATGGATGTAACACTGTAAGAAACATGTCCTCCCAAAAATACTTTTATTAAATTATCATATACTGATGTCTGATCAGAAAGAGAAAAAGGAATTGGTTGGGTCACTGGTTGAGAAGAAACTGCCTACTGATTTTTTTGTCCTACAGAATAACCATTAATAACCAATAATATCCATTAATAACCATTGCCTACTGAAGAATGCACAGGAAGGAATCGTGAACGGGAGAAGAGTTAGGGACAGAAGAAGATATGAGATGATAGACGATATTAAGATATGTGGATCATAGGCAGAAGTTAAGAGGAAGGCAGGAAATAGGAAAGATTGGAGAATGCTGGGTTTGCAGTGAAAGACCTGACCATCAGCAGAACACTTATGTACCACAGTCAAGCTGTAACAGGGGGAGGAAGTAAATGATGTCCCCCACAACCCCATTATATGGGAATTCTGTGGTTTTACTTTGTCCCAGCCAAGGAAACGGTTCTCTCTCCGCCTATGGCTTTATGGTCTAGGAGAAGAATCCTTTTGTTTACAGCTGCTACATTTTTCATGGATAAATGCAAGATGTTTCAAGTCTGTTTTATTTTTATTTATCAGAGCTTCCTCAAATTAGAGGCTGCCATTAGACAAAGCATACAATACAATACAATAGAAGATGAGAGCTAAAAGAGTAAGAAAAAAGGCAAACAATACACAAACAATGGCAGTTTACAGAAGAAAAAAAAAATTCAAGTAAAGAATCAATGAAAGCTAAGAAGGAAAAAGAAAAATGATAATGGTGCGTCAATTTTTTTTTCCATACACTGAATTAGAGTCCATATACGTGGTTCCGTAAAAGTTTGACTGACTCTTTAATTATGAGGAGGGCCAGTTCGTTCAGAAACGATTTGTGCAGTCCTAGGGTCTTACAGAATTGAGAACAGAAGTTGGGTATCGTTCCTCTTGCTCCAAACATCAATCCCATAACACTGATATCGTGAAGTTGGTATTTATCTTTATAATACGGGATGGTTGGAACGTAGATTGCTCGTTTCTCCTCATGTATGTCTTTGGGCTGTCCTTTGTATGTTTCAAACCTGATGGTGGAGTCGATTATCATACCCTGAGACAGGGATTCGCTAATGGCGATTATGTCAATTCGTCTGTTACTGCCATTGTCGGCGGTTCCGTGGACTTCTTCATAGACAGTGTATTTTAGTTTTCTAAGGGCATCGGCCAATTTAGTTCTAATTGCATGGTGCCTATTTATATACAATGTTTCGCCATAAGGGCAGGCTCCCAGGACATGTCCAAGGGTTTCTATCTCACTGAGGCATCGCCTGCAGTGGCTGTCCTGAGACCTACCGGGTATGGCTCTTACAGCGCTTACGTTGGCAGTCATCTTGATAGCCTCCTTCCATTCACCGCTAGTCATTCCATCGGGCTTAGTTATCCATTTGTTAGAGGGAGTGAATTCACTGTACAGAATAACGCCTTTTCCCTTTTGAGGTAAGTTGCACCATGCGTTGTACTCTCGCTGGCGTAATTCGGTCCTAATTTTTCTGGTGTTTATTACTCCACTCGTAGAAGTTAGGTGTTCAGTTTCATTGATTTGAAGGTTGTTCAAACAGGTTGTTCCTCCGTTAGACATCTAGTGTTGTTTATGTACATATTATTACACATATTCAACTTCATGCAAGAGTTGACGTGTTGCAAGTAGGTTTCCCAACGTGCGCAGAAAATACCTAAGCCTTTAAATTTTTTGTTGGAATACAACATATTGTCTGGAATATCTCTAGGAAGTTGTAGGATGTCCTTAATTGAGCTTTTAATAAGAAGATCTACATCTTTGAGGAACTTGACAGGTAATTTATCGGGAGGGGTTGTTTGAAAAGGGTATACAAGCTTCGGACAAATGAAGGAAGGAACCACGTTGTATTTTTGGTAAGGCTGGAGCAAGGGTGAGGTGGTCAGACGTTCTAACTGAGATCGGAGGGCTTCCATAGTTCTCGCGGAGTCGAAAATGGTTTCGTCATTGTAAGTTACTCCAAGATATTTGACGGTTTCATTGATGTCTAATGCGGGCACTTCTGTAGTGGAATCGAGGTAAATAGAAGATGTATTAAGTTTGCCGTTTACAATAGAGATGCATTTAGATTTTTTCGCGTTAATCTCCAATCCAATTTCATGAAGTCTTCTAGTTGCTATTTCGGCAATATGTTTGGCAGCTTCAGAGTCTTTCCCAACAATTACCATATCATCAGCGAAGCTCAGAACGGTTACATTGGGAAGACCTGATACGAGCTTAAAACCATATTCTTCAGCAAGTTCTTCAGAAGTAAGTTCATGAAGGTGTGATCCGTCGCGATGTTGTATAATGAAGGCGATAAGGGTGAACCTTGCATTACACCTCTTGATATTACTATAGGTTCCGTTTTTCTGTAGTTAACCTTGATCTGAGTGGTATTAACTTCCTGTAATTTAGCGATAAGTTCGGCTAAGGGAGATGGCACATTGAGAGGAGGATAAAGTGTTTCTCAGATGGAGGTGGCCAATATTGTCAAACGCCTTACGAATGTCCAAGAATACCAAGGTGATGTTCGTTTTTCTGGATTTGGCCTCTTTTAAAATAGAATTAAGTAAGGAAGTGTTTATTAAAGTACCGGGGCTGTTTATGAATCCACATTGGAACTCGTGAAATGTAACAATTTTCCTAAGATGTTTGTCGAGTACACGCTCGATGATTCTTCTTAATATGGAACAAATGGTAATTGGTCAGTAACATCGCCTCCTTTGTAGATTAATATAGTCCGTGCTTTTGTGAGACATTTCTTGATGATATTGATTTAACTGCCTAGAAGAGGAGTTGTGTGGAGTTTGTCTGACAGGAGACTTCTCTGTGGCGATGGGATCCAAAATAACGTCAGGACTAACTAACGATATTAAAGTTGTATCATTGTGTTCATTGCTACTATGTTTTTTATTTTGCCAGTTGGGCTGTCTTTCGACTATAGCAATCCTATGTTTTTCCGGATGGGCACGTGCTATATGAATTTAAATGCCATGTTGTCCACAGTGGGGGCAAGGCGTAGTAGAGGAAGGCATGCGCGTACATTGTGAATTGCATTGAGTATTATCCTGTGTAGAAGAATTTTGAGTGCAGTTAGGTTCGTTATATAATGTTAAAACAGGAGATGTCTCAGAGTTTAATTTGCAACTCATTGTATATGGTCATAAATGAAATTAAAAGACTTTGTAGAAGCTAAGAAGAAATCATAAAGTTGTTCCATGTTTTCTAATTATTATTTTACACTAGATCATAGCTTTTTCCTGTTATATTTAATATGCACGTATACAGAAAGAGTTATATAATTTCCGCTCACTTTGTATAGCTGTTCGCATTCATTTACTTGTTTCATCAACTGAATTATATGCAGCAACCCATTATTAGCTGGAGGAGGAATAATCATGGCAATGAGATTTCTTCGAAAATTCACAACAATATCTTCAAGATAGGGCAGTTATAACAGAATTTAAGTGTTTTAAAAGAAATAGCTTGATTCTTGAAAAGTGAATGAATATACAGTAAATAAAATGAAAACGTAACATATTTCAGAGTTGTCCTTGGTTACAAGCGTAAACAGATTGTAGCAATGTCTTCTTTTAATATTTAAAACACTATAACATAATGAAAAACACTCCTAATATTTTCAGGAAGCACTGACGCACTATTTCACCAATACACAAAATATCCACCAGAATCTTCGAAGAAGGAAGTGTTAAAATTGAACTAATTACAAGGATAAAGATATTATATTTGTCATGATCAACTTTGTAACAGAATATTTATGTTGGAAAGGGATTCACAACAGCCTGCTGAAGAAGCAATTTGGCGTGATGAACCAGCTTTTGAATTTAAGAATAAGTACATTGTTAGGTTGATGCAGTTCCTCTCTGATAACACAAGAAACAATTCAGTTGAAAATACTTCGTTACGTCTCACAGGAAAGATGTGATAGATGATGTGGGCAGTAATGTGAACGCTTAGTGAGGCAAAAAATTATAAATAAAAGAAATTCCAACTTTGTGCAGTGTGCAAAATATTTTCCTGATTTGGCAACACAGCTATACCGTAAACTTGTATTTTCCACATTAATAAAGACGATATCAGAACTGAAATAGAAAAGGCAATCCATGGAACACAGTGGCCAAATTTTTAACATTGATAGTTTAGCTGAATTTTGATAGTAGTCTTACAAAAGCAATATGATGGTGGACTTCAAGTATCCCATATGTGACAATAACATCTTAATTAAGTAACCCGAGTAATAGGGCTTGCACTAAGAATCTAAATGCACTCTGAATCTCCTGAAGTGTCCTGCTAAGTCTCATAACAAGCCAAATTTTTTTGCAACTATTTTACTAGCTGCTAGAGCAGGGGCGGCTCTACAACAAGAACTGCAGAGCTGCAGAACCGCCATTTAAATGGACCTGAAAAAAAAAAAAATGTAAAACATGCTTTTATGTAATCTACTTCACTGTTTCATTTATTTTTCCAATTCATTCTCCTTCGATTCGAGATTTTACTGTCTGTAGGAGCCTTGAACTGCTCGAGAATTTTAGCTGTAGTGTACTTTTCAGATCTGTGATTGGCAGTTCCTGAAGCTCAACGTAGGGTAGTCGGCAGCAGAAAACTGGTTTTCTTCACCGTCCCATAAGACTGCATTAGAGCTGCAACCGAAGCAGCTCTCTCCGAATATACAAGAGAACCGCCAACACCCTCATCTCTTTATGACCTGCGTTAGAACACATAGGCTTCTGGACTACTGTATATCATTACAGTTCCAGTGTGTTATAGTACTGTGGGTGGTGTGATGTGATTAGTCAGTGTGCCTAAGGAAATATTTGATATTAAAAATGAATTAAATGAAAACCTAATCGACCAACCCTTTTCGAAATTAAAAGAGAAATTGCATGTTAACTCAAGAAATTAGGACGTCCTACACAAAGTTTAAATATTAAAATTTCTGGAAAAAGTCGAGGAAATCATGTAGCCTATTAGTCATTTTAATACCGAAATGCGTAATGGACACGATTGTTTTTTTGCTGCGCCCATGAAAACGCTTTCTCCCCCACCCGTGTATTCTGTTTAGAGGAGAAAATACATGGACAAACACCGGAGTGAAGGATTTAGTTAATTTGACTTAAAAAACTAGAAAAGCTTGTGGGGCACATCTCCACTACGTGACTAGTTGTACCAAGTGGGAGAGGTGTAGCGCACGGATGGTTGGAGTACAATTTCGGGTGCACAGTCAACTTCGAGAAGGGGCTGTAATTACACGCGTTACCCGATTTAGATGCAATAAACAGCATGCGTTTGCTAAATACACTACTTTTCATGCAGAACTGCCAACCTTTGTAACCGCGGGCCGCTACTGTGTTAGAGTAATTATTTCAAAATAAAATGTGCTTTTTTACCTTAAGAGACCTTTGCACAGCCTTTACAGAATACATTATTTTGCAGTACACTAGATAGTATGCGAACATCTATAACCTCATTGGTATCACTAACACTGTGTTCTTGTTTCAGAGTTTCATTTTAGAATCTTCAAGTTTCTTTCCTGATGCACAGCCACTTTTACAGATTCACTATGACCACATGCTAGAGGGTTGTAGGTTAGAATTCACATTACTAACAGTGTTCTTACGTTTACCAACATTTCTTCTCTTCTTAAATACGAAATGGCGTGCCCAAGCTTCACAATTAATTTAAATACTTTCAAACTACTTCTATAACCCATATTGTAAGAAAATATCACAAAATGCACATCTATAAACCAACTCAACTGTAACGTACAGCACGTGTATAACGTCACAACCATTGTAAACAAACCGTTGCTACGAAACAAAGCACAGGACGCTAAACCAGGTGTGCCAATACATATAAATTCCCTAAAATGAAAAAATTTCGCATATAAGGCGCAAAATTTGAAACATAGTAGAATGCCAGACGAACAGGAGACACACCCACTTTAAATGTCGCTGTCCATTTAAACCGAAAAAAAAAAAAACATACTTAGGAATCAGATACACACTTAAATCAAGGCTCATCTTAAACATAAAGCTTCATAGATCAATAAAACAGGAAAAAATGAAAAATTCAAGATTTTTTGGCTTTCTGGGTCCCTTAAGTTTTTGATCTGGTTTCAATAGTTTTGTTTTGACAAGGTTATTCAAGTCAGGTGTTATGCATTTTATTACTTTAGTTTTATCAAGTGAGATTTCATTATTAAACTATATCCCTAGATATTTAATATGTTCGTTTTTTGAGGTAATTGAAGCAATAATTGATCCTTCTAGAGTGGTGATTTTTCCTTTTCGTAAGACAATAGATTTACTTTTTAGAGGATTGAGATTTAATCCTCTTTCTGAAAGGCTGGTGTCGGTATGTTGTGTTCTTCTTATTGTCAAGTGACAGAATTTTGAGGTAAAATTGGACAATACTCATTTTGTACATTTATACTGCAAGAATGCGTAGTATGTATCTTACATTTTACATTGCATTAAACCACAAAATTGGCTTTGCACTGAATATTTTCGTACTGGTTTCATCATCTTCTTTTTTATAGAAACAACAATCTCAACTTTATTACCCCATCTTGTGATAATATGTGTTGCATTGGTTGCATATAAGGAAAAAGTTGCTTGAGATCCTTCAATTTGGCTTCTGTGATTTTTCTTACTTTTGGATATAAAGTACTGGGCCCACCCCTCTCTTTCCAATGAAGGGCGACCTTTCTTTCACCACACTCTTTCAGACCTCAATGTTACCCACTTGTATTTTAATTTCATTATCATTGGTTGACTACTCTATATTCTATACGTAGACATTGAGTTTGTAACCATTCTTCTTCATATACAGTATGTGTATATACAACATCTTTCACCCAATCAGCAAGAGACACAAAACCATTTTTCTGCAGTCTTATAAAGACCCATAAATTCTTTCTTCTTTGTCTTTTGTAATATCTTCAATCAGTGCTAGTAAATTGTGATTTGCATTTTTCATATGCAGTTTGCGAAGGAGGGATTATTTGATCAATTCCTTTCATAATAATTTTTTATCCAAAAATTTGTCATAGGTGCTCTAGTGGAATGATACGTCTTCTATTCTGTTGGCTTTAGTTGTAATTATTTTTGTATGTTTCCATTTTTTGACAATATTCCAACCTGAGTACTGTGTTAAACAGCTTAGTGATGTGGTATAGGTACTGTCTTACAGGACATTATTTTCAAAGCAAGATTATTTATTTTGTCAGATCCCAGAGCTTTGAACGATTTTAGAGTTTTAATTACCAGTATCTTCTTTTTTCTGACGGAGTAGTGTAAGGTAGGCCTATACTAATATTTTCTATGAAATAATTTATTCATTAATGTTCAATTCATGAATAGAGGGTTCTCTAAATAGTCCCTTAAGTACTTTCCAAGAGCTTCAGTTTTGTTCATAAGTTGACAGTAGATATTCCAATGAATTCTGAAGATATATTATTTTATAGTTGGTTTACTAAGATGTTTTGTGATACACCAAATATTACTAGAGGGTCCGGCATATCGAATATGAGCCTCAAATTTGTTTATTTTTATCTCATTTGTTTTCCCATAGTCTGTTTTTGAGATTACCATATAGCCTACATTTCTGTCAGCCTCTGATCTAGTTCTTTGCCACTATTTCTGGCTTTTGATTTTTGTAGGCATAAATACTTAATTCCTGGATTTGTTTAGAATGAATAGTCGTATCATTTTGTTGCTATTTTGACTGCAAATTTAATAGTTGATATATAAGTACATATCCATTGCGATATCCAAATCTTCAATTCACGTAGGATTTATAATTCCAGGAATGGAAATGACTTTGTAAGTTTTACAATCATTGTCAGCATCACTGTTAACTTTTATTGCTGCTGAGGCTGAAGAATAGTGCAAGATAAGAATAACAGGGTTATGATCAGAAGTTAGAGCTACTATTCATTCTGCATAAAGTAATATCATAACGTAACTATATGAATTACTGCAATATCCAATAAATCAGATCGATGACTGATGTATGGAAAACGTGTAGGTTGAGATATAATATTGCAATGATATTGAGTTGAATGATCAACAACTATTTCTTCACTGAAAGTTGTGATTGATGAATTCTAACTTATATTCTTGTCCCGTGCCGTGGTGTCACAGTCTAAGGCATCCTGCCTAGGACTCGCGTTACGGAATGCGCGCTGGTTCGAGTCCTCATGGGGGAAGAAATTTTCTCATGAAATTTCAGCCAGTGTATGGGACCGGTGCTCGCCCAGCATCGTGATGCACTTGGGGAGCTACGATAGGTAGCGAAATCCGGTTGCAAAACCAGCTATAACGGCTGGGAAATCATCGTGCTAATCACACGATATCTCCAATCTGGTTGGATGATCGTCCACCTCTGCTTCGGCATGTGGGCATGAGGCCAGCAGTCAGCTGGTCGGTCTAGGCCCTTCACGGGCTGTAGTGCCACGGATTTTTTTTTTAACTTATATTCTTAGTATTAAAATCCCCAACGTGCATATAGGCCTAAATATTTGAAAGAAAGCAAAGTAAATAGAGATATGATTTTAATGATGTCAAATTCGGGGAACAGTAAATGTTTCCAATTTGCAGATTTGTGTTCTTTATAGGAATTTCTATAAAGGAAGCTTCTAGATTGATGAATTAAGATGTTGGGAATGGCCTTTAATGAAATGAAGATTTCACTGCTATAGCAGTGGCACTCTGTGGTGTTCTTGGTCCGTCATTTCGATATATAACCTAATTTCTTATTGTCAATCATCTAATTGCAGTAAGATGCATTTCATTTATGAGAGATATGTTAATACAGTTTCCTTCACGAAAATCTGTTAATATAAGCTTTTTCAAAAGTAAGAGGTAATTTTATTTGTTCATATTTCACTGAAGAACTGTCAAGTTATTCACATAGAATACTTCGCTGTATTACTATTAAACTACGTATTTTTTCCTTTCTTGACTAGTTTCGATGTGAATAATTTCACAGGGAGCATTACCTGAAAAACTAGACTGGCATAATACGAGGCATGTTCTTAAAGTAAGTTCCGTTTTCAATTATAGCCGTCGCATCGCTGCAATCGTTATTTTGTGCATGTGTGTTTTCTTCTTCAGTCCTCAGGCAAGCTGTGCATGCAGTTTCAGAGCTTCAGTCTGTGTGTGTGTGGTTAGTTGTGATCAATTGAAATGTTTAAAGTGATCAAGTACCCTGCCGACTATGAGATGCAATCTGTTATCCATTTCTTGAATGCGAGAAACATCAAACTAGCTGACATTCATCGTCAACTTTGTGAGGTGTATGGTGATGATTTAGTGATGGAATGGTCAGGAGATGGGTTAGGAAGTTCAACAAGGACCGCGCCTCTGAGCATGACGAGCAGCGTACCGGTCGGCCATCTTTAATCAATGATGATTTGGTGTGTGCTGTCGATGAAAAAATTCATGAGGACAAGAGGTTCACAATTTCTTTGCTTTCCATGAATTTTCCACAAATGTCGCGGAGTGTTCTCTACAAAATTGTGACAGATCGATTACAATATCGAAAATTGTGCTCACGATGAGTACCCAAGGTGCTCACTGAGGAACACAAAACCAAACGAGCTTCCAGTGCATTAAGCTTTCTCACAAGTTACAGTGAGCAAGATGATGAGTTTCTTGACCATATCGTGACTTGGGTGTCTCACATGACACCTGAATCGAAGCAGCAGTCCATGGAATGGAGGCACACTGCATTGCCAAGGAAAAAGAAATTCAAACAAACCATGTCAACACGCAAGATCATGTGCACTGTTTTCTGGGACAGAAAAGGAGTCCTACTCATCGAATTCTTGCCTCGGGGTGAAACCATTAATAGAGAAACCTATTGTCAGACCTTGAAGAAGCTCCATCGCGCAATTCAGAACAAGAGATGTGGGATGCTGACCGACGGAATTGTGTTGCTTCATGACAACGCTCGGCCACACACAGCTCATGAAACCCAAAATCTCATCTCGAAATTTGGCTGGGAACAAATTGACCATCCCCTCTACAGCCCGGATTTGGCTCCAAGTGACTTTCATCTCTTCCTGCACCTCAAGAAGTTCCACGGTGGTCAACGTTTTGATGGCGACAATGAAGTGAAAACAGCAGTGTGGGAGTGGTTCGCATCGCAGGCGGGCGAATTCTACAATGAGGGGATAGAAAGACTTGTGCCATGACTCGATAAATGCCTCAATAATGGTGGAATTATGTTGAGAAGTAATTGAAGTGTGGGGAATACGATGCAACAAAAATGGTTTGTAAATATCTTCCCGTTTACTTATTACACCCTTTTGGAACTTACTTTAAGAACACGCCTCGTATATACGTTATTCTAGGTACGCTAACACAATTCTGAGTCACACAGAATTTGTGTGCACTCAATGTGGGTCTCTGGCATCTTGTCAGCCCTGTCGAGTTGTGTGCATATAAGGAGAAAAATTGAGATGGTGTCGGATGGAGTTCCTGGATAGCTCAGTTGGTAGAGCACTGGTACGTTCATCCAGAGGCTCCGGGATCGATATCCGGCCCTAGAACAATTTTTTCCTTGAAATTATTCAAGTCTGCGTCACAAGGAGCTTTGCCTGAAAAACTAGACTTTCATAGTTTCGATGTGATGTGCACTATCTTCTGAATTCTAGTGAGGTCTCGTGCAATCTTCTGGCTTTCTGTTATTCTTGGTGCGATATGTTCCAAATTAGTAGCGGGTGTATTCAGTATGTGAAGTGGGTATGGTTTTGTGTGTCTATAAATTTCGTATTGTTGTAGAGCAGAGCTGGGCATAACAATATTTCTTGGCTTTTCTTCTACTTAGGGATATACAAAATTAATATGGCAAACAGTTACACTGAACATGTAATATACTCATTATAAATACTCACTTACAAGTTAGATCGCCTATACTGTTTGGTCAGGATGAGTCTGTCTATATTAGGATGAATACTATTACTACATAAACGTAGAGCAGTTACGAGATGATAGGTTTTTAGACGTGTACAAGCAATATTTTTCATTGGATTCACTTTAGAAAAAAGAAATGTTCTCAGACATAAGGGGATTCAGAGATTGCCAGCATCTTAGTTGCGAAATTACGTAAATTAGGAGACCTGTTATTAGGTAATAATTCATACAATTCCTTGCTGGTTTTACCTGACATTTGAAAAAGGGGATTGTTCTCTATGACCGGCTTATATGATTGAAATGCAATAAATTGATCGAACTGCATTTTCAATTAGTAATCTAGCGATTATGGGTTGGCTTTTCCATTAAAAAATTATTCTTATGGATTTTTTAAAACTTTCTTACTATTTCAACTTGCACAACAAATTACTTAAAATAACACACTGCTTCATTGCATGTAACAACTATTTCATTAATGTAAACCATTTTTAACAATCCCATTTTAAACTTTTATGTATAAAGGGTAGTGAAGTTCATTCCATCTATCACCTCTCCTACCTAATTCCCAACCTCACCTTCACGTGGTGCAACCTGTTCCTAAACAGACGAGGCTCTGGGGACCAAGTCACAGCGGTATAACTGTTCCAACACATATGGAGGAAATGCCATATAAACGCCTGTCCAGAAGACTATTAAGGTAGCAGTCCTACCACTGAACTACTGTGTGACAGGCTTGTAACCTATCCACAGGAACTCTATATTACATTCAAGTCTCATAATATTAACAGCCGGAATGCAGAATCTGTTGATGACTATGGCGTGAATAGAACTATGAGTAAAAATAAATGAAAAAAAAAAAAAAAAGGTATTTTACAATTTGCCACTTGGAATGTTCAAGGCTTATCATACAAGGACGATCAGCTTGATGACATTTTAGCAAAAAAAGGTATCAAAATTGCAGCAATTAGTGAAACAAAAAGAAAACAAAAAGGATCGAAAGAAACAAATAACTATGTTCAATTATACAGTGGTGTTAATAGACAAGAAAGAGCAAGAGCTGGGGTTATCTTAATGATTCATAAGTCACTACGCTCCTCTATTGATCATTATAAATTTTGGAATGAAAGATTAATAGAAGTTCGAATTAAATTGAGAAGAGGTTTTATGACAGTAATAGGCACCTATCCACCTGTGGAAGGAGACGAAGATAATAGTGAGTTGTTTTACAATAAATTACAAATCATCATCAATAAAGTTAATAAATCAGACATGTTACTTTTATTAGAGGATTTCAATGTAAGAATTGGTAATAATGAAGTTAGAGGGCACACTGGAAAACACGGCGAAGCACCTTGTAATAATAATGGACAAAGACTACGAGATTTTGTGATTTATAATGATCTAAAAGTAATGAATTCTTTCTTTAAACACAAAAATATACACACATATACATGGCAAGCAAGAGGATCACAATCTATTATTGACTATGTCATCTGTAATCAAAAATTGTTTAGCTTCATTTTAGATGTCAAAGCTTGTAGAGGTCCTGAATTAGAGACAGATGATTATTTAATTGTATCCCCTATTAGAATACCAGCACCATGGCATAAAAGAAATATTAAAAATTCCA
Organism: Periplaneta americana; assembly: GCF_040183065.1. Classification (NCBI taxonomy): domain Eukaryota; kingdom Metazoa; phylum Arthropoda; class Insecta; order Blattodea; family Blattidae; genus Periplaneta; species Periplaneta americana. Next base: position 148,023,385 of record NC_091131.1, read on the forward strand.
AGCAAGAAAGTAATAGGCTTATTTTTAAAGTAGACTTATTGAGAGATGATAGTATTAAATGGCTTTATGAATGTCGCATAAAGGAATATCTTCAAAAAATCAAAATCTCGGATAATATAGAGGAAGAATGGAACAACTTAACAGATATTTTAAAAAAGGCTGCATTTGAAAGTATTGGCGTAAAAAATATTAAGAAGAGAAAAAGAGGCATACTGAAATGGGATGAGGATATCAAGAAGGTGATAAATGATAAGCGAGAAGCATATCTCCGATTTTTACAAACAAAAAAACTTGAAGATGAAATTGATTATAAAAGAAAGAGAGCAATTGCAAAACGGGAAACAAGAAAGCGACACAGAGAGAAATGGAATGATTTCGTCTCAAGATTAGAAAGAGATTTAACATTACCAAGACCCAAAACTTTCAAAATTTTAAAGAAAATAAATACGGAGATAAAAGAAAATGTTGTTATAAACCCTATTCCTAACGAATCTCTACTTGATTACTTTAAAAATATATGGTTTCACAAAAACATCTCTCTTACATTAAAGACTTCCAACAACAACACAACAGATATTATTACTTATGATGAACTCATTGAAGTATATAAACGTTTAAAAAACGGGAAAGCCCCAGGCAAGGATAATTTAAATTTCGAGCTTTTTAAATACGCTGGAGAAGAATTTACCTTTAGATTTTTATATTTCTTAAACAATATATGGGCAGGATCTAAACCCCCAGAAAGTTGGCAAAAAGCCATTGTAGTACCCATTTATAAGAAAGGAAACAAAAAATTATGTGAAAATTACAGGGGTATAAGTCTTCTCAATTCTGGATATAAGATCTATACAGCCATAATCAAAAATAAACTATCACATCTTTACGAAGACAAATTCACTGAAGAACAGAATGGATTCTGAAAAGGAAGATCATGTTGTGACAGCTATTTCACCATGAAGATTTTAATTGAAAAGCACAGAGAATTTAATATTCAAACCCACTTAGCTTTTATTGATTTCATAAAAGCTTTTGATAGAGTTGATAGAAATAAACTTTTAGAGATTTTACGCTATGATAATGTGCCAAACCAAATCATTCTCTCCATTTATAATTTATATCAACAAAATGAAATTGCCATAAGAACTGAACACGGAACTACTAGCTGGACTTCCATCAACCAAGGTGTTAGACAAGGGTGCGGTCTTTCCCCTCTGTTGTTTATTATATATATATGAACCATATTTTATACATTTGGAGGCAAAGTCATCATGCTGGAATTCAAATTAATCGAAACGCAGTTCTCGATACACTAATGTTTACTGACGATCAGGTTATTATCGCTCAAACAGAGGAAGCTTTACAAAGAGCCATTTATAATTTGCAAATAATCGCCTCAGATTTCAATATGGAAATCTCGAAAGAGAAAACGAAAGTCATGGCATTTTCGGGAGAGAACCCAATTCCCAGTAAGATCATGATAAATAATACTTTAATTGAAGTGTTAATTCATATAACTATTTAGGTTATAACCTCTCTTACATCACTGATGAAGATATGTCAAACAAAATATCTAAATTTATAAAAATCACTGGCGTAATTAACACCATCTTCAAATCATCCCATGTTCAGAAACATACAAGGCTAAAGGTATATAAAACACTAGCTCGACCGGTCCTCACTTATGTTAGCGAGGCATGGACAATCAGAAAAGCTGATGAGCAAAGGCTGACGACAGCTGAAATGAGGTTCATGCAACGAACAGCGTGATGCTCTTTGCTGGAACACCATAAAAATGTGGACATATTGCAGGAACTAAAAATGGATCCTATAGTTAATTTTGTTCAACAATATCGACTTCAGTGGAAAAAACATGTCGAAAGGATGGATCGCACAAGATGGCCTAAACAGATTCTTACTTATGTACCAAGAGGAAAGAGGAAATTGGGAAGACCACGCAAGCGCTGGCATGAGACTAACAGATCCTGTAGGGTCTAATACGTGAAGGATATGATGATGATGATGATGATGATGATGATGATGATGATGATGATGATAATGATGACGTATAAATAAATTTTGATAAAAGAACCTTCATTTGACTGTCTATTTATTATGAATAAGTTTATGTTCGCCAAAATCCTTCTGATGTTCAAGATTGAAGTGGTGTCTGATATTGTAACATTTTACATAAATCTCAACTGAACAATTGAGACATTGAATTTTACCTTTATTCATAATAACAAAACAGTCTTGTTCCCATGTTTCTTGGAAATTAAAACGAAACCTACAATTTATTCGTCATATTCAGACTTTACACACCCCTAATCAGAACACTATGGTACCGACGTCAACCTGTGATTACTGTATCAGCTTTTTTTCTCAAAAACAATATGTTACTGGTTGTTCATATAACAATTTTGATAACCAAAACCTAAGTAAAGAATCCATTGGTGGTAGTAGATACCATTTCCCATAACAAATCGGAAGTAGAGGTATCTGTGGTCAACTTCCAAATTTCAAATGAAAACATAGGTCATTGAAGGTACCATAGGATACCACTTTTGAAAAGAAACAACTTTTACTCAAACATTTTTTTTCTAGGTTTTATTGTTTATTCACAAAGCAACAGAAATTGTCTTCTGAAAAATGCTGTATGTTGTTTATGTACTTACTGTACCTGTAGTATGTACAGCTATTGTAAACAATGCAGGTTTTGAAACCAAGTCACTTTTCACTGTCTTTTATTTTACATAGCCATAGTGCATTTTGTTCATTCATCCATATCACATCGTCTTCCTTTGGGTTTGCTATTTGGAAAATGCCATTCACAAACGAAGAAACATTTAACATGTTCATGATACTTGGAAGAATGCCATTGGAATTGCAGAGAAGCAGCACATGTTTACACAGAGAAATATCCATTGTGAGCCCATCATTCGTACAATGTTTTCCAGCGTCTTGCAAAGCGTGTGCATATAAACGGCATGGTGCAACCGAAACACAATTAAGGTGAACGTATCAGACGACCTGTGAGGAATGTCCTCACTGCAGTGATAATTATATTCATGACTCCACAAGAAGGATTGCCCATGAATTACACATAGTACAATATTTAGAATTCTCGAAGACAAATTTCATCCATACCATATTCATCTCCATCAGGAACTTGGGGAACATGACTTCCAAACTCGTGTTGATTTCTGCAACTTTCTAAACATGGACTATGATTTCGAGCTCAAAATTCTGTTGACTGGTGAGGCAACTTTCAAAAGTAATGGTCAGGTGAATCTCTACAATGTCCATTATTGGTCTCAGGTTAATCCACACTGGCTAAGGGGAAATGGATTATTAGCACGTGTGGAGCCTCAACACCGTGTGGCCTCCTCAGACACTGAGTCATAGGACCATACTTTTTTGAGAATTTGAATGGTAGAATGTACGCACGCTTCCTCTAAAACATTTTGCACCATTTGCTTCATGATGTTCCCCTTGCACTTTGGTTAATAATGTGGCTTCAGCAGGATGGCTGTCCAGTTCACTCTTCACATAGAGCTCAGTGAGTTATTAACTGGTTATTTCCCCTACAGTGGACTGAACGAGGAGGACCAGTAGCTTGGTTGGCCCAATCTCCTGACTTTGCTCCAAATGACGTCTTGTGAGAGAGAATTAAAGACATGATCTACAAGGTGCGTCCAACAACTAGAGAAGACATGAAACAAAGAATTAGAGAAGCCTGTGGGTCTCTCACGTCAGGTGTGCTGAAATGCTCAGTGCAATCATGGATGTTAGGAGGAGATCATAGCGTTGTTTAGACAGGCTGGCGGTCATTTTGAACACTTACTACGAAGAGTGTACGTACATAAACAATGTAGTACAGCCTTACTCAGAAGATACCATTTGTGTTGCTTTGTGAGTAAACAATAAAAAGTTTGAGTAAAAGTTGTTTCTTTTTAAAAGTAATTTCCAATAGTGCCTTCAATGAACCATGTTCTCATTTGAAATTTTGAAGTTGACCACAGGTACTCCTACTTCCGTTTGTTACAGTTATAGAAAATGGTACTACCACCAATCGATTCTTTACATAGCTTTTGGTTATCAAAATATTGTTATATGAACAAACAGAATCATATAGTTTTCGAGAAGAAAGGCTGATACAGGTGGTCTGAAACACACAGTATATACACACAGATAGGTAAAATATTTGTGGAGAGAGAAATGAAGTATGGAAAAATCAACAACATTTCAAAATCTACAGTGCCTATAACCCACCTAATAAACCCCTTGATCTAACTTTGTTTGATATACAACCTAAAACTATCATAATTGGTGACTTTAACGCCCACTCCCAACTTTGGGGCTACGATAATGTAAACCAACCTGGAAAAATGATCATGGACCTCCTAAATACTACAACTGCAGAACTTGTCTACAGAAAAGAAGATCCCCCTACTTTCATTCATTATTCTGGTTCTGGTACAAATCCAGACTTATTACTAGTAACATCAGATATCCATCACGAAACCAAGAAAAAAATAATTGAAGACCCTGGAATCTGGCCATAGAGTCATCATTGCTTCTATCCATCTCCACCAAAACCAAAAAAAAGAACCCTACAATAACAAAACAACATGGAACTTTAAGAAAGCGAATTGGAAACTATTTAAACAGAACTCGACAAACACCTCAAGCTCAACACACCACTAATGGAAAATACAAACTCAGATAGATTGAACAAATATTTCTGTGAATCTCTTCTTAAAATTGCAAAAAAGCACATTCCACGAGGCAAATCAAAAAAATACACCCCATTCTGGACAGAAAACCTGAATTTATTGAAACAAGATAGAGATAAAGCAAGAACCAAAGCAGAACATAGCAAAACACCAGAAGATACTCAAGATTGGAGGAAGAAGACTGCCATTCTTAAAAAAGCAATCATAACAGCAAAAAAGAACAGTTTCAATAAATTTATTGAAAATATTAATTACAGAACCGATAGCGCTAAAACATATAAATTTCTGAAGAATATTTCCAATACACAGGAAAATACTAGCCAACCTATTATTCATAATAACAAAACACTAACAGATAGTAGAGATATAGCAAATGCATTTAATAAACACTACTCAAACTCTCACAGATTACATCCCAATATCAAAAAAACTGACAAATTTATCAAAAGAGAATTAAATAAAAATAATAAAAACAATATTACTAGTACAAAACCTGAAATATTTCATCAAAATTTTACTTCCAAAGAATTAACAAAATTTAAAAACCAAGAAATCTCCTGGCCCCGACAACATTCATTCTGAATTCTTGAAACATCTGGGGGGAAAAGCCAAGACTGTACTTTTATCCATTTTCAATTTATCATGGAACACCTCAATTCCTGCAGCTTGGAAAAAAGCAATCATTGTACCAATTCACAAAAAAAGGGAAACCTGCTCATGATGTTAAAGTTATCGACCAATAGCACTATTAAGCATGATAGCAAAAACCATGGAGTCCATGATCTCCAACAGACTAACTTGGTATTTAGAATCCCAAAATCTTTTATCACCAAGACAAGCTGGTTTTCGACAACTACACTCTACCAATGAACAAGTCATATGCCTCGGCCAAGAAATAAAAGACAGTTTTAACAAGAAAGAAGATACCTTGGCAATATTTATTGACTTTCAGTTAGCATATGACTCTGTTTGGAGAAATAAATTATTACTAAAACTCCAGAAATTAGGTATCTCCAGCGATATGTTCAGATGGATATCAGAATTCCTTAGTCAAAGATTCATTGCCACTAAATTCAATAACTCACTTTCTAGTTACAGACAAACATATCGAGGTCTACCTCAGGGTGCTGTCCTCAGCACAACTTTATTCAATATTTATATAAATGACTTACCCTCCCTATTAGAGGAATCAAACATGAAAACAGCACTATTTGCAGATGATATAGTTTTGTGGATTTCCGGATCTTACAGACATAGAGACAAAATTCAAAATTCTGCTCTTAAAGCTCTAAATCAACTACATGAATGGAATACATCAAATTTGATGACACTCAATTTAAGCAAAAGTAACTACCAAATATTTTCACTCGGTAAAAAAGAAAGAGAATTCAATATCCAATACAATGGTCAACACCTTCCTAGGACTTACGAATCCAAATATCTTGGAGTTATTTTCGATAGTAAGTTAACATGGAGCAACCATTTGAAATACTTTTCTGAAAAAGCTCGTAAAAGATTCTCCCTTCTAAAAAGACTAGCAGGAAAGAAATGGGGATGCTCTAGGAATACTTTGAACACTACATACAAAATGTTTATACAGCCAGTGCTGACATACTGCGGAGAAATTTTAATTACTTCACCTTCATAAACGACATAGAATATGTTCAAAACCAAGCTCTCAGACTCATTACTGGTGGAATCAAAACAACTCTAATAGATTCTATGAGATTCCTCACTAATATTAACAGCATCAAAATGACAATAGAAGAAAAAGCACTGATTCAATATGAAAAACTTATCAGATTACCAGGAAACAATTGGCATTCATACAGTCCTCTCTGTAGATTGAAAACTCAAAAAAGTTTCATATCCATTGTTCAAGAATTAAAACAGAAAATCAATATCCCGAATTTAAAAGAAAACTTACAAATTAAACCAAACCCTTTAACTCTATTAAATATAGAATATAATCTAAATTTAACAGAAGAAATACTGAAATCAGAAGTAAACACTGAAATACTGAAACAACTGTCTTTAGAGACAATTAATATTAGGTATCCTCCACAAAACTGGCTTCATTATACACCGATGGATCCTTGATCTCCAGAGAACAAGATGCCGGTGCAGGTGTTACGTGCTGTCTCTTCTCACTTTATAGATCTCTTGGATATGGAACAGCAAGTTTTGATGGTGAAATCATTGCAATAAGTGAAAGTCTCAGGAATCTTCTATGCCACATCAATAAATTTAGGAATGCAGTTATATTGTCAGACAGCAGAAATAACTGAAATGCTCTCTCAATTATTATCACTCAATATAAGAATTGTATTCTAATGGATACCATCCGATTGTGGAATCCTAGGAAACGAGAATGCGGATGCTTTAGCAAAGAAGGGCAGCACTGCTACTTACCGACCTGTTACTAAATCTACGTATTACTCTGCGAAGAGATTTATTAAATCTACATACTTAGACTTCAATAAACAAAATTTGATAACTCAATCCCAAGGGAAAAAAATGGAACTCTCTGCATCAAAATCCACAGTTAATTCCCGATTTACCACGAAAATCGTCTGTAGCTGCATTTAGATTCGCAACAGGCCATGATTGTTTGGCCAAACACCTGCATAGAATTGGAATATATCAGTCCCCTAACTGCCCATTGTGCAACTCAAACCAAGAAATGGATTCGGAACACCTCAAAATCTGTGCTTCAGTGGCTGGTCATGATAATATCTTTGAAAAATATTGGAGTGCAAGAGGTCAAATGGCTTATTGTCAAACGCCTGGCATTAGAAAACAACAACAACATATTGTCAGACTCCAAAGCAGCTATTCTATCAATAGTCTCTAAACACACACTTTCATCTCAAACAGCAGAAATAACTAAAATGCTCTGTCAATTAATATCACTCAATAAAAGAATTGTATTCCAATGGATACCATCCCATTGTGGAATCCTGGGAAACGAGAATGCGGATGCATTAGCAAAGAAGGGCAGCACTGCTACTTACAGACCTGTTACTAAATCTACGTATTACTCTGTGAAAAGATTTATTAAATCTACATACTTAGACTACAACAAACAAAATTTCATAACACAATCCCAAGGGAAAAAATGGAACTCTCTGCATCAAAATTCACAGTTAATTCCTGATTTACCACGAAAATCGTCTGTAGCTGCATTTAGATTGGCAACAGGCCGTGATTGTTTGGCCAAACACCTACATAGATTTGGAATATATCAGTCCCCTAACTGCCCATTGTGCAACTCAAACCAAGAAATGGATTCGGAACATCTCAAAATCTGTGCTTCAGTGGCTGGTCATGATAATATCTTTGAAAAATATTGGAGTGCAAGAGGTCAAATGAATTTATTGTCAAACGCCTGGCATTGGAAAACAACAACAACATGTATGTATGTATGTATGTATGTATGTGTGTATGTATGTATGTATGTATGTATGTATGTATGTATGTAATGCTCAACCAGATTGATTCAACATCATTTGGTTTCTGGCAGACCAGTACAAAATTCCCATAGAGGATTTAAAATGTAAAGTTTTTTACAAACATTTCAAACAGAAAACAGAAAGTTGAAATTAATACAACTATGAAATCTGCATCGACATGGGGAACTATTAATAATGGAATTCCTCAAGGATCAATATGAGTTTTGGAATAATATTCTGGGCAAATTCCACAGATAGTAACAATATATTTCTATTACAAAAAAGAGTAATTAGAATAATAGTAGGTGCCAAATCTAGGGAATCGTGTAGGGCTATTTTAAAAAAACTACAAATAATGCCCATGGCTTGTCAGTATATCTTTTCATTAATAATCTTCCTCGTATGCAATTGTGAAAACTCTGTAACTAATTCAACAGTTCATAGCATAAATACACGTCAAAAAAATGACTTTCATACTCCATCAGCAAGTCTATCGTGCTATCAAAAAGGAGTGCGTTATATGGCAGTAAACATTTTTAACAGCCTCCCTATCGATATAAAAAATGAAATTCAAAACATAAAATTATTTAAGGCCAAATTAAAGAAGTACCTAATTTCTCACGCCTTCTATTCTGTAGGTGAATTCATGACATTCAATAACACTTCATGAAATTGATACTAAAACTTTGTGTCGTACTAGTAGACTATATTGTAAATCTCGTCTATATATATTTCATCTAGACTTTGACTATACATTAAGATTTTATAATAGTATTAAGTTTTTTGACTTGTTCCATATTCTAGCTGTAAGCATGTATGAATACCATGGAATGTTAATAAATACAATACAATACAATGTTCCCAATTCATAATAGAATTTTCCTCATTACAAATGACACACTGAGGTGATGGTAAAATACCCAGTTTATATAAATATTCTGCCAGGCAGTTGTCAACAAGACCAGCCCATTTCTTGCCATCATTCTTTATTTGAAGATCTGAGAGAAACTCATTCCTAAATGAGCGGTTAACTAATCATTTCAAGTTGTGATACAAAAGTTGGGAGGTCGTCCATAACAATATTTCAGTCCCTTTTTGTTTCTGTATTGTTGTAGTTGTAGTTGGGGTTTGTTATGTGCTCTGCATAGGTCACATTGTAACTAATCAATTAAGGCAAAAATACATAGTTTAATATCAACACAGTAAAGTAGTCCTTTATTTAAAAAAGAACTTAACAGTTCTTCAGTAATATATAAACATTAAAAGAGCGGACAATAGAAAAGAATGGAGAATGCTGGTCTTGCAGTGAAAGACCTGCCCTTGGGCAGAACACTATGAATGAATGAAAAGAGTAATACCTAATCAAGAATAAAAATTCTGGCATTGGCATATTACACAAGAAATAGGATTTTTCGCATCACCACCCATCGTAATAACTTAATCATAGTTGTTGTGTGTTCACTATGTTGTTCTTGTACAAGTAACAGCCCCACTTCAATGTTTTACACAGCAGGCTGAGTTCGTGTTCTGTAATATCTGCCACGGTGTGTGCGATGAAATCCAACTCATCAATTGTCGTAGGTTTCCTCAAGAACACTCTTTCCTTCAGATAGCCAAAAAATCAATAATCTTCTGGGTTAATATCTACTGATAACAGTATTACCAGAACAATCATGAAACAAATAAATCATACATGGGCAGAATTTTCAGTTGCGTGAGGCACAATATTACACAATACTTTGTTTACTAGGAGGGCAGAGTAGGAAGGAAGATTCAAACTGTGACCAGCGTCCACTTATCTTTTTTTTTCAGTAGGTTATTTTCGATGCTTTATCATCCATCATCTTAGGTTATTTATCGTCTGAATGAGGTGAAGGTGATAATGCCAGTGAAATGAGTCCGGGTCCAGCACCAAAAGTTACCCAGCACTTGCCCATATTGGGTTGAGGGGAAACCCCGGGAAAAACCTCAACCAGATAACTTGCCTGGGCCACCTGGTTTCGCTGCCAGACGCACTAACTATTACTCCACAGGTGTGGACTCGTCCGCTTATCTTAATTGCTAGGATGATCAGTGACGGATTGTTAGTAACCATTAACAAAGCATGCTATACACAGGAAAAGACTTAAAAATGTTATAATTGAATCAGTCAGTGGAATAAGGACTGAAGTCCAGAGAAGTAAATATTTCAGGAGACGAAAAAAACATCACATCTCCTAAATCATTACACCAACACTAACAAAAATTTGCATAGTTGCAGGTCATAATGCACCACTCTAACTGATAATGAACACTCACGTCTGAATTTAATAGTGTGGGTAATAAATAAGGTGATAAGTGATGAACTTCGGTCTTTATTACATTGTTTTACTACACAAGTGTAAAAGACATGCGCAATAATCTGAAATAGTGAATTTTATTTATTGAGTAAGTTGTATTTTTAGAATACACAAATCACTTAAGCTAACTGGCTAGAAAAAACAGGATATGACACCAATACGATTAATAATAATACAGTGGCGGCTCGTGAATTATTAAATTCGGGGTTCACAATAGTATATGGATAACAAAGGAGACTATTGATTAAATGTTGTCCTTTTCTTATGTGTCTTTAATTGCCAATAATATAAGACAAATATTTTTAAATAGGTACTGGAAGAGAAATTCATTTTGACAAGGTCTGAAACTAAATTTAAGCAATAAGCTTAATTAATATGAAGATTAAAGTTCAAGTTCATATCTAAAATTTTCAAAGTAAAAGCTACTATTTGTTTCTACAATAAACATTTCCTTTTACTAAAACAATTTGATAGTTTGTACTTAAATAAAAATAAAGTGTATTATCTTAAAAGTACCCATTAGGAATATGCATCTTTCAGTTTTTATGTCACGGCTGGACTTCGATTTTTCTTGTATCCTTTATACAAGTATAAGCTAAATATAAACAAAAGATCTGATACACAATGATACTGTATGCTAAATATGACACAAAATTAGAAAATATCTAAATATTTCACACATAATAAGACATCCTGAAGATCGGATATAAAATAAAACAATATTTGTACATTTGACACAAAAATAAGATAGAACAACATCTAAATATTTTACACACAGTAGGAAAATATATAAAGATCTGACAAACAATAAACACAAATATCTAAAGATCTAACACGCTGTAGGGTAATATAACACATATGTATGAAGCTTCGACATAAAATAAGACACGTAGGCCTAATGATCAGTTACAAAATAAGATAGGCCTAATATTTATAGATTTGACACAAAATATTTTTATAGTAGGAACATATCTCAAAGTTTTACACACAATAACACAAATACTGTATATTTCTGCAGATAAGACGACAACTGAATTATAAAAATATCCGAAAGACGAGGGTAGTCTCATCTGGCAGATACAAAAAGGAGGAGATCTTAAAATTCTACACTAAAACCATTACAAAATACAACAAATCACTTACTTGTATATTTAAAATCCTGCGAAATCATAATTTTCGTCGTCAAAGGCAAAGAACTGGTCAAGCACGTCCTCACTTTCAGTGTTAACAGCGTCGTCATATGGTCCCATTCTGAAAGTGGTGACTCAGTTCTACTTCATCAGTATTCCATAACAAATCATCCTCTGGACATCCATAGCGTTAGAAATTCCGCACTTATTTTTTAAAGGATTTTATCACTGTTTCAACTTCCACTTTTTTCCATGATTTCAGCGCGAACTCATAAGTGACGCAGTACACATGTTCATAGTTTGGGGTTCGTCTTGAAGAACAGATATAAGCTACAGTAAAACCATAATACTGTGCTCGAAATTTATACCTCGTTTTATCTGTGGAAATATACGCCTTCTAAAAATTTAACACATGATAGAAAAACATCTAAAGCTTTACATACAATAGGACAATATATACAAGCATAAAAAGATTTAAGACAATACTGGGTGTTCAGTTCAAAATGTGTCTTGGCTCGCTGTATGCCTTCATGTGGCTAGCTGATGAGCCTAGAGAATTCAATCTTCCTACACTTCCGCAGCTCAGGTGTATAATCTAAGAGGCAGAGAAGATGGCTAGCAAGTACAGCGTTCATTCTGAAGAGTACGTGCCGATACGTACGGTAACGCCAGTAGTGGCAGGAATGTGAACTGTTTGGAAATACGTACTGTCGGGATATGGGGAGAGGGTTAAGACGATTACTTACGTATTTGTTTACATTAACTTCGACGGTCAACATGGACACGGAGCATTTGATTTGTGTTGTGGAATGTTACCGTACGCAACCGATGATAACAAATACCCTGCGTACGACTTGCCGGCGCAAAACAAAGTTCGAAAGAGGTTATGGTAGCACACAGACAGTACAGACCGCCATCTGTTGCTACGACGTTCAAGTTATACCGTACACGTTCTCAAGTTCAGATTGAAGAACGCCTTAAATAATAGGCAACTTCTCTAACATTTAAGCTGAAACTCGCTTCAAATCGGTGACCCAACAACAGTGACGTCATGACACACTTTGAAATGAACACCCAGTATTTAAGAATTTGGCACAGTAAAACAATGTTCATGTACAGTTTTGGTATAGAAAGTCGATCCTTCTTTCTTTTTTCGAAGCAAACAAATCAATCACAGTTTCATTAAAATTAGCAATGTTGCTAATCATGCTTTTTTCAATAGAAAGCATTGCTAATGCACTTAACTTTCCTTCGGTCATGGTACTTCTTAGAAAGGTCTTTATCATTTTTAAGGTTGAGAAACATCTCTCGGCCTCAGAAGTTGTCATAGAAATTGTAATAACAATGAGCAATAGCTTGTAAGTCTCTGAAAATGTATATTGTAAGTTATTTTCTATGAGAAATTGCAAAAGACTGACAGCGCCACTCATATTCCTAAAATCCGATCTTCTGTAGATAATCTGCAATTCTGTTTTAAGGCGATCCTTTTCCAGAAGTTCATAAACATCTATTATTTCTTCAATTAGTTCATAAGGGAAGTGTTTCTCATATTGTTGAAATTTTTTGGCATCAAAGAGACACAAGGCAGAAAAGTGAGCAGTAAACGAAAATCTTCCTTTTGCTTGATTTGCATTGTTGTCGCAGACTTCCTTAGCTGCCACAGTCTTATTAATGTAAGTAGGCCTATTTTTTTTTTTTTTTTTTTTTTTTTTTTTTTTTTTTTTTTTTTTTTGTTGGCACCTCCACATTCTCAACTTCCATGCTTACTGCCTCCATTCCCTCTCTTTCCTTCTGCATTGCAACAACATAAACTGGCACAGATACGTAGACGACATACTAAAACTATACAAAGGAAACAAAAGACAGATTGAAAACCTACACAAACACATAAAAAAAAAAATACACCCGAAACTACACTACACTAATGTAAGTAGACCTATTTTCTTCTTTTTTTTTTTTTTTGTTGGCACCTCCACATTCTCAACTTCCATGCTTACTGCCTCCATTCCCTCTCTTTCCTTCTGCATTGCAACAGCATAAACTGGCACAGATACGCAGACGACATACTAAAACTATACAAAGGAAACAAAAGACAGATTGAAAACCTACACAAACACATAAAAAAAAAATACACCCGAAACTACACTATACACTAGAAACAGAGAACAACAAATCCATAAATTTCTGAGACATCGCAATAACAAATACAGACAACAAACACAAGTTCAAAATATACAGGAAACCCACTACCATGGTAACACATACACAACACCTCCAATCATCCCACACAATACAAACACACAGCATTCCGATTCATGATACACAGACTCATCAACATTCCTATGAACTAGCAGGACTATAAGTAAGAAATACACACTATCAAATACGTGGCATAGGAAAATGGATACAACCCCAATATAATAGACAACATCATAAGAAAGACTAAATGCAAACAACACTAACATATGAAAACATGAACACATACAAAACTGCATCATCATTCAAGGAACTAGAATACAACATAAATCTATGGCGAATCCTCGGCCTCATCTCGCCAAATATCATCTCGCTATCACCAATCTCATCGACGCTAAATAACCTAGTAGTTGATACAGCGTCGTTAAATAACCAACTAAAATAAAAAATAAAATACAACATAGAACACAGAACACACTACAAAAACATCTTAACACACAGACAAGACATCACAAATAAATACAACTTAACAAGAGTTTACAAACTATCATGCAACAGCAGTAACGACTTCTACATTGGACAGACTGGAAGATCATTTCAAACACGTTACAAAGAACATATCACAGCCTTACCAAACTACACAACAATTCAATCTATGCAGAACACAACACAAACTCCAACCACAGCTACAGCAACATAGACAAAGACATGAAAATACTAAACATCCAGCCAGAAACTTGACGTCCACACCTGTGGAGTAACGGTCAGCGCGTCTGGCCGTGAAACTAGGTCGTCCGGGTTCGAATCCCGGTCGGGGCAAGTTACCTAGTTGAGTTTTTTCAGGGGGTTTTCCCTCAACTCAATACGAGTAAATACTGGGTAACTTTCGGTGCTGGACCCCGGACTCATTTCACCGGCATTATCACCTTCATTTCATTCAGATGCTAAATAACCTAGATGTTGATACAGCGTCGTAAAATAACCCAATAAAAAAAAAGAAACTTGACACCCTAACAATATGAAATTTATAAGCATACAAAAACAGACCCACACAACATCCTGAACACTCAACTCAATTTCAAAACACACACAATCACGAACACATCCCACCACAACAGGAAACCAGAAGATAGCGCAGGATTTCCACTAGACTTTGGACAATGAAGCACAAGACTTCGAAACTAGTCAAGCAAGGTAAATCCTAAAGATTAACACAGTAAGGAAGTCGGAAATTTAATCATAATTAATAAGACATGTGAAACCAGTTTTAATGTATGGCAGTGAAGTTCTTATATCAATACAACTTAACGAAACAGAACCAAGCTAAGAGGATAATTACATGTAGTGTTAAATCTGCCCCCACGCAAATAAGTACTGACAATATACGTACAATAAGGTTAAAAAAGAATGGGCTGATGACACATGTCTGAGTTCCAGGAACAGAACAGTGCGCATGGTGTCGCCTTGAAGCTCCAGTTCATGTAAGTGTGCTGCATTTTGTTCTAAAACAACTGAAGAGTGAAATGGCAATAAAATTGATAAATACTAAATCTATCAAAATGGGGTACAAAATTTACCAAAACGAAGATGAATGAGAAAGCTACGTAATACGCCAGATTAAAGTATGAGCCATTGTAGCATAGGTGGCTTAAACATGGGTCTAAACGAGATAGCATTGGTTGTAGGAGGTTCGAATCTCGGTTAGTCTTAGTGTTTTACATTACAAAATTACCATGTCGATTGAATATTTAGTACATAGCACAACCCGTCCCCTGGGCAACACTACTGTCTTAATAAAACTGTCTGCATTTATATCTCATTTATAGCTTTTAAAAATATGTTTAACTACAACATTAAAACATGTTACCATTGTAAACATTAATTTTGTTCTATTTCTTTTAATAATAGCTATACTCAAGTGATACTGTTTACCATTCTTCAGTTTAGCTTTCTTTTGTTTACCTATATTCTTCACAGGGAGTGTTGACAACATTTGAAAGCCAATTTTCATAAATAATAAAACAATATTTGAAATAATAATAAAAAGTAGAGTGATATGTTATAATAATATATAACATATTGAATGATCGTCCACCTCTGCTTCAGCATGTGGACGTGAGGCCAGCAGCCGGCTGGTCGGCCTTGGCCCTTCATGGGCTATAGTGCAATGGATTTACTTTACTTAATATATAACATATTATATTGATATTTCATATTCTTCATCAGTTATATGTCAGCCGATACCTGCAGCAGCCGTTTAGGTTCTTGAAGCCCCTTTTTGGGCAGACATGATATTGCAAACATTAATTGGGGGCCTACATATCGAATTAAACCATAAAATTTTGCATGGGGACTAGAGAAGGATAGTTCGTCTTTTTATTTAGATACATATTAAAATTATTTTACTTTAATATGTGTTTTGAATATTAACTCCAGAAATAAATTGTATTTTCGGCCAAAAACACCCGTGACACGAAGTTTTTACAACTCTCATAATGTTGGATCATTCACATCTTACAAATGTGTTATGACAAGAGAAGAGAATTCTATTACAATGAGACAATCTTCACTCAGCGATTATGTGGCTTGGTCTGCGACATTTCTCAACAAACAAGTAGAAATAATATCATTATCAACATCGTCATATTTTACGACACGGATTAAGTAAAATTATTTCATTTTCAAAGTGGTTTAATATTTGTCTGATCAGCGTTTTCTTGGACGCCCTATGTTTCTCCTTTCAACTGGTTTGTAATAAAGCAGTTTACTTTATATACTTTATATGGTACTCCAGGATTCTATTCATTCTACGTGTTGTCTCCATTTATTATTGTAATCTTCTGTTTATTGAGATATAATTATAATTTCCCTATGTAGCATGGCTGTACTTATATAATTAATATCACATAAAATTATTAATTTCTGCAAAGTATAAGAGTCTGGGAAATTATTATTATTATTATTATTATTATTGTTATTATCGCTATTATCACGGTTGTCATTATCATCGTTATCATTATTACTATTATTATTATTATTATTATTATTATTATTATTATTATTATTATTATTATTATTACTATTATTATTAAGGTGATATGGTGAACACATGAAACTGACTATAAATGTATGTATGTATATATTTGTCTTGTCTTTAAGCAATATACCTTTCGGTGAGGCGGCACTTCACAATATTAGCATACAGTGCCGTCTCACCGTTTTACACGCCTCTCGTACAAGTCAATTAGGACATTACTTTGTTTAAATTTCTTATTGCAATTCTTCCACTAGTCTTTTTTTGTCTGTCATCAATTCATCCCCTATTTTACTCCTAATCATCATTATACCAAAAATACTGTAACCCCCTCCTGTATGACACATTTCCCCTCACTCTACATCTCTAATTATTTGCACTTTTCACTACTCACTTTTCCACATTGCTACTTTTTAGATCTTAGTTTTCTTTTCTCACGATTTATTTCCCCTTCACACCATTTCCTTAAGTCATACTGTTTTTTCACCTTCTTTTCCCCTCTCCCTTCATCACTGCTCCCTGAACTATCTCCTACTTGCATTACTCTGCTTCTCGTCAGCCTCGATTTAGATCTTAGTTCCTTCACCCGCTTCGGAATTGCTCCCATCTGATGTCCACTATTTCCATTCGCTTGCATTGAGGTCTTGTTCTGCTCAGCTTGTTGAATGCCAGTTTGCGTCACTTCTGTTTCATCAGTTGACATCACTGCCTGCTTTCTGGAGATCGTCACTGAGTTTGATACGTTTGCATTTTTCTCGTGTACACTCACAATACTTGTGTCACTAACCTCGCCTTTAGCTACGATATTCTTGATTTTTTCTTTCAAAATTTTTCTGTTCCTTTCCTTTTCTTCTGAGCCTACAATCGGTTCCTTTAATGTTACTAAGCACTCCTCTACACTAAAAACCAAATTGTTTATCTTAATTTTGTCCTTGATGAGTTTCGCGAATTGTCCATTATTACGTGCTGCTTTAAGAAAAGGGATTAGAACTCTTCTTCTACTTCTCACTTCGTAGCTCCAGTCGTCATCTATTCTGATCGTTGTGTTCCCTAGCATTCTTCTATTCTTCATAATCCTCTCCTTCGTAACCACACTCTTAAATTTTACTAATATTGGCCTAGCTTGTTCTGAATGTTGTACTTGCTTTTTTCCCATTCTAAATGCTTCCTGTAATTGTCCATCGCTCACGTCCATACCAAAACACTCCCAACACACTCCTAATATCTTCTCATATCTATCGATACTCTGTTCTCTATCTTTTTCTTCTATACCGAAAAATAACAAGTTTTTTCTCCTCTTTTCCTCTTCAAATTGATCCCATTTGCTTTTCAGAATTTCGTTTTCCAGTTGAATTTCTTCCATCTTCTTCCTTAGCTCTGCCATGCTCTCCTTCATTACCATTAGGTCTTGTTTCACTGTACTGTCCTCCATTTCACTATTATGCACACTTATTCACCAGTTTACACAGGTCAACGCCTCTACTACACGTTACTATCTCCTGACTTGCACAAAGCAAACCAACTTCCTCTGCAACTTGCTTAAGACTCCATGAAACTGACTATAAATGTTGTTTACTCATATTTGATGTGCTTCTGATTTTCAAAAAAGCAAATAAACTATTAATTTTGTACACAGGCTAGGTCGTGCCTAATAATAGCCCACAATGATACTTGCATAACTAAGTTTATTAACAAATTCCACTAACATTTGTCATTAAAAATATAAAATAATACAATACGAGAAAATCAACTCTACCAGGAAGCGAACTTACACCTCTGGTTTCGAAATCAGAAACATTATCCCAATGCCACACCACCTCGTTGCAAGTGCTGCATTGCAGATGGGTCACTGTCAAAGACTCAACTGGAACAAACAACACAGCATTGCCTTCGAACAAAATGAGTTTGCTTGTGTGAGCCTGACTTAAAAACGTTACATTTAAACTGCCAATTGTACCTATTAAATACGAACTTGAGAAACGAAGTCTTATTTTGTTTGAGAAATTAAAACGAATTCCAAAGAATGCTTACTAGGAGGAACTACAAAAATTCTGAAGGAAACTCAAAACACAATCTGGCTTCTTCCAGAATATTAAAAAATTACGAAGTAAATACAATGTACAAACAACTGAAAATATAGAAAAACTTCTATTCCCAGAAATTAAATGTGAAAATGAACTGATACAATACATCACTGCAAAACATGACATTGACCAATCAGTATTAAAATCATTAGCTATTGAAACCATATGTACAAGATATCCAAAATCTGAATGGCTTCATATTTGTACAGATGGATCTCTGCTTGACAAACACAGTAACGCTGGAGCAGGAATCTAAGTGACTTTTTTAGCTTTTACGTATCTCTTGGAACAATCTCCACTCATTATGATGGTGAATTAGAAGCAATCAATAGAGCCCTGAAACAGCTTTCCATCACATACATAAATTTAACAAAGCAGTTATACTTAGTGATTGTAAATCTGGACTCCAAGCACGAACATCGAGTCCTCCAGAAAACAGACTAGTAAGAGAAATTCTTTCTGCTCTTAAAATGTTACAACGGCTTCGTAAAGAGGTAGTTTTTCAATCAATACCCTCACACTGTGGAACAGTAGCTAATGAGAAGGCTGACTTCCTAGCCAAAAAAGGAACAAACATGAGACAAACTCGAAATAATATGAGTACAATCTCCTTTCATACCTCAAAAGTCAGGATCAAACACACAGTCCAGTCCTTATCTCCTTTCATACCTCAAAAGTCAGGATCAAACACACAGTCCAGTCCTTTTGTAAACAGGAATCCCTGAAGAAAAGCGATGCAAACCTTGGAATATTCTGCTAGACAGTAATAACATCCCAGATTTGCCACGATAAAAAGGGCTATAGTTATATTTCGCTTAATCACCTCTCATTTGCATTGGATTAATATTTACCAGCATCCACAGTGCACACTGCACCCTCTGTAGAAATCAAAACTCCATCATGGAATAAACAACATTTGCTACAATGCCCAGCAATAAAGAAAATAAATGCTGATTTATCACCACAGCCCACCATATATTATTGGGAGAATCAGAGATATCCAAGATCCTTAGCATTGGTTAACAACAATAACAGTATTCAGTATTCATATTGTAAATTTGTGTACGTAACACTGTTTAATATGAAAGCTGGAATAATCTTACTCTTGTGCATTCCAGAAAAAGCACAGTTAAAGTTACGGCACTTTTCATTTCCAGGTATGATCCATTAAAGTTACACGAAAATGCTAAGCAGACAGAACAGGCACTACAAAGAGTGAACAGCCCATCTCAACAATATCGTAATAAAAATACGCGCATTCTCATATGCACTGAGTACTTATTCTTCTCAAAATTCTTTCTTGGAGCGAGTCTTGTTGGGAGTCCACCTGTATGTAGCCAACAATTTCGCACGACTGTCCACAAGTAGCATACGAGTATATACAGGGGCTCTTGTTTACTGCACATGCGCAGTGTGCTGTAAGCAAAACTTATACAACAAGAGAGCTCCAAATTTGTTTTCCATATCTGTACATACTCGTATATCTGTGGTTGACACTTTTGTATGTGGTTTGTAACACCTGGGGCTATTCCACAAAGATATGGTGTTGTAAATTACAAATTACTGATGAAAGATGTTGTAAAGTATGGAGTTGTATCTTTCTGTTCCACGAAAGAATTAAAGTGTATTGTACATTACCAATGAACCGCTACTAATGAGTCATATCAATAAACATACTATGTCATAACATGAAGCAACTGGTTATCTTCGTATTTCATTAATCGAATTCAGTTATGTTTGCCTCTTTAATTGTAATGTATTTTAAGGTTGGTTATAGAGCAAAGATTCGTAGATTCTATGAATTTCGTAACACTGCAATGTTATTTATTTTAGTTTACTTTTTTAATAATGAAAAATTTACTTCCTTATTATCATCATGTTCCTCTGTGATCCACACATAATGCTCCTTGATAGTTCGATAGTTTCCCATATTAGCACTGTACTAGGGACAGAAGAAATAGGCGGGAATGGCGAACCCCTCATTCACTACCCCGACTCTATACCCCTCAGAACCTGCTGGGTGTATGGTCCTGTGCCAAATAACTTACTCCTCCATTCACACTTTTTGCATTATAGGAAAACTTAAAAGAACAAATGAAATAATAACGTGATTTCTAGTAATTGCAAATACCTGATTTACTGAATATTGTTGTTTTGTTTAGTCAACTGTCCAAACACAGGTCTCAAACTCATAAGTGACAACAATGAGGCATCACTAATGAGGTAACTAAGCCAGGAGATAATGGGTTATGGTGGCCAGTTCCTCCTTTGCATACATCGCTGAATAGTAACATATTACACTAATCAGACTTTAGATTATATTATCATTTATAATATTTTGCAAGTTAGCCATTTCACAAATGTAATAATTATCATCATGTAATGTGAACGTAATACGAGAAATCAAATATTTAGCATTAAACACAATTATTAGTATTTTGTTTTTATGTGTTTTCAGAATATTGTATTGAAATAGTAACTACTAAATAAAGTTTATACAGTTGTCGACTTTGTGAATCATGAGGAAATTAAGAATTAAAGTGCAAAAAAGTAATATATTTTTCTGTGTGTAAAAAATATACACGTTATTGTAACATGAACGAATATCATAATAAAAAATACTTATGTATTAGAAGCACACTTAAGAATGGCTTAGCTTAACAAAAGAAATAACACAATAAATATGACTAAAAATTGTTCTGTACAGATTCTCTTAACTGATGTAGAGATACACCACACTCCTTCGCAGTGGCTGTCTGTGTTGACACTTTTAATGTCGTCACAAACTTTAAGTTCTTTCAAGAAACAACAAACTTGATAAATAACGCCTTTAGCATGACTTCTGATATCAGGGCTCCACTGAGACATGACAGTGATTGCCTGGATAATTAGTATTTCAAAATACTGTTTATTGTGTTATTATGATATATTTTTTCGAACAAGCTCTAACATAGTAATATCACAGACGAGCACTTGTCAACAACTAGCAGCGACAGGAAGGTCTCTTTGTTCAGGTCATAAACCGCTGGGGAAAGTGTGGAGTGAGTAGTTTCCGCACAAGACCAAAAACCCGCCTATTTCTTCTGCCTTTACTATAATAACGATCTTCACCCTCAAACTTAATTGTTGCGAAATTACAAACACTGCAAAGTTATTGAAATGGCGTCAAAGGAGATGAAATTGTTTCTTTTGAAGGAAATAGGAGCAAGAAAAGAAGATATTCTATAGCACATATTTATCAAAATATATCTTAATATTATGAAATAAATATAATTAAATCGCATTAGTACATGTAATGTATTAGTCTCCTAATACTTGACAATTCACTAGTAAGTTAAATATACTAGTACTTTTGTGGAACACAATCAGGAAACTTCATTGGTAATTTGTAAGTATGGAGTGGTAAAATACTACTGTAGAGGAGTCTTTTGTGGAATAGAAACTCTAGTACGTTCACTACTTACTAGAGAATTTATTTGTAATGTACAACACCATACCTTTGTGGAATAGGCCCCTGGTGTTGCCGAAACTCCAAAAGACATAAAACCCTATAAGGAAGAACTTAGGCTACTGCATGCAAGTTATCAAAAATCTCTACAAACTAACTTCAAGAATTAAGGAGAAATGCCCGTTGAAGACATTATGAAAATGCAATAATTTGACATGAATATTTCTCAAAGCAAAAACCCTATATTTCTAGAGGTAAACAATATTAAACCCTCAGTTTGCTGCTATTGCAATGCGGATCATGAATATTGTTGGAGTAATAGTTCATGCTAATTCAATTATTTGACCTAATAAAGAAGATAAAAGCAGCAAGGTCTTACCTTGCTGGCGAAATGTTTAGTCCACCATCATTACTTCTGTTCGGCCGGGTTAGTCTCACTCCATGGGCTGCATGTCATTCTCGGTGTCACTGCATGGGCTCCTGCTGTTCCCAGAACATTTCAGAAAGTGGAATAATAAATGGTAACATTTTAATCGACAATGGTGAAGTTTTAAGGGCTATAAATGCCGTAATTTGGCTCACTTTCCAACAAAAATAAAGATTGATGCATTAAATTAATCTTATTCCTGAATGAGTGGATTCTATGTTACATTCAGAGTTCACTTTCTCTGAAAATTTTCTCTGTCACAGATAGATCTCCCTATAGACCTAAAATACTGCAAGAAACTTTGATGATCGAATCAGCGAATTACATGTAGAGTCCTGGAATTGTTTCGAAAGTTCTGAAAGACTTGTAAAAGCCGTCTATAAAATTTTCGGAAAGCTTGGAATTTAATTTAACACAGCCAGTGATAACAGGCGTAGATAGAATAGGGAAAGGGACTCGTGTGCTGGGGAAGTGAGTTTGATTACACTCCGGCTCACTGATTATATTAGCATATATTTTTTCTTTCAACGCTCTTGGAAGTAGTGTCGAAAATGCAGTACACAGTGTAACTTTCCACATTTGAATGAGGAAAGATAAACTGTAGGCCAATGCACTTTTTTTTCTTTTCCGCAACTTATATGTCTGTTATTTAACGAGGTCACTCATCGACTGAATTAGTGGAATGGAGAGGTTATTAAGGCAAAATGAAAGGGTTATGTGACCCAAACAAGTGATCAGACCAAGTGGGATACAAGCAGTTGTGGAATTCAATATATTTCAATTGCTGTCAATGTTGAGACCACTTCGATAATAGTAGCTCCAAAGAAGAAAGATGAGTTCATGTCAATTTAGTTGTTATTAAGGGACCTGTGGCCACCTTTAAGGCCTTTGATATTGTGAGTTCATAACGTGGACGAAAAATTACAAACATTTCGTAGCAGTTGTTCATTCACACAATATATTCCTGTTAAATTAGAGATAGGTGAAGATTTTCATAACAGTTACTTGAATTTGAATTAAATTTAATAATAACTGTAAACTTATTGTAATGCATTATGCCTGTGTTTCTCAAACTTTTTCCATTTCCGATCACTTTTAACATATTGTACAAACTTA
Source organism: Periplaneta americana (assembly GCF_040183065.1). Classification (NCBI taxonomy): domain Eukaryota; kingdom Metazoa; phylum Arthropoda; class Insecta; order Blattodea; family Blattidae; genus Periplaneta; species Periplaneta americana. The sequence goes on from NC_091131.1 coordinate 148,047,344, forward strand.
GAATTCTTGTAGTCCATTTTTATTATTATTATTATTATTATTATTATTATTATTATTAATCATAGGCACTTCTTCACCACACTCAGGAGGAAAAACGTACATATATCATTGAAAATAACTTCAAAATTGTAACATACCATTCTAGAGACACAATGTCTTCACTGACAAGGTGATATTAGTAGGTAACAGTTGGGCTGGGGGGTCCCTGGCAGATATTCATTATCCACAAACCCCTAAAAGCCCAACCTTGAGTGGGTATCGGACGTGCCAGCAGGTGGTGGATAGCCGAGGACCTGCACTGGGAATAGTGCGAAATCACTGGGCCTGTCTCTGAATATCAAATAACAGACTGTGAACAAACTCCCCAACCCTAAAGTGTTACGCGTTTCCGTGCCGATGGGGTGCATGGCACATGGGATGTGTCACTAATGGAATCTCCGAGAAACTGGCGACCTCTCGGAGTAAACAGCCTTGCACTGGCAAAGAGGGCTCTGCCAGTGTGGACTGTTTAATCCCCCCACACTCGTGGGATCTAAATGAACACAAGTACAGAAATCAAACTAACTGAAACTGACCAAGGAGCCACTTCGGCAGACTTGGCAGTACTTCCTCAGAAAAGGCTGTCGAGTCCTTGGCTGCAGGCATTGACTGCAGTCCGGAAGCTTTTAGGAGCTCAAAGGAAAAAACTCCTGAAAAATAAAAAAATAAAAGAAGGTACTTAAACAGTTGAAAAACCGCGCAAGAATACCTCTCCAAAAGGAAAATAAATAGCGGGACCCAGTGGGAGATTTAAAAGGCCCCACTCGGATTCTAGCACCTCTACTTCCATCAAACAACATCCCAAAAACCACAGGAGCTTCACTGCGGAGCAGACTGTGTCTTATTGCGGGTATCAAGATGGCAGTTGTCTGTCAACGTCATCCTGATACCAAGCTGACCTGGTTTAGCAGATCAATCGACACTGCACTTTTTCAGGTTTCACGAAAACTGGAAAAGACAATTAAAGCAAAGTAGGTGGCACTAGGTGCCTTCATTGATACTGAAGGCGCCTTTGACATTACCTCCTTTAAAGCTTTTACTACAACTGCAAAGAAACATGGTATAGATGAAACCTGTATCAGATGGATTGAGTCCATCTTGAAAGGCAGAGTGGTACATACAACCCTCATGGGCAGCAATTTAGCTGCAAAGGTCATGAGTGGATGTCCACAGGGAGGTGTATTATCACCCATCCTGTGAAATTTAGTTGCAAATGGATTACTGGATGAAGTCAGTAATCTAGGATTTGATATTATGGACTATGCTGATGATATGGCCATCATAGTTCGGGGAAAATTCACGAATACCATTAGGAAACTTATGCAAGTGGCCCTAAATAAGGTAACGACATGGGCTGAGAGAGAAGGTCTTAAGATCAGTCCTCATAAAACAGCCTTAGTACCTTTCACCAGATAAGGGGATTAGGACCTTATTTCTTAAAGGTGAAAAACTCAAAATGGTTGAGGAAGTCAAATACTTAGGGGTGATTTTTGACTCTAAGGTAGACTGGAATCAACATTTAAAAAGAATAACACAACGAGCAAATACAGTTTTTGAAACTGTTAGACGCACGTACGGAAAAAAATTGGGACTAAGGCCTAGTATGATTCACTGGATCTACACTAGAATAATCAGACCATCTATAACCTATGAGCTCTCGTTTGGTGGAAAAAAGTTCTTCAAAACAACTCCAAAATCAAGCTATGCAGAATTCAAAGAACAGCCTGCATGGCTATAATGGGAGCTATGAAAACGACTTCCACAGCAGCTATGGAAGCACTCATAAACTTGACTCCATTAGACACAGTAGGAATGGAGGAAGCGAGACTGCAACATTCTAAGCAACTGATATTCTCAGATGTAGAGTTGGGTTTGCTGGAATTCAAGAGATTTATGGCAGATGATATACTGTGCATGAAATCAGACCATATTAATCCTGTTCGACATTATACAAAGAATTTCAATCATCATTGACTCTGAAATATGGAAAAACAAAACTCCAACATTTCCTGAGAAGTCTCTGAGGTACACAGACTTAGGACTGGATCAGGAGTCTATGGCATCAGACCAATGGTTAGCTTAAGCTTCCCTTTGGGTAAATATGCCACTGTTTTTCAAACACAGATATACGCCATTATGCAATGCGTTCTTGAAAATATAAGAAGAGCTTATATAGGAAAGCAGATTCTTATATTCTCGAATAGCCAGGCTGCCCTTATGGCTTTAAATGCCATATTGTTACTTCAGGACTGGTTCTTAACTGCCTCAATATAATTTCGATCCTGGCAGAACAGAATGAGGTTAAACTCATCTGGGTACCAGGGAAACGAAAAAGGTGACGAACATGCAAGACAAGGAGTGGCTTCAAAATATATTGTAACAGAATATCTAGTTGTTCTGTCAGAGAAGCAATTAAAAAATGGTCCAAGGTTCAACACTACTAAACCTGGATTAAGACACCAGGTATCAATCATGGGAAACAATTTATTATTAGACCAAGCAACAAAAGAGCTGAAATATTACTACAATGTAACAGATTTCAGCTGAGAACAGTCACAGCTTTTCTCACAGGTCATGCACCTGTGAAAAAGCATCTTAATTTAATGGGCCTACTTCAAGGTAACCTACACTGTAGATTCTGCGTGAAGGAGGCTGAAACAGCCCAGAACATTACTTGCTTCTGTGACGCATTGGCTCGCAGAAGATACCATACTTTACCTTTGGAAAAGATTCTCTAGAACCAAAAGATTTTGAACCGAGTTCTATATCTGAACTGTATACCTTAATCAAGTTAACAGGGCTGATGAATCGGTATTATATTATAAAACATAGGTAGCACAATAAGCTTAAGGCTGTGGTGCGTCCGGAGCAATGACGGGCCTAAATGTTGGAAAAAAAAATACAACCCAAATCAGATAACAGTCTCATGTGTGGAATGGGAGGATTTCGAAGTTTCATTATTATTACACATTTATTGACGTGGGTGTAACTATAGAATTGAAACTAATTATGTTAATAATGCACATTACATTGTCTAAAAACTTGCATTTTCAGTTTACTCGAACAAAATAATCATTACGATGCAAATGTTAATATATTTTAATAGTATTTAATAATTAACATAGGCAATTATATAAAATCTGGTACTGGTACTTAATTGGCCTGTTGAGTGGTATGAATATGTTTCTTTTTAAAGGCTACAAATTTTTTGTATTCAATATCCAATACAATGGCCAACACCTTCCTAGGACTTACAAATCCAAATATCTTGGAGTTATTTTCGATAGTAAGTTAACATGGAGCAACCATTTGAAATACTTTTCTGAAAAAGCTCGTAAAAGATTCTCCCTTTTAAAAAGACTAGCAGGAAAGAAATGGGGATGCTCTAGGAATACTTTGAACATTACATACAAAATGTTTATACAGCCAGTGCTGACATACTGCGGAGAAATTTTAATTACTTCACCTTTCATAAACGAAATAGAATATGTTCAAAACCAAGCTCTCAGACTCATTACTGGTGGAATCAAAACAACTCCAATAGATTCTATGAGATTCCTCACTAATATTAACAGCATCAAAATGACAATAGAAGAAAAAGCACTGATTCAATATGAAAAACTTATCAGATTACCAGGAAACAATTGGCATTCATACAGTCCTCTATGTAGATTGAAAACTTAAAAAAGTTTCATATCCATTGTTCAAGAATTAAAACAGAAAATCAATATCCCGAATTTAAAAGAAAACTTACAAATTAAACCAAACCCTTTAACTCTATTAAATATAGAATATAATCTAAATTTAACAGAAGAAATACTGAAATCAGAAGTAAACATTGAAATACTGAAACAATTGTTTTTAGAGATAATTAATATTAGGTACCCTCCACAAAACTGGCTTCATTTATACACTCACGGATCCTTGATCTCCAGAGAACAAGATGCCAGTGCAGGTGTTACGTGCTGTCTCTTCTCACTTTATAGATCTCTTGGTTATGGAACAACAAGTTTTGATGGTGAAATCATTGCAATAAGTGAAAGTCTCAGGAATCTTCTATGCCATATCAATAAATTTAAGAATATAGTTATATTGTCAGACTCCAAAGCAGCTATTCTATCAATAGTCTCTAAACACACACCTTCATCTCAAACAGCAGAAACAACTAAAGTGCTCTCTCAATTAATATCACTCAATAAAAGAATTGTATTCCAATGGATACCATCCGATTGTGGAATTCTGGGAAACGAGAATGCGGAAGCTTTAGCAGAGAAGGGCAGCACTGCTACTTACAGACCTGTTACTAAATCCATGTATTACTCTGTGAAAAGATTTATTAAATCTACATACTTAGACTTTAACAAACAAAATTTGATAACACAATCCCAAGGGAAAAAATGGAACTCTCTGCATCAAAATTCACAGTTAATTCCCGATTTACCACGAAAATCGTCTGTAGCTGCATTTAGATTGGCAACAGGCCATGATTGTTTGGCCAAACACCTGCATAGAATTGGAATATATCAGTCCCCTAACTGCCCATTGTGCAACTCAAACCAAGAAATGGATTCTGAACCTCAAAATCTGTGCTTCAGTGGCTGGCCATGATAATATCTTTGAAAAATATTGGAGTGCAAGAGGTCAAATGACTTTATTGTCTAATGCCTGGCATTAGAAAACAACAACAACAAATTTTTTGTATAATTATTTGGTTTTAGGGCGGGAAGCTGTAGCCTCATTTCTCCTTCTGCATTTAGCCTATTTCGATAATTTGTTTTCATGGATAAATAGGCAGAGAATCCAGATATAAAACTGATAAATACTATATATTTTTTTAGATCTTTAATAGTATTAATGATATTAATAATGGAATATGATAATTATTAATATTTATTTTCTAATATTACGATTACACTATAACAATCATTATTGGTGATATTTAATGTTTTTATTGATTCATATTTTCGTGATTTAGTATTCATTTTGCAGTATTCTCAAAATTTAAAGAACCGGTACTATTAAACCATTGCTCACGTGATTATACTATGTAAGCAACGATTTAAATACAATTTATGATTCACAGAATTCCTATCTTTTAGAAGCACTGCAATATAAGATTTATTTTGTTTGCATTTATTGATAAGGAAGGATGGTCATAAAATAATGTAATGTATTAAAACCACAAAACCTCTCTGTCTCAGTCATTTTTAAATTGCATCGTGTGTTTGGTTGTGATTGTAAATGTGCCTGTGCGATCGAGGCTTAATTATCAACCTCCAATAATGTACATATTATTTTATTCTTAGAAACGCCATTGACGCTACAAAACGTAAATGTTTTTATTCCCTACTTATTGTTGCAGTTCTCAAGCAGGAATCGTAATGTAACTTAGAAAGCTTACCTCAGTAGGAAGAGCTTTATCGTAGTTGTCCCATGGGAATCGAACCGAGCTCCTCAATAAACGTACACTCCATAAAGCGCTATCTTTGCTTGCTTTATATGAAATCAAAACTCATAATGGCGGTCCAATATATCATTTGCATTGTTGAAGACAGCATTGTTATGCATTGAACGATGAACGCGAATTCCATAGAGAATAAAAAAATGGAACTAGCGCCAGTGAGCACAGTTCAGTGAGTAGAAGCTGTAGGTAAAAAAACTGATAATACTTGTGTTGAGAACTTTCGACCTGATTTTAAATGTAGTCAATTGGCCGCAAGGAAATTTAAATATCGTCATTTTCATATTTTATATTTAAGCCACCAATTGCACCTCTCTGGGCTAGCAACCCATTGCGCATCATTTTCACATTGCTTTCAAGTCTCAACAGAAGCCTCGGATGACAAGGATGGATTATAACGATGACGACTCAGGCAAGAACAAGGACAAGACATGGAAAAAAGAAAATATTTTAAAATTTGGAATTTGGAATGTACAGGACATTTAACACAAGGAAGATCAATTAGATGATATTTTAGCCAAAAAGAATATATCAATAGCAGTAATTTCGGAAACTAAAAAGAAATTGAAAGGATCTAAAGAAACTGAAAACTACCTTCAATTCTATTCTGGTGTTGAGTAGGGCCAGAGCTGGAATCATGGTAATGATACATAAACGTTTCAGGCATGTTGTAGATAATTATTATTACTCGAATGAACGATTGATTCAATTACGATTAAAATTGCAAAGAGGTTATCTTACAGTTATTGACATCTATGCTCCAGTAGAAGGGAAAGAAGAAGAAAATGAAGAATTTTATACTAACTTACAAAAAATTGTCAGTAAAGTTAACAAATCAGATATGCTTTCAATCATGGGAGATTTTAATGCTAGAGTGGAAATATAAAAATTGAACAATTTGTAGGTACTCATGGTGAAGACACATGTAATAATAATGGTAATAGATTAATTGATTTTGTGATGTATAATCAACTCAAAATCATGAATACAATGTTCGAACATAAAGAAAGTCATAAACATACATGGGAAGCCAGGGATTCAAAATCTATCATCGATTATATCAAATGTAATTTTCGTTTATCAGACATGGTTATGGATGCCCGAGTTTTTAGAGGCCAGGAATTAGAAACAGATCATTATCTACTAATTAGCTCAGTACGTTTAAAACCAAGATGGTTGGGAAAGAAAACGCATATGAAAAATAATTTACTCTTCAAAGTCAGTTTACTTAGAGATTTTAGTATTGCTAATCTCTACCGAAATAGAATGGCTATTCTTGTAGATCAATTACCCCTTCTTGATAATGTTGAAGATGAATGTTTGAATATGAAACAAATTTTAACACAAGCCGCCAAAGAAAGTTTGGGACAAAAAAAGGTGTGGCTTAGAAAGAAAGGCTTGCGACAGTGGGATGATGACATAAGCAAGATAATTGCTGATAACAGACAAGCATTCAATAAATATATTTCAACCAAGAAAGAAGAAGATCAAATTGATTATCGTAAGAAATGGGCAATCGCAAAGAGAGAAGTTCGAAAAAAACATGGACAGAATTGGATAAACTTTGTGGCATACTTAAAAAATGATATTACTCGGCCTCAATCACAGACTTATAAAATTCTTAAGAAATTAAATTGTGAAGTAAAAGATAATCTAAGAATAAATGTTATTTCTCAGGACAATTGGTTACAGTATTTTCAACTACTATGGTCTACATCAACACAATCTCTCATGCTTCCATTTTCAACTAATCCTTTAATGAAGTTAATTTCTATGGATGAACTACAAAGAGTCTTGAAAAACAATAAATCTCCAGGAGAAGATTTAATAAATAGTGAATTATTTAAATATGCCAGCCATAAATTTCTACAAAGATTTTTGAGATTTTAAAATTTGATATGGGAGGGACAAGGATTTCCAGAAAGCTGGACTAAATCTATTGTAATCCCTATACATAAGAGAGGAGATTTGAAAATTACAGATAACTATATAGGAATAAGTTTATTGAACGCAGGATATAAAATTTATGCAAATATTTTGAAAAACAAACTCAATAAGCATTACGACAATATTATCAGTGAGGAACAAAATGGTTTTCGTCGAGGAAGGTCCTGTTGTGATGGATATTTCGCATTGAAATTACTGGTTGAGAAACATAGAGAATTTAATCTAGAAACGCATATGGCATTCATTGACTTTAAAAAGGCTTTTGATAAAGTTAATCGGAATAAATTACTTCAGATTTTGGCAGATGATCAAGTGCCTCAACAGATTATACAAAATATTTACAATATATATAAAACAACCATCATAGCAATTCGAAGCAACAATAAACTTTCACAATGGCGACCCATTTATAGTGGAGTACGACAAGGCTGTGGCCTTTCACCACTTCTGTTTATTATCTATATAAATAGAATCATTCAAGATTGGCGACAGACACGCCATGGATTTATTCCAATTAATCGAAATTTGCAGCTTGATGCTTTACTTTTCGCTGATGATTTAGTTCTCATGGCATCAACTGAGGATGATTTACAATATTCAGTACACAATTTAAATATGGTCAGTGAAAAATATAACATGGAAATTAATATTGAAAAATCGAAAATCATGTCATTTTGTAGGAAATTCCCTGTACCAAGTAAAATTTGTTTGAATAATAAAATAATAGAAAGAGTAAATACCTTCACTTACCTTGGCTATACACTATCACCTTATGATGAAGTAGATATTGCTGAAAAAATATGTAAATATAATAAAACAATGGGGATCATTAATAAAATCAAGAAACCTTCAGTAGTACAAAGACACACAAGAATAGGCTTGTATAAAACCTTAGCACAGCCAATATTAAGCTATGGTAGTGAAGCATGGACTGTGAAGAATAAAGATGTCAATAGAATAACAGCAAGTGAGATGAGGTTTATGAGAGCAACAGCTGGATATACTCGCTGGGATCATAAAAAAAATGACATAATGCAAGAACTTCAAATAGAACCCATTATACAGTTCATCAGCAAATATCAACTTCAGTGGAAGGGTCATCTCGAACGAATGAATCAATGCAGAATTCCAAAAGCACTGTTTCATTACCATCCATATGGCAAAAGATCTCTAGGCTGTCCAAAGAAGAGATGGACTGAAAATTCTAGTTTGAGACTGTAACAGGCCACTTGGCCTAATACTTGTTAGGAAGATGATGATGATGATATTTAAGCCTTATTTAGGGCTTGTTCTTTCATTTGAAAAATATGTAGGGCCTACGTATTTAAGTTTTCTGAGGATATGATATAACGTACATTTTATGATGCAGTTATGTTTTGCAGTCTTGTTACTTGATTTTGATCAGTATAACAATTCTCCGGCAGCACTCTTGAACACGACGTTACTTCAATCTATCCTTAAGGCCGGGATTACGATCGAAGTTCGTTTGCATTACGTTACATTGCAGTGAAGTACGTTGAAGTTAGACAAATACAAGCTCCGTGTATTTGATTACGGTCAACGTTAGAATGAATGAACGCATGACGGCATTGATTCAACATAGATGTTGGAGAAAAGCTTCCCACTGTGCTTTAAAAATTCCAAGTCCTCTCAAATTTCGAGGTCATATAGCATTGCATCTGGTACATCTGTCGGTAAGCCAACGATTTCCTTGACAGAACTATGGATAAGTTTATCAATATCATTAAGAAATTTTAATTTAAGATCCTTTAACGGTGCACATTGAAATGGATAGATAAGCTGAGGCCAAATATATTGGTTTAAAATGTTCAGTTTTTGATCAGGAATGAGCAAAGGTGATGACACTAGGTGGTTGAGACTATTTGTCAATTTATTAATAATTTCTGTAGGATTAAATTTAATTTGATCATGAAAAGTGATTCCCAAATATTTGATGTTTTCATTAGAAGTCAGACAGGATATTATAGATCCATCTATTAACTTAAAGGCTGAGAAGAGAGTTGACCTTAGTGAAGAGAAATGACTTTACTTTTATCAGTATCAATCTGCAGTCCAATTTTTGCAAGTGAGTTCTTGACTAACATTGTCAGATGTTTTGCAGCACTATCATTTTGACTTATAAGAACTAAATCATCAGCAAAAGCTAGCACTGATATTGTTTTCAAGGTTACGAATGATATTGTAACCATATTCTTCTACAACTTGCTTTCCACTCAATTCTTTTAAAAGAAAATCTAGTGCCATATTGAAGAGAATAGGAGAAAGAGGAGCACCTTGTGCAACTAATTTTTGCATTGAGATTTGTCCTGTTTTAGCTGTTCTTTTTATGGAAACACTAGTTGTATTGCCCTTAAGCAAAGCAATGATGAGATTTTTCAATTTAGAAGGAACAGGGAAAGTATGAAGAATCTGTTCTATGTGAGCATGAGAAATATTATCAAAAACTAGTGTTATATCCAAGAATACTACTGTACAATCTTTATGTTTCAATTTGGAATCAGTTAAACAACCATTCAAAATCGATGAATTAATGTAAGCTCCTGGAGTGGCTATACATCCTCGTCAGTTGGCATTAAGGCAGAGAAACATTCTAAATTTGGTGTCATTTATTCTTTCAACAATTCGGCAGATTAAGGAGAAAATTGTGATTGGGCGCCAGTTTTTAACTTCAGCTGGGTCACCATTCTTAAAAATTAAAATTGTTCGACCATGCTTGAGAGGGAGTGGGACATAACCCCAACGAAGCATGTAGGTAGCGAGATAAGAAATTGCTTTATATATTTTAAGTTCTCTTATAACTTTCATCCTTACTCCATCCTCTCCCGGGGCAGTATCAATGCGTATACTCCTACAAGCTTTGATGACGTCAGTATCTGTTATTAGTATACTTTCTTGGTCTAAGTTATCAAGATCAATATATAGATTATATCTTTCCATTAGAATATCATTTGTAGATCCAAACTGGTTATTAAAATAATCGGAAACAGTTGAGGTATTGAGTTTACATTCAATTGAATTAGAAGAAGATATTACATGACGAACAATTTTCCTCCTTTGATAATAGTAATAAAATTGAGCTAGTTCAAAGTCAAATTTATTTTTTCTTCTTTCAGATTGTTTTCGACTGTTTTTTTCAGATTAGCTAAAGTATTCACTCCAGGGCAAATAAAAATGCTTATAGCGGGAAAAGGAAGCAAAGAAGGGAAGAACAAGACATAATCCCTGCATTAGCTCAGAGAGCAATTAGTGATAAACTGTACAATCATTTGAGATCACAGGTGGGAATTCCTCTACCAAGCATTGCTACCCTGCAGCGTTGGACAAAAAAATTGCCCTTTTCTCCTGGTATTCTTACACCGGTACTGAAAATTTTAAAAGAGCAGGGACTGTCTTTGAGCGAAATGGATAAGTTATCAGTGTTACTATTTGATGAGTTGAGTGTCAATGGTGTCATTTGTTATGACCACGAGGATGATTCGATATTGGGCCCTCACAGAAGTGCTCAAATCGTAATGATCCGAGGATTGACAGGTGAGTGGAAGCAGCCCATCTGTTATGATTTCGATAAAACAATGGACAGAGAGCTACTGTTCGAAATTATAACAGAAATTGAAGTGGCAGGTTTCAGAGTAGTTGCAATAGTTTCTGATCTGGGTGGCAGCAACAGAAGACTGTGGAATGAGTTACAAATAAATGTAAATCAGACCTGCTTTTCAAATCCTGCTTCGGAAGAAAATATTTGCCCCACCTGATTAAGTTATTAAGGAACCATTTTATTGATGGTGGGTTTCAATTGAAAGACAATTATAGAAAAAAATGTAATTGAACGGATTATTAAATCCGATTCTTAGGAGTTGCAGCTATTCCCGAAATTACATTGGGGTCACTTTACCGTGCAAGAGAATGACAGCCAAAGAGTTGCACCAGCCATGGAACTTTTTTCGCATCTCACTGCTGCGCTGATTAAATATTTGGTACCCGAAACTGAGTAAGTTCATGAATTTTTTAATTCACAAATGACTTCACAAATGTAATGAATTCGGGAATTCCGAAAGATCCCACAAGAAACAAGTAGAGAAGGAATGTAGGAAACAGTAGAACTGAGCGTCAGAGGCAAAAATACTCTTCTACCTTTTCAGAATGGCTTCCTTACCACTATTTAGAGCTTGAAACGGTTGTATAGCGATTTAAAAGAAAAGGAATTGATTCTATAATGACCAGGAAACTCAATCAGGGTGCTCTGGAGAACCTATTTTCCCAAATTCGTGGGATGGGACATTTTTATAATAATCATCTGACCGTGGAAGTGAAAAATCTCTTGCGCCTATTAATATTGGGACGTCGCCTGCCCCACCCTACAAGTGCCACAGTAGAAGATTCAGGTGAAATAATAATAACAAAGCAAGTTTTTCAGGATCTCGTGGACATTTCTCATGAAAGCGTGAACGAAATCCTTGAGGAAATAAACTCATTAGAAGTGGATACTGATGATAGAATTGACACAACAGAGCTAATAGAAAGGGAAGAAGTAGAATTGCTCAGATATGTTGCTGGTTATATTGCTAGAAAATGTAACAACAGAAGTGCTGTTTCGAATGCTAATTCCAGTCAACAATCTCCAGGATGAATAGAGGTCGTTACACGTGTTGGACTGGTTCATCCCTCTCCTCAGTGGATGGCAACAATTGAAGAGTGTGAAGTTATATTTAGAAAATTTCATAAAAAATCAGTCAAGAGAAAAAAGAATGTCATAGGCCACTTATTTATATTTTTGAGGACAAAGTTTCCAAATGAAGACCTGGAATTACTAAAGTTATTTAGTAGAGCACGAACATTTTTTAGAATTCGTTACCTAAATAGAAGAAAACAGGACGTCAAAAGAAGAAACCGTATGAAGCAGAAGCAATGGCTGCAGAGCTGCTCATCGCGTCCTTCACAAGACTATTTGAGTCAGTTCAAATTTTGTGAAACATTCTTAAAATAAATTGTTGTATTTGTACAATCAGTGTTAAAATTGGGATACTTTTACTCTCCGCTGCTATTGCAATCCATCCTCAACCATTTCACTAAAATAGGTTAATTTACAAAATTTCATTTTACAATCCTGTATAAAATTAATTATCAATTAGTTTTAGTACATACTCTATTCCACTGTTATTAAGAAAAATTTAATACATTTTGCATGCGTAATTTAAATTCTGTCGTTCATCAGTAATATAATTAATATTTTGAGGCTCGGAAACAGAAATTGCCATGTAAAATAAATTAAATATAGGCTACCTATTGAGCAATGTGTATTCGTTAATAACGTTCTTTAAAATTGGACTGAAATATTCTACAAAGATTAGAGATACAATGAAGCATTCACAGTAGTTTTTATATTGCTATGAGAATTTGGAAAGTAAACGATCATTGAATAAAAAAAAAAAAAAAAGATGGGATATTGAAGTGAGAGTTCTACCTCTAAGCCTTTACTCCTCCAGTGTGTATGTAACCCAAACAAATATATATAAATATAGGTCTTTAAATCACTTGGTTATTGTTAGAAAGTGTAAGCTGAGGGTTGACAATGTTGCCGTGGTGACGTCACAGATTTACAACCCTCTTGACTGTCTCTTTAAATGCTGTTATGAAGGGACCTGTGAGAGTGATAGCGACCGACAGTTCACCGACCTTGGTTTTTTGTATTAACACCACTGCCACCTGGTGAGTGAAATTATAACTACTTACTCAAGTGGAAGCTTTTGATGGGTTAGGAGCTAGACACAAGTCTAGAAAATGGGTCACAGTCCTGCCATCTATCCACAATATGCGGAATCCGAATCACTTAAAGTGAAGTGAGAAGACATTAGATGCATAGGATACATGCTAAGAAATAAACGTGAAGTTCTGTCTACATTAATAATAAGATTATTAGAACGACATAATTTTTAAGTTCACAAATACTATTAATTAATTAATTTTTAGTTTGCGCAATAACTAGATGCGAAACAGGAACAAGATAAAGTTAAACTTCTATCAAGATTAATCCCTTCAGACCTGAATTTATGTAAAAAAAAAAAAAAAAAAAAAAAAAAACGGTCACATAATCATTCTCGGGATCCAAAATTCCCGAATCAAGTCTTCACAGAAAATCAAAATTTAGGAACAATTTTGACCCCTGGGGGCCCAAAATTTTAAATTTTATTTTTAATTCAGGTATAGAAATGTTTAAAAAATAATATTCTTCATTTCTATCACACTGAATTTTTCAAAATATTTAAAAGTATCGAAAACATTCCAAAAAAGAAAAAAAGAAACAATGTACAGTATAATGTAGGAACATCAGGCCTTAAGGGGTTAAGCAAACTAACACTTCAATATTATTTATTTATGCAGTGATAAGAGAAGTTGTGAAACAAATATAAAGAAAACTCGTGAACTGAATATAATTTATTAAAGTAATAACTATAGGATTGATAGAATTCTGAAAAAAAAAAAGTTTTAACTTCAAGTTTTATATTCGTATGGAGTGGAAGGCACACAGGTATGCATGGGATAATTTTGATTGTGCTACTAAAGCCCCTTGCGTCTTGGTGTTACCTGAACCCCGAAAGACACAAACCCCTATAAGGAAGAACATACTGTTTTATCGTCGTTAAAATCAACATATTTTCACACAATTTGAACGCAGAAACTATCAAGAAATCTCTACTAACTAATTTCAAGAATTAAGAAGAATTGCCTGTTCAAGATGGTATGAACATGCAATAATTTAACATTAATATTTCTCAAAGCCAAAGCCTTATATTTCTAGAGGTAAATAATCTTAAACCCTCGGTTTCCTGCTACTGCAATGCGGACCAGGAATATTTCTGGAGTAATAGTTCATGCTAATTCAATTATTAGACCTAATAAAGAAGATGAAAGCCGCAAGGTCTTACCTTGTTGGCGAAACGTTTAGTCCACCATCATTAATTCCATTGTCTGGAATCCTGATGTTCGACTGAGTTAGTTAAAGGGTCTCACCCCATGGGCTGCAGGTCGTTGTCGGCGTCAATGCCTTCCCACCACATGGGCCCCTCTTGTTCCTAGAAAATTTCAGAAATGTGGAACAATAAATGGTAAAACTTTAATCGACGATGGTGAAGTTTTAAGGGCTCTTTGTCTCACTTTAGAACAAAAATAAAGTTGTTGTTGTTTTCTAATGCCAGGCGTTTGACAATAAAGTCATTTGACCTCTTGCACTCCAATATTTTTCAAAGATATTATCATAACCAGCCAATGAAGCACAGATTATGAGGTGTTCCGAATCCATTTCTTGGTTTGAGTTGCACAATGGGCAGTTAGGGGACTGATATATTCCAATTCTATGCAGGTGTTTAGCCAATCATGGCCTGTTGCCAATCTAAATGCAGCTACAGACGATTTTCGTGGTAAATCAGGAATTAACTGTGGATTTTGATGCAGAGAGTTCCATTTTTTCCCTTGGGATTGTGTTATCGAATTTTGTTTGTTGAAGTCTATGTATGTAGATTTAATAAAAATAAAGTGAGATATCCCATGATACAGATTGACGCAATTAAATTCGTCTTATTCCTGAATGAGTGGATTCCATGAAAGATTGAGAGTTCATTTTCTCTGAAAATGTTCTCTTTCACAAAAAGATGTCTCTGTAAACCTACAATACTGCAAGAAACTTCGATAATCGAATCAGTGAATTACTTGAAGATTCCTGGAATTCTTTCGAAAGTTCTGAAAGACTTGTAAACACCGCCTAAAATTTGGAATGCAATTTAACACAGCTGGTGATAACCGGCGTAAATGGAGTAGGAAAAGGGACTCGTGTGCTGGGATGTGAGTTTGATTACACTCCGGCTGATTGATTATAATTATGTGCACATATTTTTTTCTTTTCACGCTATTGGAGGCAATGCCGAAAATGCAGTACACACAGTGCAACTTTCCACATACAAACGTGGAAAGATAAAATGCATACACTTTCTTTTTCCTTTCTGGCAGCTTGTGAGTCTGTTATTTAACGAGATCACTTAGTGTCGACTGAATTGGTGGAATGGAGGTAATATTAAGGCAAAATGAATTGATGATGAGCTACGGGATTACGTGACCCAAGCAAGTCATTAGACCAAGTGGGACGCAAGTAGTAATGGAATTCAACACATTTCAATATCTCAGTCCAGAGCGAACAGCGGATCAGTATACACGTGTGAGGAGGGAGTTCGGCAGTGAAGAAATATTGTATAGAGGCATTGACACTGACATCGAAGATTAGGATGTTACTGTTCATAACAAATCCTGTATCTGAAAAGTCGTAGTTATGTATACCTAAAAGGGGTAGCTTACCGATGCAGAGCTGTAGTGTAGCTCCACATCAACATAATATATGTGCAGCATAACTGTACAGGCTGGCTGATATGACGACACAACTTATCCTACTTTCGTAATTGAAGGTCAAGAATTAACTCAACCCAAACCCAGTCCCTGCTCATCTCCACTTTCATCCCAGTGCAAAAGCCTCCTACACTCGGTGTAACATAAAGTTAATTAAATTATTTTCTTCAATTCTGCTCATTTTTTAATCAATAAATATTTGCTCAAATTAAATTTGAGTGTGTGTAATCGAGAGACAATAAATTAATATAAAATTCTGGAGCAGGACAATAAAGATAATTAAAAATATTACTTAGACTTTACTGTTTTCAGTTAAGGATGGCATTTGAACCAAAAAAATACAGATGTGGTAGAAAAATTGTACTAGAGCCTTAGACCTGCGTAAAATAAATAGGCCTACCATACATTTGAGTTTTCAGGCTTTCATGGTGACTGTGAGCAGAATTAGGTGCTTCTGGGTATTTCACCGTGTCTTGGAACTTGACATCTCCAAAATTTTGGAAATACATACAGGTTCCATCATCAGGGCAGATAGGGTGGCTTACTTTGTTGGGCCGTTATGCCAGGCTCAGTTGTCCGGGTTAGCCTGGTATAATGAGCCCAACCTATCTGCCCTGATGTTGAAACCTGTATCTAGTTCTTGAATGTTCCAAATCTCAAGTTCCAGGACATGGTGAAATACTAAAAAGCCTAATTCTGAATATTAGACAGCTCATAAATTAAAAGACAAACTAAATATAAGCTTATTTCGTAACACCACTGAAATATTTTATTATATTTATTTCATCAGCATTTTAAACACCTTAAAAATAGAATGCTTAGAGAGATGAATAAATACAAAACATTCATCAAAGCACATTGATACTGCCCGCAGTGCAAACAAGGGGCTTATAATGCTGACATCATATTGAATGAGCATTGCGAAGCACGTTGGCTTATTTGAGACCCATATGCCCATGTCTGTTACATGCTATGATCACAAGAAAAATGGGAGACAAGAGTTGGACTAAATAAATCTTACATTCGTCTCCAGCTCAGACTGAGTGCTGCAAAATAATAAATGTCTTCATAGGTAGAACAATGCACATTTCGATAGTTCCTGGCACATTATGGCATCACTGTGAATCAGTAGCAGCTCGTGCCTGAAAAAGTAGGTGAAGCACAAAATTGTTGCAAGGTTTTCAAAGCCCATGTAGCTAGTTGCATTGATAATAATCGGAACTCTATGCAACTAAAGTAATTCCCTCCCATAAATTTCCATTATATTCAATCGTGGAAAGTGATTCCATTGTATTTATTTCTGCCAGCTATCAGTGCACTTAACAGTACATGTAAATTAAGATATGCTTATTGCTTACCTATCTTTTGTACACTAAGTTGATCCTCCATTCCTTCAGGGCTGGAACCTGTTAATAACGTTCTCATGGAAGGGCTGTGATTCCAATCTCTTGTCCAACACATCTTTTTGGAGCGAAATATTCCCTAACACCGACAGTCTCTTCTGTGACATTGAGTTTCTCTGTTTTGTTTTTATTCGTTTTAAATACAAGAAGCTCCTCTCGACGGATACGCTAGTAGATGGTAGTATTAAAATGAGGGAATTTAACTTATACACTTCTCCAAATACATCTTTGTTGACATCGTTGTCATGAAGAAGTCTAGCACTTTCTTAACTGATATATTCCTTTATTCACTATTCAGGTACAAAAGCTCAAGTTTAGTTTTCATAACCTGCGTCTTTTTTTTAATATGCTGAAATAGCTAGCTTGCAGTGAAGAAAGTGGATCATGTGGAAAGTTTCTACTATAAGTGTCAAATTTGGATGCATCAGCCAGGCTGACAAAACGAAGTTATACATCTTGATTACACAACTTTTAACACTATATCACTTCGGAAAACATATTATGTGTCTTTCTCGTGTTAAATTTACATTACCTCGTTAACAGGTTTCAGCCTGTTATCGGTCATCTTCAGAACTGGTTGTAGCTGGTCTTGGCACCTTTTGTTTGTGTTTCCTGTGGGGGTGTGTTTGTGTAGTGTAATGTAAACTGCAACACCTGCAACAACTTCTACATAGGACAGACAGGCAGTCACTTCAAACATGTTACAAAGAACACATCACAGCCATAACAAAACTACAAAACACTTCCATATATGCAGAACACATCACAAATGCTAACCACACCTACAGAGACATGAACACACATGTAAATTCTACACATTTAACTAAAAAGCCAGAAACTAAGCACACTAAAACAATACGAAATATATAGGCACACAAAAACACATCCAAATGAAATTCTCAACACGCAACTCAATTTCAGAACACACACACTCTTTGACTCCACACTACACTATACAAACACACCCCCACAGGAAACACAAACAAAAGGTGCCAAGACCAGCTACAACCAGTTCTGAAGATGGCCAATAACAGGCTGAAACATGTTAACGAGGTAATGTAAATTTAACATGAGAAAGACACACAATACATTTTCTGAAGAAACAAAGTTTTTCTAAATCCCCAAATCTTTCATCGATCTGCATGATGATGTCAAGGATCTCAAAGAACAATATCTTGTAATGACGATCATGTTCTACATCACTTTTTCCACTGTAGCAGCAGTCAGTCTGTACTTCCTCCCTGAGAATTCACTTCTACTTTTCTCTACGTTCAAAATTCTAGCATGGTGCAGTATCTGAAATTTCCACGAGTAAGCGAAGAAGCACTTTCGTCATGGCCCCGAAATGATAATTCCTGCTTGCTTAAATACAAAGCAGCATCAATGACTGACCGCATAACATGTCTGTTTACACGAACATTTTCAATATACTGCACTAACAATAGCCTAGCATTTTCTTTCAGAACATTCCCAATAGTGTTCACATTCTTCTGTAAATGCTTGAACTGCAGCACGCACTTTAAATGTTCTGCCGAATTTTCATGTTTTTGTAGAGCATGACTAACATTATTTTAGAAAATCACTGAATCCGGTTTCATTCCACACGTCTTTTAACTCCAATAGTAGGCATGACTAACAAAATAGTATGCAAATCTAAACAAAATAGTAATAGTAATAGAAATTAAACAAAATAGTATTTCAATGTAGTGGCTCCCACACTACCACTCACTGATGCTTGCAGTACCATGAAGTTTTAAAATTAAGTTCGTATGATTCACCAGCTTGTGAGTTTAACTTTTTACAGTTTATGTCTAAAATTGGTTGAGTTCTGTCTAGAAACAATAGATAACTCTTATCCTGCTCACACCAGTGATTAAACGAGGTATGAATTAATGTACATACTGTGTGATTGAATGGATTCATTTTGACATTGCAACATAACAATACAAAAACTTACATAGTAGTTCCTAACACACTTATTAGAGATTTATTAAAAACTGAAACGCACTTAATGTCTTCACCTAATAAAGTAATAAGTAAAATAAATGATATTTTAAAAATTATCACAACTGAATAGCAAGAGTCGAGAACCGACATAAAAAACAATGAAAAACAGACTGAGGTACTGAGGAAAGGCAAAAATTCATTCATAACTTGCACTAACAAGGCTGTGTTCAGAACATTAAACTTTCTTTCCATTGCTTTTATAGTATTAATTTTTAGTGGAATTTTCCTATGAGGTACAGTAAAATTGTAGCCAGAAGAATAAAAAATGAAGCAGCACAAAAATTAAAATCATAAAACATAATAGGACCTATATAGAAAGAAGACTTGACAAAGCAGAATTTTAAGGAAACTTTTCTTTAGGATGGGCCATGTTGCTGGACAGACAAGTAGTTGTAAATCTCCGTGTCACCCATTATAGAAAGCACATCGACTGGGCCGAAGACCAAATACGTGTTCGTCACAGCAACAACCATTTTTTGAAGAATATGGAAGTGCGGGGGGAAATGACTCAGTCATTGTCATAGCAACCACCCTAACACATAGGAACAAAATAATATTTTAAATTTGAGAATCAGTGCCTTGTTGCTGCCGCTCGAGGAACTGAGATGTGAAAGTTACACAACAGCGGGAATATTTAAACAGACTGGTGATACTGTACTTGAGATTTACTGATTTATAGTGCTTTAGTTTTTAAAATTAAATAATTTAATATATGAAATATAAATCAAATGGCTCGCAAAATAACAAGTGAAATGTTCTTCACCTTCTTCATTTGAATAACCGCTACTGTTGTGAATGAAACTGCCAACCAACTTACCACGAAAGGATGTGCAATAACTACAGAATTTCAACATCTCACTCAACCAGAGAAATTCACCACAACTCAAGAACTAACAATGACCACGAACTTTAGCTAGAGAACAATGTGTGACAGTATTTTTAATGATCAATTGATCAGCCCAAACATATTCCATGGAGAAACAATGACACAACATTTCGACTCATTTTGTAACACAGTTACCTTGACAAAATATTTAAACAAAACTGGAACCCTATCTAATTGAACTGTGTACTAAGCATGAAGAATGATCATGCAACGGGCTTAAACCACTGAGCAAACTGTGTAGTTCCTACTAACAACACTAAAATTCAACATTAGAAGTAGGCCTACTTAATGTATTAATATACTTTAATGATCAGTCTATTATCCCAGCAGCAACGGCAGCATGCAGAATCCTTAATAAACATTTATACAAGATTATAATGCTTATTTCATCCAAATGTTTAACAGCAATAACAGTAAGTATCGTTATCTATAGCAGTAGTAATAATACTTAATGATGCTTTAAACTTACAGATGTCATTCAATATACTAAGTCAGATTAATTCAATTTAGAAGTATAAACAAGTCATCAATTTACTGAGTAGAAGGTATAAGTACCGGTATGCAGAAATTTTGTTAATTCTGTTCTAACATTTTCTCTCGATTTTCAAAGCTTTGAGATAGTTAGGCAGTGAATAGTGAACTTCTTTTTTATAATAGCTGAGACTAACAGAGGGTAGATGGATGTCTGATTTGTGTCTTGTATTAAAATTATGAATTATTTAATTAGTACTACATGTATTTTGGTTTTTAACACAAAACATTACAAAGGAAAGAATGTACTCACAAGGTAAAGTCAATATTTATAAATTTTTAAAATCTTTTCACATGGTGTCCTTTTATGCATAACTGTCACTATCGTTATACCAGTACCTTTCTTTTGTAAAACAAAAATATGTTCAGCTTCAGATGAGAATATTAATCCACATTTCATTACACAACGGAAATATGCAAAGTATAAAACTTTAGGAATGTTTATATCACTAACAGAAAATATGGATCTTAATGCTTCAACAAGGAGAGCTTAATTTAGGAGTAATATATTACATGTGGGTTTTCCAGTTTGATTGTCCTTATAGATTGTTTGAGATCAATACCGTTTAATCTAATCTTGTAGAAAAACTGAGCACTATTACATGTAGCTACTGGTACACTAAATTTGACTACAATGGAATTATCAACATTAAGTGCTAGTCTATTTACATTAAACAATACACTCATTAGATTTAACACTATTAGATGTGTTAATAAGGTGATTGTATCGTAATCACACTTTTGACATCTGCAAATAAGATTACCTGGGATAATTTATGTATGTTTGAGATTAAATCATTGATGTAAATTAAAAACAATAATGGACTCAAAATTGATTTCAAGGACTGAGCAGATAGAAATTATTCAAAGATGAGTACTGCAAAGCCATTAACCTTTAAGAGATAAATGTTAAAACAGTATCATAGTCATGACTTGATATGTTACAAATTGTGTATTATTTATAAAGTATGTTGATATTCTTCAATTTTATGTAACATTAAGAACATTAGATTAAATAAAATAATTTTAAATTTTTTCTATTGTAAAGTTTCTTTCTTGAAAGGAGCAAACTCAGTTCTACTACAATCAACTAGATCCAAAGTATGAGCATGGTCAAGGACAATGAATTTTGAAGAATGAAACTTTGTATCTAATGGCAAGCAACTAATCACTAGGATGGGAACACTATATAAAACCACATAGGGGTTAAGTAAAAAAATTATAGCTTTAAAACATAAAAACAAAAGAACTGACAGTGTTATCTCAATTACCAGCAGCGGCAGCAGCAGCAAGTGTGCATGTCTCGTAACCTGCATATTTATTCACCATAAATTTTCACACAATGGATTCTGAATAGACAAAATCTGTCTACTTATATATTTTTACTACCCACAATGTCAAAACACCTCTGATTGAGGTTCTGGTTGATGTATACTGTACATCTATTATCAGGCAGTACATCTCACTTGACGATAGGTGTCAGAGGAAGAACAATAATTATTATTTGTATACATTTTAAGTCCGATTAGTGAAATATGTTACTAGTCAATGATGTATGAAATGAAGAGGGAAAGGAACTGGCCATCCTACCCCATTATCTCATAGCTTAGTTACCTCATGAGTGTTACCTTACTGGTGTCACTTATGGGGCTCCAACCTGTCCTCGGACAGTTGACTAAACTGACAACAATGTAACAAAATTGAAATTAATTCTCCAGAAAAACATCAAAGGAGGTACATCTCTCTTTCTCTCCACTACTAAATACCAACATAATAAGCGAGAGGTCCAAAACGAATTACTAGGGAAATGGTCTGCTTCCCTAGTATTGCGTCCTGAACCTCTCGTCTGTTTAACAAGAAGGGAGCAAAGGCAGATGTGCCTCCTTCGGTGTAATTCTTTTAGAGAATTACCAAATTCATTTCCTGTCATCAGTACATTTTAGAACCATGTACGAAGTATCAAGGAATATGTTTCCAGAAAACCTCAAGTAGGTCTAATTTATTCAAAATTTGGTTATTTGTATGTTTGCGACAAAACTCACTACTTTCTTTTAAGTAGCCTTACAAACTCAAGAATAAATAAAAAATATAAACGCAATTTCAGTTCATAACACTTTGGGCCATAAGCTATCCCCATACTAGTCGGATGATCGTTCACCTTTTCCTGTCATCAGTACATTTCAGAACCATGTACGAAGTATCAAGGAATATGTTTCCAGAAAACCTCAAGTAGGTCTAATTTATTCAAAATTTGATTATTTGCATGTTTGCGACAAAACTCACTACTTTCTTTTAAGTAGCCTTACAAACTCAAGAATAAATAAAAAATATAAACGCAATTTCAGTTCATAACACTTTGGGCCATAAGCTATCCCCATACTAGTCGGATGATCGTTCACCTTTGCCAGCAGTCGGCCTTGATCCTCTACAGGCTGTTGTGCCACACGTTTATTAATTTTTAAACTTGAAGCTCAGGTTGTAAATAGACAATACGAGGGGCACAAATGACATTCTAAACTCCAACATACAGATGAAACTATCTTAAATGTAAAAAATATGCACAGTTTAAAACGTACTGTTGCACTACACAATGAAAAGTCAGAAAGAACAATGAGAATGAATGGCCCTAAAAGAACCAACCAAACAATGAATTCACATATTATTTAATTATATTTTACAAAATATGGTCAGTAACAAGAATGTGTACTTCAACATGTCATACGAAGACTGCACTGTAACACAAGGGGCCACAGAACAATAACAAGCTTGTCTCCTTCCACCCATTCTTTTTAATAATTCTATTCATGAAGTCACAAGGGAATTGTATAGGCCTACAGAAAAGGAGACTTATGCCAAAAGAATTCTTAAGCATACTTATGGCTTTTAGAGAACCTGGAGGTTCATTGCCACCCTCACATAAGCTCGCATCGGTCCCTATCCTGAGCAAGATTAATCCATTCAATACCATCATATCCCACCTCTCTCAAATCCATTTTTATATTGTCATGTGAGTGCAAGAACTAGGGAACTTGATTTTTCATATTTTGAGACATTGCCTATTTACTTATTTATTGCACTAAGGAATATGTCTCGTTTTCATTTACCTATTTGTTATATTGGAAAATAGATGCCGCTGGTATCGTTTGATCAGTTACCAAGTTCTTGCATTACATTTTATTCGATTCTTGCTATGCTATAAAAGAGGTAGCTAAAAAACGCTAATTTCGAGTTACCTAGTTCTAGCATTCACACAACGATATTATCCTCCCATCTATGTCTTGGTCTCGCCAAAGGTCTTTTTCCCTCCAGTCTCCCAACTAACCATACATATCCATGAACTCATTATTATATCTTCTTCATCAGTTGACGCCATCATGAACCGCTATCAATATCTTCCTCAAAATCTTTCTTTCAAAAACTGCTAGCCTGTTGCACGTTTCAACATTTATTCATTCATTCATTCATTCATTTATTTTATTCCATAGATCTTACATGAGCAATGAAGCTTTAAGATGTGGAACATGTCAACATTTTACAATATTACAATTACAATTTTTACAAATTTTTATAGTTTTACAATTTAGTAATTTTCTACAATTTTTACAATGTTGTACAATTTTTTTACATTTTGGCGAGATGTAGTGAGATGAGATGAGGTCCGAGGATTCGCCAAAATATTACCCGGCATTTGCCTTTTCGGTGGGGGAAACCTCGGAAAAACCCAACCAGGTAATCAAATCAAAGGGGGTAATCAAATCAAAGGTGTTGATGCCAAGGACTCGCCATAGACCATCCGGCTTCAGTCCCACGGCTGTGGAAAACCTCGGAAGAAACCAAAGTCCAAAGGGGGATCCAACCAAAGCCCGAACGCAGCTCCGGATCAGCAGCCCAGCGAGTCTGCCGACTGAGCTACATCGATGGCTCTACTAAAAGTATACAATACATAGCCAATCAGATTATTAAATTTACAAACGCAAACGATCATTCATAAGTTGAGCTATATTATAATACAAAACAATTTAATTAAATTTAAGGCATAAACAATTCAACCAGTTGTGATATACAGAAACTGATAATACATATCATGCAAACTACTTCAAATTACAAACACAAACAATTTATCAGTAGAGCTATATAGATTACTATTCAATTTAACGTTCATGTTTCTGCACCATATAAAACAACTGGTCTTATTAAGGTTTTATATACCGTACGTTCTTTTCCACCTTTTCAAAGAATAAATTTAAATTTCCAATTTGTATATTTCCATTTCGTACTACAGTATATTCCAGTCACGAAACATAAACATATATACTTTATCTTTTCGGGATTTACTTCCAAACCTATCTCTTTACTATGAGCACAATTCAGGAACTAGAAAAGAGCAGTCTAAAACCATCATTGAATACACTTAAAAAATCGCGTTCTTTCTTTTTGATGCAAATAACCCACAGTAGGATTAGTTGAGGGCTGGATAATGGAGATCCTATTGTACTCTCCAATGACATAGTGAGCCTTAGTGCTTCCGACTGACTAAAGTTTGTGCTATCAATGAAGAACAAAGAAGTTACAGTAAAGAGACAAATTCTCGATGAATAAAACCTTTACTACATTTGAAGCAAATCAGCAACCCCCCATTTTGCAGTGTAGGCTTTCACGACCGGAGTCTATAGATCTAGATTCATTTTCCGTGCTGAGAGGCCGTGGTCTATTGGTTGGTTTTATACCAGACGTTTTGTCTGCAACTGCGGCAGACATCTTCAGTGGAGTGGTATCCGAGGTCGCAAGACTCTTCTCGGCGTACCTGAGGCAACCACAGTTTCTTTGCATTCCCATTCCGTAATTCAGTACTCTGTTTCAGAGCTATCTGTTGCAATAAATCGATTCCAAGAATTTTGTTTTCTTGGAGCATTTTCTGTGATATCTAAGGCATGTCCAATACAGTCACACATGATCTGTCAAGCTGTGGGGAACAAACCGTGTACAATCTGGATATTTTTCCTTTACATGTTTGACACCAACTGCCAAGTGTGAGTTGTTACTGTACTTATAGTTTATACTGTCCTCTGTTTTTATTGTGATTTCAAATCATTCCATTGTTCCTATAAAGGGTCACTGGGACTGAGTTTAGAAACTTTTAAAATTTTTTATAAATTGCTTCCAAATTCGTTGTGTTTCTTGTGTCTGTACATTTAAATGATAGTAACAAATTTCATAAAGTTTCAGTTAGTTCCTTAGGTAATAATGTTCACTTATTTTAATTAAATTATGTATAAATTCAAAACATTCCTCACAGCTTCAGATTTTTTACTTGCATTTTTTTAAATTACATCTCATGATTAGGAAAACTGTGCATGAATTTTTAGATTTGAGTATTGATTAATGAGATAAAAATTTTAATAGAAATCATAATTTTTACTCGATAATATTCTTTGATGCACTGGTAGAGAAGTATTGGGAAGCAAGAGAGAAGATGATGGCCATCCAAATTCCATCATTCTTGCTGAGATGAACTATTTTTGTACTCTTCTCACTGTTTATTTATTTACTTATCTCACACTATTGCATGTTGCCTTTATCAGGCTGAAGATAAACTCTACAGCCCTGCATAAATAAAAGTAAATAAAAAAATAAAAAATATTCTTTGATTTTTTTAAAGTTAAAAATCTATATGATGAAAAGTTTATAATGAAGAGCTGATTTCATGCACAACTTTGTGTACTGTACCCACTGGAGCATGCTGAAAAGTTTCATATAAATCAGAGCAAATAGAAGCCTCTAGGGACCTTTTATTGATCACAAACGTAGTTCTGAGAAAACCCAAGTTTTACTGGCTGTGACAGTTTAAAAGAGCTGTGCATAGCATTTTAAAAATGGCTGTCAGACGTTTAAAAATGACAGATGAAGGCTAAGTATAGGACAGAATATTAAACAAATATATTTGCCTTTTTGGTAAAAAAAAGTTCGTCCAAATGTTCCAAGTACTAGATCACACAGTGCAGCAATTGAAACACGGGACTAGTGTTACGAGGCATCAACTGGTGCTGTCATCTACCAGAGGTGAATATGAATCCAAAGAGAGATTGTTCTTAAAAGTGCTACACTGA
This sequence comes from Periplaneta americana, assembly GCF_040183065.1. Lineage (NCBI taxonomy): Eukaryota > Metazoa > Arthropoda > Insecta > Blattodea > Blattidae > Periplaneta > Periplaneta americana. The sequence continues at coordinate 148,074,137 of NC_091131.1, forward strand.
AGGTCATCATAAACTGACACCATTTGAGAAGGAAATGTGTGAGAAGAACTATAGGTCTCTCTCATATACTGTGTGTGTGTGTGTGTGTGTGTGTGCGTGTCATAAAGCAAGAATGAAACAAAGAAAGCACATAACATTTACAGTTCAGCTGGGCAGAAGTGTCATACAGGCCCTATTGTATGTCAAAAGCAGTTAATTTTGTCAATGTGAGTTGAACTTCAAAGCAAACAACAGTTGGCTACAACGTTTTAAGGTCAGACATGGGATTACTTTCATTAAAGTGGCAGCTGTAGAAGAAAAATCAAACACAGTGCTGGTAATCAAATGTTATTTCACAGTATGTAATGTTTCATAGCTATTTCTACTGTACTCTCTCTTTCACAATAGAAAATTTGGGAAAAATTTCATAATCCTTCAATACAACAATAAACCTAATATAATACAATTTTTCTAGTCCCCAGAAAACTGTTGTATTGAGATGGCGAAGAATCGGCAGAACAGAGATAAATTCTCTCTTTTCTCTGTGGCTTAGTGGATAAAGCACCAGCACATAAAGCTGGAAACCCGAGTTCGAGTCTTGGTGCCAGAGAGAATTTTTTTTCCATTGTACCAATTCTTTACCATATGGAGATGCAGAATTACTGCACTGAAACTCCATATTTACTTCAGTACATCATAGTAATATGTTGTATGAGGTTCGGCTGTATAAAAAATAAACAAGGCTGTAAGTTATTTTGTATGACAGCAAGGGAGCTGTGCACAAAATGCTTGTGACCGGTGACCAGACAGTTACTATTATCTGGAAACTTTGAGATTCCATTGTGTACAGTGTAAGTGTCAAGAAGAAAACAGTTTGTTCCTATTGCCTGACTACACAATACGTCACAAGGCTTGCATTACTAGGAAGTTTCTGATCAGCACAAAAAAAAATATGTGTTGTCTCATCTATTGTAGTCAGGTAATCACCGATCTTAGCACCATGCGACTTATTTTTGTTCCCAGAAATCAAAGTAACCTTGGAAAGGTGTTATGTTGATGTGGTAAAGATAGAATAGAATTCCATACATGGCCTTCCACCATTCCTTTCAATTGCTTCACGATCATTGTCTGCAGTGTGTAGGTGAAGGAGAAAGAAGAACTTAGTAAACAATGCTTAGATTGTTCATACATGGAATCTTCACTTTTTAGTCCCTTTTTCCAGATGTTACACTGAGTGGAACAGTCTTCACAACTAATTAGAAAATCGGTGGTTTTTTATTATACATAACAGAGAAATGCTACAAATGAAAGATATACTTTAAAAAGTCAAATTACCATCTTTTTCATCTACTAGAACCAGTGCATCCAGGCCCTTCATGTGATATGTTGACTGTTTCAGAGGGTTATCATCTGGACACCATCTGCAAATGGAAGTACAAGAAGTAATGAAAATTTAAGACAAAATATAATAACAGTAGTGGCTCGTAGGTATTGAATTCAGAGGGGCTGCATACATTATAAATCATGCAACTTCCTTATTTAAAGATTAGTTCCATTCGCCTTGTCTTGTAGGTTGCAGACTTTTGAATCACCTTCTTATTAATATCATTTAACATAGTCTTTTCAATGGACAACATGGCTAATGCGATCAGTCCCTCTTCTTTCATCGTATTTCTAAGACAGGATTTTACTCTTTTCAAATGAGGCGCTTGAGATCAAAATGGGCTATGTGACTTTTTTTTAGAAAATGAATTACTGACGTCATGGGCAAGTTTGGGTTGAAGACTTTATACAGAGAAAGGTTCAGTTTCAAAATGGTTTATTTTAGACGTATAAAATGCATGGAGAAAATCAGTACATAGATCAAAATGGGATATATTATTATTAATGAATTAATCAAAATGGGATATGCCAACCATTATTTGAACAGAACAAAATGGGCCATATTTCATATTGTTACGTTATATTTCCAGAGCACATGAAACAGAATGGTCAATGTTTGCCAAAGTTTGTGTGGTTATAGTTTTTCCGCCAGATTTTTCAGAAAGCCAACATGGTTGAGGCTTTAGTTACACAGTAATTATACGTCTACACTTCTCTTCTCATTTATAAGGCCAGGACTGTATTGCTATGAAAAATATTGATGAACGCTAATGTAATAAGCATTATTTTATGAATTACGATAATACGTCAGATGGAATATTACAGTCCATCTTGAGTCTTGTGTACACTACTTTTAACACTTTATTACAGAAGTTTGATAAATGGGCAACTTACAGTGTTATATATTTAAGCACGTGTTAAAAGAATTATCCTTGCAGGAAATGACTGCTCTCTGGACCAAAATGATCGTATTTTAATTATTTAAATACAATTTCAATTAAGTAACATATTAAACAATTTATCCTCCTATCAAACACGGATGTTCCCTGGACCAAATGTCCTATTTTAATTATGTAATTACTTCATATTTATTTCTAACAACTGCAGTGAAGCGCACAGGTATGACTAGTTTTTAATATTTTTCAAAATGTGGAAACAGTAATGGTAGGCTTAATGATATTGAGGGTCCCAATTATTTATTTTTATCTAAAAATAAACTATTTGAATTAGTTGGGAGGCTGAGATGTAAGTGTGGAGGCAGAGCAAATCTTGAAATAAGTTCTTCTCGTGGTTATAGTCACACACTGGTTTTATATGCGAAGATTGTGGCTTTGGAGGAAATGTTACTTCATCAAGTAGAGTAAAGTGTGATGATACTTCAAGCTTTGCTTTTGATGTCAAACGCAGGATTGTACGAGCATTTTCCGAAATTGGAAAAGGTTACATGGTACAAGAAAGTTTCGCAATGGTCATGGATATGAACCCATTGTCTGAAACTGCATACAATGATCATCTAAGTAAAATATGTGTTACTGCTACACACACTAGTACAGATGTTCTAGCTTATCCTAGACAAGAAGTGCTTGATACCCACAAGCTACATAATATTATGGTCAGTTTCGATGGTACTTGGAACAAACGAGGCCATACCTCAAATTTTGGTGTCGGTTATGTGACTGATGTAGTCACAGGATATGTGACAGATTTTGTTGTTTTATCGAAAACAGCCAAAGATGTTCAGTAGCAAAGAAAAGCTTCATGAGAACAGTGCAGAATTTCACTTTTGGTTTGAAGGCCATAAACCAGATTGTATCATAAACTATATTGGTTCCTCTCCTGCCATGGAACGAGAAGCTGCTGTACGCTTGTGGACAAGATCTGTTGGCCATGGATTTAGATATACAACAATACTCAGTGATGGGGATTCCAAAGCTTTCAAAGAACTGGTCGGGCTAAATGTATATGGAGACAGTCACCCCATTGAGAAAGAGGAATGGGTGAACCATGTTCTGAAATGAATGGGCACTGCTTTACATCAACTTATTAGTGAGACAAAGAAGGGCACCACTTTAGGCCCGGTTCACACGAACGGAATGTCTGTGGAATGGCAGTCGCGTGGCGGCTGCACCATTCTGAGGCCACACGAGCGGATGAAAGATGGACGGAAGGATTTGAGATGGACAGTCACCATAGATGCTAATCACTGTGCAATACTAGTGTACTTCGAAATGCAGTTATTGATAAGCAAAGTAAAGATGAAGACATTGAGTACATCCAATAGTCAACAGTCCTTTATTACAAGGAACTTTTCATGTATTGTTTAACTAGTTGCACAAGGAGGAATCAGTTTATTTTAATTAACTTCAAAATGACATTTCCCAGCTTCGATGAATTTTATTGTATCATACTCTGAAAAATGCATTCAGAAAGAATATATTAACGTACGACTGGCTATACCTCCAATAGAATGCTTTCTATAACATTTATGGCAAATTAATGTCAATAGTTGTATGCATTTAATTGTGGAAGTGAATAAGTTGTTGTTGTTTTCTAATGCCAGGCGTTTGACAATAAAGTCATTTGACCTCTTGCACTCCAATATTTTTCAAAGATATTATCATGACCAGCCAATGAAGAACAGATTTTGAGGTGTTCCGAATCCATTTCTTGGTTTGAGTTGAGTTAGGGGACTGATATATTCCAATTCTATGCAGGTGTTTAGCCAAACAATCATGGCCTGTTGTCAATCTAAATGCAGCTACAGACGATTTTCGTGGTAAATCGGGAATTAACTGTGGATTTTGATGCAGAAAGTTCCATTTTTTCCCTTGGGATTGTGTTATCAAATTTTGTTTGTTAAAGTCTAAGTATGTAGATTTAATAAATCTCTTCACAGAGTAATACGTAGATTTAGTAACAGGTCTGTAAGTAGTTTGGACATATTAAACCATGCCAAAAGATTAGAAAATCAGTATTATATGTCCTATACTAAAAAAAAAGGGAACCCCTTGGAATGTAGCAATTATAGAGGCATCAGTCTGCTGAGCAATGTCTATAAAATTCTCTCAAATGTTCTTTATAAAAGACTATCTAAATATACAGAAAGAGAAATCGGAAACTACCAATGTGGCTTTAGGCCCAACAGATCGACAATAGAACAGATATATACACTCAGACAAATTTTAGGTAAAACTAACGAATACGATGTAACGACACACAATCTATTCATTGACTTCCAAATGGCGTATGATACTATTAATAGGCAACAACTATATCAAGCAATGGCAGCACTGAAAATACCTAATAAACTCATTAGACTAGCCCAGATGACAATGAAAGAAACTATAAACTGTATTACGATCCAGTCAGACTTATCAGGGGAATTTGAAACCAACAGAGGTATAAGACAAGGAGATGCATTGGCCTGCTTGCTATTTAACACAGCCTTGGAAAAAGCGATAAGAGAATCAGGAATACAGACAACTAATACAATATTATTATAAGTCTGTTGAAGTTCTGGCATTCGCAGACGACCTAGATATTATTGCTAGGTCACAGAAAGCACTAGAAGAGGCATTTATCTCCCTGGAAAAGGCAGCAAAGATAATGGGATTGAGAGTTAATGAGAGCAAGACTAAATACATGATCTCCAGCCGCAAAGGAAGTATTATTAATAAAGCACCAACTTATCTTACAATTGAAAATTACAAATTTGAATATGTAAAAAAATTTATATATCTTGGCTCCATGATCAATAATGACATCAGTCTTGAAATTAAGAGAAGAATATCTATAACAAATAAATGTTACTTTGGATTACTGAAATATATTAAATCGAAATTCTTAACCATCTCAAGTAAAATAAGAATACATAAGACGCTTATTAGGCCGGTGTTGACGTATGCCTCGGAAACTTGACTATGAACAAACAGGACATCAGAAGACTTAGTATCTTCGAGAGGAAAATTCTGAGAGCAATTTATGGACCCGTCAAAATAAATAATGAATGGAGAATTAGATATAATAAAGAAATATACGATCTGTTTAAGGAGCCAGATATTATAACAGTTATTAAAATTGGTCGATTGCAGTGGGCTGGACACCTGGTAAGAATGGACAATACTAGACCCGCTAAAAGAGCCTTTACATCCAATCCTGGAGGAAGCAGATCTAAAGGAAGACCGAGGAGCAGATGGGAGGATAATGTATACGAGGATGCCAACTTTATTGGTGCACGAATGTGGACAGTCAAGGCCAGAAGTAGAGACGGCTGGAATAAAATACTGAGGAAGGCTAGGACTCTCAATGGGTTGTTGAGCCAATGATGATGATGATGATGATGAAACTGTAAAAACTCTGTAGCCATTAAAGATAAATACTTCAAATATGCATGGCATGATGAAGACATAGCCTACGAACGAGTGATTTGGAGAGATGGAATTTTGTTATCTGTTAATTTACAATTTTTATGATTTTTCTAATATATAATTATAAAAAAATAGTTTTAAAATAGCTTTTTTATTTTTTAAATAAATGAAATATTACTTTTTTTAATTTCCTCACTCAAAATTGTTGAACAATGAATTAGCTTTCTTTTAAGTCCTGAAACAACTTTCTAAGTCCAAGCAGAGTGAAGTTTATCTGTTTTAAGTGATCACCTGCATTTTACGGTATGTTATAATCTGAGAGGAACTGGGTGGTCAGAAATTTAAAATTCAAGTTTGAAATGACATATATAGGACCATAGATGGAGTTATGGTGGGGGCACTGCCCCCCCCCCAAACTTGTCTGAACTCCTATTTTTTTTTTTATTAATGTTAGAAAATACTGCATTTAAAAGATTTTTCTTGGTTTTGTTTCTGATTACGTTTCTGTACTTAAATTGACGAATTAAATCTTTAGATCATGTGTCTGGACTATAATATTTATTTTAAATTTCTGAATGTATAAGAATTTCTATACATCATTTGAGGAATAGAAGCATTGGAGAAATATGAATAACATACTGCACAACAATGCAGAAAAAAAGAAAAGTGATTCCAGTATAATGTGTAAATAAACTTAAAGACGAGATTAAATAAAATAATTTGAATTTATATTTCATGATATCTTGCTTTTTGAAATAAACAGATAAATTAAATGTAAAACTGTCTGTATATTTTGTTACAATTTTACTTTCAATATATTGTTGTGAATATGTTATAAAAATACCGATCAGTGACAACAATGCACAACAAACACGGAACTGTGACTCTGTACCGTCAATACACCATTATTATGATTGCCAGCTGTGCGAGAGATTTCGGGGCAATGAGTTTGAGACATTTGTTCATTCTTTGTCAGTGTACAAAAATCTAAAAATGGGTTAACTAGTGTTAAAAATGCTCCAGTTGCAACATAAGTAATCACTACCACTATCAGCATCACTACTGATGCTAATGCTAGTGTAACCAGTACTGTGTGATGATCAACCTATTGCTAGTGCTAGTGACCATGCAGTCAGTGAAGTAGATATTTCTGATCTTGGCAATCTTATTAGTGGCACTTCCAGACCAGTTGTCTCGGAGTTTCCCCAAAGTGAATATGCTGGTATTGAGAGAAGTTTTACAACTTCATGGTACAATAAATCTGAATGGCTAGAGTACAGTGTGGAGAAAGATGCTGTATTTTGTTTTCCTTGCAGACAATTTTCGAGTTCTGGTAAAGAATGTGTATTTACCAAAAAGGGCACTCACAACTGGAAGAAAATATCAGAAAAACTTAGTAAACACGCGATAAGTTCATCTCATTTGTTTTCAGTTACTAAATGGACTAATATGGAACATTGTAAGCATCAGTAATCACACAGATTTTCAGTTCACACAAGGATCTGATTAACAAAAATCGACAGTATTTATTTAAGATAATTGACATACTGTTGTACTTAGCAAAGCAGGGTTTAGGTATAAGAGGACATAATGATGTTGAAGAATCGTGCAGTAAAGGAACCTTTCTGGAGTTATGTGAAATTTTTTCGAAACACGAACATTTCAAAAGTAAATTCAGTTGTTATTATAATCTGACCAGTGGAACTGTACAGAACGAATTGTTAGAGATATGTTATAATGAAACAGTGACAAAAATTGTTGAAGAAATTAATGATGCGGGGTTTTATGCACTTCTTGTGGATGAAGCTAAGTCTCATAAGTGCCAAGAGATGAGTAGGCTATATGTGTTAGATAGCTAAGGGATCTGCTGTAAAGGAAAACTTATTAGGAACTTCATGTACTGGTAGTGCACATAATTTCAGTCACATGTTAAGAATTTGGGGATCACAGCATTAATGATTGGGCAATCTTATGATGCTGTTATGGCGGGTGTTAATAGTGGATTGCAGGCTTTAGTTCATGAAAACCTCAAGTATGCATCTTACATACACTGCATGGCTCACAAATTAAATCTTGTTATAGTTTCTACTTGCTTGTTATGGATTTAATATAATGAGTCATTATATGAAATTTTCTCTCATCCCGATACGCATGTGCAATTTGTGGATATTCAGAAAAAGCTTAAAATAAATAAGCATGAAATCAACAAACTCAGTGATACTCGCTGGGCTTTGATTTCCATTAAAGCAACATATCCTGCAATAGTAAGGGTGCTAAAGAATACATCTAGTAACTTAAGACACCCAAGATGTTCAATTGCTGAAGAACTGCTACAAAATATTCAATCCTCAGATTTCCTTGTGTTTCTGATATTTTAGAACGTCATTTTTCAAATACAAATGTTGTACGTAGATCACTACAGCGTCTCAATTCATGTATTGCTTCCTGCAATCTGGCAGTTCAAGGGGCTATTGGAAATTTGGAGTCAAGTAGGAATGAAAAGATGTGGTTGGAGATGTGGGAAGAAGTAATAGAATACTGTAACAATAATAATTTACAACATTTTCCTAAAGATATTTTGAAAGAGAATGACACATTTACAGAGCAAGAAAGATGTAAATACAGACTAAAACGACCTCGCACAATTTAAAAAAAAATTTGATGACTATATTGTTAGTGAAACTGTGGGGCAAAGATACAGGAAGGGCTGACAGTGCATCAACACAGAGTAAGAAATAGCTTAAGTGTTTGTATTACCCTGTACTTGACATGCTATTAGCAGAAATAAGATTTTCAGATGGAGGTATGATATTAGCAATGTCATGTGAAGAATTTTTGAGATTGAGATATTGAGAAGGCGCAAGATATTTTATTGATCATTCATTATTCAGTGCCACAAACAAATAAGAGAATGTTAGAAGCTGATATAGATATTGCTAGGAATGTGGTAAGCACTAAACTCAAAGAGGACACTTTGCAAGTAATAATAAGTGAACTTCTGGATAAAATAACAGCTGATGTTCTTCCAAATGTTAATAGCATTAAAGCTGCCTTAAAACTGCGAAACATGCAAAAGGACTTTCTCAACAATGTGCAGAATAAACAAATGGCTTCGGTCAACAATGACACAGGATCGATTGTCAAACTTATTGGTTCTGTATTCGGAAAGTGATATTGTTCAGTGCCTAGACCGTGATGTGAATGTTGATAAATACATGCAAAACAGAAACAGAAAATTCACACAGCAATAATTCAGTGAATTTCTCAACACAAAACAGTTTCTGATTTATTTATCTATTTATGTCCATAACAGGACAAAGCCCCAATTATAATAGACAGTACAGATAAAAAAAAAACATGTTGTTGTTGTTTTCTAATGCCAGGCGTTTGACAATAAAGTCATTTGACCTCTTGCACTCCAATACTTTTCAAAGATATTATCATGACCAGCCACTGAAAAATGGCAAGTTGTAGCCGATTTAAGTGAACACCATATTTTAACGTTTTGGTGGCTACTTCATTCACACACAACCCCCAGAATGTCTGGAGGACCACACCTGCTGTTGGTCGACGGGTCCATTGGACCTAGCTGGGAGATCTTATTGATCACCAAAAAAAAAACATAGAATTGCATATAACACGAAAAAAGAGGTAAAACAGATACAAGTGTAATATTCACGTATGCATACATACCTAATATTCTAGATGTCGGGGTCGATGTTTTCGCACATTTTCAAAGGTACCTCCTTTTGCTTCAATGCACTGTTGCGCTCAGGCGTGAATTGCGCTTATCGCTCGGGAGAGTTGCATATTGTTCTTTATGCCGCATCCAAAATACAATCGATTAATGCTGCTCTCGTTTCCCCGTTCCTTTGCTATACCAAGTCTTTCATCCAACCTCATAGACAGTAAATACTCTTCGATATGGTACCCTTCTGTTCGGAAAGTGTCGTTAATGTTCAGCAATGGCACGCAAGGTACTTCCATTGCACAAACCATAAACATACACAATATCGGCATAGTCTGTAGTCGAAAACTTATAAGGCATCTTGAAAAACACAACTTAACACTTCCGATAACTGTATCTGTATAACTACTGTACTGTAGGTAACTGACTGAACTGCTGTGAACTGATAAGTGATAGTGTATTTGTTGTGACATTTGTAATGCCTCACCACCCAGTTTGTTTCTCTTCTCTTATCTACATCGCTCACAATGCAGATTCCAGTGTTACCTCATTCATTGCGATCAATGGGTGACCTTGTCTCATATCAGCAGCATATGGTAACGTCTGATTCACATTGGGGTGAGACGTTTTACCAAAAAAATGCATCTAGCTCTGCCATCATTCGAAAACAGACCTACGTTCATATGAACTTTTTCACTCAAAATGGCCTAAGATATCGTATCCTAAATTTTTTACCTTTCCTCGTGAATCACCCTGTATAAGAATAGTAATTATACTCATGACATAATCAAAAGCAATACCATATACTTAACCTCTATCACTCAGTCAACACATTTAATGGACAATTCTGTTTTCTTTAGTCACAAAGAGTAGGCTATGTGAACAATTGCATGACATGTAATTCTTTGTTTCAGCAAAGACTTGTGCCGGGCCGGGTATAGAAGTAGAAGAGGCAGTGTGCTCCCCTCAGGCTCTGGAGCATCGGAAGTAAAGAAGTGGTTGTATACGTTGATGCCATCAATTTTTTTGGAGCCATTTGTTGCTGGAAGAAGATAAAATATTTTTCTTTTCTTCTATAGCTCTAAGCCTGTAAGAAATGTAGATAAATATCCACATCCCAATAGGTTGTTAGGTTCAGCTAGATTTATTATTAATTTATGTTAGGTTAGGTTTAGTGTAGTTTATGAATAATTTAAGTTAGGTTATGTTCTTTTAATTTTCCTAACCTACTAAATTAATCTGGATCTCTACCGCAATTAGATGTATTTGGCTAGTGAAAAAAAAAATGAGGAAGATTGTATAAACAAGGCATATTATATCAGATATCATTATTCTTTCCAGTTCGTTTACAAACACCCCTACTGAAGTAGCACCAGACATACCAGAAGTACCTTCACAGGTTGTAGAGGAGGAGGAAGTACAGGACGTGGAATTTCTATTGGAAGAGACTTCTGCTGCCACCTCCAGTTCGACGAGTATGAATGGTAGAGCTTCTAGAAAGAGGAAGGAAAGTGACAATGGTGTGCTGAATGAATACTTAAAAAAAAAACTACATAGTGGGGAAAAAAAAACTTCAACCATGTTATTTCTGGAAAGTTTACACGAGGATGTGGAAAAACTTAGTGAAAGAGGTCGAAGGGCCTTCAAACTTAGAGTTCAAGAAATTCTGAACACCATGTTAGATGATGAAGGTAGTGTTTAATAAAAAATAGTGTTGTTAAATTTCTTCTTTTTACGTTACATTTTTATGCTTCCTTATTTCTTATATTTCCAGATTGAATTTCGAAGTCAAAGGTAACAATTTTTTTGTGATATAATGAGTAGGGCAAGATATTCATACATAATATTTGAACATTTTATATCAGATTACAACCTAGTCTATATAGGCCATACCGGTGTTAGGTAATAGTCATAATAGTTTTTATTTTGCTTATGTTACAATGATATTGTTATTAATACTGCATTGGTATATCCTATAAGTTGTCTAAAGTTCTTGCCCAGATAATGAGTAAGTTTACATTAGGATAAGTTTATGAAAATATATATGGTAGGCCTACTTTATTTTATCATGAAACACAGTGACAAAGTCTCTGTAACAATGAGAATAAAAACATTTCAATATACAGTATAAGGAAACAAACAGAACATATGTAAGGCTTATTCTCAATGTTATCAGAATATTATGAAACAGAAGTTTTACACTCAACACTGAAGTTAAATATCTCAGCATGATTTCTAAAGTTCAATAAATTAATTCTAAAACTAGAGAATTCATCAAGTCCTTTCACTCAGTAAGTATGGGAAGAGCTTTCTTAATTCAGAACTTGAGGTTGAGGTAATAATAGCTAGTTGTGAACTGAAAGTTATATTTTGAAAGTTCTGCAAAAAAAATAAAGTGTTAGTTATTAATAAAATACCAAATACCAATTTTTAGTCATGTGAGTCTAGACAGCTCTTTTAGGACGAAAAATTTCACGATCAAGATATCGTAAGTTATAGCATTGAACAGAACAAATAAATCAACACATTTTACTTATACTCACAATTCTCCTCAAAATTCTACATCAGCTCTCAAATGTAGGATCTAATAGTGGAGAATTTTTAGTGAACAGCAAGAAGCCAACAGGTACCATACTCAAACTTGTTCATTATTATCATACTGATTTTTAATTTTCTTTCAAAACACAAATATCTTACTTTCAGTATTAATACACTGGTGTAATACAAAGACTTCTTAAATGTTAAAGGAATGCATACTGTACCATATTGATAAATTTTATTTTGCTCACTAATATAACGAGTTTGTTTTGATATAGCTACTCATTTAAGGTGGCTGGAACAGTGTAATGATCGAGACCGAGCTGATTTTTTTCCTTTCATAATATTAGCGAAGTTGCACTTTAATTTATTTTCCACTACACTTATTGTATTCCACAGAACTTACATTAGCACTGAAGTTTTAAAATGTAGAAAAACTCAAGAGTTACACAAATTTTTGGCGAGATGAGATGAGGCCAAGAATTCATCATAGATTATTTGAAATTTGCTTTAAGGTGGTAAAAAAAAAATAACTCGAAGGGGGAGGGGGATAAAAACCAACCAGGTAATCAGAGTGGCCTCTATAAAAATATACACTATATAACAAACAGATTAATTCGATTTACATGCATATAAAATTCATCACTTGAGTTACAAACAAATATACATTGCAGTGATATGCAATGAACTACGCAAATGCCTTAGTACTATTAAATATTTTATCTATAACTGGTTTCAAAACTGGTCTTAATTTCATTGTTCTTATCAATCTAAACAATGGCTTTTTACACAGCACTGAATTAAAAACTTTTGTGCGAGATCGTGCGTATTTGCTTGGTTTCCGCACAAAACCAACCCGCGGTAAGTCTAAAATTCCACATTCAGTATTCCCAACCGAAAGACACATAACAATTTCCCTCTTCTTACCGCTTAAGTGACATATTCATTTTACTGCTTTAGGCTTTTAACATATTATTTTTAGAGACATTCAATATAGTAATAATTATAAATTGGAAACTTACCACTGCAATTTCACCTAAATTGCACTGTTAATTATTGTTTTTATACATTTGCAAAAATTAAGTAAACTCTAAAACTCCACTAAAGTTACTGCATTTCGTGATGCATGTAACATTAAGGAAGCCGTTTGTTTAAAGTTCGCATTTATAGACTGGGGGGGAAAAAAAGACAGACGTATATCACGGCCTGCTGGAGTATAGTAAACACAGAAAAAAATTTTAAAGCAACAATGTTGAAGATAGATATTTTTGTTTTCCAAAATTGCCGTCATTGAACAGAAACCAAGATGGAGATTTCATTGCAACTAATTAGAAATTCCTCTTTCAGGTATGTAATAAACGATCTTCGCACAAAATAATGTACGATACACGAGCGGTATGTTTTCTTTCAATTCTCGGAAATTAAAAAAGCTAAACTATGTTTCACTTTTTCAAACTTTTCCTCGAACATGAAAACTTCAACATACCGCTCTTGTAACGCATATTACTATTTCACATTAGCAACCATAAAATCCATAACTTACATTCATTCATTTATAACTTGTTCACAAACAATACATGACAAAGAAAAGGCGTACAATTTAAAATTGAATTTAGATACCAGTAATGGATAAAATATTGTATAGCACATGAGAGTGAAGAGATTTTATGCACTCTTGGAAATTATCGCCCAAGCTATAAAATCCAATTTTACACTCTTATACTATAAATTACTATTAAATAAATGAAGGAAACATGCGTTAACCTAACTTAAGCCTGGTTCAGACGGTGCGTGTTTCTGTGATGGATTCCAAGGTAGCTGTGCGGATGGGTAGCCTGCGTGCTGACTGGCTGGCTCCCGTGTTGCCTACGGTGATGGTAGTTGTTCACACGGAGCTGGCTCTTTTCACAGTTCAAATTGGAAAATCATCTGCTGCTTCATCTGCTGCCAATACTCATGGTCAGAAAGAAACTAAACCGTGAGTGGAAAACAACTAAAGTCCTACATTAACAGTAGTAAATGTCGTAATAAAGTAATTAAGCCATAAGTGCAAAACAGCTAAAGTCCGATATTTAATTGTCGTTTCTTAGAAACTAGAAAATATAGAAAAAACAGGTTTAGTTGGAAAACAACGAACATGGCGACATGGTTTCAGTGGTGATATTATATGATCATCTTTGGTTTCCAGCCTGCAAACCATCACGAAAAATAGCAAGGAACCTACCCTCGAAATCCAGCAAGCTAACCATCCACGGAGACACCAGAGCGCATTACTTCCGGTGAGTGACCACGCAGGCGACCCATCCGTGCAGCCACCTTGGAATCCATCACAGAAACACGCACCGTCTGAACCAGGCTTTATTCTAAACTCTCCAAATAAATACAGTAATTATAATCTTATTATCATATTCTATATGCAATTCCTTACCATATTAATTATGATTTGTCAGGCATAATGTTCAAACAATATGTGATATATTTGCTCCAAAATGGTACCGGTAAATGATAAATTTAAAAATGGTTAAGAGTCTTAAAACTCTACTGCTTGTCTATTCCCCTTGTGTAACATAGTCTCTGTTGAAATATTCTTTAAATCTGTCTCTAATTTCTCGTGAGCAACGACTTGAGGCATTCACATTTGTTTCTGTATTGCTCTGTATCTCACTGGTTAGGTTCACAAAGGCAAAAGTTCATCACACACTTTCCCAACTCTGTCCAATATCATGTTATGTAGAACACACGTAGCCTTTTTATTATTTTGTCTACATTCTCAGGTTTAACTGATATAGGTGTATGAAAAATTCTAAATTTGGAAGCCAATAGCCCAAAGGCACACTCTACACTGCTTCTTGCATGTGACAATTGAAAGTTGGATATTCTCTTGTCAGGAGTGAGGCCCCGCCTTGGATACAGTTTCATTAGATTAGGCAGTAATCTAAATGCCTTGTCGGCCACTATCACATGAGGTGAAGTTGGTCCTCCAGTGTACAGTGGCTTATCATCTGGAAAGCCTATCTGTTTATTAATTATTTTCTCCCCAAATGCAGAACTTACAAATACCCCACCACCACTGTTCCTCCCAAATGATCCAACGTCAATGACAATGAAACGTAGATCTGCAGACACAAGTGCCATGAGGATAATGGATGTATACATCTTGTAGTTAAAATATAAAGATCCACTGTTGTCTGGCTTTTGCATCCTCACATGCTTCCCATCTAATGCACCCACGCAATTAGGAAACTGTTTCTTTGTTTCAAATTTGTGTGCAATGGTAGCCCAGTCTTCTTTATTTGGGAATACCAAGAATTTCGGCTACAGTGATGAATAGATTCCAGGGATAAATCCACTGATAGTATTATGTGCCATCCTAAATCTGTAGCCAGGAACCTTTAAAATAAATATGTTCATTGTTAATTGTGGTGCATTAAAAGTGAGGAATTAACATTAAGATACATTGATAAGAGATGTGTTCATGTACATAATTAGGTCAGTTATGTTTTAAGCAATGCAGAATATTCTCTTGATTCTGTTCTCTGGTCCAGATGAATGTATTTGAATACCGAATACTTGTATTAAGTCGAATTTTAGCTTGAATAGAATGAAGGTAAGTCTTTTCTTGAATTTGTGCTGCTAACTGTTTACTAATTGAATAATGAATTGCAGAGTAAATTTTTTAGGTGATACAAAAAACTGATTATCTTCAAAAGCGTTTAGTATTTCGAAGTGATTATTTCTTTATTAAAGCATAATAATAAATTCTAATGTATGACATACACGAACTTCAATTTTTTTCTTTACTATTTTCTGGAAAAAAGTGTGAATTGCCTGAACATGTGGGATTTCAGCAATTCACGACCAATAACAATCATTTTATTTCTTGAAAACAATTTTAGGTAGGAAAGAAGACAGAGAAGGCCATTTTTGTATATTATAAATATATATATATATATACATACATATATAAGCCAAGACATTGAAAAAAGTACACAAACATACTAAATTGTGCCAATACATACTTACTTATGGCTTTTAAGAAACCCAGAGGTTCATTGCCACCCTCTTGTAAGCCCACTATCAGTCCCTATCCTGAACAAGATTAATCCAGTCCCTACCATCATATCCCACCTCTCTCAAATCCATTTTATATAATCCTCCCATCTATGCCTCGGCCTCCCAACTAACACTAACAAATTGTGTGAATAGCACATGTAATTCTTCAAATTCCTGTAAACCTGTAAAAAAAGAAAGAAAAGCAAACTGACTTTTTATTAATTACCGATACTAAAAAATTCCACATGCCCTAAACTTGCGACCTCACTGCAATTCACTGTAACTTAAGCTATTGCCATTGTGAAATGCACACTGAGCCTCAACCCCTCAAAGGCCTATGTATGAATATTACAACTATATGAATAACTGAATTTGAGAAAAACTACTTATGACTTGTTGGGTTTCTGCAGTTCACGATTCAATTTATAACAAAGAATAAATGCACCGTGTATTAAAATATAGAACACCGAAGGTGCTTATAAAGTAATTCGTCCTGGGAAATTTATTTTAATGCAATAAAGATAGACTTAAGTTATTTCTTAAATTTTCTGTGGAATTCTATTACTTAAAGCAAAACCGTCAAGAATACATGGCCACATCTCATATCAATTTATCAATATTAAGGTACGGTCACACGTCGCTACTTTTGCAGCGCTACTTTTATACTGCAGCTGCAAAAGTTGCGTGTCGTGTTCACACGTAAGCCAAAAGTAGCACGCTGCACGCTACTTTTCGTGCTGCGCAACCCGACTGCTGCAAAAGTTGCAACTGGAGGTTGCGAGTCTGTTCACACGCAAGGCGCTACTTTTGCAGCCGCAGTCATGCTGCAGGTTCCCATCTCAGTGTTGACTTCTCAATATAGCCTACATTTTGTGGTTATGTTCGCATTATTAAGAAACTCATGCGAAAGCTTCCTTATCTATTATTTGCTTTTCTGTCGTATCTAGTATTCAGAAATTGACATTATTTTGACTATAAAGCTTTTAAAAACGCCTATATACTTAAATGATAACCAACAGTATATTCACGTAATCAATGTTGGCAACCCTCCTGTCTGGAACTACGCTACGGAAAATTTAAAAAATGAATTATATCATCAGTAATTATGCTCAGACTGTGTTGTGTATTCAATAACTGTTACAAATAATTTATTTTCATCACATTTAACATTAAAATATATCCAAACAATAAAAGTATTATTGGCACATTTGGGTGGTAACACTGGTTGCAACCGCAGCAAAAGTTTCAACAAAACCGATATCAAAAATGCTGGAGCTGCAACCCTGAGAACCCTGTTCACACGTCGCTACTTTTAAGTTGCGTGCAGCATGGAAAAGTAGCGGGCAGCAGGTTCGGCAGCCGCTATTTTTCGGGTTGCACCGTTGTTCACACGTCGCAGTACGAAAGTTGCGCAGTTTTTTGTACTGCAGCGCTGCAAAAGTAGCGACGTGTGATCGTACAGTATAAATAAATATGTCCTACAGTCCATTGTTATTAATTATTGGGGAAAATTTTAGAACATGGATTGCACCTTCCATCCCCTCCCCAAGTCACTATGGGACGGTGGGAATTATGGGTAATGAAGGGTGGGGGGCATGCCAACATAAGCTGTGAAGGGAAAAAATTACCTGCTGGAGGGTAATTTCCCTCTTCCTTTCCCTCCTGTCTTCTCTCTCTCTCTCTCCTCCTTTTCTTTCTCTCTCTCTCTTTATCTCTTCATGGGGTGGTATTCTGTTCTTCTATGTCCTTGTTGTATATGTTGTTATTCTTCTTCATGTGTTCATCTTCATTGTTGAATCCTCTAGTCCTCAGCCCTCAGCAGCCGGAATCCTCAGTAGTCTCTCTGGAGAACACGTGTTCTTGGTAGAAAAAATTCGGAACTCGTATATATGTTCACGAAGAAGAAAAAAGTGCAACATGCGGGTTGCAAGTGTCAATCATCAAGAATAAATTAATGTGTAGACGTGATGGTATTTAAGATAAATCATCATGAAAGCAATATTTTTTCGCTTGTAATAATGTTGAGGGATATATATGTTATAATGAAGCGATTTTAAGTTGTATTTTAAGTGCATAAATTAATGTAAATTCATGCGACTAGATGGCGGGCGGGCGGGCGGGTGAGTGAGTAAAGGAGCGTTGAGTTAACGGGACTTAAGCCACGAAAAGCCAATCAGAGAAAGAAGGGGTGGCGAAATTAACAGGTGACGCTGTTATTTGTCTATGCGCTGGACATCTTGGCGTGGCGACAGTTTTGTGCCGACGTGCGAAAGGGTTGGATGTGCGACTGTGTTACTCTACCAGGAACATGGAATCGTTCGTCGATATTTTCGCCGTGCATAACTTTAGGAGCGATATCAGTAATTTGATACGGTTTTTGCAGCAGAAAGGGTTATTAGCAAGTACGTACACTTGCCCTAAATGTGGTGGCGACATGAAATTAACTTCGCAAACAGATACTGGTGATGGGTTGTCAAATGCGCATCATGTTTTCCAAAAGGCACTTTTCAGTGCCAACACCCCTCGTCAGGGCTTGCAGCCCCGACACCCCGCTTTTTTCGTCATGTGCTACACGTCGGATCATCATCGGGGCTTGCAGCCCCGATACCCCGCTTTTTTCATCATGTGCTACACGTCGGATCATCATCGGGGCTTGCAGCCCCGATACCCCGCTTTTTTCATCATGTGCTACACGTCGGATCATCATCGGGGCTTGCAGCCCCGATACCCCGCTTTTTTCATCATGTGTTACACGTCGGATCATCGGCGCGATGTTTACGGAGATCGTCAGTGGCCGCCATGGTGTTTCGAGGTGGCGCGTGTCTCGGACGGAGCGAGATGAAGCGTGAGAACGCGAGAGAGGGAGGAGTCTGCAAGGAAAGTAGCTAGTTGCATGGTAGGTGCGGTGGGGGTAGAGGGGAAGGGTGCAATCCATGTTCTGGAGTTTAGCCAATTATTGTGCATTAACAGTTACGGTAGTTATTAATATTAATGAAATGTTATAGGCTATACCTATTTCGTTGCTGTATTATTTCAAAATGTTATTCCATGTATCAAACTGCACTCACTGTATGTAAGGTTATATTAGGTCTTTGGTAGGTTAGAGTGTAGGTTAGGTTAGTTTAATTTAGTCTTAATTTGTCCGAATTTATTTACAACATAAGTCATACAGCCTTATGCTACGAAATTTATTATAACTTATTACTTTCCACAAAATGGCATGAATACTTTTCGTTATGTAAATACTGAATGCCACTTTCAAACCTCCAATTAAAAACATGTATATGCTTACCTGAAAGTTACAGTCAGCCTTTCTTCGAAACTTATGCTTCTCCTGAAATCTGTGTCCTCACTTTCTCTATTATCTCCTTGTATGTATTAATGGACAAACGATAATAATTCTTAAACCTCTTGTTCACTGCGATCGCCTACTTCTTTATCTCCTCTTCAAATATTCATGTATGAAAACAATATCATGGATGACAATATCTTCACCTGAGGCACGTGAGCTGTCCCTCTATTCATTTTCTCGCTTCACAATATGATTTTCATTATTCTACTGTTTACGTTTGAACTATCTCTGTCGATCGATATTCAGTGTGACATGGAAAACAAATTCCGTGTGATGGCAGTCGGTTGCTCTTTGTCGATGATGCTCATGTGAAAGGGCACTTACTGTTATATGTGTGCTCTGGGCTAATACATTTCGCATCAAATTTTTGTTTATCTCAGTATTTGTTATCTGGAATTCAGTATATGGTACTTTACGCAAAATAATATAGAATATTTATTTATTTAAAATTTTAGGTAGGTATTTTACTTGAAAAAATGGGGACTTTTTGCGTGGCATTTGGAGACTTTCAGCATTATCGTGTTGGCAGCAATGAGAGCAGTTGTGCGAATTACAATTAGAGATTGGTCGGAGTCGTTCATTGATGCGAGCTAGCTCTTTGACTCCCGCTCCTTTTGAGGAGTCGTTCATTGAGAGTCGTTCAAAAGAGCGGAGCGGTACAGTACCCGCCCTCTTTCTCAACCAGCTCGCTCCTAGTGATCACTCACACCACGCTTCACCACCGCACCGCTCCGACTCTTCTACGATAACTGCAGGGCGGGTTGTTAACTGTATGACACAGTACACATGCTTCTCAATAGATGCATTGCAATAGACATTCGAATCGGTTTGCATCGGTCTGTGAATGCGGAGAAAAGCTTCTTGTACACGTACAGTAAGGTAAGTTTCCATGTTATCCCAGAGGGAGAGAGCCCATTTACATTACTTACGCTATTTTACGAACCAGTAACAATCGTGAAGTATCGGTATGTAGTATAAACAGATCAATTAAAAACAGTTCTGAAAGTGTTGGTAAACAGGGACGTCGCTAGGGGGTGCGAAAGGGTGCACAAGCACCCCATAAAAAATCGGAGCACCCCTTTCCACACTCCAAAGGGCAACTTATTAACAAAATACTAGGCATAAATTATTTTGAAGAACAAAAACAAACAATTTCTCGGATGTGAAAAAACTGCGTCCCATAGTGTATCGTAATGGATTGAATAATAATAATAATAATAATAATAATAATAATAATAATAATAAACAGATGTATAGTATGCGCGCAAGTGCATGAGAGAACATTTTGAATTTTTTATGTGCCACATTTTTACAGCTCGCACCCCATTTTTAAATCTCGCACCCCATCCGCACCTCCCTTGCTCTGATCCTGGCGACGTTACTGTTGGTAAAGTAGTATAAATAGCAATTATGAAAGTGTACAATGGTACATAAAAACGGCTAATGTGCAAACATGATTTATTTAGCAATAAGGAGAACAGAAACATGACAATAGGCAACGTTTAAACGTGTCTGCATTGAAGCGCATGACCACACTGACAGACGTGCTGGGCATCGTTGTGATCAGGGATTGTATACAGCTGTAATGGAGCTGTGGAGCGCTGTGCTGTTGTGGAGGGAGCGGAGCGTTGGGAGTGAGCCCGAAGCAAGAGAGCGAGGTGAAGTTGCCTAGCCCTCCCAAGAGTAGGGAGCGAAATGCAATGAACGACTCGCTCTTTTGTAAGGAGGGAGCGGAGAGCCGCTCCAGCGCGGGAGTCGTTCATTCGAAACGACTCGCTCATGAGCGGCCCATCACTAATTACAATATGAATGAAATAAACGGAAATAAATGAGTTTAATTTTATACAACGAATCGACCGGCAGTAATTCGGAAATTAGACGAAACCGTTGTTAATCGGATAGCAGCAGGAGAAGTTATACAGCGCCCCGCTAATGGATTGAAGGAAATAGAAAACAGGCAGGTTTTTTTTCTTTAACTTCACAGGTTATGTTGTTTTAAGTTATTTTACGACGCTTTTTCAACATCTAGGTTATTTAGCGTCTGAATGATATGAAGGTGATAATGCCGGTGAAGTGAGTCCGGGGTCCAGCACCGAAAGTTACCCAGCATATGCTGGTATTGGGTTGAGGGAAAACCCCGGAAAAAGACCTCAACCAGGTAACTTGCCCCGACCGGGATTGGAACCCGGGCCACCTGGTTTCGCAGTCAGACGTGCTGACCATTACTCTACAAGTGTGGACTGTTGTTTTGAGGATATTATAATTTCACAATGTATATAATTTAGCAAAGGTTGCACTAAAGTATATCCTTGCTACTACATTATACTTTTGAATTTCAGTAAGAGGCCTACTAGTGGGTTACTTTACGACGCTGTATCTATATCTCAGGTTGGGAAGCCCTCAGGTTATTTAGCGTCTGAATGAAATGAAGGTGATAATGCCGATGAAATGAGGGGCGCGCTTCCGAACAGGGGCAGCGGCATTTCCCCTAAGGTTAAAGTCCAGTTTAGGTGTGTGTATTAGCCTAATCGAAAAAAAATGCCATATAAACATGTGTCCTATTTTGAATATTTTCTAGCCCCTAATTTTCGATTAATACACACACACACACCTAAACTGAGCTCTAACCTTAGGGAAAATGCCATTGCCCTGTTCGGAAGCGCGCCCGTTAGGTTTGAGTAAATGCAAGATAAACGTATCCAAGTCGTACGAAAACTCCGAATTACCATTGTATTATTAGCCTACCTATGGGCCCTGCAGACTTTGCGCTTGAACTTAGAGATACCACAGTTCTATTGTTTGATAGAGGATCAAACAAAGATTACAAAACTACCTGTAACTGAAAATTCAGTTTTTGAGAGTTAACGGCAGTATTATTCTAAGGATGCGATTTCCTCCTCTTGGATTGAGGAGAAAAAACGTCGACCAGATAACTTGCCCTGACCACCTGGTTTTGCGGTCAGATGCGCTAACCGTTATCCATAAGTGTGGCCAAGAGGCCTACTGTCTAGCATAAACAGTGCCAGATGGGGCGCAGAAGTTACATCTCTCCCCTTACATGTAGCTATATCATTTCAATTTCATTTTTTTCTACTGTTAAAGGGAATCACAACACAAAAAATATTAGGGCCTATATTTAGTTTATCATATAGTTAGGTAAACTAGCGCTGAGGTAACAATGGTTATTAAAGGAGAAAAATTCGCTCCGGCGCCGAGGATCGGACGAGGATCCTTGGTTTTACGTACCAAACGCTCTGACCACTAAGCTACACCGAAGTTCAATCCACAGCACCAGATCGAATCACCCTTCTCTAGTGTTTTTTCCGGTGCTGTGGATTGAACTTGCGTAGCTTAGTGGTTAAAGCACTTGGTACGTAGAACCAAGGACCCTGATTCGATCCTCGGTGCCGGAGCGAATTTTTCTCCTTTAATAACCATTGTAACCATAACAGATCAATTGTGTAGGACCAAAAGTTAATCTTTACATAGCACTGAGCTAATTCGCTGTGTGCTTACACACCTTGCATATATGAATTTGTGACAGGTTAGGTTTGATTAATTTAGGCTTTTGTTATGCTTTGCATATAGAATCAATTGCATTTCCACAAAAAAATGGCCAAACTAGGCTACCTCTGAGGTAATTTCCTTCACACTGCGCTTATACACCTTGTATATACGAATCTATGACAGGTTAGGCTTGGTTAGTTTAAGCTTTTGTTATGCCTTGCATATACGTTCAACTGCATCATCATAAGAAATCCTTTTTAAATTAAACGATTTTCACTTCTGAAATCACTTGAACTACCTCAGTCCTAGTTTCACTTAAAAAATCCTGGTAATTTGTAGAAAACGTTGGTCAATCTGATGGACATCAGTGACAGGTTTGGTATGGTTTGTTGAGGTTTTTGGTATGCCTTGCATCAGGGGTAGTTCTACAATAAGAATTGCAAAGCTGCAGAATCGCCATTTAAATGGACCTGTAAAATTAAAAATGTAAAACGTGCTTTTATGTAATCTAGTTCATTGTTTCATTTATATTTCCAATTTATTCTCCTTTGATTCGAGATTTTACTGTCTGTAGGAGCCTTGAACTGCTCGAGAATTTTATCTGTAGTGTACTTTTCGGGTTTGTGATTGGCAGTTCCTGAAGCTCAACATAGGGCAGTTGGCAGCAGAAAACTGGTTTTCTTCACCGTTCCATAAGACTGCATTAGAGCTGCAACCGAAGCAGCTCTCTTCGAATACACAAAAGAACTGCCAACCCCTCATATCTTTATGACCTGCGTTAGAACACACAGGCTTCTGGACTACTGTATAGCCTATCATTACAGTTCCAGTGTGTTATAGCCAGTGTGTGGTGTGATGTGATTAGTCAGTGTGTCTAAGGAAATATTTTATATTAAAAATGAATGAAATGAAAACCTAATCGACAAACCCTTTCCGAAATTAAAAGAGAAATTGCACTTTAACTTAAATTAGGACGTCCTACACCAAATTTAAATATTGAAATTTCTGGAAAAAGTCGAGGAAATCATGTAGCCTACTAGTCATTCTAATACCGACATGTGTAATGGAAACAATTGGTTTTTTGCTGTGCTCATGAAAATGCTTTCTCCCCCACCAGTGTATTCTAGTTAGAGGAGAAAATACATGGACAAATACCGGAGTGAAGGATTTAATTAATTTCACTTAAAAAACTAGAAAAGCATGAAAATTCGAGAACTCAATTCAAGTCAAACAGATTTGTCACTGCTAGCGATATTAAAATATTGTAACACAGCTTGATTCTCCATATTGTATTAACATTTAGAAACAAGATGAAAATGTTTCTAAAAATAGGTAAGTTATTGTCTATCTGAAATAATTAATTCTGTGTCGCATTTGAATTAGTGATGCGAGGACTTGCCGAATCAGAAGATTCAATAAACCGCGATATATTTCAGGGTTTGACTGATTTCACTCCACATTTAGATTAAACTTTCAAAGATCATTTATAGGGCTGGCCACAATTGAAAGGAACTACAAAACAATTCAAAATTAATTGCTGGATAGCAATAAAATTATTGGAAATTTCTCTTCACTGCCACCAAAACATGATGCTGAAAGTTTGGTGCAAACTATCTTACTGGAACATAGGCTTAACGGAAATTCAGTCATAATTGAACCACATGAATTAATTGTGCTGGTTAATGGCGGGCTAACGTAATGAGTTGGAAACATGGAGAATTTGTATTGTGCCTCACAGCTAATTTCTTGCACTGTTATGCCAGAGAATTAAATTTAATAATGGAACAAACATGTTCACAAACTGGTCAAGTTACGATACTTTATTGCAAATCTATAGGAACTCCCAGCTCTCTGTCTTATAATTCCGTCAACCGGTACGGGTGTAGGCTAGAAAAGTTGGCGTAACGAAATTAGGTAGGAGTTAAAAGTGTTCGAAGATAAAAAGTTCCTGATGGTTGTTCATTCAGGTATTAACATGTGGGGCATATCTCCACTAAGTAACTAGTTGTGCTAGGTGAGAGAAGGTGTAGCACACGGGGTGGGTAGGCCGCATGGATTGTCGGAGTACAATTTCGGGTGTACAGTCAACTTCAAGAAGGCGCTGTAATTACACGCGTTATCCGATTTAGATGCAATAAACAGCATGCGTTTGCTAAATACACTATTTTTCATGCAGAGCTGCCAGCCTTTGTAACTGCGGGCCGCTACTGCCTTGCATATACATTTTTTGATAGGCATATAAAAAACCTGAACAAACCAAACCTAACCTGTCACAGATTCTAGATGATGTCCGCCATATTGACCAACGTTTTATACTGAATTACCAAAATCCCTTATAAATTAAAAGAATTTCACTTCCGAAATCACCGGAACTACCTCAGCGTCAGCACTATTTTCACCATATAGTTTAACATAGGAAGGAATTACAATCAGTTTAATTCAAACGTGGCATCTGTACCTTCAAAAACACCCGAGGAAAGATGGAGAAAAGCGAGTACCTGATGACATCATTTGGCTCAGCTGCCGGTGACAACATTGCATACATATGCCTGTTTCTATGCAGATATACAAATCGCATTCATTTTGAGATAAATTATAGTGTGCTATGGCTTCAGGGATCCAACCATCCACCTCTGTGGAGTAACAGCATGCCTGACCCTGAAACAAACGGGCCTGGGTTCAAATCCTGGTTGGGACAAGTTACCTGATTGAGGTTTTTCCCCGAGTTTTCCCTCAACCTATCAAGTGCAAATGCTGGATAACTTTCGGCGCTGGACCCTGGACTTATTTTGCTGACATCATTCAGATGCTAGGTAACCTCAGCACTTGAAAAAGCGTCGTAAAATAACCCACTAAAAAAAAAGTATCCAACCATACCAGCTCAAAGAGGAGAAATGCGATTTTGATAATATAATTATAGTGATAATGAAGTGGAAACGTTAATAACTGTTGGGAAAGCATGTGGAAAGGATTGATGTAAATATGTCCCTTGCATTGAAATGCCAACAGATATAGGGTTCTCAGACGTCCCGTAAAATACGGGATCATCTCGTTTTTCGCTAATGCGTCCAGTTTCCCGAGAAAAGTCTTCGGGACAGCTTTCTGTCTCGTATTTTAGAGTTCTAAACTGAGAAAAAATGGAAAAGTTCCAATGTTTATTCTATATTACAAATTACAAAGATCACACTTCATCATTGCAGATGACTATAGTTGGACTATTATGAAACAATATTATTGTGAGTTATTAATTTCTCAAGGCGAGTGATGGCAACACCAAATGTTTTTTAAAAGTACTGAAGGAGAACTCTCAAATTTGAAGAGAGTAGTGGAGTTCATTATGTGTATCCCTGGAATGAATGCGTATGTCGAAAGATTATTTTCCTGCATGAATGCTCTATGGACTGATGAGAAAAATAAATTGTCTGTAAAAACAATAAAATCAATGCTTGTTGTAAAATCATTCTTCAATGAGGACTGTGTTGCTTTTCATGACATGATTGTTCAAAATAAACATTTGTTAAGTGAAATTCATTCTTTAGAGAAGTATTACAAGGTCAAGGCGGATTGATTTATAAGAATATTGTCACATGAGTAACTTAGTGTATTTTGTAACTATTTCTGCAATAACTTATTAAAACCAATTTGAAAGCAACTTACATAAGGAATTAATATTGAGGAGAAAAATTCGCTCCGGCACCAGGGATCGAACCCGGGTCTTTGGTTCTACGTACTAAGCGCTCTGACCACTGAGCTACGCCGAATTCAATCCACAGCACCAGACCGAACCTTCCTCCTTGAATGTTTCCCTTTTGGCCTGACTCCAAGTTAGGCTTACATTATATGTTGATATATATGTCCAATGTCAACTGCCATTATATTAGGAGCGCACTCAATTGAGTGGCTTGTTTGGCCGGGATTCCGCAGTTAAGTGCACAGTAATCTGTACAGAAATATGCACTGCTGGCTATAATTTTAATTGTCAATATTACAGATATTATTCTGTAGGACAAATTAATAAAAAATAACTTTACATAAGGAAGCTTAAACTTAATGTAAATAACTTATGCTCCCTAAGAATTATGTTTACTATTTGTTTATTTACCCTTAGTTAGTTGGTAAAGTGTTTGTGTAGTAAACTTTACTAGGGGAGGTCGGGGCAAGTTCGGCATTAGGGGCAACTTTGTCATGGCATTTGTTTCGAAGACCTGAGCAAATAGGGGCTTGTTTAGAGGGTAGGGTATTGAGAAAACATGGTCGCTTGCTGTGAATAATGCTTGTGTGGTATGGAGAGATATTTGCAGTTCTGACAGGTAAATATAATTTTTTAACTCATGGCTTATTATAATTACGATATTGAATGTCTTAAAGAACCGTAATGATAACATTGACGATATTAGTGAGTGGCATCATTAATTAGAACGACTAAATCTGTATCAGACTATGCACTTGGAAAGCTGGTTCCAGGCCCCTAGTAAGGGTACTGATTAATAATTTTTTTCTTGCCAATTGGGGCAACTTCGGCAGTAAGCTGCTGATCTTGCCCCATGGAAAAGAGCAGGAAGATAGGGTTTCTGTATTATTCCTTAACTATATAAAATAAGTAATTATAACATTTAAAGTAATTTAAAGCTATTATTCAAGGGTCACTCCAAAAGTAATGCACAATATTTAAAAATTAAATTTTTATCCTACAGCTTTGCTATTTTCACAGAATGTAGTTACATCCTTTATGAACAAAATGTCACTTTTCCACATAATCCCTGTCCCTTTCAACTGCCTTACTCCACATTAGAACAAAGGCCTGTATATCTACACAATAAAAGTCTGGACCAACACTTTTTAGTAGCGTGCACGAGGGAGTCGTCATCTTCAAATCTCGTTCCTTCAGTTTACCAAAGAGATGGCAATCGCATGGTGCCAGATCAGAACTGTAAGGTGGTTGTTTCAATGTTGTCCATCAAAGTTTTCTTATCTGGTCTGTGGTCTTGTGACTGACATGTGGCCGTGCGTTGTTGTGAAATAGCAGAACATCCTGCTCCGATGTGGTCGAACACGACTCAGTTGAGCTTGAAGTTTCTTGAGAGTTGCCACATACGTGTCAGAATTAATGGTGATTCCGTGTGGGATGAAGTCCACAAGCAAGAGTTCTGAATCGAAAAAACACAGTAGCCATAACATTTTCTGCCAAAGGCGCAGTTTTGGATTATTTTTTCTTTGGTGAATTGGTATGATCCACTCCATTGTCTGCCTCTTTATCTCCGGTCAAAATCATGGAGCCATATTTGATCTCCTGTCACAATTCTTGCAAGAAAATCATCTCCACCATTCTCGTACTGGTCCAAAAGTTCGCTGCACACTGTTTTTCGGGTTTCTTTGTGGGCTTCTGTCAACATCCTCGGAACCCACCTGGCACAAACCTTTCAATATTCTGGACACAATTGCTTCTCCTGTTCCATCTTGGTTTGACAATTCTTTCACTGTGACGCGTTTGTCAGCCACAACCATGTTGTTAAAGAGCTGAACATTGTCAGGACTTCGTGCAGTGAAGGGTTTGCCGCTGCGAGGAGTATTCTGAATATTGACGTGTCCTCTTTCACCAGATAATCTGCTTGACCACTGACTAAGCGTACTGCGATCGACAGCTGCATCTCCATGTACCTTTCTCAACCTCTTGTGAATGTTTCCCACTGTCTCGTTTTTACAGCACAGCAACTCGATAACAGCACGTTGCTTCTGACGAATGTCAAGTACAGCAGCCATCTTGAAGGAGTGCTATCATGGCGCCACTCACGGGAACGACTTAAATCAAATATGAATATCTACAAGTGGGAAGGTTGTATCTATGACCTCCATAAATTGCGAAGGTGTAGAATAAAACATAAATTTAAAAAATGTTGTGCATTCCTTTTTGGAGTGACCCTGGTACATTTTAGTTGTCTATCTATTACCAGTTAAATGGTTCTAAATTACAAGTAGAAAACTGAAAACAAATATGAATTGTATTGTATTTATCAACATTCCATGCATTCGTACATTGCTTCGCAGCTAGAATATGAAACAAGTCAAAAAGCTTAACACTACTATAAAGTCTTAATTTATAGTTACAGTCTAGTGGAGGTTTACAATATAGTCTACTAGTACAACACAAAGTTTTAGTATCAATTTCATGAAGCATTGTTGAATGTCATGAATTCACCTACAGAATAGAAGGCGTGAGAAATTAGATACCTCTTTAATTTGGCTCTAAATAATCTTATGTTTTCAGTTTCATTTTTATATCCATAGGGAGGCTATTACAAATTTTTACTGCCATATAACACACTCCTTTTTGAAAGCATGATAGACTTGCCGATGGAGTATGAAAGTCATTTTTTTGACTCGTCATCTTTAGGTGCAGAAGTAATCCCATGGAAGAAATGTAAGCAAGGAAAGGAGAAGAAACAGGAATAAAGAAAAAGAAGATTAAAGGGGAAGCACACCAGCCACAACAGAGTATTTTTTCTTAAAACAACCATTGTCCACAGTTACTTATATTTACACATGTATTTCTATGAGACAATTAACATTGTAAAATATGTACTTCAGTTTTCAAGTTTTTATAACACCTTAAGAAGTGGCTTGATGAATTTTAACAAGACCTTGAAGTGTCAACAACACTCCTGCCAGATAGTTTCTTGTTTCTCCTGAAAATGTATGTTTTTGGACTCTTGTTGTTTAGTCAACTGTCCGAAGAAGGTCTGAACCTCACAAGTGATACCAAGAAGGCACTACTTATGAGGCAAGTAAGCCAGGAGATAATGGGGTAGGGTGACCAGTTCCTTTCCCCTCCATTGCATACATCACTGACTAGCTAAAATGTCCTCAGGTGCAGTTACATGTTGGATATTTGGATACCAAGTCACAATTCTTATTGGAATACATAATATTTGTAGCATTTTGATTCAATGAGAATCTTTAAACATCATGATTACTGGTTCACAAGATTAACATTTTTTTTCCCTTGCATCCTTAATTTAACTTTTTTTTTTTTCCTTGCAGCCTTAATTTTAAGTGTAAACTAAAATGCTGTTCAATTTCGACCGTCCCTATACAGTAGAAACTCTATTATCCGTGGTAATGAAAGGGATGGGCTGAACGGTTAATCGAAAAATCGGATAATCCGTACCATAAATATTTCGTAATTTTCTCTGTGGTGATGTGTTTAAGATGCTAAATAGTGGACAGTTCACTAATTTTATTCTGGTTGTCAACAACGGGTTTTTAAGGGACAAGAAAACTCTTTATAATGGCTGTCTGCAGAAAAATAGGAATAATGGAGGTCTCATTTGTAGATTTACATACTTTATAAACTCTATACTTGTTTTTTTTTTATTAAATATCGCAGTTATAACTCCAATCTCGTATTCTGATGCGATATGAGTCATAGTTTCCCTTTCCCAAACCATTAAATTACTTGCACGTTTTTCGATACGTTTTCTCTTGACACCCTTGGAAGACATTTTATATAGAAATTATACAGTAAGTCCACTGCAGTGGACTAATGGTTAGCATGCATGACTGTGAAACGAGCGAGCCCGAATTCAAATCCTGGTTGAGGTTTATTCCAGAGTTTTCCCTCAACCCATTAAGAGCAAATGCTGGGTAGCTTTTGGCGCTGGAGTCATTTCACTGGCATTATCACCTTCATCTCATTTTGACGCTAATAACCTTAAAAGTTGATAAACCATCGTAAAATAAACAATTACAAGAAAATAAAAGTTATATAGTACGGAAATTCGAACAGTAGACCGTAGTGTGTAATGATAAAGGATTGTAATAATGCTCTCTTTAAAAAATACGTACCAATACAGACTTGAGCGTTATTAACTCGATTGAGTCACTGCAGATCACCCTTTAACTCCACCTTCCCGGGCTTAGACAGTTTTGTTTCGCTATGGTATGAGTGGAGAGGAAGTCAGTGACGGATTGTATCAGGCTTTTACGAACTTACGGCCCTCGCTGGTCGTCTAAAATCCACCACTGATGCAAAGAACCTTACTCTGCATTTGTTTATAAGGCGGTGTAAGCGAAAAGGACATGGGTGTGTGTGTCTTTGATCCTTTAACTTCCCGTCTTATGCCAGGGCTGTACTAATAGGCCTATAATGTACAAAACAGTATTTCATGTAAATTAGTTCTGAAATAAAAGTAAAACAAAAACAGTCGGATAATCCACCAATCGGTTAATAGGGTGACAGATAATCAGGGTTCTACTGTACAAGCTGTATAATTCTTAGCTATACATACTGATACTGAATAAAACTTTCTGGAGTTACATAATTTTTCATAATTAGCAGCATTCACTGATAGGTTTATATTATGCATAATGAGAACTTTTCATTCCAGTTTGAATAGTGAAGTCGGGCAAGCAAACTTCAGAAGTTTGAAGATTTGTGTACAATAGCAACATACAGTTTCAGAGGAGAGCATTAGCCATATTGCTCATCTGATCAAGACAGCAGATGGTCAGCGTGCGTACAGGTAACTTATATGAATCATGGTAATGTCACATATTATTTGTTAATGGCGTGACATACTTGTGTAATTTTTTTCTCATAGTTTTCGATATAGAAGAGGATAGATCATATTATTCACAAGTGCATAATTACCACAGCTCAAGGACGCATTATTGTTACCTGATTTATATAAAAGAGAAAGGAATTAAACAGTCTGAAAGTTTTAGTACAGTGAAACCACTTCAAGGCGTAAGTGCCTTCGTCCTAATTTTTTTGTTGTTTTGAACATGTTTTCGTATTATTCAGATATGAAGTTAAAATGAAATATTTTGTCACATAATTGAAACACAAAATGACATCCCACAAACTGCAATAAGTACAAAATATTCTGTTTAACAACTTACTTATAAATGGCTTTTAACGTTTAGAAGCCGCAAGACCTATACCACTATTGCATGCAAATTTCTAACTCTTAAACAGGAGTTCGTATAGCTGCATAATCAGGTAAATTCGTGTTGGGTTCGTTAGCTGAACGGTTTAAGGTGCACAAGCTATGTCCGGCCAGCATATCGTGCCTAAGATCGCAGGTTTGCGTCTTGGTCACTGCAGTCAATTGAGCCTGTGGTAAAGGATGGGGAGGGCCCATGTAAAACAATCATTGTAATGGTACGCATGGAGTTTCAGTTGACTGCAGTTGAAATGATTTTGCTCCTTTTTTAAGGGGGAGGGAGATTTTAAATTATTGTAATCAAATGCAATGACCTTAATGTTATATAAAATTAAAGAATATCAACGTATTTTATATATCATATACAATTTATAACATATTATATCATGTCATGATCATAATACTAGCTATACCACTATAATGGTAGCTCGGCTCTTAAAGGTTAAGGAACCCGGAGGTTCATTGCTGCTCTCACATAAGTCCACTATCGGTCCCTATTCTGAGCAAGATTAATTCAGTCTCCACAATCATATTAACCTCCCTCAAATTCATTTTAATATTATCCTCTCGTCAATGTCTCGGCCTCCACAAAGGTCTTTTTCTCTCCGGCCTCCCAGCTAACATTGTATATGCATTTCTGGATTCACCCATACATGCTACATGCTCTGCCCATCTCAAACGTCTGGATTTAATATTCCTAATTATGCCAGGTGAAGAATAAAATGCATGCAGTTGTGCGTTGTGTAACTTTCTCCATTCTCCTGTAAATTCATCCCTCTTTGCTCCAAATATTTTCCTAAGCACCTTATTCTCAAGCACCTTTAACCTCTGTTCCTCTCTCAAAGTGAGAGTCCAAGGTTATTTTGGGGTTTCGTAACAAGCTGTTTTTTATGGTGATGGGTTGTTAGCTGACTCCCAAGCTGGAGGACCACCCTTCATCAGCTGTCTATGACTGCTTATTCAATATATTCACAGCTACCCTCCATATCTGGAGGCCATCTCCTCTATCCGCAACCTGAAGACACGCCATGCAGTGGTGATAGGGACCCACAATACAGGGATTCTGTTTAACAACACTCACATTAAATCAGTTTTCTGTTACTTACTCCATTAGTGAATCATCTTGATAAGGTCACTTTCTGCATAAATGTTTCTGGTACTCACTTATTAAACACTCCACTGTAAGACTGTACTGTGCACATTCGTACATCACTCACTTCCCTACACACCTGCTTCGAAACAATTTTGTGCCTCAAAATTAAGCTTTTGGATATATTCCACCGTATCCTGAAACTTCACATTTTGGAACTACATACAGGTCAGAGCAAATAAGTAAGACCAGAGGGGTCGCCTACTCTGTTTGGCTCGTTATGCCAGGCTAATCTGTTGCATTCTGCTGCTGTTTCTGGTAACATCAATTTTTAGTTTACATACAGGGCAGACGTCTTGCTTTTGTATCTTCTCCTTAATTGGTGGGGACTGCTGGGCGCTTATGTCTGACATAGTTGATCAATATGCTCTTCGTCTGCAGAATGTTAAATCCACTACCATTTGTAAGCTCTTCCTTTCTTACAGCCCTTTGGCTGCGCACAGTTAGTGATTTACAGTATGGCATTGCCTTGGTGTTCTTGTTTTTGATGGAATAAGGTTTCTTAGTCGTATTTAGCACAAACTGTCGCGTATTAACATTCACTAACACTTACTGCACGACCTCCCTGAATATAGCCTATACTCTTGATTTACATAACTGAACCTTCCTAAGTCACAGTTTTTTTATACCCCTCACATAAACTGTACTCACACATTCTGTGACATGATACAAATGTTGGGTGTATTAAAATCATTCAAACAGCATAGCAATAATAAATGATGTCTTTTTACTTCCATGAAACATAATGACTTGAAATATGCTTGATTTTAATTGTTGAATATATCTCTTGTGTTGTGATAACGTTAACTTTATTGTTTGTGTGCATTAAAACAACCAGAAGTGAAATATTCTCAAATTTTTATAGGAGTTCACTTGTTCTGAATCTCTGTTTTGTTTTATATATTCGATTTCTTTTATCAGTGTTCACCATTGCTCTTTGAGATAATTTTACAAGAACAATCTAAGTAGAGAGAGAGTGTTGGCAGTAATATATTTATTCATTTATCTAAGCGATAACAGCTCCCTGTATTAACAGGCTGCCACAAAGACCGAGCATATTGTGCAATAGGCAGTTGAAAGTATAAATAATATACATATGTTGAATTTTAATGGAGTCACACAACAATGACAAGAAATGACTGTACATTTGGGATACCTAATTGAGTTCAGGCCATTCAAATGTCTTGTGTACACTTCCCCCCCTCCCCTCCAAAAAATACTGTTGCCTATAGATTTACAGTTCACCAAATAGTACAGCTGTCAACAGAGTTTTCCTGTTAATTATTATAAGTTAATTCAAGTCTCATATGTCCAGCTTCCTCCAAATACAAACTCAGAAAATTAGTCTATGCCAACTAATACATCTCCTCTGGTTGCATTATTTTTACTATATATATATAAAATAAATCTGTGATGCAACAACCCATGGAGGGCCAAGGCTTATGGTCAATCAGCTGGACTGCTGGCCTCTTGCCCACATGCCACAGTAAAGGTGAATAGTCCAACCGGTACAGGTGTGACGGGAGAATGATGATCCCCCAGCCATTATAGCTGAATTTAACTGCATGAATATAACTAGAACCAAATAATGTATTTGAAATAAGCGTTCTGAAGTAGAGACTTTTTACTCATGTCTTAGCAGCTCAGGTGGTATGGCACATAGTAATTGATAAAACATGTT
Organism: Periplaneta americana; assembly: GCF_040183065.1. Classification (NCBI taxonomy): domain Eukaryota; kingdom Metazoa; phylum Arthropoda; class Insecta; order Blattodea; family Blattidae; genus Periplaneta; species Periplaneta americana. The sequence goes on from NC_091131.1 coordinate 148,108,777, forward strand.
CATGTAATCAGTTTTGTTAATTCAGATTTCATTTTAAACATTAAGTATTCGATTACTAAGACATGATGAAGTCGTCTCATTGTCATATTGCTACTCTCTTTTTTTGGCTATCAAATTATGATAATAGTGATTTCATTACTTTTCAGTTTAGTACAGTTTTTTTTGTTGTTGCAAAAAATAGTCTGGTAAATAACTGATTTTTCTAATTTAGTGTTTAAGTTATCTCAGATTCATGGATTCAACTCTGATTGAGGGCAGTGTTGATAGGAATACTGTGCTTCATTAGGAAGGAAGTGTCAGGGCATGCAAAAGTACCCTAATCCAAGAAAATGAGTAGCTGCAAGAAGAGCTTGCACAGAGAACGATATTCACTCCTCAGGCTTCTATGAACCACCTAATGCCAATTACAGGGCGCATTTGAAAGCATGGTCTTGAGCTGTTCGTATTGTGCAGAGTGGGTAGAAGCCAACGTGAGCATTAAATATTCTGTGTTTTATATAGTTATGATCGCGTTTTATCCCCAGGAAAGACCCGGTACTCTATTTGATAGATGACTAAGTCAACCTTGTGGCTGTGCTGGAATTCTGTCATATGATTTCATTCTTTTCTTTGGTATAGATTTTGTACTTCAACATGAGGCTCTAATTCTATGTAATTAACGCCAGTTTAGCACTAAAGGAGCCTCTATTGTGACATATAATTAATGTAATTTCTAACTAGAAACCACAGAACAGCAGGAGAGAGAGAGAGAATTTTTTTTGTAAGAAACTTTATTAAACATGTTCCATTACAGTTTGTAATACTACACATTCTGATTTACATCAATATTGCATGGCGAGAGAGAGAGGGAGGGTAGGTTTTTTTCAAATATATTGTGTTATTAGTTACTCTGCAACAAGGTTCACGTTACGTTACATGCGCTGTAATAAATCTCACTCGAAATGTCATCAAGCCAAGCCGAGTGCACATGAACGTTGCTGATAGTTTGTGCAGCTCTTCTTTGCATCTACTCTACTCCTCGCCAAGCAAGTTCCTTGCTGCACTAAAGTTGTCCCTGTGGTTTGCATCTTTATTGAGACTGCAGCTGTCTCATGGGGCTGCAAAATAGAACAGAAATAAGCTTTTATGGACTGTAGTGTTTAGAGAAGTTAAAAGCAATCTCCTCTCCCATATTCGTCTTTAGACTTTGGCTCAGTGTTCCAGATTTGTCGGACATAAAGAGTCCAAACAGAGTAGTTGACTACCTGTCTGCTCTGAAGATGGAACCTTATGTAGTTCTGAAATGGAAATGTCAAGTTCCAGGACACAGTGAATACCCAGGTACCTAATTCTAACCTCTTCTCCCATTGTAAGTGAATTAAATTTGGATTTACACTTAAATTGTAGTATTTATGAAAAGTACAGCATTAATTTTCCATTCAGGAATTTTCAGATTTAAATTTTACCAAGTCCATGCGAAATTGGTTGGTGGCTTATTTTTGTGCTGAGTACTTAACAGTGAATTTGTAATTTGTGGTCTCTTTCTCCAGAATTGTTATCATACAGTACGTAAAGACATTTTGTTTTTAAGTTGAGAACAGAGTAATAGAGATGAAAATGTTGCCTTTATTCATTTTAATTTATGAACGAAAAACTTGTTTTTTTTTTTTTTACATACAGTAAATAGCTTTTTTTTGTACATAAAGTAAATATATTATGTGGGTCAACTGCTTTATTTCTTCATCACATGATAGTCACATTTAAAATTTTTGCCACCTAAAAATCTGTTGCCTTTAGCCAAGATTGAACTCCTATTTGTTTTCTCTATTGCTGCAGCATCAGTAAACAAATGTACGAATTGTAACAAATTGACGTTTATAACATGTTGGCAGCATTGAAGAAGTCCTTTGAGCAGATGTACATCCCACAAGAACGTCAACCATTCATATACATGAGTCTGTAGTTGGACCCTAGGAATGTGGATGTGAATGTCCACCCAGCCAAACATGAAGTGCACTTTCTACACGAAGATTCCGTTATTGATAAAGTGAGAAGTGCAGTGGAGTCCAAGCTGTTGGGCTGTAACACAGCAAGGAAGTTCTATACACAGGTAAGTCATGGAAAGCAGTAAATAGTAGCACAAAGAGAAAATTACGTGCACAGATAAGTGACCTAGAACAGTGGATTGTAATACAGATGAATTCTACACAAAGTTCAGTTATCAGGAGCCGTTGATTGCAGTACAGTACATCAAAGCTTTCCACAGAGATAAGTAGTCAGGAATAGTTGACTGTAACATATTGAGAAAGTTCCGCACATAGGTAAGTGATCAGGAACAGTGAACTGTGGTGTAATCAAGTAAATACTGATTATAAAAACACTCTAAGTCACATTTTGGTTGAAAATAAGTGGAGCATTGTAATGACTACGTCACACATAGATACATCAGTCTGAGCAGAAAAACAACCGAAGTGACAGTTAATACTATGAAGCAAAAGGCATCAATATTCATCTGAAGTGCAGGATTCCAGTTGTTTTTGCAATAAACAGGAAACAGTTGGCACTACTGCAGAACTGCTCTTTATCTGGGTACAGTACTATACACGTGCAGTTGCATGTGTGTTCACTGGTGTTTATAGTAAGAAAAGAACAAAACATTCTTCGGAATATAGAAGAAATGTTGAAAAGGCCAGAATTCATGGTGGAGAACATATGAACCACAGTGGTAAGAATGTTCCTAAAAAGTGAATAGTGAAGACTGCAAATGCCAGAAAGAGGGTTTAATCCGACAAGGTATTTTAAGGGTGGTATTCATAGACATTTCGTAGCACGCGCTACGAGCGTACTAAGCTAGCCCCGGCTATCCACTGGTTACTAGTACAGAATTCAAATCATATCCTATCGCTAACACTGGTTTATGAATATGAAAAAACGTTAATAATCCACTGAAAGCCCACGCTAAAAATGTCTATGAATACTGCCCTAAAAGTCCTTGCACTAAGTGCTAAAGTGGTATTTAAATGTTCTAGTAGAATGGAATTTACATTACTTCACTCCTTTATTTCAGTTTTCGAAATGGTTAAACATAATATAACCATTATGACAGTAAAAAACATACTCTCTGCAATACAATTGAAAAAACCACATAGGCCTATTCATATATCAAATTGATTACGAACTATGCCGGTTTTGTGCAGTCATGCATGATATTTACACGTGTATGTAAAATCACTTGAGAACTAACCTAGAGAGCTGCGTATATGCGTATGGCAAATAGGTCTGAGGGATTAAAAAATTGGTGAATGCCTTTAAATATTGCTAGCAAGGATCAGCAAGACTGGTTCTTACAAGGTATATGTGCCAGTGATATAAAACGACACGGGACGAGAAATGAGAAGAAACCTAATAGAGTGAAATCTTTCAAGTATTACATCAGGTTGGAAGTACAAAAATCGAGGTATGTAGAAAAGCCTTCTTTATTATTTGAAGAGTGGAAATGGCAAAAGTTCTAAGTGCCATTCAGAAAATTTCACAGGAGACAATAAAAACTTCTCAATTTCTGAACTTAATGTTTTGTGTTCAAAATAGACACATATTTGTACAGGATATATGTTAGTATAAGACTTAAACACACTTTCTTGATAATTGGAATGTAGTATAAAATATAAAAAAATGAAACTTATAGAATATTCTAAGTACCTTGTCCATCTCACTCATAGTGTTCCAAATGCCATGTTTTGTAGTAAGGTATTACAACATGTACAGCTGTCAAAAGAAAAAGTGGCCGCTCTCATGAAACAAAGTTCCCTTCGGGTATCTTCGCTACAATTCGGAGACAGGTGATGTTACATGTTGGACCATATTGCCTGATATCTACAGTTATAATTGAAGTATTCTGTGTGTTATTCGATAGTGTAATGGTAGCGTTAAGGCTCTTATTCATGAGGTCCTGCGTTCGACTACAACCTCTTGCTTTTTATGTTCTTTTTTGTTCTCTTTTTGAGAGAGACAAACTATACATAATGGCTCCTTTCTCTTTTACGATTATTTTAGTAATTAACATCAGGTTCATTAATATATTATGCCATGACTTTATCATTATGATATTGTGGCTGCAAATGGAAAGAAAAAAGATTTTATTCTCAATAAAAATATCTTCCGTGGCATAAACAAAACAAATTTACTGCCGTCGGCCTTAAAACATTCAAACAATTAAGCATTCAAAAAACAAAACAAAAAGCCACAATTCAATATTTAGTCTATCTTCCTCTTATCTCGATCATCTTGCAGTCGAGTGAGCATGGAATTGACTAATCTTTGCAAATAGCAACTGTTCTTAGACACGATATTCCAGGCATTCTGAACATACATACATAAGTGTTCTGTCCATGGGCAGGTCTTTCATTGCAAACCTAGCAATCTCCAATCTTTCCTATTTTCTGCCTTCCTCTTAGTCTCCGCATATGATCCACATATCCTAATGTCGTCTATTATTCTTTTCAACCAGAGAACCAACCAATTCCTTTTTCTGTTTCTAATCAGTTTCAGCATCATTCTTTCTTCACTCACTTTTTCAAACACAATTTTATTTCTTATTCTGTCTGTCCACTTCACACGCACCGTTCTTCTCCACATCCACATTTCAAATGCTTCAATTCATTTCTCTTCATTTCGTCGTAATGTCCATGTTCCTTCCCCATACAATGCCACACTCCACACAAAGCACTTCACTGGTCTCTTCCTTAGTTCTTTTTCCAGAGGTCCGCAGAAGATCCTTCTTCTTCTATTAAAAGCTTCCTTTGTTCATGTTTGCAGTTTTTCTTGGGAAGGATAGGCCTAAATGCGGTAACATCCCGTTGCTTTCCGCACACCACTATCTCTTTCGCATCTTATTAAATTCCAGGGGTCCCAAGCGTGGAGATGAGGAGAGTGGATTTGACTAATTGGGCCCTACAGACTTCACCGAAAGTCACGGCAAGGGTTAAATATTAATTCTATCAGGATGTTTGACTCGATCAGAGATCGGGAAATCTCAATTACCCTTTGCCCCCTGCATCCTGGACTAGCTTCTACGAATCATCAGAAAATCTTAGGGTGTGACTGGGCCAATTTTTCCGAAAATGTTTCCACACTTTTGCCCTCGTAGCTCAGCGGACGAACGTCGTAATTTAGATGTCAACGTCTCAGGTTCAATTCCTCGTTACTCCTTTTCATTTTATTGTGGTTCAAGATAGTATAATGTAATAATATAAAAAGAAAAACTAATAGGCCTACTAGTATTATGCAACTGGATTTTTCCAAACTTAATATTAAATTTATGTTATTTATATCGCTAAAGAACGATTACAATATTAATAACTTGAATATTATTTATACAGTATCACTAAAGAACAATAACAGAATATAAATGATAAATATCACTTTGTTTAATTAATATAAGATATTATATAATACGTATTTAATTATCTAAATAAAATAACCTATTTTACAAAGAAAGATGGTTATTTGTGTTATAATAATTACTTACATAAAATACAGATTATTTATATTGCGAAAGAACAATAACAATATAAATAACTTGAATATTATTTTATAATGCTAATGAAAGAAAACAATACAAATGATAACTTGAATATTATTTATATTGTTAAAGAATGATAACAATATAAAAAACGTGAATATTATTCATATCGGAATTTCACAGATTTATTATAGATGTATTTAAGAAATTGTAGAAGAATAGTAATTAGTAACAGTGCCCTATTTATTCTTCTTGGAGCCAAATTTGTAACTTTTAAAAGTGTGGTTACTCTGTTGAAGTGTGTGTGTTGCAACGGATGCTTGATTTGTTATGTATGTGGGTCAGTTATGGGATGCTTGATGTCGTCACAATGTCTAATTATAGTTTGATTGTGTTTGTGTGACTATTGTGTATTAATTTATGATGTATGGTACGGAAAGCTACATATTTGTGTTATAGAAGTATTACGTATGTGTGTTGTTAATGTTTTTGTATGTTTCAAATTGATAACTGATATTTGTTTTGCAATCGCAATGCCTAATTTACGGATTGTTTATGTTTTGTTTACATCGCGTAAGCTAATTTAATTTTCTTTTCCATTTCTCTTTATGCTTATCTTTTTTGTGTATAAAACTATAGCCCTAACATACATATGTAAAATAGGGCTAACCCCTATTGGAGATACAATAATACTTATTATTCATATCGTTATAATACGATAACAGAATACAAATGATGACTTGAATTTTATTCATATCTCTAAAGAACGATAACAAAATATAAATAACGTGATATCCATAAAGAACGATAACTGGATATAAATGATAATTTGAATATCATTTACATCGCTAAAGAACGATTAAAAAATAAAATGAAAACTTGAAGAAGGCCCAAACCCATAACCTTTGAATCATTAAACAAGCACTCTACCGCTGGTCTACGAGGCGCAGATATGGAACACTTTCATAGTTCCAGAACTGCTTGTACAAGCACATGCATCGTGTAACATCACCGCGACCCGAAGTGGCCTTTGAAAATATTCGCTGTTCGCGAGTGCGGCTACTTTTTTTTTTGACAACTGTACATCACAAAGGCGTGATAATATAAGATCTGTAGACTAAAAAAAAAAGTCTTATTATATAGTCGCGATGCTGTTATTCCCGGCGTGACTCCTCCTCTTTGCTTACGTCTTAGGAAGTGAAAGCTCTATAAGGTCTAGGTAGGTAGTATCGTTCGCCATTTTTGTTCTTTCATTGCCGAGCTACCATACGAGGAATCTATTTGCCACACCGTTAAACATTATCATGTCGTAGCTCCTATGATAATAAATCAAACGCACTGTAATTGAGCAAATAATTGAGTGGCATATAATGTCTTTGTGTGCTTTCTGCGAACGCCAACGAAAGAGCCAAAATGGCGGGCGATTATATTAAGTATTTATCGAGCTTTAAGAGATGAATAGCATCTTCATCAGTGAATTACAAGATGCACACGTTTAAATGTAGCTGACCTGCAACGCGATTGGCTGCCGGAAATTAGAGCGACGGGACTATAGTTTCAGGATTACTGTTCCAATACTCAGTTTCTGCAAAGTTCTTCATAAAAAGAACCTTTGCATAGTCTGGTAGAAACGATATCATGTTTTTCAGATCTGCTATTTTAGCAACTGGTAACATAGGTTGTGGGAATACATGCAGAAAAGTGTCTCTTATCTTAGTAGGAAGTTTTCCTGTCCTCATAATGTTCATCACCTTCCACTTTAGGTTTCTGTGAGTTTGCTTGGTAAGAAGCTTTCCTGGTAACTATTTAGTTACATGAATCATATTTAATTTTGAGATCTCACATTTTGAGGTCGTAATGACAGAATCTGCAGCATATTTCAGATCGAAGAAATCATCAGATTCAATCTCCATGACATTGAAGATGTCGAGCAGTTTCCACAACATAATGCAAATCTCTTGGAATGCATGCCTTGCAGACTCTCTTTCTCATCTCAGTAAGACCAAAATCACGGTCGCAGGTCAAGGGCAGGTCTTTCACTGCAAGCCCAGCATTCTCCAGTCTTTCCTATTTTCTGCCTTCCTCTTTGTCTCCATATATGATTCATATATCTTAATGTTGTGTATCATCTGATATCTTCTTCTCAACCAATGACCCAGCCAATTCCTTTTCCTCTCTCTGATCAGTTTCAGCATCATTCTTTCTTCATGCAGTCTTTCCAACACAGCTTCGTTTCTTACTCTGTCCATTTCACATGCTCCATCCTTCTCCATATCCACATTTGAAATGCTTCTATTCGCTTCTCTCCACTTCGTTGTAATGTCCGTGTTTCTGTCATGATGTACCAAAAACATAATAAGGAAAGTCATTACGCGATTTTTGTTTTGACCTGCGCAATTATCAGACTAATTGACTAATTTTCTCTTGTTCAAATACCCTCCTTCATTTATTAATTTCAATAAGCATGATGCAACTTCATTAGTCCCACGAGAGGCAATGCTCTCATCCCACATACACATAACACGATCATGAGGATCTGCAACATGTAAGCCTAAATCATAACAATTGAGCTGTCTGCTATAAAACATGTTGCTGTGGGTAAGGTTTGGAACTAGTAACACTTGCTGAAGATCAACTGAAATTACTGTTGTTTCACTGTGTGGAAAACGTGCATCATAACAGTCTCAAGTACTTCCTTACATTTTGTATGGCGTAAGTCTCGATACCTTTTCACATCACGGGACTGAGTCTGTTTTGAAATCGCATTGCTGTGAACATGAAGAAAGAGAATTCGTTGAAATCGCTGTACGTTGAATAAGAAAAAGAGAGAAATCGTTGATATCACTGCGCGGTGATCATAAAGAAAGAGAAATCATTGAAATCGCTGTACGTTGAATACGAAACAAAGACAAATCGTTGCAATCGCTGTACCTTGAATACGAAAAATAGAGAAATCGTTGAAATCGCTTTATGTCGAATAAGAAAAAAAGAGAAATCGTCGAAATCGCTCTACGCTAATACGAAAAATAGAGATTTCGTTGAAATATTTGTACACTACATACGAAAAATAGACAAATCGTTGAAATCGCTATACGCTGAATACGAAAAAAGAGAAAAGGTTGAAATCGCTGTACGCTGAATACGAAAAAAATGAAATCTTTGAAATCTCTGCACGCTGAATATGAAAAAAAAGAGAAATCGTTGAAATCGCTGTACGCCAAAAAAGAAAAAAAGAGAATTCGTTGAAATAGCTGTAAGCTGAATATGAAAGAAAATCGTTGAAATCGCTGTACGCTGAATACGAAAAAAATAAGAAATCGTTGTTATCGCTGTGCGGTGAACATGAAAAAAGAGAAATCTTTGAAATCGCTGTACGTTTTATACGAAAAATAGACAAATCGTTGAAATCGCTGTAAGTTGAATACGAAAAAAAGAGAAATCGTTGAAATCGCTGTACGTTCAATATGAAAAAAGAAAAATCGTTGAAATCGCTGTATGCTGAATAAGAAAAAAAGAGAAAACGTTGAAATCGCTATAAGTTGAATAAGAAAAAAGAGAAATCGTTGAATCGCTATACGTTGATTAAGAAAAAAGAGAAATCGTTGAAATCGCTGTACACTGAATACTAAAAAACAGAAATCGTTGAAATGGCTGTACGTTGTATACGAATAATGAGAAATCGTTGAAATCGCTATATAGCGAATACGAAAAAAAGAGAAATCGTTGAAATCACTCTACGTTGAATGAGAAAAAAAGGGAAATCGTTCAAATCGCATTGCATTGAATAGGAAAAAAATAGAAATCGCTGTACCCTGAATACGAAAAAAAGAGAAATTGTTGAAATCTCTGTACGCCGTACACGAAAAAATAGAAACCGTTCAAATCGCTAAACACGAAATAAGGTAAACCGCTGAAATCGCTGTACGTTGAATACGAAAAAAAGAGAAAACTTTGAAATCGCTGTACACTGAATACGAAAAAAAAAGATATCGTTGAAATCGCTGTGCGCTGAACCCAAAATAAAGGAAATCGTTGAAATCGCTGTACGTTGAATAAGAAAAAGAGAAGTCGTTGAAATCGCTGTACGTTGAATACGAAAAAAAGAGAAATTGTTGAAATCGCTGTACTCTGAATAAGAAAAAAGGAGAAATCGTTAAAATCACTGTACGTAGAATACGAAAAAAAGGGAAATCGTTGAAATCGCTAGCGCAAATAGGAAAAAAAGAGAAATCGTTGAAATCGCGCTACGCTAAATACGAAAAAAAGACATCTTTGAAATCGCTGTGCGATGAACACTTAAAAAGAGAAATCGTTATAATCGCTGTACGTAGAATATGAAAAAAAGAGAATCCGATGAATTCGCTCTACGATGAATAGGAAAAAGAGAGAAATCGTTGAAATCGTTGTAAGCTGAATACGAAAAAAAAAACAGAAATCGTTCAAATCACTGTATGCTGAATACGAAAGAAAATCGTTGAAATAGATATGCGCTGAATACCGAAAAAATATCTTTGAAATCGCTGTACGCAGAATACGAAAAAAGGGAAGTCTTTGAAAACGCTGTTCGTTGAATACGAAAAAAAGAGAAATCGTTGAAATCTCTGTACGCTGAATAAGAAAAAAAGAGAATTCGTTGAAATCGCTGTACGCTGAATACGGAAAAAAAGAAAATTCGTTCAAATCGCTTTGCGGTGAACATGAAAAAAGAGAAATCGTTGAAATCGCTGTACGTTGAATACGAAAAAAAGAGAAAGCGGTGAACATGAGGAAAGAGAATTCGTTGAAATCGCTGTACGTTGAATAAGAAAAAAAGAGAAATCGTTGATATCACTGTGCGGTGATCATAAAAAAAGAGAAATCGTTGAAATCGCTGTACGTTGAATACGAAACAAAGACAAATCGCAGTACCTTCAATACGAAAAATAGAGAAATCTTTGAAATCACTTTACGCTGAATACGAAAAAAAGAGAAATCGTCGAAATCCTTCTACGCTATTACGAAAAAAGAGAAATCGTTGAAATATTTGTACACTGAATACGAAAAAAAAACAAATTGTTGAAATCGCTGTACGATGAATACGAAAAAAGAGAAAAGGTTGTAATCGCTGTACGCTGAATACGGAAAAAATGAAATCTTTTAAATCTCTGCACGCTGAATATGAAAAAAAGAGAAATCGTTGAAATCGCTGTACGCCAAATGAGAAAAAAAAGAGAAATCGTTGAAATAGCTGTACGCTGAATATGAAACAAAATCGTTGAAATAGTTGTACGCAGAATACGCAAAAAAATCGTTGAAATCGCTGTACGCTGAATACGAAAAAAAATCGTTGAAAACGCAGTACGCTGAATACGAAAAAAATCGTTGAAATCGTGCTACACTAAATGCGAAAAAAGGCAAATCTTTGAAATCGCTGTGCGATGAACACTTAAAAAGAGAAATCGTTATAATCGCTGTACTTAGAATATGAAAAAAAGATAAATCGATGAAATCGCTGTACGATGAATAGGAAAAAGAGAGAAATCGTTCAAATCGTTGTAAGCTGAATACGAAAAAAAGAGAAATCGTTCATATCGCTGTAGGCTGAATACGAAAGAAAATCGTCGAAATAGATATGCGCTGAATACCGAAAAAAAATTGTTGAAATCGCTGTACGCAGAATACGAAAAAAGAGAAATCTTTGAAAACGCTGTTCGTTGAATACGAAAATAAGAGAAATCGGTGTACGCTGAATAAGGAAAAAAAGAGAATTCTTTGAAATCGCTGTACGTTGAATAGGAAAAAAAGAGAATTCGTTGAAGTGGCTGTGCGGTGAACATGAAGAAAGAGAATTCGTTGAAATCGCTGTACGTTGAATGAGAGAAAAAGAGAAATCGTTGAAATCGCTGTGCGGTGATCATAAAAAAAGAGAAATCTTTGAAATCGCTGTACGTTGAATAAGAAAAAAAGAGAAATCGTTGCAATCGCTGTACGTTGAATAGGAAAAATAGAGAAATCATTGAAATCGCTTTACGCTGAATACGAAAAAAGAGAAATCGTCGAAATCGCTCTTCGCTAATACGAAAAAAAGGGAAATCGTTGAAATATCTGTACACTGAATACGAAAAAAATACAAATTGTTCAAATCGCTGTACGCTGAATACGAAAAAAAAATAATAAAACTTTGAAACCGCTGTACGCTGAATACGAAAAAAATGAAATCTTTGAAATCTCTGCACGCTGAATATGAAAAAATGAGAAATCGTTGAAATCGCTGTACGCCAAATAAGAGAAAAAGAGAAATCGTTGAAATAGCTGTACGCTGAATATGAAAGAAAATCGTTGAAATAGCTGTACGTAGAATACGGAAAAAAATCGTTGAAATCGCAGTACGCTGAATACGAAAAAAATCGTTGAAATTGCTATACGCTGAATAGGAGAAAAATTCATTGAAATAGATGTACGATGAATACGGAAAAAACGTTGAAATATTTGTACGCTGAACACGAAAAAAATCGCTGAAGTCGCTGTACACTGAATACGAAAAAAAGAGAAATCGTTGAAATTGCTGTACGCTCAATACGAAAAAAAAAAATAGAAATATTTGAAGACTCTGTACGTTGAATACGGAAAAAAAAAATAATCCTTGAAATCGCTCTACTCTGAATACAAAAATGTATGGTTGAAATAGCTGTACGTTGAATACGAAAGAAAGAGGATTCGTTGAAATCGCTGTACGCTGAATACGAAAAAAGAGAATTCATTGAAATCGCTGCACGCTGAATAGGAAAAAAATAGTTGAAATAACTGTACGTTGAATACAATAAACAAGAGAAATCGTTGAAATAACTGTACGTTGAATACGAAAAAAAGAGAAATCGCTGTTCACTGAATAAGAAAAAAATAGTTGAAATAGTGGTACGCTGAATACGAAAAAAAATAGAAATCGTTGCAATAGCCATACGCTGAATACAGAAACAAAAAAAAAAAACAAAAAAAAAACACCGTAGAAATCTCAGTACGCTGAATACGAGAAGGAAGATACCATTGAAATCGCTGTACGCTGAATACGAAAGAAGGAGAATTCATTGAAGTTGATGCACGGTGAATAGGAAAAAAATGGTTGAAATAGCTGTAGGTTGAATACGAAAAAAAAAGAGAAATCGTTGAAGTAGCTGTACGTTGAATACGAAAAAAAGAGATATCGCTGTACACTGAATACGAAAAGAAATAGTGGAATTAGCGGTACGCAGAATACGAAAAGAAGAGATATCGTTGAAATAGCTGTACGCTGAATACGAAAAAAAGATACCGTTGAAATCGCTGTACGCTGAATACAAAAAAAGTACCACCCCTAAACGCTGAATGCAATTCGTAAATTGAGCTGGACGTCCTTTTATGTTATTTACCTTGGGTATGCGGACGAAAAACTGACTAATTTCAGAGGATACTAACGAAATATGACGAATTATATTAATTGTGTCTCATAATAGTCTGAGTCCACATCTGTGGAGTAACGGTCAGCGACGCGCTGGCCGCGAAACCATGTGGCCCGGGTTCGATTCCCGGTCGGGGCAATTTACTTGGTTGAGGTTTTTTCCGGGGTTTTCCCTCAACACAATATGAGGAAATGCTGGGTAACTTTCGGTGCTGGACCCCTGACCAGAGACCTGCAAGAGAGCGATGCTTAACGATATCTGAGATCGGTTTTACCGAATGCACTTCGTGTGTAATCGCTCGAGCTCGGGTTTGGCCTGCGCTCGCTCGAGCTCGCCCGGGGGATCGCTCCCCTGTCGGAACGAGCGCTCGCTTCAACCACTGTACGCGAAGCAGTATGCTACAGTACTACGTAGTGCAGTATTGGTAAAAATCGAATGAATTCGTATGATTATCAAAACCATTCGAAATAATTGAAATATTCACAATATCACTTGATTATTCATTGATTTTGCTTACCACCACAACAAGCCGTATGAAGTTACACAAAATATGTACTCGCATAACAGAATATGTTCCATTTTAAGATAATGATAAGAGCTTCGAGTTCAGAATCATATGACGCAAAAATAGAATGATAAGCTTCGAATGTTCTGTGTGGTTGTAGCGTACTGACTCTTCTAACAGCCCCAGTATCTGACCCTGATCTTTATTAAATTAAACACCTGACCTACATGGCGATAAGAAAAAAGAGCGCTGCTCTCAGGCTATAGGCCTACGTATAGAATGACTAATCAACATACTGCAATGTTATTGAACAATTCATTCATGCATTCGAATGATTTAATCCTACAATGGAATAATCATAGAAATCATTCGATTGTTTTCAACAATTATATATTTTAGTGGAAATTTAATTAATTACACATTTTTCTTTGTTTAGATTGAAACAGCCTGAAATGATTTTCTGTATAAATATATTTCATTCCTACTCAGTTTAACAATTAACTTCAAAAACAAACTGAGACACAAATTTAATCGTGATAATATTGTAAATGCAAATGAAATGTTTGGTTATATTACTATAAAATGTATATAAAACCGAGAAATTACATTTAATAAGTGATAACTAAAAATGTCTATCGAAGTATGAAATGCAAATAATAAATTAGTAGCGATATATTTTGTTTCATCTCGGACGTAATATGAACTTTACTCATTAACTTGGGAATATTTTTATTTTAGTAGGTTATTTTACGACGCTTTGTCAACATCTGAGGTTATTTAGCGTCTGAATGAAATGAAGGTGATAATGCCGGTGAAATGAGTCTGGGGTCCAGCACCGAAAGTTACCCAGCATTTGCTCGTATTGGGTTGAGGGAAAACCCCGGAAAAAACGTTAACCAGGTAACTTGCCCCGACCGGGATTCGAACCCGGGCCACCTGGTTTCACGCTGACCGTTACTCCACAGGTGTGGACAATCCTATGTACTTTAAGGTATTCTTATCGCTTACTTCTCCGAATTTAGTCCAAGCAGAGCTAGTAGGTAACTGCTTTCCCTTTTCTTCCACTACTCTGACTCTGCTGATTTAACTTTATTTTCGGCATATACTTTTGACATCGTGTCTTGTAATCTTTTACCATCAACAGAGACGGTGTCCGAGCCTCTGCTTGAGATCGACGTCGATACTATTGAATCATCTTCAACATTCGTTTTGATGAAACGTACTATCAGACAGGCCTACAATTCACCTACTGCTACAGGAAGAGCACTCATGAACACCGAGCGCTCGTCCTCAGACCCGATCGCTCGGTGTGTTGCCTTACTTCGTGATTTATCGGAACTATTCGTATATGATCGCTATTCATTGAGTCAGTGCCTTCCTGGACTGATAACGATATCCCGCGCTCGCTCTCTTGCAGGTCTCTGCCCCTGACTCATTTCACCGGCATTATCACCTTCATCTCATTCAGACGCTAAATAACCTAAGAAGTTGATAAAGCGTCGTAAAATAACCTACTAAAAAATAATAGTCTGATCAGTGTAATATCTAACTAATCAGCGATGTATGCAATGGAAGGGGAAATGAACTTGCCATTCTACCCCATTATCTCTTGGCTTAATTGCCTCATGAGTAATGAATTATGAGGTTCAGGTCTGTTTTAGGACTGTTGGCTAAACAACAATTTGAAATGACGCTTAATAAAGGCTGACAAAAATAAACTGTGATTGATGATGGGCTATGACGACGAGGAGGATGATTATGACGAGTTAAGATTGATGATGTATTATGACGGTTAATGGAGGATTACAGACGAATTATATGATACGATGATCCAGTACGACGAATAATGGAGCATGACTGATGAATGGTGATTGACGACCAATATTGACGAGTTACGAGGACGAAGAATTGTGGTGGATAACTTACGATGAATTGTGGCAGACAACCTATGATAATGAATAATGTTGGATGACGAACTATGGTGACGTATAATGTCTGATGACGATGACCTACCATGACGAGTAATAGAGGATGACTACAATGAATAAAATAAAATAATTATAATTATAATGGGTGACGGATAATTACGAATTACGAGTAATAGGGAAGAAGTCTGAATAATTTTAGAGGACAGCGAATACTTCTGATGGACTGTGAAGAATATTAGGATTTACAGTAATGCAGGGTAGGCTACCTACAGAATTAATACCTTCTTCAACCAACATTCCCTGACAATTTTCATCGCATTCCCAGGCCGTTCTCAAAAAAAATATTATTATTATTAATTATTACTATTATTATTAATTATTACTATTATTATTATTATTATTATTAAATCTAACAGGCAATATTATTTAAACTGTACAGTATTATTACTCCTATTTCGGCCTCCTCCTCCCCTCTAGCCGACCTTACCTCGCCTATTGTTCTTTCCTTTTTTTTAATTTTCAAAATATATATAATTACAATAAAATATATCCTAAAGTAGAGAAGAGTAATAATACTGTACATATTACAAAGTGTAATATGTCTAACTAAATAGAGTACAAGTTGATTTAATATAAATGCATGCAAAAGATTTAGTCAACAGAGTTACACAGTCCTCTAGGAGAGCAAATCCTTTTTCTTAAACCATTAGTTGCATTTATAATAACAATAAACATTTAATAGGGAAAAAGAGCATTCTGCGGAACTCTAGAAAAACTACTAATGGAGAGACTAGTGAATTGCTTTGTGTGGAGTGTGACAATGTATAAGGAGGAAACATAGACATTGCGACGAAGTGAAGAGAAGAGACTAGAGTCATTTGAAATGTAGATATGGAGAAGAACGGATGGTGGGAAACAGACAGACAGAATAAGAAATGATGCTGTGTTGGAAAGACAGGGTGAAGAAAGTGTGATGCTGAAAATGATCAGGATGATAAAAAGGAATTGCCTGGGTCAAGGGCTAAGAAGAAACTGTCAACAGAAGGATGCACTGGTAGGAATGGTGACCGAACGAAATAAAATATTTGAAATTGCACAACGATGATAGGGAAAAAATTGTAGGATTGTCTGTACGGTGAATACGAAAAAAACCGTTGAAATCACTGTACGCTGAATAAAAAAAAAACGTTGAAATCGCTGTACGCTGAATGAGAAAAAAATTGTTGAAATAGCTGTACGCTGAATACGAAAAAGAGAAAAACCGTTGAAATCGCTGTAAGCTGAATACCAACAAGAGAGAAATCGTTGAAATCGCTGTACGTTGAATACGTAAAAAAGAGAAATCGTTAAAATCGCTATACGCTGAATACGAAAAAAAAGTGAAATCGTAAAAATCCCTGTAGGACCAAAACGAAAAAAAAAACCGTTGAAATCGCTGTACGCTGAAAACGAAAGAAAACCGTTGAAATAGCTGTACGCTGAATACGAAAAGAATATCGTTGAAATCGCTGTAAGCTGAATACGGAAAAAAGAGAAATCGTTTTAATCGCTGTAGTATGAATACGAAAAAAAGAGAAATCGTTGAAATGGCTATACGCTAAACATGAAAGAAAATCGTTGAAATAGCTGTATGCTGACTACGAAAAAAAATCTTTGAAATCGCTGTACGCTGAATACGAAAAAAACGTTGAAATCGCTGTACGCTCAATACGAAAAAAAGAGAAATCGTTAAACTCGCTGTACGTTGAATATGAAAAAAGAGAAATCGTTGAAATCGCTATACGCTGAATACGAAAAAAAAGAGGAATCGTTGAAATCTCTGTACGCTGAATACGAAAAAGAAGAGAAACCTTTTAAGTCCTGTGCGCTGAACACGAAAAAAGAGAAGTCGTTGAAATCGCTGTACGTTGAATACGAAAAAGGGGAAAGCGTTGAAATCGCTGTACGTTGAATACGGAAAAAGGAGAAATTGTTGAAATCGCTGAACGCTGAATACGAAAAAAAGAGAAATCGTTGAAATCGCTGTTCGCTGAATACGAAAAAAAAGAGAAATCTTCGTAATCGCTGAGATCTTAACACGTAAAAAGAGAAATCGTTAAAATCGCTGTACGTAGAATATGAAAAAAATAGACATCGATGAAATCGCTGTACGTTGAATAGGAAAAAGAGAGAAATCGTTGAAATCGTTGTACGCTGAATACGAAAAATAGAGCAATCGTTGAAATCGCTATACGCTGAATACAAAAAAATAGAAATCGTTGAATTCGCTGTGCGCTGAACACGAAAAAAAAGAAATCGCTGAAATCGCCGAAGGTTGAATACGAAAAAAAGAGAAATCTTTGAAATCGCTGTACGCTGAATACGAAAAAAAGAGAATTCGTTGAAATCGCTCTACGCTGAATACGGAAAAAGGAGAATTCGTTCAAATCGCTGTCCGTTGAACATGAAAAAAGAGAAATCGTTGAAATCGCTGTACGTTGATTAAGAAAAAAAAGGATCGTTGAAATCGCTGTGCGGTGAACATGTAAGAGAATTCGATGAAATCGCCGTACGTTGCATACGAAAAAACGAGAAATCGTTCAAATCGCTGTGCGGTGATCATAAAAAAGGGAAATCGTTGAAATCGCTGTGCGGTGAACATGAAAAAAGAGAAATCGTTGAAATCGCTCTACGTCGAATACGAAAAAAAGAGAAATCGTTGCAATCGCTGCACGTTGAATACGAAAAATAGAGAAATCGTTGAAATCGCTGTACACTGAATACGAAAAAAAGACAAATAGTTGAAATCGCTGTACCCTGAATGCGAAAAAAGAGATCGTTGAAATCGCTGTACGCTGAATACGAAAAAAATGAAATCTTTGAAATCTCTGTACGCTGAATATGAAAAAAAGAGAAATCGTTGAAATCGCTGTACGCTAAATAAGAAAAAAAGACAAATCGTTGAAATAGGTGTACGCTGAATATGAAAGACAATCGTTGAAATTGCTGTATGCTAAATACGAAAAAAATTGTTGAAATCGCTGTACGCTGAATACGAAAAAAATCGTTGAAATCGCAGTACGCTGAATACTAAAAAATCGTTGAAATCACTGTGCGCTGAATAGGAGAAAAATTAATAGAAATAGCTGTACGATGAATACGAAAAAAAAACATTGAAATAGTTGTACGCTGAATACGAAAAAAAATCGTGGAAATCGCTGTACGCTGAATACAAAAAAAGAGAAATCGTTGAAATTGCTGTACGCTGAATACGAAAAATAATAGAAAGAGTTGAACACGCTTTACGTTGAATGCGGAAAAAAGTAATCCTTGAAATTGCTGTACCCTGAATACAAAAAATATGGTTGAAATAGCTGTACGTTGAATACGAAAGAAAGAGGAATCGTTGAAATCCCTGTATGCTGAATACGAAAAAAGAGAATTCATTGAAATCGCTGCACGCTGAATAGGAAAAAAAGGTTGAAATTGCTGTACGTTGAATACGAAAAACATGAGAAATCGTTGAAATAGCTGTACGTTGAGTACGAAAAAAAGAGAAATCGCTGTACAATGAATACGAAAAAAAATAGTTGAAATAGCGGTAGGCTGAATACGAAAAAAAGAGAAATCTTTGAAATAGCTGTACGCTGAATACCAAAACAAAAAAAAGCACCGTAGAAATCGCTGTACGCTGAATACGAGAAGGAAGATACCATTGAAATCGCTGTACGCTGAATACGAAAAAAGGAGAATTCATTGAAATCGCTGCACGCTGAATAGGAAAAAAATGGTTGAAATAGAGTACGTTGAATAGGAAAAAAAGAGAAATCGTTGAAGGAGCTATACGTTGAATAAGAAAAAAAGAGAAATCGTTGTTGAAATCGCTCTACGCTGAATACGAAAAAAGAGAAATCGTTGACATCGCTGTACGCAGAATACGGAAAAAAGAGAAATCGCTGTACGCTGTATACGAAAAAAATCGTTGAAATGTGTTACGCTGAATATGAAAAAAAGTCGTTGAAATCACTATGCAGAATACGAAAAAAAGAGAAATCGTTGAAATCGCTGTAGGCTGAATACGAAAAAAAGATAAATCGTTTTAATCGCTGTGCTTTGAATACGAAAAAAAGAAATGGTTGAAATGGCTATCCACTGAATATGAAAGAAAATCGTTGAAATATCTGTAGGCTGAATACGAAAAAAATCATTGAAATCGCTGTACACTGAAAAAAAACCGTTAAATTCGCTGTACGCCGAAAACAAAAAAAAGAGAAATCATTGAAATCGTTGTACGTTGAATACGAAAAAGAGAGAAATCGTTGAAATCGCTATACGCTGTATACGAAAAAAAATAGACATCGTTGAAATCGCTGAATTGAAAGAGGACGATTTAAGTGATAGGTATGGACATTTAAGCAGAATGGATGAGACATGTACTCCTAAGATGTTATATGAATGGAAGATGGAGGGAAGAAGAAGACAACGATCACAGACTTACTGGAAACAGAATATGCAGCAACCTATGAGGAATATTGAGATCACAGAGGATGATGCTATAGATAGAGATCGATGGCGGCAGTTAATAAAAGGAAAAAAAGAGTGAAGCTTGTGTGGCTGTAATGTCATACAGTTCTGGCAGGAGAAGAACCTCTGTAGTGAGGAATATTCTCAATGCTTGCTCTCTCGCTCGTTCGTTGGTTCCTTGGTTCGTTTGTTCGTCTGTTTTATTTACTTATTTCTTTACTTATTTACTTACTTATTTATTTATTTATTTATATTTATGTGCTGGTCAACACCCGTTAGCCAATTAAAATACAGTATATAGGTAATAATAATAATAATAATAATAATAATAATAATAATAATAGACTAATATTGAAATTATCAAAAAACGAGAGGTTTTCAAACCAGAACACTCAAACTACAACTGTGGAACATACGAGAATATTTTCGAAGATCATAAAATTCAGTACTTATATCGAGAAATAATGCAGTTAAATTTACAAACAACCGCATCACCAAAGGGATGCCATTAAATGTTGCTGCACAAACAGTATAGGCTTTCCAATTCTGTTAGGCCAGTGGTCGTCAGCACTCGCTGAAATGGGTAGAGTGAATTGCACGCTAGGGCAGTGTCTGTCCGCGGGTAAGTGACGCTAGCCCGAGAGTGCAGTGTACTAGGGTTATAGGTTGACGCGTTAAAGTAATTTAATCAAGTAATTGTCTTGGAAGAGGGCAATTCAATGCAGATATTGCAAATCTCATATTATGTGGGGTTGGAGCAGTGCCAATCCGATATTGTAAGAAAGTAATGCAATCTGACATAACTGGGTTACAAAATCATATTAACAATGTGTGAAAGAACAACCTTCCTGATTCGTTTCCTTTATATCGTCGGTTTAGAAGCAAAACACATTAAGTCAAAAATATAACTTCTGAGAAAAAGGCGTATATAATGTGCACAATGCAGTCTATGTGTATAAACTTAGAATTGAACAATCATATACACATAAAGAGAACAACTTACTAAAAATAATACTTTGAGGATTCAGTTTTTCCAAGAACATACAAATGCCGTTTCTCAAAATTAATTAAGCATTGCGTGAAGATTATTTTCATCAATGGAGCAAATTGAAAAGTAAAGGTTTGGGAGTTGTTTTCTATTCTCACTGGAAGAAAGGTAATTCGTGGATCTCAACCAAAAAGGGTCTTTCGAGCAGTCAGTGGACGCAAGCCATTAAGATGAACTGTAATACAATAACTGTACCTACTCTCCCTGGTAGAACTCTTGACTCAACCCATTGCAGAAGATGCGACGAGCAAGAAACGCTTCCTCACGTCTTGGGTTTCTGCCATCATGGAGAATTGCTCCGAATCAACAGACATAATACGGTTCGTTCTCTCATCGCAGCTTCAATCCGTCAGAATGCTTCCTATGAGGTTTATGAGGAGGTTGGTTGCGTTTCTTCTGATGGCTCTACTAGACGGGCTGATATCATCATAATTGATCGGCAGAAGGATAAGGGTGTCATTCTGGATCCCACAATCCGTTTTGAGATGCATGAGCAACAGTCACTAGAGGTGTGTCGTGAAAAACAAGTCATATATGAGCCTTGTCAGCATTTTGGAGCACAATACCACATCACACATTGGACAGTTTTTGGGCTCATGTTCGGTGCCCGTGGCACGATCCCACGTGAAACTTTAAATCAACTTAAACAATATAAAATTTCTGAAGCAACGATTGATGCCATAGGATCTCACGTGTTAAAATCATCCTTAGCTATAATTAGTAATCGTTTGTACCCAACAACATTTTTATTGTAAATGATTTCCTACGTTTTCTTATCTTAATGTTTTTTCTTTTTCTTTCCAAGTGTCACAAAATTGTTTTGTTTACTTATTATTCTTTATGAATTGATTAGTAGGCCAATCTATCGAACCCTTATTTAGGGCGGCTTTTGTTCCTACAAATTATCTATCTTTTTACTTAAATTGTTTTGCTTGTAAACCGACATTATCAAAGATTTATCCTAAATTACCCTATATTAAAAGAAATACATGAATATTAAAACAAGATAAATATTTCATCTTAGTTTCACACTTATCGGCATTTGCATGATGTCAAATTACAAAATACTTTCAATGAATTGAGGCAACATAGCCTTATTGATCCTAAATCTTTAGGTTTAAACCCTGATATAAGTGTTTTAGATTATTGGAAAATGTTTTTTGTTCTCTGAAAAATGCTGCAGACCATCTGAAGACTATTTTCTGTCTGCCATCGTCAGGTGAAGAATACAATGCGTGCAGTTCTGTGTTGTGTAACTTTCTCCATTTTCCTATAACTTCATTCCTTTTTTGCCCCAAATATTTTCCTAAGAACCTTGTTCTCAAACACCCTTAATCTCTATTCCTCTCTCAAAGTGAGAGTCCAAGTTTCACAACCATACAGAACAACCGGCAATATAACTTTTATAAATTCTAACTTTCTGATTTTTTGACAGCAGACTAGATGACAAAAGCTTTTCAACCGAATAATAACAGGCATTTCCCATATTTATTCAGCGTTTAATTTCCTACCGAGTATCATTTATATTTGTTAATGTTGCTCCAAGATATTTGAATTTTTCCACCTCCAATTTTTATATATCCATTTCGTACATAATCATATACTTTTTTTTTCTGGAGTTACTTCCAAACCTATCTCTTTACTTTCTCAAGTAAAATTTCCGTGTTTTCCCTAATAGTTTCTGGATTTTATCCTAACATATTCACGTCATCTGCATAGACAAGAAACTGATGTATTCCGTTCAATTCCAAACCCTCTCTGTTATCCTGAGCTTTTCTAATGGCATATTCTAGAGCGAAGTTAAAAAGTAAAGGTGACAGTGCTTTAGCCCGCAGTGAATTGGAAAAGCATTGGACAGAAGCTGGCCTATACGGACTCTGCCGTAAGTTTCACTGAGGCACATTTTAATTAATCGAACTAGTTTCTTGGGAATACCAAATTCAATAAGAATATCATATAAAACTTCTCTCTTAACCGAGTCATATTTAATATTAATTTAATATTATTAAAATAAATGAAAATTAATGTCTATGGGCCATATTCATAGACATTCTTAGCGCGGACTTCCGGTGTATGATCAGCGAACTAACGTTTTTCGTATTCATAAACCAGTGTTAGCGATATGATATGATATGATATGAATCCTGTACAAGTAACCAGTCGACAGCCGGGGCTAGTTTAGCACGTTCGTAGCGCGGGCTAGCGAAATTTCTATGCATAGCAACCTTAGTAACTAATGAATAAAACTTGATGAAATTTGGTACTGTTATTTAAATGTATAGACACAACAAACCCGCCGAATTTGAAATAAATTAATCAAAAACATTAAAACCATCAAAACTCAGTCCCAGTGTCCCTCAAACCTCCGTATTACTGCAGAACCTCTGAACAAAAACTCCAGTTTTATTTTGACTGCATGAAATCATGTAAAATAGCGCAAGATTTTAATGTTGAGGCTGATAAATAGAAAACAGATTTTTGAATAGATATGTGTCATCCTAATATCGCATTGGCGCACAATTACACAGCACCCCCCCCTCCCAAATAATCGATTCGTGGTGCAAGCAGCTGCAGTGCCGTGATAACTCGAGACTGCAGCACTGCAGCGGAATAAAGCCAGTCCTGTGCAGTCGTCGACCCTTCGCCACGTTGCGAAGTTGTAAGAAATGTCGACACAAATGTATTTTCCACCCGAGAGTGCACGTCATTGCACTACATCAATGTAAAACAGCATTACACGGGTTTAAATGTAAACTAGTGGCTTGTGCAGCAAATGCTGCTGCAAACTAAGTTCGTGAGACGTTCAAATAAAATTTTTTCAGATTTATTTTCAGTGAAGAATACTTGACATTTTGAAAGTTATTTGCTTCCATAATAGTGAAACATTCTCCCTCTGAATGTTTCTTTTTATACCAAATACTTTTTCTTGGACTTATCCGTCTCCAGTTCTTGAGTAACAATGTCAGGACGATCAGCGAGTTTTTCATGTGGGAGTAATGAAGTAGCTGTTTCAGGTCATTGCGGATTGTAGGTGAAACTTAAGAAAATGTAAGGTTTGTCATGCTTTGAACAAAAGACTTAGCATCTTGGTATAGCTGCTGCATGTTTCGTGAACTACCCTGAAATGTAGAGGGCAGAATCACTTTTTCCCACTAAGAGATCTTGCTGAGGTGATCAAGAGAATATAAAATCTTGTAGGCCTCTTATTTTACCAGTAAGTAATACCTTTTGGTCTTTTCTTAGGAATTGTAATTTTTGCGCTTCCTCCAGACAATACTGATCTACCAAATACTGCTGGATTAATTTGTGTAACAATGAATGTTATCCCGTATATTTTCTGTAATATAGGCTGTTGTGAGGAATCTATTGCTGAGATGCGGAAAATGAGGCGAATGATATGTCAGAGTTGTAGAATCTTATATTCGCCCTAAATAAAATTGTCCATCGTAAATCGTTAGCAGTGTCAGTGTTTCAGTCGTTGTTGGTTGCGGGATATAAACTTACTCATCACGGTAGCAAGAAGTGAAATGGCATTCTATTTTCCCTACAACAAAATATGCTTGGCAGCGATCACAAATCTAATCTATTAAACCAAAGAAATATTAAATTATTTTTATGCAGTTTAAAGATGCAGCTAAAATAGGAAGCATGACTCAGTTACTACCAAGGAAAATTAGAGAATCAGAATCATAATTATACATATCTATACCACACAGCCATTGAATACTGTATATGAAAAAACCCACACTACTTGATTAATAACTATAAAAGTATTTCATTTTTAATAACAATATAGTTACCTTACATAAGTTTTATAGTTTTCAGTAACATATATAGCCGTTACTCTTTAAATTATAAAAATGAAGATCTAATATAAAATATTCTCCCTGCGTCTACTTACTTAAAGCCCCAAAAGGATTCACTTTCATATTATCAGTATATCATTATGTGTTGCATTAACTATAATAATATTTCATTTTAATGGTAATAATGTCATAAAACATTCTTAAGTTTTGTAGTTCTTAATATCCAATACATAGCTGTACTCAGAAAACTACACACCAGAGAATCAGACCTGTAAATTATTTTTTTATAGGTTATCAAAAAATTACACAAATGAAGATAGACATATTGAATTACGATGTGAAATAATCTGAGCCATCTGAACTCTATGTCAGCAATCCTGTAGGTCATGGCCTCCGTGTAATAGTCTATTGTTTGTTGTAGTGTGTGTTTTGTTTTATTCTGATATGCAATTAATTAGTTCTCAAAACTGACGAAAGACGGATTTTGGAAAATAGGAAAATGATGTAGGAAAATTGAAATTTCACTGAAAACTACTATTTTTCTGAAAAACTTTGGGTTCCAAGCTTCAAAATGAGGGGTCATTTATTAAAATCCTTTCAGCCGTTTTCCCGTAATTTCCATTACCAGTTCAAATTATATATACAGATATATCAGCTCCCTGTGCCTGATTGTTATACTACAATTGAAATTTTCTTCCTACATTCAATTTACCTTCCCAGTCACCATCCTGTAATTCTCTCGCTTCCATTACGCCAATAAACACTCTTTAATCAAAGCTTGATTAACTTTGTGGTTCCGATAGCTTAAATAATTTTACTTACAAGTTTTTATTTCCTTCATAACTTATGCTTAATACAAATTTATATTTGAACTAACGTTTTCACTGATGTGATTATTATTAGGTCCTAACAGAGACGTACGCAAAGAGTGGAGGGGGTTCGAACCCCCTTTAAACTAAAAAAGACATATTTAGATCTGAGTATTTTTAATCCATAATCGTATTCTTTCTAATTTTTCACGTCAGAGTAACAAAAACTACATCGACATAAGGTATAGTCCTCCTACCCCTCCTTCAATATAATCCCTGTGCTTGATGCTTCGCCACATTTGAATTATAACAATGCTATATTTATTATACCGCCTAGTACCGACCTTGTAATAAAATGAATCTGACACAATATGAAATTTAACTCGTTGAACATACTGAAAAGTTTGTTTTGACAGTTCTGCAGTGCAGACGTTAAATATTGTGCATTGTCGATTTTAAAATCATTTTCAGAGCGGTATTCATCCGTTCCTTAGTTATTATGAAAAGTTCGTTTAACATTTTGTGCATTTGACAGTTCATATCTTTAATACAGTATAAACTTCTTATGTAAGTATAATAATGACACAAGTATTTTTATTATACAAAATTAAACAGAAGTTAAAATTTGTTAACAATTGACTATGAAAAAATCACGTTACAGAGATTTTATAAAGATATTCATGAATATGTTCTATTAGAATAGTACAGTATTAATAAATAATACCAACATAATATTAATAATAATAATAATAATAATAATAATAACAATAATAATAACAACAAAGCACAAAATTTAGAATACCGATGAAGAAAAATAAAAAAGGTAAACTTTCAAATTCTAAATGAGGCAGTACAGTAAGTGAACAGCTTCAAATACTTGGAGTGTAGGCTACTATAAGTAGTAACATGAACTGCTGCCATGAGGTCAAAAGAAGGATAATAATGGCTCATGAAGCTTTTAATAGAAAAAGGAGCATCTTCTGCGGATCCCTGGAAAAATAACTAAGGAACAGACTAGTGAAGTGCTTTACATGGAGATGGCATTGTACGAGGCAGAAACATGGACATTACGACGAAGTGAAGAGAAGTGAATAGAACCATTTCAAATGTGGATATGGAGAAGAATGGAGTGTGTGAAATGGACAAACAGTATAAGAAATGAAGTTATATTGGAAAGAGTGGGTGAAGAAAGAATGATACTGAAACTGATC
Organism: Periplaneta americana; assembly: GCF_040183065.1. Lineage (NCBI taxonomy): Eukaryota > Metazoa > Arthropoda > Insecta > Blattodea > Blattidae > Periplaneta > Periplaneta americana. Next base: position 148,135,502 of record NC_091131.1, read on the forward strand.
AGGAAGAAAAAAAGGAATTGGTTGGGTCACTGGCTGAGAACAAACTGTCTGCTAAAGGATGTACTGGAAGGAATAGTGAACGGGAGAAGAGTTCGGGGCAGAAGAAGATATCGGATGATAGACGACATTAAGATATGTGGATCATATGTGGAGACTAAGAGTAAGGCAGAAAATAGGAACGATTGGAGAAAGCTGGGTTTGCAGTGAAAGATCTGCCCTTGGACAGAACAATGAATGAATGAGTCATAGTTTGATGGCATTGTGGTTCTGATAACTTAAATAATCTTACTTACAAGTTTTTATTTCCGTGAATAACTCCTGTTTAATACAATTTTATATCATTTGAACTAACGTCTTCACTTATGTCGGGCATCATCAGGTCCTAACACGGCCGTACGTAAGAGCGGGTTACGGGATTTTACCCCCCCCCTTTGAACTTAAAAAATGGCATATTTAGATTTGAGTATTATTTGTATCCATAATCGTTTTCATTTGTCTAATTTTTCACTGCCAGAGTAACAAAATCTACATCGACATAAGACATAGCCCTCCTAACCCTTGTTCAATATAATCCCTGTGTTTGATGCCGCGGCACATACGAATTATAATCATGCTATCTTTATTACAAAGAGACCTACAGCCTAATAAAATAAAGCCAACACAATATGAAATCTAACTTCTTGTGAAACATATTGAAAAGCTTGTTTTGTCAGTTTTACAGTGCAGATGTTAAATATTGTGCATTGCCGATTTTAAATTAATCTTAAGAGTGGTATTCACCCGTTCGTTAGTTAGAGTTCTGACTTTATTGTGAAATGTTCGTTTAACGTTATGTGCATTTGATAGTTCATATCTTTAATTTAAACTTTTTATGTAAGTGTAATAATAACACAAGTATTTTTTATTATACAAAATTAAACAGAAGTTGAAATTTGTTAAAAATTGGATAAATGTGAAAAAATTACGATTCAAAGATTTTATAAGGATATTCAAGAATATGTTCTATTAAAACAGTACAATATTAATAAACAAATACCTTACTTACTTATAGCTTTTAAAGAACCCGGAGGTTCATTGTCGCCTTCGCATAAGCCCGCCATCGATCCCTATCCTGAGCAAGATTAATCCAGTCTCTACCATCATATCCCACCTCCCTCAAATTCATCCCATCTACGTCTCGGCCTCCCCAAAGGTCTTATTCCTTCCGGTTTACCAACTAACACACTATATGCATTTCTGGATTCAGCCATAAGTGCTACATAATAAAAATAAATAATACTGTAACATAATAATAATAATAATAATAATAATAATAATAATAATAAATACATAACATTTAAAATAACGATAATGTAAATTATAAACAATTTTCATAATGACCATTATAAACATCTGTTGGTGACAAATCGTTGCCTTGGAATAAAATAGTCACAACTCAAAAATCACCATTTTTTTATTTTCCCATAATTTTAATTTTATGTGGAAAACCGTCACAAATTAAATTCTTTTACTTTCTGAAAAAAATAAAATAATTACACTCTAATAAAATGAAAGCTTCGCCTTTAATTCACCTAAAATGATCTCCCAATTACTGGGGAAAGACCGTCATATTACGAGTAGAAAAGGGTCTAATAAAAGAGATTTATTATTATCATAATACTCAGAGATTAAAGTCTAATGTAGCACATAGTATCTTCATTTTCCACATAAAACAGTTTATGTAACGCCTAATTTTTTTAATGTTTCTCCTGAAAAGAATTTTAATAATTTGTTACTAGATGTGATTTTAGTCAGTTTGTAAAATATTTTTGGTCCAGGGAAAATATACATCTTTTTATGACTATACAACAATGGCTGACTTAATGGCTTATGCAACGAGAACCGGGTACTAGGAAACTTCCGAAATTAGTAATAAGTATACATATTTTTACTTCAATTTCAATCTCATATCCCAAAGAAAACACCACACCATCAGTTCATTATTAAGCTTGCATATTCTGCCCTCCCAAGCCAAAAGGGCGTATCTCAATGATTTTCTGAAAATCAGTTTTTGAAATAATTGGATAGTTCAGATGCTAATATATCTATTGCCTAAAGGAAATGGCCGTTTCTCAATAAATTGTGCTTTTAAGATGTGATTTAATGAAAGCCGTATCTCAAAATTAATATGAATTCCTAAGCGAATTTGGCGGAAGTTCATTTTTCTAAGCAAAAAGGCCGTTTCTCAGGCATACGTTCTTTTCGCTTAGTATTTCCTATTCGCCATTCTAGTCAAATTAGACGTAACTGCATTAGTAACAAATCCTTCAGCATGTAATCGCCACTACCCGAATACTCATTTCTCATAGTTTAAACATAGTTCTTATAATTAATTCATTGTTGATCATGAAAATTAATATGAAAGGTGTGTTCCGATTAATTTTTCTAGCTTATTATTGAAAACATGTCAATTTTCATTTTCCTGTTTGTTGTTATGTAGCCAAAACACAGAATATTGATTCTACTCAACCTTATTTTAGAAACACCATTATAATCACCATGTAAGTAAAATAATTTATATTTTTATCACTATTGGACTGATAGTTCATATGCACATATGTTTTAGAGACAACGAAATGGACAATGAAATTATTCGTAGACACATAAATTCATTTAATCCTACCATATCACATTAGTACATTACCGGAGGGAACATGCATCTAATCGTCTTTATTTACCAAGTGATATAACGCTGACTGCCATGCACCATGATTTTTTTACTCAGAATGTTAATTAAAAATGTTCATATGAAAAGTACAGAACGGTAGCCAGTGAAATGGACATATCTTTTGATAAACTGTGAAATCTTCAATGCTACACAAAGGAAAATTTGGACACTAATTTTTAAACTTGTAAAATGTGGAAAACATATTGAGAGAGCATCAAAATCTCGGGCCAAATATAGAGAAGATGCTGAAAAAATTGAAGAGGTTAACAAAATAATTTATTATGCAGATCTTCAAAGAGCTATCTTGTTGCCAAGACTAGACACATTTAAGGTAGCTATATTCACAAGTGTTTGACTGTCTACATGAGAGCTTCGTTCCTGTTGGGGGTGGGGAACAAAACAAAAAATGTGCAAGCCGTTTGCAGCTGTCCGGCACGAGGCTCTCTTTAAAAGGAGCAAAGAAGAAATAGTAAGCACTTTCTACAACTTTTTCAAGTACAAGAGAGATTGTTCAAAATTACTCTATGGTTGGACAACTGCACGGTCCAGAACAAAAATTGGACATTCTTTTCATTTTTGATTTACATTGTTAATTCAAATGAAGTAAGTACTAATGAAATTGTGATAAGTTATTTTGAACCAGGCCATTCGTTAATGGCTTCTGATCCTTTCATCACAAAGTAGAACAGTCAGTGAAAAGACGTGGATATAAAGTATATGATTTTGCAGACTTTGTAGATGCAGTAAAATCGGCATCTTACCAGACTGAGATACTGCCAGTGGAGCTTCAGTATTTTTTCATTTGGTCTGGCTACTCATCACAATATAAATTTAACCTGATTAGTTTATTGATTACTTTTGTAAGGCTAAAGATACAATCAATATAAATCCCAACTTATCATGTCACACTCAGTCTCTTTCTTTGGAATATCATTTTTTTTATGAATGATGTATTTCATCCACTTAATACAGTATAATATTATACTACTATGCAATTTAAGTGAATATTCCTTCTTAACTCTCTATTATGTTATTAAGATTTAAAACACAAGTACAATATTAAGAAATCAGTGTTAGTACTTCTGTTTTACAGACAATATAGATAACATTAAACAGAAAGAAGCCATATAAAAATAACGACATAAAATTTCACGTTTTGTTTGAAGTTTGTGCACTACTGTTTTCTTAATCCAACAGGTTGCTTATTCATATACACAACCCTTCCTCTTTCCATACTTAGCGCTTGCTGCCCGCGCACGACATCAAGGTCAGAAAAATGCGCTCGCTTTGACATCACTGGGCTATGCTTTACAGAATTGCCCAGTGTTATTCATATTGTAAATTTGTGTACGTCACACTGTTTAACATGAATATTGGAATAAGCTTACTCCCGTCTTTCTGTATTTCGACGGCTTAGTGTCAAAGGACACTAAGTCCAAAAATCGACTTTTTGAGTTATTTATAGTATCATATTGTACAAAGTAGCCCTTATATAGTGTGAAAGTAATATGTCTCTACAAATAATAGTTTTATTTATTTTTTTTTTTGGAGATAGTGTTGTGTTAATTTAGACAGATGCTGAGTGTCAAACAACACTATCTAGACTTAGTTTTCTTTGACAGTAACAAAATATAGACTAGAAGAACACTAAGTCGAGATAGTGTTCTTTGTCACTAAATTATTTAGCATTTCTAAGATTTTATTGTTGACACTGCCTCAGAATATACAACGAAGAATGTAATACAGTCACCATACTGTTCATTGTTAGAGAATTTATAATTTTTTAATTAATAGAACAAGAATTCTTAAATCAATCCAGTTTGTAAGAGACGCAGCACAGGATTGCTCTGATAATTTGATACTTTTTTATTAGAGCTAAGAAATACTCAGATCGAATATTAGGGGCAGGTTAATGGTGAAGTTGGCTTTAGCGACATATAAAATTTCGCAAGGAATGAGTGATGAAGCTAATAAGAGCATAGCTGTTAGTAGTCCATGTCCAACGCTGGATAACAGGAAAGCCCACAAGTCCTTAAATAGTGGAAAGAAATTGCTGGTAAAAAAAGTTCTAGACAAAGATTGTACAAAATGTCTTCTTAAATGCAACCTCTCATTTAGTGCTAAAGACAAACATGAAATTCATAAACAATATTGGAATATTGAGAATAACGATTTGAAGCGGCAATTTTTTTATGGGCCTTACAGAAGTGAAGGAAATCCAAATCCAAAAAGGATGAATCTAGAAGGCGAAACACCAGTTCTTGCCTGGTGAAAAATAAAGAAAACATATGGATATGCAAGGGTTTTTTTTCTCGCCATCTTTGACATATCCAACACAATAATAGAATATATTTTGAAAAAAGTGACAATAACATAGTGAAAACTGATCGAAGAGGAAAGCATGAACACGGAGTAAAGAAATCTGAAAATACTCGTGAATGTATAGTGAACCACACTGCATCATTTTCAAGAGTACTGTCCAACAAGAGTACAAGAAACGAACTGCAAGAGAATATCTGTCTTGTGATTTAAATTTACAAAAATATGTATGAATTGTATAAAGAAAAATTCAGATTTTGAACCGATTTCTATATCTGGACTGTATACCTTAATCAAGGTAGCAGGGCTGATGAATCGGTATTAAATTATAAAACATAGGCAGCCCAATAAGTCTAAGGTTGCAGTGCGTCCGGAGCAATGACGGGCCTAAATGTTGGGGGGGGGGGACACAGGAATGCTAATGTTAAAGCAGAAAAACCTTTCATATTATCGTCATATTTTCAAAAATAATTTTAATATACCTTTTCATAATTCCAGAAAGGATCAATGAAAGTAAGAAGATAGAGACGGAGGAAGTTCATCAGTCCCACATTGAAAGAAGGAAGCAGCTCGTCAAGTAAAAAAAAAATTACAAAATTTAGAGCATCAGTAAATGATCTTTACTTTTTTAAATTTGATTTGAACCTGTGCGCAATGGTCCAGATGTTAAAATGGAATGAGTGTTTTATAAACGTGGATTACCTGTACATAATTTGACCAAGTATGGATGTAGCCAACAGAACAGCAGGAAATTTTTTATGGAACGAGAAAATTGCAGAAAGGGGAGCTGCAGAGGTACCATCATGTCTTTGCTCAAATGAAAAAACTGCATAATGGTAAAAGGTTCTGCTTCATGTCTGATACCTGTGGAGGACTGTGCTTATATCAACCATGCTCCTCTACACTGTGAATGTTTTGGACGTATCTCAAATTGAACTTTATTTTTAACTAAGAAATTCACAAATGGACACAGTCCGCACGCACATTGAAAAAAAAAAAACAGCAAAATATACAGAAATATTTGATCCATCAGAGTGGTATACTATAGTTAGAGCTGTATCAAAAATAGAAGTGGAACAGAGTAATGTAATGATGTAAGAGAAATTCAGAAGACATTAATAAAGAACAAGAAAGTTGACACTAATGGAAACATTGTAGATGGCTGGATATAGTGTGGTTCCATTATCGGAAAAGTGACAGTGAACACGTATTTTTTTTAAATACAATTATGATGAAGAATTCCATAAATTCAAGGTACAGAGGAAGATTACACGTGGATTTAGGCTGGATAATCTTCAACTTAAACCAAAGGATCATGGTGCACTGAAAATATACAAGATTAGAAAATGAATAATGTATTGCAACTGTGTAAACAGAACATTATACCAGGAAATTACCATTTCCTTTACAACAGTTTAAAAATGAACAGGAAATCGTAGAAGAAGATACTCAAAATGAAGAGCAATAAGTGATTATAAAATCAAGAAGAAATTTTAAATTTTTATATGAGAGGTATGGATATTGATACTATTCAAAACAAATACTGAATAAAATCAAATATAATCCTATTCAGATTATAATTTTATTCAATGTCATTTAGGGTATAAATTCTGAGTTAAGTGTGTATTTTCGTTTTATTACGTGCAGACAGACTTTTAAATCAACTGAATTTGTAGGCTTTGCTATTTTTAAAAATAAATTGATAATTAGTTAAATAACTTTTTCATCGAAACTCCTCATCAGCTGTGGTAAATTAAAGTAGTGTAACATTAGCAACTATTTAAAAACACTGTTGTTCTAAAATGCAATGTAAATTGAAGATAACTTTTACTCTTTTATTATTTTATAAATGCACTGTTAAAATTATTATTTCAGATAATAGTATAAATTAATCTAATAATGATAACATTATGCTTTTATGCTTTATAAATAATATTAACTGGCACTGTTATAATAATGCAGATATGTTTTGAGTTTAGATAATATTCCTTTATGAAGAAGAAGAAATATGATAATTGCAGCTCTCCACAATAAGTTAAATTTATTAATTTGCATTGTCAAATAGATCTATAATTTTTTACTAGAGTGTTTGAATTCAATATTTTGGCATTTATTTTTAACACTATCTACTAAATTGAATGCTTCGTGTCAGTAACAAAGAACACTATCTCCAAAATATGTTAATTTTTAAGTCAATATTAAATATTTCTAGAAAATATGTATTCTATTGTCTTTAAGGTTATATCCTATATATATATGGTTTAAATTTTATCAACATATCTCTTAAATTAAAGCAGTAACATAAGAAAATATACACAATTGAACTGTTTTTTGCCTCTCCTGTAAAGTTGTGATTTTGGAGTTAGTGTTCTTTGACATTATTGTTGTACATACCAGGTCGAATTATGTTTCTAATTGTTTCAATACATACTATGAAAGGTATTAAAATTGGTGAAGTTCCTATGTTTTGTCATCAGAAGGAATTGCTAAATTACTATAATTTGGTTTAAGAGACCATTACTTGCTTTCAGTCCTCTGATGATTCGCGTAGAAAAAACATAGCTAAGCAGACCGAACAGGCGCTACTAAGAGCGAACAGCCCGTCTCAATAAAATCGTAATGAAACAGAAGCGCTACGCATTCTCATACGCACTGAGTACTTATTCTTCTCGAAATTATTTCATGGAGCGAGTCTTGATGGAAGTCCACTGGTAAGTAGGCAACAGTTTCGCACGACTGTCCACAAGTAGCATATTACAGGGGCACTTGTTTACTGCACATGCACAGTGTGTGGTAAGCGAAACTAGAACAATAAGGGAGCTCCATTTTTTTTTTCCGTATCTATACAGTACATACTCGTAGATCTGTGATTAATACTTTTGTACGCGGTCTGTAACAGTTGGTTTTGCCTAAATCCCAAAAGACACAAAACCTATACGAAAGAACATAGTGTTCTTTCTTCGTTAAAATTGCCCGTTCAAGATGTTATAAAAATGCAATCATTTAACTAGAACAATGGTGGGCATTCCTGCGGTCGCAGTGACGTCAGACCTCAGCGAAGCATCAAACTTATCCCCTACCTTCCCCTTCCCCACTCCATGAAAATACTGCGCGTGTACGTGGCGGATTATACTGGATTGCTGTACTTCAGAGCTCCATTAGTGGTACAATGTCTTTCGCAGAATCATATGAATCGAGAGGATATCACACTTACAAGAAAGGCGGTTCTTTCATTTCTCATGTTTAGGATTAGTTACAAGTATTCAGGATGCGAACTTAAATATGTACATTCTTAAAATAGATCACCTGTTATACGAGTTCAAAGAACACAGATTCAGTGATTTTCAAAGGATGGTGAAAGATTTCAATATTTTTGCCGCTCCTTTTCATGTTTAAATTGAAAATGTTATCCCAGAATTGCAGTTAGAGGTACTGGATTTGCAGAATGATGGCTTCTTGAAAGCAAAATGTGAAGGTCTACTGGGGGCTAAAATTTTTAAAAGATGTCCAGTACTACATATCCACTGCTTAGACAGTTTGCTTAAAAAATAATGAGTACCGTCATTTTCCATAACTGTGGTCCTGGAACATAACTATTGTCCACGATACAACCATTCAAATTTTGTACTCCATAACGTAGTACGTCGTTTGTCTATATTCTTGCTGTACTGTAGTTTGAATTCAAGTCACTGCAGCTATCTACGAACGGTCTATGTTGCTTCTGCAATGATCTTTGAATGGTTGTATCGTGGACCATAGTTGTGTTCCAGAACCATAGTTGTGGGAAATGACGGTATGTATTCATCAACCTACCAGTGCGAACAGCTGTTTTCTAAAATGAAATCCAGCCACAGATCCCGCTTAAGGGGAGTCTGTACTGCCATCCCATCAATGTAAAGCAGAGCAATAATAGATAAAGACCGTAATTTTAGCCTGTTACATACAATAATACTTGAAGAATAACCCCTAAAAATTTCAACTGTGTATCTTATGTAAGTCCTGAGACAAGTGTACCTAAATTAGATGAAATTTACATTGCTGGGATAGGCAGTACAGACTCCCCTTAAGCGATGCTCATCTTCTTGCGCAACTGAAGATAGCATACACAGATATAAATCCCAATTTCGAAGAAAATACTTTGAAAAATGATTAATTAAATATCAAGTGAATGGACTATTCTAATTACATGTGGTAGGTAGGAGTGTAGTGGCGCAACTGTCTGTAAATCCGTCACTGCACTGTAGAGTGCAACCCCTCCCACTGTATGTAGTTGCCATTTAAATCCTGTCTTGTGGGTTGCGTTCATTTTGCCCACCACTGAATTAGAATAATTCTCAAAACAAAAGCCTTATATTTCTGTAGGTAAATAATCTTAAACCCTGAGTTTCCTGCTAGTGCAGTGCGGACCAGAAATACTGCTGGAGTAATAGATCATGCTAATTAAGTTATGTGACCTAATAAAGAAGATGAAAGCCGCAAGGTCTTACCTTGTTGGCGAAACGATTAGTTCACTAGCATTACTTCCATTGGGTATCCCATTCCATTGTCTGGTATTCTGTTGTAACCAGATGTTCGACTGGGTTAGTTGCAGACTCCCACTCCATGGGCTGCATGTCATTCTTGGCGTCGATGCCTTCCAACTGCATGCGCTCCTGATGTTCCTAGAAAATTTCAGAAATGTGGAATAATGAATTTTACAGTTTTAATCGAGTATTAACTCCATATGTAGATGAAATTATTGGGGATCATCAGTGTGGTTTTAGGCGTAATAGATCAACTATTGACCAGATATTTTGTATTCGGCAGATAATAGAGAAAAAATGGGAGTATAAGGGTACAGTGCATCAGTTATTCATAGATTTCAAAAAGGCATATGACTCGGCTAAGAGAGAAGTTTTATATGATATTCTTATTGAATTTGGTATTCCCAAGAAATTAGTTCGATTAATTAAAATGTGTCTCAGTGAAACGTACAGCAGAGTTCGTATAGGTCAGTTTCTGTCAGATGCGTTTCCAAATCACTGTGGGCTAAGCAAGGAGATGCACTATCACCTTTACTTTTTAACTTTGCTCTAGTCTAGAGTATCCCATTAGGAAAGTCCAGGATAACAGAGAGGGTTTGAAATTGAATGGGTTACATCAGCTGCTTGTCTATGCGGATGACGTGAATATATTAGGAGAAAATTCACAAACGATTAGGGAAAACACGGGAATTTTACATGAAGCAAGTAAAGAGATAGGTTTGAAAGTAAATCCCGAAAAGACAAAGTATATGATTATGTCTCGTGACGAGAATATTATACGAAATGGAAATATAAAAACTGGAAATTTATCTTTTGAAGAGGTGGAGAAGTTCAAATATCTTGGAGCCACAGTAACAAATATAAATGATACTCGGGAGGAAATTAAACACAGAATAAATATGGGAAATGCCTGTTATTATTCGGTTGAGAAGCTTTTATCATCCAGTCTGCTGTCAAAAAAACTGAAAGTTAGAATTTATAAAACAGTTATATTACCGGTTGTTCTTTATGGTTGTGAAACTTGGACTCTCACTTTGACAGAGGAACATAGGTTAAGGGTGTTTGAGAATAAGGTGCTTAGGAAAATATTTGGGGCTAAGCGGGATGAAGTTACAGGAGAATGGAGAAAGTTACACAACACAGAACTGCACGCTTTGTATTCTTCACCTGACATAATTAGGAACATTAAATCCAGACGTTTGAGATGAGCAGAGCACGTAGCACGTATGGGCGAATTCAGAAATGCATATAGAGTGTTAGTTGGGAGGCCGGAGGGGAAAAAGACCTTTGGGAGGGCCGAGATGTAGATGGTAGAATAATATTAAAATGGATTTGAAGGAGGTAGGATATGATGATAGAGACTGGATTAATCTAGCACAGGATAGGGACCGATGGCGGGCTTATGTGAGGACGGCAATGAAACTGCGGGTTCCTTAAAAGCCATTTGTAAGTATTATTATTATTATTATTATTATTATTATTATTATTATTATTATATTTTTATAATTTTTTTCAATTTATTTGGGAAACAATCATGTTACAATAACGATTACAATTATTGCAGTCAGGAAACTACAAAAATAGGTGTTAAATACAAAAGACATAAAAATTCATTAAAAGAGCTATTACATCGTCGAACAAAAATGTACGTGTCAAATATTAAAAAAAAAACATATATATAAATTAAAGAATTTGTCTCTCGTATGAGCAAATGCTCATGGTCGGGAGATCAAAACCGCGCTGTAGATAAGCTGAAAGAAGAAGGCAAAATAAACAATTAATATAAGCAATAGGCTAAAGTAGCAGAAATTACAAAAACAAGAGTCGACAATTATGATATAAAGGGATCACAATTGAAAAAAATTTATAACCAATATTCACAAGGATATAAAACTAATACAGGAGTATCTTCTGCGGACCTCTGGAGAAAGAACTAAAGAAGACTCTAGTGAAGTGCTTTATGTGGAAAGTAGCATTGTATGGGGTAGAAACATGGACATTACGACGAAGTGAAGAGAAGCATTTTAAATGTGTATATGGAGAAGAATGCAACGTGTGAAATGGACAGACAGAATAAGGAACGAGGTTGTGTTGAAAAGAGTGGATGAAGAAAGAATGATACTGAAACTGATCAGAAAGAGGAAAAGGAATTGGCTGGGTCATTGGTTGAGAAGAAACTGCCTACTGAAGGATGTACTAGAAGGAATGGTAAACGGGAGAAGAGTTCAAGACAGAAGAAGATATCAGATGATAGACCACATTAAGATATATGGATCATATGCGGAGACAAAGAGGAAGGCAGAAAATAGAAAAGACTGGAGAATGCTGGGTTTGTAGTGAAAGATCTGCCCTTGTGCCGAACACTATAAATGAATGAGACTAATACATAGCAACTAATTATTAAACCCTATATTAATTTCCCTTAATAATTTATTTAATTGTAAGTTTATATTTAATCGTACCCTGCGCATGAGTAGGTAGTTCAATATCTATTCCGAACCATGCCTGAACAAACTTTATAAAGTAAATTACATAATAAAGATATGATCATTTGGTCCAGGCTGCATCCGATTTTGCACAAGAAGAAATTCTTCAACATGTTTGTGAATTCAACTTAACTTAATTATATCTACGATAATTTTAGTCCATGAAGCATACATTTGATGTAAGAATAATTTCTTTAACACGTTTCTAAATCAGCCTTGTATACTATCCATAATAAATCACTCCACACCAATTTCAATAACGTGCATTGTGTAACCTAGGAAGTCATTTTTTGTGTTGACCGATTTGTGCATCATTGTTTAAGTTGTAAACAAGAAGAAATAAAAATTAACGTGCAACATAAGTATTATTTTAAGAAACACAGGGGGCAAATGTTGGTAAATGATGAACACAGAAATGGCATTTCGGGACACTTTGTTTTCTTAACTACTAGGATAACCTAAAGAATGAATATGAACAACTTCAGTAGTAGGTCCACAATAAAATACAAATTGTTACTTAATTTGTATTTCATTTTTTGGTCCAGGGAAAATACTCGTCCTTCACAACCCTCGCAAGAATAGGGTTATTATTATTATTATTATTATTATTATTATTATTATTATATTGAAATTCAGTAAAAATTAGTATTTTATGTGGAACAAATAGAATTTAAGCTTACATTACCGCAGGTCACCCAGATACTATGTTATTAGGTGATAAAATATGTGTACTTTATCCAATAATTAATATAAACCACCTGTGAGGAAATGGATCAAAATCATCTTCAACACTACCCAGCCACTATCAACTTAGCGTCCTTGAGTGAAAAATACTGGAGAGAGAGAGAGAGAGAGAGAGAGTTAATGATTTTATTGTCAGAAATTCAGCACTAGCAAACAACAACAACATTATATATTCAACCTGTATATTTGAATAAAACTTTTTAGAAAGGAACTAAGTCAAAATTTGTAACTTTTTTTACTGATGAAATGATTAATACTTTCAAGTTCAAGTTGATATTTATAGTACGGGACTGGTACACTCATATTTAGCCTATTCTTGAAAATAAGTTTCTTTGCGCTCCTGAATAGCAGGAAATTTTGACTTAGTTCCTTTCTAAAAAATGGCTATTCATTAGTAATATTAATGCATTTCTCACCTTCATTAGAACATGAATAAAATTAACACAACGCAAATCAAATAAGTTTCATATGTGGTATGGGAGGGTTTCGAAGGTCCTTTATTGCTAGAATTAGTGTTAGAATGTATTATTATTATTATTATTATTATTATTATTATTATTATTACACATTGTTCTGTATGGTTGTGAAACTTGGACTCTCACTTTGAGAGAGGAACAGAGATTAAGGGTGTTTGAGAATAAGATTCTTAGGAAAATATTTGGGGCTAAAAGGGATGAGGTTACAGGAGAACGGAGAAAGTTACACAATGCAGAACTGCATGCGCCTGACATAATTAGGAACGTTAAATTCAGACGTTTGAGATGGGCAGGGCATGTAGAAGGTATGGACAAATCCAGAAATACATATATAGTGTTAGCTGGGAGACCGGAGAGAAAAAGACCTTTGAGGAGTTCGAGACGTAGATGGAAATATAATATTAAAATGGATTTGAGGGAGGTGTGATATGATGATAGAGAGTGGATTAATCTTGCACAGGATAAGGGACCGATGGCGGGCTTATGTAAGGGCAGCAATGAACCTGCGGGTTCCTTAAAAGCCATTTGTAGGCCTAAGTAATTATTATTACAAATTTATTGAAGTGGGTGTAAGTGGATTGAAACTATGTTAATAATGCACATACATTGTCAAAACTTGTATTTTCAGTTTAGTTTGAAGTGCACCTTCGCTTTACTCAGTAGGCCTACTATGAACGGTCATAAGATCTTTAAAAGAATAAAAAAAGTAATGCTTACGATGCAAATGTTAATATATTTTAATAATATTTAATAAATAACACACGTAATTATATAAAATATAGAACTGAATTGTTCTGTTTGGTGGAGTGAATATGTTCTTTTTAAAAGGCTACATATTTTTTGTATAATTATTTGGTTTTAGGGCGGGAAGGTGTAGCCTCATTTCTGCATCTTCATTTAGCCTATTTCGGTAATCTGTTTTCATGGATAAATACGCAGAGAACCCAGATATGGAACTGATAATTATTATATATCTTTTAGATCTTTAATTGTATTAATGATATTAATAATAATTATTATTATTTATTGGAAGTTTCCTAGTACCTGGTACTCGTTACATAAGCTGTTAAGTCGGCCATTGTTGTGTAATCATAAAAGATGCATATTTTCCCTGGCCCAAAATTATATTATAAAATGACTAGAATCACATCTAGTAACAAACTGTTAAAATTCTTTTCAGAAAGGAGCCACTGTGTAAACACAAAAATGATCTATCTAACGAGTACCGGGTACTAGGAAACTACCTATTTATTTTCTGTTACGATTATATTATAATAATTTTTATTGGTGATATTACATGTTTTTATTGATTCGTATTTTCGTGAGTTTGTATACATTTTGCAGTATTATCCAAATTTAAAATACTGTTTAAATACTATTTACAATTCACATGTTTCGAAACTTTCACATGTGTAGCATTATATGATTTATTTTATTACTATTAGTAAGGAAGGATGGCCATAAAACAGTGTAATGCATTATAACCATAAAACCTCATTGTCCTCAGTAATTTTTAAACTGCGTCATGCGTTCGTTAGTGTTTTTAAATATGCCTGTCCAATGCAGTCTTAATTATCAGCCCCCTAATATACACATTTATTCCTAGAATAGCCATTGACGCTACGAAACGTAAATGTTTTATTCCCTACTTACTGTTGTAGTTTTCAAGCAGGAATCTTAATATAACTTAGAAAGCTTACCTCAGTGGAAAGAGCTTCATCCTGATTGTCCCATGAGAATCGAACCGAGCTCCTCAATACACATAAAGCGCTATCTTTTCTTGCTTTAAAAGAAATTAAAACTCAAAATGGCGGTCCAATATGTCATTTGCATTGTTGAAGAGGGCTTTGTTAACGCGTTGAGCGATGAACGCGAATTCCATAGAGAATGAAAAACTGGAACTAGCGTCAGGGATTAGAAGCTGTAGGTAAGAAAATTGATGGTACTTGTGTTGAGAACTTTCGACCTGATTTTAAATGTAGTCAACCGGCCGCAATGGAATTTAAATATTGTCGTTTTCGTATTTTATATTTAAACCATATTTTTGAGTTTTGTAAAGAAACTGATATAACTTACATTTTATGATGCAGTTATGTATTGCACTCATGTTACTTGATTTTTATCATTATAAAATTCACTCTTTGGTTTGGAGTTCTTCTTCCTCTTGTTTTATTAATTCTGCAGGAGAAATTCATTCTATACTATGTTGGCTGCGTTTTCATAATAGGAGATGAACTTCAATGTTGCGACTGTGCAGTTAAGGAAATATAGTTCTTACCACGTGTTCAACTGTGTATTTGGTTTTTAAAAAATTACATTTATTTGCATGTGTCCCCATTTTCTCTTGAACAAGTGAAAATAGACAGATGAAATTTCACCGCTTTTTATCACACTACGACAGTTTCTGATACTACATTATGTCAATCATGTGGTAATGAACTTACTGATAGAAGACATAGATTAGAAACATTTGTAGGAGTCTAAACTTTTTCAAACAATAATACTATAGAAATAGGTTAATTCGACATTCGATCATTGCAATAAATGTCTATTTCCTAGTAATTACTTTCAAAACTAATGTTGGTCACTGTGTAAGCAATTTTAACTTTTTTTTTTGCACTGGGCATGTGATACATGTTTTCTACATAATTTTAACCTTCTGAATACGAATATGACAATAAAAAGCAGTTTTAGGTTACGGTTTTTTAAGAAATTTTTCGAATTTATATCTATTCAAAATACTGCTTTATATATCGTAACGACCGTAAAGTTAAATACTCACTCTTCAAAAGATTACAGCTTTCTTTTTCTGCATTTTCTTTTATACTGGACATCAGGTACATCACGAGCTAAAGTCCAACAATAGTCTGCTAGCATATTGGTACTCCACTGTTCTTGGTATCTTTTTTAAATAGATAAAATTTCTTCATCAAAGCGCTTACAATGCTCATCACTGAATTTGTCATAATTCTCAGGAAAGAAGTCAAGATGGGAGTAAATGAAGTGAATTTTAAGGGATATGTTACAACCCATAGCTTCAAACGCCAACAGTAAATTTTGTACTAGTTCTTAGTTGTACTCACTTCCACGGTGTCCACACCTGTGGAGTAACGGTCAGCGCGTCTGGCCGTGAAACCAGGTGGCCTGGGTTCGAATCCCTGTCGGGGCAAGTTACCTGGTTGAGGTTTTTCCGGGGTTTTCCCTCAACTCAATACGAGTAAATGCTGGGTAACTTTCGTTGCTGGACCTCGGACTCATTTCACCGGCATTATCACCTTCATTTCATTCAGAAGCTAAATAACCTAGATGTTGATACAGCGTCGTAAAATAACCCAATAAAATAAAAATAAACTTCCACGGTTACCCAGAAAATTTAATACAGCCTCTTGAATGCGGCTCTCTCTTTTCCTTCCAACTAAGATTCGAAGTGATTGTCCTTCATTATTACTGTAATTTGTGGTCCGTTGAAAACTTTCTCTTTTATTTTTGAGTCACTAAATGCATCAGTTTCATGAGTCATCCCTTTAACAATATTCTTCATTAACCCTAACTTAATGTGTAAACGGGATGAAATTACTTTACTTTGAGGTACAATGAGTTGATGTATAATATTTTTCTTCCCTGGCTCTAGTAATTGTGTTGGCCATACTTTTATTTTATAATGCTCATTTCGAGCATATCCCATTCGCACAGAAAGATTTTGTGTAGCCATAATTGCATTCTAAGAAACAATGCTACAACCTTCAAATCCGCACATTTAAACATTCATACTTTGAATGTTATCATTAAAACACTTTTTAAAGCAATACACGTCTTATACAGAATACTAACATCAAGGAAATCTCCTGGTAATCTGAAGTGATTTCATGTGGCGAACCTGAATCTCCCCCTCCAAATGGAAACGAAAAGGGCATTAAAACAATTTCTGCTTCTATAAATGGTTTTTACAGAGTAGTATATTGAAAAATATAAACTACAGTAATGTCATCAAAGCTCAGAGTGAAATAAATACACATCTCAAGTAAAATCATGTCAACTCAAGCGAATTCATATCGCAAACCTGTTTCCACCTCCTCCAAATAGATTCGTGAAAGGGCAGTAAAATAATTTACATTTCCACAAGTGTTTCTAACACATTGTTTTCCACATAATAGGCCATCACAAATAGTTTCACAAGAAATATGGTGATTTTTTAAATAAAATACATAGAAAATTATATTGTTCACCTCGAAAACCCAAACTGATGGAACATTTTTCTTGTTATTTTTTTTTAATTCAGGAGGTCGAAATTAGTAACAATTTGTTAGTGTTATGTCTGGCGCAAAATGACTGTTGACCACTGTAATGAACATTGCATTGCAATTATTTTCGAATCTTACGTTTTCGGAAAATTAAAAAATTTCAACGAAAATATTGTGATTCTGGAATCCTAGAGTATGTTGATGAAATGTCATTATTTTTTTCTTTTAGCTATAAAACGTGAGATCGTAACAGGCCATTTGGCCTAATACTTGAAGGGAAGAAGAAGAAGAAGAAGAAGAAGAAGAAGAAGAAGAAGAAGAAGAAGCTATAAAACGTTGTCCTTCAATAGAGCAATTAATTTTATTTTATAACAAAACAAAATAATGTAATTTTTATGTCTTTATGTTGTACCATCTGAAAGCACCTTCTTGATTCTATTTTTAATTAAACTTGTTAGACTTTTCAGAAATCTCAACTCAACTATAGACAAGCAAAATGAATAAATTGCCTTTAGGTATATGTACATCTTTACATATAAACAATTTTGTTTTGCATAATATTGCCCTATAAAATTTGTAAACAATTGAGTATAGTACCGGAAAGAGAATGAACTGAACAGATCCCTTGCAATTGTTTCTAAATTGTTTCTAAAAATTATTTTGTTTTTAAATTTGACTTAAAACTGATACATATCTCATGCAGTTTTCAAGATAGAGCCACAGTTTTTTTTTCACTATTTTATAGCTAAAACTATTGTTTAATGCCTGACATAGAGCTATTTTTTATTTTCATTTACATTAATTAAATATTACCATATATGTAACATATGACAGTGTTTTATGTTCCATAATTATGTAAAAAAAATCCAAAGATATTAACTATATTATTGTAATTTTATTCATTGTCTGGCACTAAGGAAGCTTCAAAATGATACCAATATCTTCTTGGTATCATCATTAGGGAGCGGATTTTTATGTGCTAAAAAATTTAAATATATTTATTTTTATGTGCTAAAAAGTACGAAAATATTTGCTAAAAATTAAAAAATATTTTTTTTTTAATATGACAAAAATACCTTACTTAGCTTGGAAAAAAAAAAATGTTACTAGATACTCACCAACCACACTTGAGTGCTAGTAGTTGGCCGAGAATTGCAGTGAACAACAAAGGTCATCTCCAAATTCTCCATCACAAATGCTTGCCGATTATCTCTGAACAACGACTTATACTGTGAAAACGATCTTTCCACATCACAGGACGTCAGACGTGCATATTTAAAGAGAGGAATGTCACAAACACATACACCGTCAGCTTCATCTATAGGCACACCCTCCAATGCTTGAGCAACTTTACACATTTTTTTTATATCTACTGTTTTTCCCAAACACATTCTGGAATTTGTCCCTTAGTACTTGTACTTCTGAACCTGGTAGCGAGTCTAGTTTAATTTTCACGGCACGCACCTCCCTGTTTCAGACAACAGGTTTTTGGATGTTTCGAGTTTTTTTTTGTGGTGTCACACAAAAAGCTTAGATTTGCTAATATGAAAGCCAAATCGTTTTTTAAACAACCATCTTTCAGTATATCTTGAAGGATATCGATTGACGAAGCCGATATCAGGGAATCACAACAAGACGTATTGCCGAACGAGAGGCGAGAGATTTGTCTAAATTAGCCGGCCTGGGTGGCGCAAGCACTAGAGGCACGGACTGTCTCTACCGCTTGCTCCGAAGGGCTGTGGGTTCGAGTCCCGCCTCGGGCATGGGTGTTGTGTTTGTATTAGTATAAGTAAAACAAAGGAAAACAAATTAAAAACAGAAAACAAAAGAGATAACTTTGGTAAACGGCCTCTGGCCGGTCTAAATTAAAAAAAAAAATAAAATATTCATACCCAAGCTCTTATCTGTTGTGTTTCACAAGCAAAGCGTTGAATGAAATCATCTTCAGCAACAATAAACATTCCTAATTATGTGTTGCAAGATCTCTCCTCCTTATCTATGTTAATTTATTCTCCTAATAATAACATTGATATGCTGCCTAGCAGTTCTCAGAACTTGAGGCGAAACTAGGACTATTACAAAAATGGATCACGGATACACCACACAGCGCTTAGAAACACAAAGCAACCAAGAATTCTTAAAAAGATAACGTCCTTCTGAGTTACATAATTGATTTAGTTTTAAAATGTTTAAAAATTCTTGTAAAAAGTTATTTAAGTAAAAAAACTCCAAGATTTATGTGTTTATAATAGATTTCCTGAAAATATGTATTTACATAATTTTTTGTGAAAATATGTGTTTTTATGTGAAATAAAATTCGGGTTTTAAGCTTGAAACTTCATGTTCGGAATTTTTAACTTTGTTAAATGTGTTTTATCACACGCAAAAATAATATTTAATTACATAGGAATCCGCTCCTTAATCATCATATTTGGCTGAGATATCATGTCTCAAAAAATTAAATGTTCTAAAATTACTACTTACAGGAAATGAGCCACAAACTTTCAGAGCATAGAAGCCTCCAGCTTCATATGTCACCCCTTCAGCAGCTTCATGTTGGTCCAGTTTCAGCTTCTTTCTGTCTCTCAGATACCTCCTCCTTGTTTTAACTTCAGGTGTTGTTGTTTTCTGGCACTTTTGTCCCCTTTTTCCATTGATGCGGCTTTGTCCTCATTTTCCATTGATGCAGCAACTCCTGTGATGGTGCTTGTTTCAGGGTTTACATCCATCCTCCTTAGAATTTCAATTTCTACTTCTGGATCCAAAAATAAAATGACACACAGCATTACTGACACACAAATTTACAGTTTCCTGAGCTGTATAATCTTCCTTGAGGCACTTATTCCATATTGTTCCATTGAAGCCTCGTTCACATTTTGGGTTTTTCTATGTAAGCACCTTGCCAACAACTTTAGGTCGATCAATCTCTCATATACAGATTTAATCGCTCTTACGATATCTATTTTCATGCCAGGTCCTTTGTGTTTGTATGTTTCTCCTTTGACTTTCACTACTTGGTAAGGACACCAACTCCCTTCACCCAATGGACGCTTAGCATGGAGAGGCTGATCATCATCTGCTGCGATATGGAACAAGGAAACCCAGATTGCTCTACAATTATCTTCTACATTGCCAGTATTGTCCCTCAAAGCAATGCCAAAATAGTTCTGGAGGTTGTCGATAAGTTTGTGCGTTAGCCCCCCTCTACAACCTAGATTGTTTGATTTTGCTAGTTGGCGTAGAGCATTTCTAACACGTTTAGTAGTATTCCACACATTTCAATTTCATAATAGTCTTTCCATTATATGGATCTAGTTCACACACCGTTTCACTGTCATTGAGTGGTGCACAACCATATTCACATAGTGAACAGAGTCCAGTTTCCTTTGTGCTACTCATGTCGCAGGTTTCGTGGTATCCAAGTCGATTACCAGAGACACTTATCATATTTTCGATCCTACTTTTGAACTGGTTAAAATCTGGAAGAGCAGTTCGAAGTGACGGTAGTGCTCTTGTAGTGCCCAGAAAAATACCTAAACTCACAGATGATGCAGTCCCTTCAAAACTTTAAAATCAGCCATCATATTTGTCCTCTGAATGTAAACAAAAACGTGAAGAACCAGAAGAAAGACGAAAAGAAGCAGAGGCGAGAGATGGAGATGCGTTTAGCAAGTGGTTGGCAAATGACGTGATTTCAGATTTTAACCAATACAGAAGTAGGATCGAAAATATGAAAATTGATGGGTTCACAGTAATAGTAAATGATACTGAACGTTGTATTTTTGAAAATTGGCAGTACTTCTGTTGTGCCAAAGATTATCGCGTGTTTAAAAGTAATTAACGAACTTAGAATTATTATTTCAAACAACGACATTTCCATTGCTAGTTCTAAATTTAAATGGGTTCTTGGCAAAGATATGGTAATGCATAAGTGGTCTAAATTCGACACTCTTTTGAGTCATTTGAATTCTTAAAAAATTTGGAATTTATCACCAAACAAGAAAATTGAACTAGCGTCAAACTTGTTGCGCAACTACTGCGATGAAGTTGACTAAAGTTCTGGACTATACAGTAAGGTTAAGTTTTTGAAGGAGCAAGCATAGGCGGAGTTATAGGGGGGTACATGGGGGACACTACCCCCCAAAAATTGTCAACTCCTTTACCGTTATACAGGATGATTCAAAACCTCTGCGACAAACTATGAGGGGTGATAGATCTAACAATAAGGAACTCTTTTTGTTAAAAAAACCTATGTTTTTTGACGCGTCGTTTCGAAGTTACCGTTGAAAATGTTTTTGCGCGGGCGTATGTCAGTGTAGGCGAATGTGTGCATCCCTGTTTGTTTGTTGAGATGTATGTAAGAGACGAAAAGGGCTGTTGTTGTTTGTTTACGTTTAATGTTCAATACCTTTTCCTTTCAGTTCAGTCTAATCATCAATTGAGAAAGGACGTCTACACTTTTCCCGAGTTAGACGACATGGTAATGTGTTATGGGGGAGGCTCACGGAAACGGAAGAAGAGCTCTCCACATGTACCAACAGTTTCAAAACAGAAATCACCCTCACCACACAATGTTTGCTCTACTTTATCAGCGCCTTCGAGACGATGGGTCTCTTCGTCTCCGGCGCATTGGTGGAAGACTACGTAGACATCCATTCTAAATTGATGATTACACTGAACTGAAATGAAAAGGCATTGAACATTAAACGTGAACAAACAACAACAACCCTTCTCTTGTCTTACAAACATCTCAACAAACAAGGGTGCACACATTCTCATACATTGACGTATGCCCGCGCAAAAACATTTTCAACGGTAACTTTGAAACGACATAGGTTGTTTAACAAAAAGAGATCTATCACCCCTCAGAGTTTGTTGCAGAGTTTTTTAATCATCCTGTATATTAAAATTAGAAAATAATTAATTCAAAAGATGTTTTTTGTTTTCGTTTATGATTAAGTTTCTGTGCTTAATTGACGAATTAATGTTTTCAGACCATGTGTCTGGACTATAATATATTTTATTTTAAATTTCTGAATGTATAATAATCTCTATACATCATTTGAATGGGAATATTGAGAAACCACACACGTCCATAAAAGTAAAATTTTCAGGAACGACAAAAACCACACAGCTACTTTTATCTAATACTTTGACCCCGTAAAAAAATATATGTGGTTAAGTACAGTAAGTTAAAGATTTTCAGTAGATTTCATCCCTATGCGACATCTATTTTCCGAGAAAAAATATATAAAAGCCGTTGGATATGTGTTGTTTCTCAATATTTTGAACATAAATTAATTAGCAGAATACAATAAAATATTACATCTTTACTCACAACAAATGGTTTCTTTGCAAAATTGTCACAGATCATCAATATATCATTTTCATGTGTAGTATTACTGTAAACTTCAAAACAGAACAATAAAATTAAATTTTTATTCAGAATAAATTGTTACTTAGGATTGCAAATCCTTCACAGATCATCAATATAATAAAATATTCATTCATTTTCATGTATAGTCAAACTTTAAGCTTCAGAATAGAACGTTAAAATGATATTCTTATTCAGGAAAAATTGTTACTTATTTCTAAACATTCACAGATCATCAATATAATACAATATTAATTTATTTTTATGTGTACTCAGAGAGTAAACGTCGGAATAGAACAATAAAATTAGATTTTTATTCACAACAAAGGGTAAAAGTAAAAAGTAAATTGTCCACACCTGTGGAGTAACAGCTAGCGCGTCTGGCCGCGAAACCAGGTGGCCCAGGTTCGATTTCCGGTCGGGGCAAGTTGCCTGGTTGAGGTTTTTTCGGGATTTTCTCTCAACCAAATATGAGAAAATCCTGGATAACTTTCGGTGCTAGACCCCGAACTCATTTCACCGGCATTATCACGTTCATCTCACTCAGACGCTAAATAACCTACTAAAATAATAAAAAAAAAGTAAATCCGTGGCGCTACAGCATATGAAGGACCAAGACTGACCAGCCGGTTGCTGGTCTCACGTCGACATGCTGAAGCAGAGGTGAACGATCATCCAACCAGATTGGAGGTATCGTGTGGTATTTTTAAGTAGGTTATTTTATGTCGCTTTATCAACATATTAGGTTATTTAGTGTCTGAATGAGATAAAGGTGATAATGCCGGTGAAATGAGTCCGAGATCCAACACCGAAAGTTACCCAGCATTTGCTCATATTGGTTGAGGGAAAACCCCGGTAAAAACCTCAAGCATTTAACTTGCCCCGACCGGGAATCGAACCCGAGTCACCTGGTTTCGCGGCCAGACACGCTAACCGTTACCCCACAGGTGTGCACTGGTATCGTGTGGTTAGCATGATGATGACCCCAACCGTTATAGCTGGTTTGCGAAACCGGATTTTCGCTACCTATCACAGTTCCCCAAGTACATCACGATGTTAGGTGCACATCGGTCCCATTAGTAGGCCTAAACTAGGAGAAATTTCATGAGAAAATTTCTTTCCCCATGAGGACTCGAACGAGCGCGCATTCCTCAGAACAAAGGGTACATATTGCAAATTTAATCCTTCACAAATCATCAATATCATATTATAATACTCATTCATTTTCATGTGTAATCATAATGTAAACTTCCTGCACCCCTTCGTTTTCTGGAAGGAATCTGTGGGACTTTTCCAGATGATCAGTCTTTTGTTTATTAATTGGCGAACTTCCTTTATATGATATGGTTTTAGGGCTCTGAGGAATCAATGAACGTTCTGATAATACAAAAGTATGTTCCATTATTCTTCCATCTATGTGTACTTTTGCTTTTACAACTCCGAAATTTTCACTGGAGTAATGAAACTGATGGAATTCAGTTTAAAATGGTTCTTACTGAGAACGTGGGGTTCCTCTCACTTGAATTTCCAGAGACTATGTATTCTTGCGATAATGGTGAGGCCACCATTCTTTAAAATCAATATTTCAGTTCTTTCTGGAACTGTAACTTAAAGTAATTTTTTGAACTGATTAACTTTTTCAGTTTCCTTTCTATAACGCCAAAATCACGGTCGCAGGGGAGGAAGGAATGGCCTCTTATGGGGAAGTATTGTGTGATTGTTTCAAACCTTCCCTGTGCTGGGGAAAATTGTATTTAATATACATTGTTACCAAACTATAATAATTATTTTTAATTAATTGATGGTAAATCTTATGCATGTGCTGCCAATCTAAGAATCTAAAATATTGAGAAACCTCACAAGTTCTGAATACATGTGGTTTCTCTTCATATTGGAAATAAGTTGAACTGAATTCTGGCATAGGATATGATGGAAGATGTAGTGTCCAGTGACGATTCCTCCATGAAGGATATGAGGATGATCCTACAGTTTAATTTCGTGCCTCTGAGGATAGAAAACATTTTAATGACAGATTTTATTTTTAATGCTTCCCGATGTAATAATTTTCTTCAAACTTTCACTTTCTGTCGTGAGTTGTCGCCACTGCACATCTCAGACCTTAGGAAAACTTTCCGAGGAACCATCCAAATATCTTACAATTAATATTACAGCAAACGGCTTTTTCTAGCAGTGAAGTTACAGACAGGGGTGAGTGCGGAGGGCGGGGTATGGCTTGCCTTTAACCGCATTTGAGGATATGACCGTATATCCTAATACTACGACCCTTCTTTCTGGGTGGTGGTGAGGAAACCCTATCAGAGACTACAATACGAATTTCAAGTACCCTTGTAGCCTCCTTAATTGCAGTTCATTGGTCATTTTAAAAGGCCGGAATAAATGAAATAATAATTTAAAATGATATAACATAAAAAATAAAATGAATCAAAACCAAAATTACATAAAAATAAATAAAATAAGCTATAGGCTAATAAAACACAAGAATTAACAGAACTTTTAGATGACAGGACTGCCGAACGAATATCTGAAGTTGCATTTGTTGCGCATGCTTTATTATTATTATTATTATTATTATTATTATTATTATTATTATTATTATTTTATGTCTTGGTCATCAGTCGTCAATCTCATCCTACAAACAAAAAATATCACGAGTCGCCACTGGTAGTGTCTCTCTTCAGAATGATGCGTCCTGGTGTGTAGAATACAAAATGGAATGTAACTCAATTTCGTAAAAAAGTGGACATTTCGGGTTTCTCAATATTTCCATTCATTTGAGGAATGAAAGCATTGTAATGTTTCTTTTGTAACAGCCTGTACTCATGTGTTAGAAGTCTGCAGGTGTTCAGGCCGCCACTTGGAGAAATATAAATAACATACTGCACAACGTTGCAGAAAAAAAAAAAGTGATTCCGGTATAATGTGTAAACTTAAAGACGAGATAAATAAAATAATTAGAGTTTACATTAATTGTTATGATATCTTCAGGAAAGTAAGCTTCATATAAACAATTTTGTTAGCACTGTTACGTAATTTTATTGATGCATGCATGTATTTCTGTACGAAAGACAAAAACAGGGAGATTGTTTTAAGTTATGCCTATTATAATATGTACTAGACCTACAGTTCAAGCCCTATACAACTCGGTCTGAAACATCGCGGATATGGATGTAAATGTAAGAAACAAATGCCCCGAAGGTAAATGATGTCCCCTCAAGAAAGCTGTTCTCTCTCAACCTATGGGAGCAAGTATCACTGTTAACAACAAAAGCGCCGTAATACTCGATTGATATTTTAGTACAGGCATCCTTGAATTATTTTTCAAATCCGCCATCCTATAGAACAGCCGTGGCGAAAACATGACTCATGAGCACATTGTGGCTCGCAATGATATCTGTGCATTTCTCTTGCTTCCTGTCTTCCCCAACCCCACCCTCTCACTCAATGGAGTCAAACTCCGTTCCATTTGTGTTTGTCTCTGACCTGCGAGTGGCGTATCATCGCAATGTCTCTCTCAAAACCATGTACCTCTACAAATACGAAAGATTTTTTCTGCCAGTATGATGAGAATATTAAATATTTGAATTGTTCACAAGTGTTACGAGGAAAATGGTCGTATAACAAAACGGCATTTTACTACATGTCACTCATGAAACATTAAAAGGTTAAGTGTTATTATTATTATTATTATTATTCTTATTATTATCTCTGTACATCGATCCTTTTTCAGCGGATGTACGAATAATGCGGTTAGATCTTCTGTTTAAACTAACAGATTTACAATGTATTGTGATGTTAAATGAAAGCTAGATGTAAGGATTTCACAAATGTTGAACTTTTCAAATCTTGCCAAAAAATAAATATCCGAATTTTCGTTCTTTCGCTTGCTCTGTTCAAGCCATGTTCGCTGCAACTTACGTTTGTGAAAAGTTATTTTCAACAATGAAAATAGTAAAAACCAAATTTAGATCACGACTGACAGACAAATACCTTCGTGATCAACTACGACTGGCAGTAAGTGACTTAATTCCTGATTTTTGAAACTCTATCGCAGAGACATTCTGAAGACAGTTAATTTTAGGTTGTGATAATGTTTCCTATGTTTCCTTGTTCATTTCTTTCTTCGTTACACGTGCTAAACATTAGTTTGAAGCCTTGTACTGTATAAAATTATATTTAAGTGCTTGACGTAAGGAAAATGAAAATCCGTTAATAAGTCAGACAGTTGCTTCACTTCCCTTTCGGGTGTCCACCTCCCTCCATAGGTGCTATGCACGTTGCAGGTTACACAGTGGCTCGGCGCACTATCACACTTTTGCCACGGCTGCTGTAGACAATTATGGAGTTCCACCATCCTCATCCTATCTAAGACAGCTATCCCACGTCTTGAGTCCACTCCCATGCTCAAATCCCTATTGATTAAAATATCTTTCTGAAAAAGCTTAGATATTAGAAGATCACGAGAAAGTTGTTAACTTATTACTGGATGAAATTTATGTTAAACCTGCAATTTCTTACAAGGGTGGCAAAATACAGGATTTCGCAGATAAATTGAACCTGCTACCACAGTGCAAGCATTTATGATTACGTCACTCTGTCAAACAATAAAGATACATCATAAAGTCTTTTTCCCGCAAAAAATTTGACTTCAGGAAAGCTTTACGAGTTCGCAGTATCAATTGTAAATATCCTGAATCAGTGCGGTTTTCGAGGTATCACTCTCATTTCAGACAACAATAGAATCAACTGGAACATGCTAGAGAAATATGTAATGGACGACTAACGTCTACTTTTAAGAATCCCTTCAAAATGGGAGTGGAGATGATTGCAACTACAGGGGAGATTTAGATGCTGTTGTGGAATGTGGTTGTGAAGATGTTATTTTTGTTTGTGAGGATGTTGAGGTAGAGGAAAATATTGTCGGACCATCTGATCTGTGCCCCCGTAAGATATGCGAACTGAACCGTAATTCCTTCTCAGCCTCGGTAATTCATTTCTCTCCCTGCATTCCTATCTCTCTCTTTTCTAGCTCTCTCCCTTTCTCTCTCCCACTACTCACAATATTGAGCCTTCTTGCAGGACAGTTTATTTGCACTTGCAGTCCAGTGTTGTCAACTCAACATGAACACTGTAGCACGGAGTGGCGAAAGAAATATTATTAAGCAAGTATGTAATAGCATCTTGCGATGAAGAGAAACAAACAGGTCAATATCTGTTTCCTATAAATCAGGCAACGTAAAGAGCAGCTGCGATCACAGGTGGGGCTAATTTTATTTCAATTGATTACATATTAAAATTACTTAGTTAACTAATACTAATAATACAATATTTTTATGTAATTTATAATTTATATAGGCAGGTCAGAGCGCCTAACAAAGAAAATCAGGAGAGAGGGAGGCTGTACAGGAGATGAAGAGAAGAACAGACCAAGGGAACCTTTAATTCTTGTAGATGATATGAACCGATGTATTTTAAGAAGAAAGACACAAGAATTTTATACCGTGTAGAATGAAGTTCCGACATTGAAGAAATTACTGAAGATTGCGAGAGACAATATTTTCCAAGGTTGGAGAAAAACGCTGCGGAAAGTGATTCGAGACATGGGATTTAGGTTTCAAAAATGTAGAAATAGAAGATGTATTTTGATTGAAAGAAATGATATTGTAGCATGGAGGACCAGTTATTTATGATACCGTTTGACGAAAGTTTGGCAACATCCCTATTCGGCAAGATTCGTGGCTTGCTGTTTAACATGGTGGGAGCAAAGCAGGTGGAATGGAGTGAGTACAGGCGTTAACTTTTTCAAGAACGGCGACAGCGCTGAAGGGGCACAGATCCTATGGTCCGACAATATGATGCCTCTGATTTGGGCCTACTACATTGCAGGTTATGTTGCCAAGTGTGTAAGTGTAGCAGTAAAGTGTGTTAGATGTAGATATGTTTTATACAGTCATCAGACATTGGAATATTCCAGTTATACAGTAGAATTGAATAATTATATAAGAATAATAGACAGAAAAGGACTCTTGTGGCGCACAATTTGTAAAAAATGTGACTGTACTGGCATATAAAGTGTTTCAGTGTTTAATTTCGAACGAATATGAGAGCGACTTCATTAACCCTCTGCTGCATGAGTTATTTTCTCAAATAACGTTCAGCTGTTTTATTGGCGCCATAGACTCAGAGATACCAACTTCTTAAATTTTCTTCGACTCTCTTCGTCAGTGCAACAAATCAAAGGCATCTCTAGTCCCTATCATGGTGGAAGAATACCATTCTTCCACCATGGTCCCTATTTACACTTGCTATTTGTCGTTCGACTTACAGCGCGGGCGCATGCGCAGTACTAATTTCGTTCCTTTCCTTTCGACATCTGCTGAGTAGAAGCTGTTTCTATCATAGACTTACTAAATAACCGAGGTTTCTATTTCTGTGCGACATTTCCTAGGTGGGCCAGCCGAATTGACGCGACAGGACCCGAACATGGTTCGGAAAAGCAGTAGCAGACAACTTTTAATCAGCTGTTTCCATAGACTTACTAAATAACCGCGGCTGTTTCTCTCTTTCCACGCACTTTGTAGCATAATGTCAGAGTGGAACAAAAACCAAGTAATGAAATTAATCAAGCTTTACGAGGAATTTCCATACTTTTATGACATCAGAAATAAGGACTATCACAATAGGATTTGGAGGGAAAATGCACTGGAGTTTGTTTGTAAAAATTTGGAGTCTGTTCGTCCCAATACTATTCCTTCTGACATCAAAACAAATATAAAGAACATCAGGAGTCAATATGCAAGAAAAAAAAATAAACTTTCAATTCATTTTAATATAATAAATATCTATTGGACAATTTTGTTCCAGTTTGAAATCTTTACTGAGAACATGGAATAACCCTTTCTCCTGCCTTCTGGACCTCCATCTCCTTTCCCAGTCTCTCTCTCTCTTTCTCTCTCTCTCTCTCTTTTTTTTTTTTTTTTTTTTTTTTTTGGCTTCTCATTAGTGCAAACCAACAAAACACTTGAACCTGCAGAAGCTAAAATAGCTACTTTTTGTTGTTAAAATCCATTTTGTTCATTTAAAAGGCTCACCACATCATTCACACGTTGCTCGAGCTCAACAACTAGCCTCGAGTAGCAGACGCGAAATCTGCCAAGAGTGAACGGTGATACTACATTTAGCCGACAGAAAGCGCAACAACTTGCGTCGACTTGTGGACGAAAAATCTGCCAAGTGTAAACGGTGATGCCAGCGAATAGGGATTATAAAGAATGGACACTTCGCGTCGGTACCTTTGATGTAGCCGGACCGATTTCAATGGCCTTTAAGCCAGCTAGAGCGTCAGATTCTGCTTTCTCCCTAGAGTTGGCGCTGACATCACACCAGCTAGCAGTCGACACAGCGGAAATATAACACATATAATTAATACATCTAGGTACATTATGTACTCAAATAAAATAAATTGGATCCATAAAATAATAAATCCTTCATTAACTGTAATGTCTAGATTCTAGAGTTCCTTTATAATGAGAGTTCAGACGTTGACCCCAACAACAATTAAAATATGTAATGATTTGATAGCGCTGAAAATGGAAAAACAAAACTCTCACGAGAAATAAAACCATATACCTATATTATATTATATACAAATATTAAACGAATTTGATACTTCATTTTATAATGTATTATATTATTTTATAATATAATTTATGATATCTGAAATATAAAATATTATTATTACAACTAGTTTGTCACTGAGAAATAAGGAAAAGCTGTTAACTTGAATTTATTTGAAGCAAAGCGTTACTGGATTATGCAATGAGGTAGGCGATGTTTGGATCCTGTGTCTCAACTCTATTCTCAATTATTATGTTAGCGTATGCTCGATTACACTACCTCTAGCGCTTGAAAGTGGAACTATCCGCTGGCGCACAGAGAAACAAAACACAGGAAAATTATATAACTCAGTGTCCATTCTTTATAATCCCTATTCGCTGGTGATGCTACTTATAGCCGACAGAAAGCGCTTGATGTTGCGCGACAAATAGCAAGTGTAAATAGGGACTTAAAAACATTAATACGTAAACAATGTGAAAGTGTTAGTAATAGTGGTGACTTTACAGTGTGTGATGCCAACATTCCACAAGTATGCTAGTTTCTAGAGCCACAACTATATTGGCTAATATTCTAAAATGAAACAAGATAGTATTGCCGGTGCTTCAGGAACAAAAAGAAAAGTGCAGACTTTCATAAAAAACAGGTACGCTACCGGTAACAGTGTGTATTTAGATGACATCTGATGAATAACTTTACTGATTCTACTTCTTTAGAGAACTGCGCATTCCTGTCGTTTTTCTGTACTAACAGTAGTAAGAAACGAGCTTTGAATGATTTCCGCAGAATTTGGAATAGACATAGACAGATTTGAACTGCCAACATAGAAAACAAAAAAATCACTACCTGTTCAAGGGGGCCACACTCAATCGCTTTCACCTTCATCTTGACAATAATAAAAGCCAAAACTAACCTAACCTAACACTAAAATCCTAAACTAATCTAACCTAACCTAACTTGTCACAGATTCGCCTATACAAGGCATAACAAAAGCCTAAACTATCCTAACCTAACCTGTTACAGTTTCGTATATGCAAAGCATAATAAAAGCCTAAACTAACCTAACCTGTCACTAAAATCGTAAACTAACCTAACCTAACTTTTCACGGATTCGCCTATACAAGGCATAACAAAAGCCTAAACTATCCTAACCTAACTTGTCACAGTTTCGTATATGCAAAGCATAATAAAAGCCTAAACTAACCTAACCTAACTTTTCACAGATTCGCCTATACAAGGCATAACAAAAGCCTAAACTATCCTAACCTAACCTGTTACAGTTTCATATATGCAAAGCATAATAAAAGCCTAAACTAACCCAACCTGTCACTAAAATCCTAAACCAACCTAACCTAACTTTTCACAGATTCGCCTATACAAGGCATAACAAAAGCCTCAACTAACCTAATCTAACCTGTCACTAAAATCCTAAACTAACCTAACTTTTCACAGATTCGCCTATACAAGGCATAACAAAGCCTAAACTATCCTAACCTAACTTGTCACAGTTTCGTATATGCAAAGCATAATAAAAGCCTAAACTAACCTAACACAGATTTGCCTATACAAGGCATAACAAAACCCTAAACTACCGTAACCTATCCTGTCACAGATAAGTACGTAAGACATAATAAGTCTAAACTAACCTAGCCTTACATAATAAAAGTTTAAACTAACCTAGCCTGTCATAACACTCCATTTTCTTATCCCTGCACACTTCCCTGAGGTATGAAAATGGCCGAATTTCTATGCCGCTGGAACATTGCAAACTAGCGTGAAACGTTTGTAATGTCTCGTATGATATGTTGGTACGACATGTAAGACTCCTGAACATGCATATATCCACAATAGGAAAAGAAGTCAATCAACGCTCGTTTAACAACTGCAGTACGTAGCAATACTAGTAGTAGTAGTAGTAGTAGTAGTAGTAGTAGTAGTAGTAGTAGTAGATAAAATAATAATTATGCTGATTACTGTCTTGTTAATATAATTTACTATTAACTAGAGTAAATAACGCCAAGCACCGCTATTAAATATACTCAAGAGAAATGGCATGCAGAGCATGCCCCATTTGTATGATGTCACGATTCTGCTATCCAGTCCTGATAAAGAACTTATAGCGAAGGCCCCAGCAGACCCTGTGAATGAATGAGTGTATGCCCTCTTGTTCTCCTTTGTATCCACTGTCCACGTAGAACTACGTCTTTCTCCTCAGGAGGTGCCTATCAGTGATAACTCTGGATTTTTTTTTTCTTGTTAGGAGGAAGGGAGGGAGGGAACATCCCACGCACTACGACCTGAGGTCTATTGTACACCCCCTATATGGGATGAGTTGCATGCCCACCGATCAATCCCCTACGCGCACTGACCTAACCACTTGACCCCCTTAACTATCGGTCACAACAGCCAACAAAGTCCATGTACCACTCCTGCTCCGGCAACCCCTCCAAGGCTCCCTTAACGGTCTGAGGCAGAAGTCCTCCACAGAGAAGGTTTGCCCCAGGTTCCGTTGCAGAAGCTATCCATCATCACTTGAATACAATCCACAGAGGCCGGTTGAGAGAGCCAGGAGCTTCGGAGGGCCGCCTGTAGAACGATCTGAAAACCAGAAGAAGCAACGGGATGATGAATGAAAGGATGATAGGGGAGGAAAGGAAGTG
This sequence comes from Periplaneta americana, assembly GCF_040183065.1. Taxonomy (NCBI): domain Eukaryota; kingdom Metazoa; phylum Arthropoda; class Insecta; order Blattodea; family Blattidae; genus Periplaneta; species Periplaneta americana. The sequence goes on from NC_091131.1 coordinate 148,168,664, forward strand.
GCGAAGTTGAGTGGGGTTCCAGTCGCCTGATAAAGTTACCTGATATTCACCTATAGGAGTGAGGGAAAAACCCCGTAAAAACCTTACCCAGGCATCTCGTCCCGCCCGGGAATCGAACCCGTGCGCGCTGAGTTCGGAGTTAGACTCGCTAACTCTTCAGCTACAACTCTGGAATTAACTGTCACTGTCCTGGTGGAGTGGAAGAGAAGGCCTGATGGCCTTAGCTTTACCAGAATAAATAAATAAATTAGTATCAATAATAATAATTATTATTATTATTATTATTTTTATTATTATTATTATAAATAACCCACACTTGTTCTCCTTGTCTCCTCAGCAATTAGAATAATAGTTGGAGCAATGGCTAGAGAATTGTATAGACCATTTTTTTTTAAATGAGAGATTCTGACCTTAACAAATCAGTACATATACTCTTTAATAAATTTCCTCTTACGTAATAAAGAAAATTTTCTAACTAATTCAGCCATACATAGCACAAATACCTGCAGAAAGAATGATTTTCATACACCATCATCAAATTTATCATGCTATCAAAGGGGAGTGCGTTACATGACAATAAAAATTTTCAATGGTCTTCCTGAAGACATTAAGAATCATTACCAAATCACTGCGTTATTTAAGGTGAAACTAAAAAATTACTTAATATCTCACACATTTTATTCTGTAGATGAATTCTTGACATTTCACAGTACTGAGTAAATATTTTAGTACTATTAAATGGTAAACATATTGCATTGTATAATATATTATTGTTATTAAGGTACCGGTATTAATTCTGTATATATTTTATATTTGCATTTTTATATGTTAAACGTAAGAAATGGATATGTTAGTCTATATTCTATGCTATAAAGCAACTGTAAGAATATTATGGAAAAAATTAATCTATCTGCCTTCCTGCCCATCCATCTGTCTTCACCTTGATCGTCTTGTATTTTCTTTGTTTATGTATTCCCTATTTTCTCCTTGTATTTTGAGGAAAAAAAGTTACATTTGTTCGTACCAAATTTTCTCTTTAAAGGACAAAACTAAAATTTTTTCAAACATCTATTATCATAATACACTGCTCTCTTAAACTGACTGAGCATATTGGGAATTCAATAGATTTCCAAAAATAGGCTATGAAAAGTTTCATATAAAACAATGGAAGATAAAATTAATGTGCATTAAATTGTGAATTATTTGAAAGAAACATCATATATTCTATGTGACAATGTCATAAACTGTGAAGGAACGAAAGTACTTGCATAATATCATATGAAATATACACTGTCTACATATCGAAATAATGGTCTTTATACATTGGGAGGAAAAAACAAAACAAGAAAAATATATATTTTTGCTGCCAAACACTTCGCCATTCTATTTCATCACGTTCGTTTGTATCCTGGCAGTAATATTAATGCAATTTTTAGACACCAAAAAATGTTGTAAAGTGAGTTTTCAATACATATCATTACAGCTTTAAAGAAACTATTGAAGTAATGTCTATAAACTACAAACAAATATTATATGTAGGCTACAGATATACTAGGTTTGAAGATTATGGCTATAGAAACAATTGAGACAAGATACACACGTACGGAGTGTTGACAAATTTATACGGATGAATCTCTTATATCATATTCAAGAGGTGCAGAAACTGGGATGAATATGTCCTGTCTTTTCATTTTACTATTATGTAGGAGAATATACAACAAATTTTTAAGTTACTCCTATTTACATAGGCCTATTACTTACAAATGGCTTTTAGAGAACCTGGAGGTTCATTGCCGCCCTCACATAAGCACGCCATCGATCTCTATCCTGAGCAAGATTAATCCAGTCTCTACCATCATATCCCACCTCCCTCAAATCCATTTTAATATTATTCCCCCATCTATGTCTAAGCCTCCTCAAAGGTCTTATTCCCTCTGGCCTACCAACTAACACTCTATAGTTTGACAACTTCAAGTGAAACCCCGTAAAATACGCCAACTTCTGGAATCTCTCTCTTTCTTTCTTCTCTCTCCCTCGCTCCTCGTCATTCAGTCACCAATCACCATGTAAATATCTGAGAGGGTGCGTGTGGGCATCGCGACCAATAGAAGAACCACTCTCCAGTATAACCACAATAACGGATTCTTCATTTTTGCCTCTTCTGTCGGCTAGGAAGGTTCCATTATGATAGCATTGCAGGCAACTAGTCAACCTTTTAAAGCTTTTGTTAGCAGGTTTGACAAACTGTGAGTGGACCTGCAAGTACACAGTGCATAGTGCTCTCTCCCTTCCCCCCGTGCTTTCTCACTTGCTCCTCCCCAAGACAGCCAGCACTCACGTAGTAACTCTGTCAGGGTTTGAGTTCGATTTGTCAATCTATATATGCATTTCTGGCTATTTACATATTACGTTTGCAAAATCTCTTATACAGATTAAATAAATTCTAATTATCAGATTGAAGGGCAGCCATACAGACTATAATCTTACAATAGACCACAAAAAAGGCTGAAATACAAGATTATAAAAAAAGATGCATTATCTAACTAAACTACAGAAAAAAAAATAGTTGATTCCTTCCCATTGTTACATAAGGAAAATGAAACAGCAGACTTTTGGCTAAAAAGGGAACTGAAATTTTACAACAATCCAATAACAGACTTCCATTTTATTCTGTAAAACAACTAATCAGTTCGATCAGTTCTAATCAGTACTTCTAAGTAAATTCAGATCTGCCCAAAACAATAAAATTCGGATGGAGCAAATGATACAACCTGGAAATTTTGAATGGTTAACCCCGAGATAATCCCTCAAGGGCCTCATAAATCAGGTTGATAACAAGTCATGTCATGATTATTTGACAAGCCACCTGAACAGGATAGGAATTTCAACATACATCAGCCCGTGTACGGTATTGTGTGATGCAAATGAAGAAATGAACATCGAACACATCAAGGGATGCAAAACATTGCTACAACAAGATAACATCGTACAAAAATATTGGGATACAAGACAGCGATTGACTTATTGTCAAGTGCTTAGGATCTGGACCAGCAACAATATATCACCTGTACAATCTAAGTACAACATTCGTATAAAAATATGTAACATTCAGGAAGGTAAACATTACACTGCAACCAGACTTGCAATCGAAGTTCATGCTGTAAACATGCCGCGTTCCTACAGTATGTGGGCTGTACTTTGTAACTTGGGTGCACAACCTGAGACTGTATCTTGAATAAAATCGATTAGGCACGTTACCAGGGGCGAATTTAGGCCTAGGCAGACTAGACAGCTGCCTAGGGCGACAGATTTGAGGGGCGGCTTTTAAGCTATTACTGTTAATTTTTTTTTTTTTTACATTTTTTAAAATTTGATTCATAACTCTTTAAAAGAGTACATGAACTTAAACGCACAATGAAAAAGATATCAATAACATTGGCAACAATCAGTTAAAATTTAATCAACAGTATGCCAAGGAAAAATGACAGTTTTTCAATATTAGTGTCACAATGCAATAATAGTACCTTTTTTTAATGTTATGCCCTCTCATCGTGAGAGTCTCACGAAATAACATTAAAGAACTTACTGGTATTATATAATGATACGTTAGGAAGGCAAATCTCGTTGCTCGCAATCATAAGCTTTGTGATGAAATGATGAGAGAGACGCTGCTCTGTCATAAGAGTAGCCAGTATCAACACTCAGTAATCCCCATGCAGACTTAAATTCAAAGAAAATACCGCCAGTCATTGTATCAGCCGGACGCTTGGGAGTTCAGTTTAATTTGAAACGGTAAAGAGTGCAGTTGTTTTGTACCTAGGAGACATATTTTAATTTTCATTATAATAAGTGACAGTCGGAAAAATGTCAGTGGTTCTCAATACCGGAAACACATCTGATTGAGGTTATGGCTGATATGTAAATCTATTACCAGACAGTACATCTCATTTGACGATATGTATCAGAGGATGAACTGCATCTAAAATCTGATTAGTGTAATATGTAGCTAGTCAGCGATGTATGCAATGGAGGGGGAAAGGAACTGGTCACCCTACCCCATTATCTCCTGGCCTAGTTGCCTTATGAGTGATGCCTTGATGGTGTCACTTGTGGGGTCCATACCTGTCTTCAGACAGTTGACTAAATAACAATACCAGAAACTCGAGAAAGACAAGGCAATAAAAAGAGAGGAAATGGTGAGAAAAAGTGCAAAAATATGTGTTATTTAAAAAACAAACATAGCCAGCTTGGTCCAGTTCGAGTCCAGGTACATCAGAGTGTAATAATGTGGTGAACAGTAGTTTCTGAAAATAGTGCAGCGTGTGGTTTATTTTAGTCAGGCGTTTCTGATATTAGAAACAGTAATAATGACGCAGAATCAATTATTTCATTTGATCCAAATGACGCATATAGGGCGAAATAAGGGGCAGAAATATTTTTCTCTGCCTAGAGGCGCCAAGTAGTTAGATTCGCCCCTGCACGTTAACACACCGAATGGTGCAAGAAACATGATGCATGGCACATGGAGTGTGACACATAACGCCATGTTATTTGATCTAACGAGCCATTCAGTGTGGAGTCATCAGATGGAGATCTTCTGCTATTGTCAATAATAAGAATGCGAAGATAAAGGCATAGGTTTCGGATTCATTGGTTCAAAATGTTGAAAATCATGGTGCTTGTAGTGTTTTTATTGGTAGAGTTAGCACAGGATCCAGAAAAATTCGCAGAATATTATAGAATGTCCAAAGAATCATTTGAAGATACGACAAACTGTAAATATTCCTAATAGATGGAAAACATGTATGAGTATTACACAAGCACATGGACTTTTCACTCTGATTTCTGTTGAAGACTTGGGTAGAAATAGTGTTGGTGCTAGGGTTGGCAACTATTTTTGAAGAAAATACGGGAGACTAAGTGGTCTACAATATTTGACATAAAAAATTGAAAAATTATTAAATTCAGTTAGCGGCACTAAAAACAATTTTATTCTACATTTTGGCAGTTAGGCTTAAATTAAAGTATTTTGAGATATTTTACCTAGCGTAATAGTTTCAAACAAATTGTAAAAATTACCTACATGAATAGTTGAAGTTGACTGTGATTTGCAGTTCTGATTTGATTAAAGTGTCGCTCTCCTTTTTCGAACATCTGAGGATTGCGAGACTTCATATGTGAGTATAGGTATATATCAATGTTAACAGTATTAAAGAAAGCTTGTTAAAATTGGCCATAAAGTCATTTAAATATGTGCTCCAGGAGCACTGCTCCTGCATATATGACTTACCGGTATATGTCTAAAATGCAGGTAGTAGGTCATTGATGATATAATGAGGAGAGTTCGGCTGGCACCATGGATCGTGTCCTGGCATAGCTCAGTTGGAAAGAGCACTCAGCACGCAGAGTTGAGAGGTCCTGGGTTCGATTCCCGGTGCTGGAACGAATTTTTCTCAAAATTAATAGGTATCTACATGTTGACTACTAACAAAAAATAGTAGTCTCGATTATTGAATGAGGATGGCGAGACCTCATATATGAATGTATGTATGTATGTATGTATGTGTATATGTATATATATATATATATATATATATATATATACATACATACGACACTTTTCATAAAAGAAACACTCTTTGTATTAGCTTAGCTGCACATTTCAGTGCATCTCTGGAACAACAGAATCCATCATATAAATCACCTTCAACCATATAAAAATTAAATGTTTCAAATAAATTTTTATATTATGCAAAAATAAGGGAGAAAAAGGATCGAAGAGAAGAAAAATGTGGAAGTTGGGAGACTGTTAAAAATTGGGGCTAAATACGGGAGAGTTGGCAACACTAGTTGGTGCTGTGCTGCCCATTACGCCGTATGATGACCGACCTACAGATGAAAATGTCTATACGAGGGATAGGTCAGTTTCTTATTTTTTTAAGTCTAGCGTAGCTCTTCCTTGGCAATTAATTCCCAGTGGCTTAATAAAACTTGTTATGAAGTGGGATATTTATATTTAAGTGAAGATTTATATTTTAAAACAAATAAATAAATGAATGAATACATGTACGAGAACTAAATAGCTACTTTCCCGGACAATCCTATTTCAGTTTATGTTTTACTTCTGCAGCTATCTCCGCCCAAATTTTATCTCTGAGATTCTTCTTTGAATAATCTGCTCCTGTATAGTCGTAAATAACTGGATACCTCTTCATCACATTAAATTTCTGGTAGTTCATGATGATCGGAAAGTGTACACTGACAACTGAACTCTGGGCTGTAGTGGCCAGGTTGCATGAAGTACGACACAAAGAATCAGCATGTTTTATCTTGGTTATGATGCAAGGCACATGCATTATGTTGCTTGTGTGTTGCATTATCTGGCCTGACTAGTAGCACCTAAAGGCGTTCGTTTATTCTCCTTTGATGCATGCTTAATGTTCCATGCATACTGCTTCATGTAACTGTATCGACTGGTGTGTATCAGTGGCGGCTCCTGCGTATTTCTTAAGAGGAGGAAAGAAGGTAACAGGATGAAATGACACCTTCTTGAATGAAACATGCTGCAAATTAGCCAACATGCACACATGTAAGACCAGGTAGTGTTGAGGTTGGCCTTCCCTTCTGTATAGCAATAATCTGTTCTTGTAAACTGAGTTTCCTAAATTTTCCATAAAATATAATGTTTTCACTTCCATTCTTTGTTGAATAATTGCACAAATTAACAATTACAAGGAAATTCACCTCGCAGCATTTTTCGAGCACACTACAGCATCACACGTGTTGGAAGAGACTATAGCTACTAACACGTAATCGGAACTGCGGAAATGGGAATGGGAAATAATTTGAGGAAAGCGAGAACACAGCACCCACCCAAGTGGTCTGTGTTGCCACATGTACATTTTACAAGTTCAGTATCACATGCTTTTTAAGAATATCAGTTCTTGTAAAGTCATACTACCATTATTGTTCAAAGTTGCCGGTGGCCAATTTTTTATGTTAAAATAATGTAGTTTGGAGTACCTACTTTCAATTTCAAATATATTTGTACAAAACTGACAACTTGGCTGTTGCTCTGTCTAGTAAACAATGAATAGAAGTGAATTTCAGGGGCCAAAAAGATCTGTGATACCAATGTAGAACTACTTCCTCTTTGTTTTATATAAACACGACTTTAACTTTCAAATATCCTTGAAAGTTTCAAACCATGAATAGTAGCCTATATAAAGTGCAATGAATAATATTTTTGGTTTATAATTTTAGAAAAAAATTTATACGGTGTCTTTCATAGCGTTGCGTTAAAACTGTTTTATTGTGCCTCCTCCTAGATATGTTATAGTCTGGTTGAATGCAAGATCGTTAGATGGCAGCGGTAGCGAGCTTGCTGCACGACCAGTCGGTTTCTATTTCCCGCCCATGACTGATTCAGAGGAGGATCTCCTCCCTCTCCATTCATTTACTCGCTTTAAAACTCTGCTTCTTTCTCTGGCCACTAGTGCGCTGTTGTCTATGTGTGCTAACTGCAGTAAAGGAGGAATGTCTTGGCTTTCCTCCGCACAAACAATTTCGCATCTTTCTTAGAGTTTTCTAGCAGCACATGAGCGCGCATCGTTTAAAACTCGATCAACCGAGGTTTTCTTATAGCTGTGAACTTAAAAATTATCGAATCTTCCTTGCATTTCAAGGCACATATTTTATTTGGTATTTACTTTCGAAAGAAGAAAAATGTGAGGAGGACGTTCCTCACATTTTTCTCCCCCGAGGAACCGTCTCTGGTGTGTATCCTGTCTTACTTGAACTGCTGTGTTCCATAGCTTGTCGGTTTTTCGCTGTGACATCAAAAGGGGTTTAGCAAGCTCGAACTGCATTAAGTGTGGTTGTGCAAATAACATTTATTTCAGTCTTCATCAACAGTGAACATAGAGTGCATTGAATAAAATACAACACACTTTACCGCTACAGAGTATATATGCAGAGTACTTTTTATCATTACTGTTACATCAGGTTAGTTTAACATTATGGGTGATATTCATAGACATTTCGCAGCATGCACTATGAGCGTACTAAGCTAGCCCCCTGCTATCCACTGGTTACTTGTACAGAATTCAAATCATATCAAATCGCTTTCACTGATTTATGAATACGAAAAACGCTGATCATCCACTGGAATACGGCCCTAAATGTTTAACACATCACTGCCACTTTCTAGCATGCCATATTGTATTTTTGGTCCAGGGAAAATACACTTCTTTTACAGTAATACTCGTAAAAAATAGGAACGTTTTCGTAAGAAAGTATTAATATTTTCTCTAGACTAGGGTAACCAGACGCCCCATTTTTAACGGGATTGTCCCTTTTTTCAGCTTCTTGTCCCCTGTCCCGAGAAAAGTATGCTCGGTGCGCCAAATGTCTCGTTTTTTTAAATGGCATCGCATTTCCCTAAATTATCATTAAGATATTTATTTTTCTTTTATTTTATTATGAAAGATAAATACATTAACTTAGTGTTACAAACATAATTCAGATTGTAAGTTTTGTGTTAGGAGTACCTGGTACCAATGCATCATCAGAAAGAGTGTTTTCGTTGTTGAATTCAATTTGGTCTGACGAAAGGAATCAGTTTCCAGTTAAAACCATAATCACAAAATGTAATTTCAAAAATGTGTCTTGCATGGACTTTTATAGTTTCTTGAAGGAAAAGCCAACACTTCTACAGCAAATTCACTCATCAAAGAAATATGATGCAAATTGTACAGTTGATCTTCATGGAGAATGTTAAAATACTTATTATTTCTCAGTAATATTTGCAATTACCATGGACATATACCGTATATGTTTAACATAGGTACACATGAGTGAACTGGTGTTAAATTTCTTGAATATCACCACTGGTTAAAAGGTAATATGAGGCAAAAAATTTTGTCACGAAACAAGTTCAGAATACAGTGACATGAATATAATTGTAAGGTCCAATTAATCTGAAGTATTTTTAAACAGATAAGTTAACCTATTTAATTCAGACTAGCTGCCACATAAAAAATTGTCAACAGTGACTTAAGCCAAGTATCCATACTACTCTATTACATACTCTTCTCACTTTATAGATCTCTTGGGTATGGAACAACAAGTTTTGATGGAGAAATCACTGCAATAAGTGAAAGTCTCAGGAATCTTCTATGCCACATCAATAAATTTAAGAATGCAGTTATTTTGTCAAACTCCAAAACAGCTATTCTATCAATAGTCTCTAAACATACACCTTCATCTCAAACAGCAGAAATAACTAAAATGCTCTCTCAATTAATATCACTCAATAAAAGAATTGTATTCCAATGGATACCATCCCATTGTGGAATCCTGGGAAAAGAGATTGCGGATGCATTAGCAAAGAAGGGCAGCACTGCTACTTACAGACCTGTTACTAACTCTACGTATTACTCTGTGAAAAGATTGATTAAATCTACATATTTAGACTTCAACAAACAAAATTTGATAAACAATCCCAAAGGAAAAAATGGAACTCTCTGCATCATAATCCACAGTTAATTCCCGATTTACCACGAAACTCGTCTGTGGCTGTATTTAGATTGGCAACAGGCCATGGTTGTTTGGCCAAACACCTGCATAGAATTGGAATATATCAGTCCCCTAACTGCCCATTGTGCAACTCAAACCAAGAAATGGATTCGGAACACCTCAAAATCTGTGCTTCAGTGGCTGGCCATGATAATATCTTTGAAAAATATTGGAGTGCAAGAGGTCAAATGACTTTATTGTCAAACGCCTGGCATTAGAAAACAACAATTATTATAGCCTAGTTATTGTAAACAGTGTAGTATTTATTACTTTAATATAAATAAAACTGGACCTTATTGCTCACTGACATTATATAAACACAAGTAGGCTAATAATGAATGTTTAGATAAAATGTTGATTCATGTCAACTTTAATAAATGTCTCGTTTTTTTATTTTGTAAATCTGGTCACCCTACTCTAGACCAAAAATACACCATGGCATTCATAAGAAGTGGCAGTGATGTACTGAAACAACAATATTATAATAATAATACTTTACTGCTATGAGGGCTATTCATAAAGTAACTTCCGTTTTCATATAGCGTGCGTAACAACAGAGACAGTGGCGCCGCTCTTGCAGTGGAGTGTATCTTGAAGCAGTATGCATCAAGCAGCGGTAGAGTCAAGGTCGTGTCTTTGTTCCTGTCAAAATGTGTGCTGCAATTGCAAGTCCCGCCAGGTGTGAGATACTTTCTGTAATAAGATTTCTTGTGGCCAAAAACTGTAAAGCCAATGAAATTCATCTCCAATTTTGTGGAGATTATAGGCCAGACATAATGAGTGAAGGTGGTGTAAGACAATGGTGCCGTATGTTCAAAAATGGGCGAACCAATGTCCATGATGAAGAGAGAAGTGGTCGACCGAGTATCATGAATGCAGATCTGATTCGTTGACGAAAAGGTTAGAGCAAACCGCAGGTTTACCATGTCAGAGCTTAGTGAGGATTTTCCACAGATTAGTTGTACTCTTCTGTACAAGGTGATTACCGAAGAGTTGGGCTACGACACTTTCTGCCAGATGGATGCCTAAACTCCTGAGGAGCAAAAGGCTCAGCAGATGAGGGCAGCAGATGAGACTTGGGTGCTTTATGTGAATGCAGAAACAAAACTTGAATCAATGCAGTGGGGCCATACTCACTCCCCGATAAAATCCACAAAGTGTCGTCAAACACTTTCCACGAGGGAACTTATGACAACTGTCTTCTGGGACAGAAAAGGAAATTTGCTAGTGGAGTTCTTGGAGAGGAATGCCACTTTTAACGCTGAGCGTTACTGTAACACACTAACAAACTTGAAAAGGGCCATTTAAAACAAACATCGTGGCATGTTGAGCTCTGGGGTGATTTTCCTGCATGACAACGCCTGGCCGCATAGAGCGTGTCGTACTGCGACCAAACTGCAAGAGTTGACTGGGAAGTATTGGATCACCCTCCCTATAGCCCAGATTTGGTGCCTAGCGATTACCATCTCTTCATGCACATGAAAACGTGGCTTGGCTCGAAGCGCTTTGACAATGATGAAGAGTTGAAAACCAGCATTGTAGGTTGGCCGAATTCTACAATTGCGGAATTTCAAAGCTCGTCAAACGCTATGACAAGTGTCTCAATGTGACTGGAAACTGTGTGGAAAAATAAATTAGGGTGTATAATTTCAAACATATTGTAACCCAATTCTGTAATGTTATTCACAGGTTTGTAAAAAATAAACTGAAGTTACTTTACGAATAGCCCTCATAGAACAAAGATACATATTGTTTTTTTTTATATAAAAACATTCTAACATCCCCAGAAAGAGTAAGTTCCATACTCGTGCTCAGAGGGCATTCCACATAAGATATTTTATTAAATAACAGAGTAAAAAGTAAAAAAAGAAAAAGAAAAAAGAAGAAGAAAAAAGATATCACAATAAATGAATCTTAAATTTTCTCTCTAAACAGCAATTTTTAATTGATTTTTTGAAATAAGGAGTATTAGTAAATTGTATATTTGAGAATTTAGCTATTAAGCTATCATGTTATAAAGCCTTGGACTGAAGTTGCTACTGTGATGCTACAGCTATGATACATTTAGGTTCTGTTAAGCGTAATATGTGTTTTCTGATCTTTTGGTTTTATATTTATGTGAATATAAATTAAATATATTTCGGTTTTTTATGTACGAAATTCAATAATACATCTTGTTATAAATATGATGGAAGTCAAATACTTTAAATCCTGAATACAACAGTTCTGAAGGATAATCAAGAGTTTATTAAGGCATAATTTTATTATTCTTTTCTGTAGCAGAGTTATTGGCATGAGGGAGGTACTATTAGCACTATATTAACTTTCTTAAACATCAACCATAGTACACCAACTATTTACTTTTCTTACACATAATGCTACCACCACCACTGAAAAATTTTGATCAACACTTCAACCATTAATGCTTCATTATACTAGGGTAGACGTAGCATTTGTGGTCAGTGCACCATTAGTGGCCATTTTCGAATTTAAAATGTTATATTAAGTGCCTAATTTAGTTCTGGCAATGGGAATCATGCTAACATGTTCCAGTGTGTTGCTGTGCAACCATGATTCTGATTGGTTGCCATTCAGCTCCAATCTTTTGTTGTACGAAATGGTTAATTCATAAATGTATTGAAGTTGTGCTTCTTGCTTACGTATTTTCTTTAGAGTTGCAGGTAAGAATTACAATATAAAACCTGTACTAGTTTCTATAAAGTTACATGATATTGTTGTTGTGATCCATCTCAAAGCATAAAGGTATCTACTGATATTCAGTATTTTATGAAAACATAATCACAATCCTTGATACCAGGGATGGCCACAAATGGAACATGAATGTAGTATCAAGCACCATTTGTGATCACAATAATGACCACACCATTTCTGACCACTTTTGAAATGTGTTATTCCAGTTAGGAAATTCTAATATTTTGTATTTTCTTTATTTTATTTTTTTACAGCACTTTTACTTAACATGAGTTCTAAGAAAAATCGTGAATACAAAAGAAAATTATTTCAATATTCGCCATCAAAAGTATCACGTGCTCTGCGTGCAGTGAGAGATGGAATGAAAGTTGCAACAGCTGCCACAACCTTTAATGTTCCCAGATCTACGTTAAGGATTAAACTATCAGGACGTGCACCTGAATCATCTGGAAAAGTTGGACAGTGTGCGGTTCTCGGAGATGTTGCTGGCAAAATGGTTGAAAAGTTGTGCGAGGTCTGGATTTCCAATAAATAAAGAAAGCTTGCTGGATTATGTTGAAAAAATTGTACGAAACTGTAAACTAAACACACCATTCATCAATTGCAGACCTGGACGTAAGTGGTTTGATGCATTTATGAGAAGACATCCTGATCTAAGTATAAAAGAAGCAGAGCATATCAACAAGGCTCAGGCATTAATCACAGAGGAAAAAATCCGGAATTGGTTTAGGGAAATTACTGATCTGCTTACTCCTGAAGAACAGGAAATATTAAATGATCCCCAGAGAGTGTGGAATTGTGATGAAACTTCATTCTGCCTTTCACCCTCAGGAGGCTTAGGTCTAGCACCCAAAGATGAGCATGTTTATGACACGTCAAAGACTAGTGATAAGGAGAACATTACAACACTTATCACAGTGAATGCATCTGGAGTATTGGCACCTCCTCTGACTTTGTATAAATATGAAAGAATTAATATGACAGTTGTGAAGCAAGCAAATTGAAAAAAAAAAAAAAAAAAAAAAAGCAGAAAGAGAATGAAATTAAGAAGAGGCGTGAAAATAAACAGAAAGTGTCCTAAAGATCAAAAACTAAAAATCAAAGGAAGATGGAAGATGAAATAACCACATCCGAAAGTGACATTGCTATTTCATCTGAATCTGAACTTTGTGACGAATCCAGTGATGAAAATGTTCATGCCAAAGAGGCTGAAGTAAATGATTGGGTACTTGTTGCATTTAGGCACAAGAAAAGTGTCCGAAGATTTGTGGGTTTAATACAAGAAAAACATATTGATGGATGGCTTGTGAAATTTGCTAGACGAGTTGGGGCGAATAAATTTAAATGGATTGTAAATGATGACATATCAGTAGTTGACAATGAACAAATAGAAAGAGTGTTATCTCTTCCCAAATTCCATGGAAAAGATGACCGTGCAATATGCTTCATTTTCTCTGGAGGCTTTAAACGTTTGAATGTGGAGTGATTTTTCTGTTTATTTAGTAAGCTTAACATAGTATGTTGTTTGTATTTAAGATTTGTCTGCTGCAAAACATATGCTCATTTGTAAACTCAAATTACAGTAATTTATCCCTTATCTTGTTAAATTTATGGAAATGAAAGATTGTGACAATGTTATGGCAAAAACAAAAATGGCCACATATGGTACAAGCGGGTGGCCAAAAATGGCGTTTTCGTCGCCACAAATGGTGAAAATTGTAAATATGTATAAAAGTTTTTGTGTAAGTGTATGTATTTGTTTTGAGCTATGCTAATAAAACAGTTCATAGTAAACATATTAGTTAGCACGTACCTCAAGAAAGTTGGGGATTATAGTGTCCCATTTATTGATTTTCTAAATAAACTTAAAAATAATCCTAAAAGTGGCCACAGATAGTGCATCTACCCTACTCTGATTGCTCTCTGCAATTCTTTTATTTGGTTATTGAACGACCCTGTATTAACTACTAGGATATTTGGCATCGATTGTGTTGGTAATAGCGTGATGATATTTGGCAAGATGAGGCCGAGGGTTCATCATAGATTACCTGACATTCGCATTCGCCTTATGGTTAGAGAAAGCTTGGAAAAAACTACCAGTAATGAGCACAAGCTGGAATCGAACCCATGCCCGAGTGCAACTTTGGAGCAGCAGGATGCTTGTCTTTGTAAGCTTTTTATTTGTTATACATATTAATAGGAACATTTTCACAATTCACTTTTTTGCTTTAAAAAGCTAACAATTTGTGTCTACTTACTGATGTCCACGTTTTTCTTCAATGATATCGTACACCGCAGCATAGAATAATGAATCCACAGAGAACTTGATTTCTTCTTTTCACTTTTCATTGAAAAATATTCCAGCATAAACTTTTCAGAAATATTGTCTACTTTTTTTTTACACCAATCTTCAAACTTCTTATATTCCTCTTCATACCTCTGTCGCGATTTTGTTGGAATTAATAAATCAGTACAGCTGTTAATACAATACCATTGACACTTATATTTATAAATAGTCATGGTGATAATACCGACAATAATAACATTCTTCAAATGTTTCTTGTACATGGCCCTCTATATGAATTGATCACTTACAAAGCAAATGTATATAGCTTCTAATGTTTCTCGTACAAGGCCCTCTATATGAATCGATCACCTACAAAGCAAATTATATAGCAGGCAATAAAAATGTTACATTTAGACAATATTCAATTTTACATTATTTTTTTATCAAAGCGGATAAAACTTTGTACGATACACATGTCGTAACTTCATATTACAATAGTAGACTGGTTATCAAACTCGGCCTGCAGCCTTGTTTGACAAAATCTCGTATTGTAAAATAAAACGTTACGACATTGGTATCTAAATAACTATTACATTATGTTTTATGCAATATTAAAATGCTTGATAATATCGTATTGTCAGTGCTCTTCCATCCTGTAAATGCTATTTTTTTTAATTTAAAACATTTAACAACCAGTTCTACATTGTGGACAAACTAAACAAGCAGTGATCTGACTGAATGACAAGACATGTAAAAATGTGATAGCTTTCAATTGCATTATATTAATTTCTACTGAATCATTTCATTGCTGTATAGCCTACTATATACCAAAAGATGTATATAGGCCTATCAGTATTTAGATATGGTGGTAGTTTCCTAGTACCCGGTACTTGTTACATAGGTCGTGTTTGTGTTTACACAGTGGTTTCCTATCTTTTTACATATTTTTTATTTCAAAAGTTTCATTTATTGGAACTGAGGATATAATATATCAGAATACACGATTTGTATTCAAGACTTTGCCGTTTCTATGGAAGGACAAGCTTCGAGAAGGATTAAACACTGTAAGTTCAATTTTATTTAAATACCAACTTGTATAATGCATGATGCTGTCACATTTTAAACATATTTTAGTGTGAGCACAAAATTTCCATTTCCTATGACAAGTTCATAAAGATATTCACGCGAAATTATTTTGCTAAGGAAACCATCCTTCATTATGGGGGAAAAAAAAAACTGTGGTAACTCACTTTGAATTGAGTACCTACTTAACCTTACAAAAGGGCTAAAGAGCCAAATTAAAAATAAATAAACAAACAAGGAAACAAGTAAACAAAGAAGTACAATTCATATTTATTGTAGAATGAAGTTATTTCATATTCTGCATTTCCTCTACAAGAGTGCTAAGTGAAATTCGTAACTTAGTAAGTACTGGTAGTACCTATGAGCATCAAACGGCTTCAATGACGTCACAACCCAGTTAGCCAAGCCACTTTCCTTACAAAAGTGTCAAGTAGCAATGATTTTCGTGTGCATTTCCCTCCTTCAACATATTGTAACAGCTGGTCTGCTGTATTTGGTGTTATAGCTTAGTGAGTATAACGAGGTAGTTGCGTATAATATATTGTTTCAAATTCCTGAACCAGTCATTAAGAAGGGAAGGTTGAAAGAGTCTGGCAATGAAAGCAAAAAGTTAGAGGCAGCAGGAAATGAATATATGATTCTAAATAACGTTCATTCATCTATCTGCAAAGAAACCATATTTATTAGAGGTAAATCTATGCTGTGTAAGCTGTATATGTATGTTAATTTGAAAATGTATATGTTACCAGTACTGTTAAAACCCGAAATCCGTCAAAACCAGTAATCCGTCAAACTATATCATACTTAAAGCAAAATATACTGATTTTTTGTGCTACTAATATTTTATTTGAGAAACCACATACATTGGAAATTTCGGGTCTCATTGCACCTTCAGATTACAAGGTAAGTTTCTTAAGAATAGTCAGGAATATTGAAAATCATATACAGCTGACAGTTTTTTACACTTTTGTCAAAACTAAGCAGAAGGGAACATGTGTAGTTTCTCAAATAATTGACTGAATAATTTTTAATCACAACAGAAAAAAATACACCACTAAACTGGAGAATTAGGTACCGCAGCTTTCAATGTACCATTACAATGATAATCAAGTACACAATTTTGTTAACATAAGGACATGACATTTACCTGTGATGTCGTTACTAGGAAAAATTAATTTTTTCTCTCACTTTCTCCCTCATTCTCAACATTACTGAGAGATAGCTCCACTATTAGCAACAAGGTTGGATAAGGTTTGATGAGGAGATAAGTACATTAGTGTTAATTACACACTTTGCCAGTGATAAGGTTGGCTGGGGTTTGACGAGGAGATAATGTATTAATGTCAGTTGCACACACTGTTGATTTCAACGATATTCCCTGGACCACATCATATTTCTCATTAATTTGTCTGTGGTAAAGTGTTATATCTTCGAAAATGTGCATTTTCTTTTAGTGTATTAAAAAAATCGCCATTATACTCCATAGATCTTACATTTAACAAGTACAGGGAATTATTAAAGAATATCGTCCACACCTGTGGAGTAACGGTTAGCGCGTCTATCCGCGAAACCAGGTGGCCCGGGTTCGATTCCCGGTCGGGACAAGTTACCTGGTTGAGGTTTTGGTGAATGTTACTTATGTCCCGCCCACTATAGGAGACATAGGCCAGTTTTACACTAATCCTAAACATTTGGAATAATAAAAGCGTAAACTAACCTAACCTAACCTAAGTGCGTCGGTGTCTTCCAAAATCGGAGGAAGTCGCTCAACGCTCGTTTAATCAATATTATTCGTTCAGTGGGTGGTGGATACTCTACATTGACCGAGGTTTTTTCCGGGGTTTTCCCTCAACCCAATATGAGCAAATGCTGGGTAACTTTCGGTGTTGGACCTTGGACTCACTTCACTGGCATTATCACCTTCATCTCATTCAGACGCTAAATAGCCTAAGATGTTGATAAAGCGTCGTAAAATAACCTACTAAAGTAAAGTTAAAGAATATTATCACCAATTTTACTAGTAACATTTCGATTCTCTTTGTTTACGGCTTAGTATGGCCTGGTCACTAATGACACATGTAGCTCACGACAGGAAGGTCTTGACTGTGAGATCAAACCGTACATGTGCGGACTTGGTTAATGAAAACCTAAACTAACCAAACCTAACCTTCGTATATACAAGATGGGTAACTGGAGTACAAATGGAACTTCATTTGATTTGGAATGTACACGCGAAAATAAATCCAGATAAGAATCACGCTGACACTACAAGAGAAGTCTGTGCATGTGCAGTTTGATCTCACAGCCAAGTTCTTCCTGTCGTGAGCCCCGATGTGAGCATAGTTGGCACTGCTGTATGGCAGGCATTATCCAGTTGTTCCAAATAAATAAAAATTTTTTTCTAAGTTGACTCTTCAAATGCCGCAGATAGAATAATACAGAGTGGACCCCTCAACTTTCCTGATTTCCATTGCTTCTAAAAGAGAAACCAAAAACACGAGGATTATTATTTCTTATTTCATCAGAAAGAACAACAATAATAAAGATAATACGCCTTCATCTCCACCTTTCATATCTAAAAAACAAAGAATCGAGGAATAGAAACTCAATATGGCATATTTGAAATTTTAATGGCACCTGCAGCAAGGCAACATGAAGTGGTTGAATGCCAGATCTTCGGGAACTTTATAGCTAAAAGATGTAGCAATGTTCATCCATAACACAGAGCAAAGTCCAACATGCTATTATAAACGTTCACTTGATGTGGAATTGAGGCAGTGTGTCCAAACATGCCATCCAGTTCTTTCTACAGTTTACCGTATACATTGTTCTCAACATCATACTGTAATGTTCATCCACCACAATGCCCGTTACCATATTAAGAAAATTCCTTCAATTCCCCTAACCTTGTCAAGCAATGTACTCAATTCAAACCCAAATTTTTCTAGCATCAAGTACGTCCAATTGCCAAGATGTGGATATGAATTTTCAGGCTTTTTTAATTTTTAAAAATAGTGTTTCATGGTGTTACTTAACCTTTTATATATTGGTAGAAAATAAGAATACCTACCTGTAGACTTCTGACACATTACCTGTGCACTCGGCTGATGTCAGAATGGTGTGGAATTGCCTCGCTATAACTCACTACAAAAATATCAATTCGAGGAGGCTTACTTAGCGCAGCAGAAGCAGGAAATATACACTTTTGAGAACACGACAGGTAGACGTGTTATTTACTCTGCGAGAAAAATTAAAGTTTTCTGGAAATGTAGTAGTGTATGCACAGAGTCTTTTATCATTATTTTCTCCATTAACAGAAAAAGTGTCCGAAATCTAAATGTAAGATTGAATATTCTATTAAAATTACTATACTTGTGTATTTTGTTTAAGTCCTTCATTAACCCTCCTGCTGCCAATAGAACTACTCCACTGATGATTTGTCAATGTAATTTTCAGTTTTCTCCATATTTCTTTTTGAAATTCCATGTATTTCTCGTTATATGCCTACTAACAATTTGAATTAAAAATAACCTAAATAATTAATCTACTTTAAGATATAATTCACATTATTCATGTGGGGTGATCTTGTTACCCTCCTTGATAATCTATCATGAAAATTCCAGGGTATAAAATTCAATCTGTAGCTTAATTCTCTTAATTTCTAAGTTAGTCTGCTTTCAAATTATTTTATTTTGTGATATTTATACTAATTTTTATATTGTTATTTATATTATCATGTTTTTTTGTTCCCTATTTTTAATTTTTTATTTCTGTGTGTTATGGTTTTTCTAAAAGTGATTTTGTTTGAAATAATTATTAGTGGAGCCTCTTTTCGATAATGGTTTATTTAACGACCCTCACAACTGCAGAGGTTTTATAAGCATCGCCAATGTGGCGGAATTTTGTCCCGCAGGAGTTCTTTTACACGCCAGTAAATCTACTGACATGAGGCTGTCGCATTTAAACAAACTTAAATGCCATCGACCTGGGACGGGATCGAACCCGCAACCTCGAGCACAGAAGGTCAGTGCTATACTGACTACGCTACCCAGGCGGACTTCCTCTTTTTGATATGTTATTGTTATATAGGTGGTGCTCGAATATTTTAATTTCAACAAAGAACTAAAATTTGATTTATTAGTTTTATATTTTTATTATAACTTCAAAAAATTTTTATTTTATTTTATTATAAACAAATGTTTTTGAAATGTTCATTGTTTTATATATGGTGTTCTAATATTTAAATTTCAAAAATTAACTGAATTGATTTCCAATTTATGTTATAGTACTCTGACTTTCATTGCTTGTACAGAAGTGTTTTCTACCATGTCAAAATTATGTAGCATTAAGGAGTTTGTCTTGAAATGAAAGGGAGGTAAATTTAAATTTACTGTACATGTTACCTCATTGTGTCATTGGTAACATATCTAAAGTTCGTTAATTTTGGTATACTATGTTTTCAACAAAATGGAACAGGACGTTTGAACCACTCTGTATTTTTTAAAATAAGATGATTACTTTATATTTTTACACTTTTTGTCTATAGAAAAGAAGATCCCTCTACTTTCATACATTATTCAGGTTCTGGCACAAATCCAGACTTATTACTGGTAACATCAGATATCCATCACGAAACCAAGAAAAAAATAATTGAAGACCCCGGATCTGGCCATAGAGTCATCATTGCTTCTATTCATCTCCACCAAAACCGAAGAAAAGAACCCTACAGTAACAAAACAACATGGGATTTTAAGAAAGCGGATTGGAAACTATTTACTACAGAACTAGACGAACACATCCAGCTCAACACACCACTAATGGAAAATAAAAACTCAGATAGATTGAACAAATATTTCTGTGAATCTATTCTTAAAATTGCAAAAAAGCACATCCCACGAGGCAAACCAAAAAAATACACCCCATTCTAGACAGAAAACCTGAATTTATTGAAACAAGATAGAGATAAAGCAAGAATCAAAGCAGAACATAGCAAAACACCAGAAGATACTCGAGATTGGGGGAGGAAGACTGCCATTCTTAAAAAACCAATCATAACAGCAAAAAAGAACAGTTTTAATAAATTTATCGAAAATATTAATTACAGAACCGATAGCGCTAAAACATATAAATTTCTGAAGAATATTTCCAATACACAGGAAAATATTAGCCAACCTATTATTCACAATAACAAAACACTAACAGATAGTAGAGATATAGCAAATGCATTTAATAAACACTACTCAAACTCTCACAGATTACATCCCAATATAAAAAAATGACAAATTTATCAAAAGAGAATTACATAAATATATAAAAAAACAATATCACAAAACCTGAAATATTCCATCAAAATTTTACTTCCAAAGAATTAAGCATAGCTATACAAAATTTAAAAACCAAGAAATCTCCAGGTCCCAACAACATTCATTCAGAATTTTTTAACATTTGGGGAAAAAAGCCAAGTCTGTACTTTTATCCATTTTCAATTTATCATGGAACACCTCAATTCCTGCAGCTTGGAAGAAAGCAATCATTGTACCAATTCACAAAAAAGGGAAACCTGCTCATGATGTTAATAGTTATCGACCAATAGCACTATTAAGCATGATAGCAAAAACCATGGAGTTAATGATCTCCAACAGATTAACTTGGTATTTAGAATCCCAAAATCTTTTATCACCAAGACAAGCCGGTTTTCGACAACTACACTCTACTAATGAACAAGTCATATGCCTCGGCCAAGAAATAAAAAACAGTTTTAACAAAAAAGAAGATGCCTTGGCAATATTTATTGACTTTCAGTTAGCATATGACTCTGTTTGGAGAAATAAATTATTATTAAAACTCCAGAAATTAGGTATCTCCAGCAATATGTTCAGATGGATATCAGAATTCCTTAGTCAACGATTCATTGCTACTAAATTCAATAACTCACTTTCTAGTTACAGACAAACATATTGAGGTCTACCCCAGGGCGCTGTCCTCAGCACAACTTTATTCAATATTTATATAAATGACTTACTCTCCATATTAGAGGAATCAAACATGAAAACAGCACTATTTGCAGATGATATACATAGTTTTGTGGACTTCGAGATCTCACAGACATAGAGACAAAATTCATAATTCTGCTCTTAAAGCTCTAAATCCACTACATGAATGGAATACGAGTACATCAAATTTGATGACACTCAATTTAGGCAAAAGTAACTACCAAATATTTTCACTTGGTAAAAAAGAAAGAGAATTCAATATCCAATACAATGGCCAACACCTTCCTAGGACTTATGAATCCAAATATCTTGGAGTTATTTTCGACAGTAAGTTAACATGGAACAACCATTTGAAAAAGCTCGTAAAAGATTCTCCCTTCTGAAAAGACTAGCTGGAAAGGAATGGGGTTGCTCTAGAAATACTTTGAACACTACATACAAAATGTTTATACAGCCAGTTCTGACGTACTGCGAGAAATTTTAATTACTTCACCTTTCATAAACGAAATAGAACGTGTTCAAAACCAAGCTCTCAGACTCATCACTGGTGGAATCAAAACAACTCCAATAGATTCTATGAGATTCCTCACTAATATTAACAGCATCAAAATGATAATTAATAGAATAAAAAGCACTGATTTAATATGAAAAACTTATCAGATTACCAGGAAACAATTGGCATTCATACAGTCCTCTCCGTAGATTAAAAACTCAAAAAAGTTTCATATCCATGGTTCAAGAATTAAAACAGAAAATCAACATCCCGAATTTAAAAGAAAACTTACAAATTAAACCAAACCCTTTAACACTATTAAATATAGAGTATAATATAAATTTAACACAAGAAATACTGAAATCAGAAGTAAACACTGAAATAATGAAACAATTGTCTTTAGAGACAATTAATATTAGGTACCCTCCACAAAATTGGCTTCATTTATACACCGATGGATCCTTGATCTCCAGGGAACAAGGTGCCGGTGCAGGTGTTATGTGCTGTCTCTTCTCACTTTATAGATCTCTTGGATATGGAACAACAAGTTTTGATGGAGAAATCACTGCAATAAGTGAAAGTCTCAGGAATCTTCTCTGCCACATCAATAAATTTAAAAATGCAGTTATATTGTCAGACTCCAAAACAGCTATTCTATCAATAGTCTCTAGACACACACCTTCATCTCAAATAGCAGAAATAAATAAAATGCTCTCTCAACTAATAACACTCAATAAAATAATTGTATTCCAATGGATACCATCCCATTGTGGAATCCTGGGAAACGAGAATGCGGATGCTTTAGCAAAGAAGGGCAGCACTGCTACTTACAGACCTGTTACTAAATCTACGTGTTCCTCTGTGAAAAGATTGATTAAATCTACATACTTAGACTTCAACATACAAAATTTGATGACAAATCTCAAGGGAAAAAATGGAACTCTCTGCATCAAAATCCACAGTTGATTCCTGATTTACTACGCAAATCGTCTGTAGCTGCATTTAGATTGGCAACAGGCCATGACTGTTTGGCCAAGCATCTGCATAGAATTGGAATATATCAGTTTCCTAACTGTCCATTATGCAACTCAAATGAAGAAATGGATTCAGAACATCTCAAAATCTGTGCGTCAGTGGCTAACCATGACAATATCTTTGAAAAATATTGGAGTGCAAGTGGTCAAATGGCTTTATTGTCAAATGCCTGGCATTAGAAAACAACAACAACAACAACAACAACATTTTTCGTAAGTCTATACATACAGTAAATTGTTTATATTTCAAATGCTTAACAAAGATCGGTATATGTTTTTGATGGTGGTAATTTTATTACCCCCCCCTTGGTAGTATAGTAGTAAGTTGTAAAAAACCTTGGTAGCGAGATGGTTGAGAACTTGATACATTTCAGGAACAGTAACACTTATAGACTGTTAGGAAATTGTGACTAGATATTGCGGATAGTATATGAATCACCAAGCAATCAGAAAATGCATTGTCATGGTCAGATTTTCTTGGACATAAGTAGGTTCTCTATTCTATGTGGTATCCTTTCTTGCTACCTAGTAGCGTCCCCAGACGTCCCAGTTTAGCTAGGATAGTCTCGAATTTCTAACATTTGTACCCCTGTCCCAAAAGAGTGTGTCTAGGATGCCAAATGTCCCAGTTTCCTCCAAGTATAATATCGTTTATGTGATAAGCAGGGAAAGGATTTATATGTAAATACATATTTACTTATAAAGCTAATATAATTTATATTTTGCATTATCTTTATGTTTCACAATGTGTAGGGTTGAAAAATCCTACTTTTATTTTCCATATTTTTCCATATTTTAGAGTTTAGTACATATTTTCGTTAATTTCCATATATTTTCCATATTTCATATAAAACAGTCCATATTATATTAGGTTTAACAATAAAACAAAACAAAATTCCATTAACTTTTAAAAATACATTTCAACAATAGAGATTTAAACACATGTTCAGTAATCCCTTTAACATCAGAGTTATTTGAAAATTAGCAGTCCTATCAACAATGGGAAAGTAAGTTACAAAACTGTATTAATTTAATTTAAAATTTTTAACAGACTTCAGTTGTGCAGCTCAACAGTTAAATGCCAGTCAGAGTACACATAGGTTCAGTTTTGTAAATCATACTATAAAGACGGTAAATATGCCAAAAGTACGTCATTCAGTCAATTTAAAATCAAAACTAACAAGTTACATTTCAGAATTTAAAGAAGATGGTTTATCAACTGACAATAAAATATTATTTTGTAATTTGTGTCAGTGTGCAGTATCATCTACACAAAAGTTCCTGGTGCAACAACACATTACAACTAGTAAACATCAGGCCAACAAACAACTAAATTCCAAGCAGAGACAATTGTTTTTAACACAACCAACAACATCGAATGTAAGATCTGAGTTTAACATCGACCTGTGCCGTTCTCTCATCTCTGCTGATATTCCTCTCTACAAACTAAAGAATAAGGTCTTCAGGGAATTCCTTGAAAAATATACTCAACATACAATCCCGGATGAGTCAACACTTAGGAAGACGTATGCTCCATCCATCTACGATGAGACAATACAGAAGATAAGAGATGAAATTAAAGATAGTTCAATTTGGGTTTCCATTGATGAGACTCCCGACAAAGAAGGTAGACTTGTTGGTAATGTAGTTATCGGTTTGTTAAGTGAACAATATTCTGAACGAATTCTTTTACATTGTGATGTTCTAGAAAAGTGCAATAACAAAACTATAGTTAAACTGTTCAACGAAGCTATGGGTATCCTGTGGCCAAAGGGTATTATGTACGATAATGTGTTATTCTTTATTAGCGATGCTGCCCCTTATATGGTCAAAGCTGGACAAGCATTATCTGTTGTATATCCTAAATTGACTCATTTTACTTGTGTGGCGCATGCATTTCATCGTGTGGCAGAAGTGGTCAGAGACAATTTCCCTAAAGTAGATTTGTTGATTTCATCAGTGAAAAAAGTATTTCTCAAAGCTCCCAGTAGAGTTAACGTGTTGAAAGAAATGTACCCTGAAATTCCATTGCCACCAAAGCCAATTTTAACTAGATGGGGTACATGGCTAGAAGCAGTTGAATATTATGCCGAACATATAGACTCTATTAACAATGTTCTCCTTGCATTGGACTCTGAAGATGCAGTCTCAATTGATACTGCGAAAACAGTTACCTGTGACATAAGTGTGAAGAATGACTTAGCTCACATTCAGCATACATTTTCATGCATCATAAAAACGCTCAAAAGTCTCCAAAATAGGCACCTTTCACTATCTGAAAGTTTTGAAATTATAAATAGTACTGTGGAACAACTGAATCGTGGTAGAGGTAAAGTTGCAGATGCAGTAAGAGCTAAGGTGGACACTGTACTTTCAAAAAACCCTGGATATGAAGAACTACAAAAGGTTGTTGCTGTGATGAGTGGTGAATCAACAGTGAAGATTAACTTGGACTTATCCCCAGCAGACATTGTGAAATTGAATTATGTACCAGTTACTTCTTGTGACGTCGAACGCTCTTTTAGTCAGTATAAATCTATCCTCAGAGACAATAGAAGAAGATTCACTTTTCAGCACTTGAAAGAAATGTTTGTAACCTATTGTTATGGTAACAGACAATAAAAATTGTGTTTTGTTGAAACTACATTGGAAGATAAGGTACGTCCATTATATTTTTTGTTTAGTTTGATTAAAATGTACCAATATTTAACGTACATAGCCATTTTTTTTATAATTTTAAGTCCATATTTAATTCCATATTTTGGTAAAAATCCATATTTAATTCCATATTTTGGTAAAAATAACTACATATATATTTACATATTTCATATATTTTTAGTCCATATAAATCCGTTCCCTGGTGATAAGGCATTGCAAAAAATTTTTTTCTTAAATTTCCTAAGTGCACCCCCGCCATGTTATTACAATTATTGAAACATACTTATGTACAAATTTTCAGATGTTTAGGTCATATTTTGACCCCCGCCCACCTCAATAATCACTTTTGCTATAAGGTACACAACATGTACAGAGCAAGCAAGAGCTACTTTTAGTTTTGCAAATGAATGAGAGCTCTCTGATAACATGAGATCTCTCGTTTTTGATACTACAGCTTCAAATTCAGGATGGAAAATTGGAGCACGTGTACAGCTCAAAAAATTACTGGACAAAAACTTGTTTGTTTGCTTGTGTGCATCACGTTTTTGAGAGAATTTTGTGTTCGGTTCACTAGAAATTGTTTGGTGAAACATCAGGTCCTGAAAATGACAATTTCATTCAATTCAGGTACTCTATTTGGGAAACTATCAATACAGAAGAAAAATTTACGACCATACAAATCAAGGACAGGTCACTGAAACTCATAATGGAAAATACAATTCAATCACTGAAGAGAATACTTTCCACCTCAGATAGAAATAACTTATTACCTCGTGCTGATTATTGGAAGTGTGCTGAACTGATGTTGTTAATTCTGGGAGAAATACCTGAATGAGGAATACACTGGTTAAAACCTGGAGCAGCTCAGCACACTCGATGGATGCCGTCCATTTTGTATCCAGCAAAGATGTTTGCTTTCAGTGCTCAAGCAGGATATGACAAGATCATGATCGATAAATTAGAAGCACTATGCAAATTCAATGCACTCCTCTATGTTGAAAAATGGCTCTCTTCATCCAATGGTGCCGATGCAGTCTACAATGATCTGAAGCTGTGGCATGACTTGACCAAATACCGCAAGCACGATCATCAAGTTGCTAATGCAGCCATACAAGCCATGGAAGGACACTTGTGGTATTTAACCAAAGAGTGTGCAGTGTTCTCCCTATTTTCAAACAGAGTTACTGATTCGGAATGGCAGAAAATTGCTCGGACATTATTTCGATTTCTGAGACCAAAAGAATTTGAGAGGGGCATTCCAACATTTCCAATCCTGAACCACAGTACGAAATTCTCGTCTCTTAGGGTACGGCCACACGAGCTACATTTGTAGCAAGTTTTCTGCTACAAATGAAGCTGCCGTAATTGTCGCAAAATGGGTGGCCACATGGGCACTACAATTACTGCCAGTTTCTGCGTTAAATGTCGCTACGTGTGGCCACATGATATGCCACACGTAGCGAAATTTGTAGCTAGTTCTTTTGCATTTTGCAGCACTCAACCGTAGTGTAGTAGAAAGCTTTCTTCCGAGATGGATTATGAAGCCAAAGTCGCTTTGTGTGTGATGTTAGTGTACATTATTACGGTCACACACAATTGTAATGCGCATGAGAAGAAAATTTATAGCAGTGCCATAAAGTTAACTTTTATTCCTGTGTCGATTTTACAACAGGCAATATTGTTCGTCAGTAACAATCGGAAGTACGGTGTTGGTGAAGGGTTTGCTAGAAGGCTGTATGAAGACCTAATTTCTCGTGGTTCTGTAGAAGGGTCATTGGGATTGTACGACAGATTAGACATGCTCTTCCCTTTTTAATACATGAATTTCTGAAGCATCTCCAAGTAAAAAGGAGTTGTAAAAATGACCCAAAACACAACTCAAAGAGGCCATCTGTTTGTAACATATTTGAGAGATCTGTCTTGTAAAAGAATTGTGTTTTTTAACAAATGAAGTCGCTGTGAAGGGTTTACTGGAACACTATTGTATGGATTTTATTATTGAAGGAAACCTTTGGTCGAAAATGAAACAAAAAAATGCGTACTCTCAAAGAACGGTATTTTGAATAGAGTATAAGTAAACACATCTATCATAAAAGTTCTCTTTTTCTTGGTTTTGCAGAATGCTTATTGGACGTTGCGGCAATTTAAACTTGACCCTTATATCGCAAAATACAACTAAAAGTGGAAATTTCTTTATAAACAATACTGATTTGTGAGGTCTGTCCTGCAAAAGAATTGTACGTTTTTTACCAAACAAAATTGCTGTGAAGGGTTTGCTAGAACGCTATTGTATACATTTTATTATTGAAGAATTCTTTAGGTCGAAATTGAAAGAAGAAAAATGTATGTAGTTTTTAAAGAAAGATATTTGGAAGAGAGTTAAAAAAAATAGGGCAACTCAGCTGGACTATACATAAGCGAAGCAATATTTATTGGCACCGTATTGTTAGTAACAAAATATGTCATATATAATAATAATAATAATAATAATAATAATAATAATAATAATGGCTTTATTTAACCTGGCAGAGTTAAGGCCGTAAGGCCTTCTCTTACACTCAACCAGGATTAAAACTTGCTTACACAGTTGAACATAAAACTGGATCGGAATTAAATAATTACATACTGATACAATTTAGGTACATAACGAGATCAAAAGAGGTAGTTACATAAAATTTACCTCATAAAATAAAAATAAACATAGTAAAATACATATTAATGTTGTTAGAATCAAATACGAATCACATAAAAAACAGAAGCCGATAATTCAATAAAAAAATGTACGCAGTAAAAATAAAAATAAACACATTAGTATACGTATTACTATTAGATTACAATTAAGTAGGATTTACATAATTAAACCAGAAACCGACAATTGAATAAAATGTACAGAAAAAAATAGATTAATAATAAAAAAACGACAACATAGTGGGATACATATTGGCGTTAAGTGATAAATAAACACGATTTCGATAATAAAAATAAGAAACAAAAAAAAAATAAATAAAAATAAATACAGTGGAACACATTCCATTAAATATTTGCAACGCGTTAGATTTGGCAACTCATAAGATATTTTTCTAATTTACATTTAAAGGAAATTAAAGTTCGGCAGCCCTTGACTTCGGGCGGCAGAGAATTCCAGTGACGAGAATTAGCAACAGTGAAAGATGAAGAATAAAGAGATGATGTGTGCAGTGGTATTTCTAGCGTGTTATATTGTGACCGAGTATTTAAGTTATGATACCGAGAAAGACTGTGGAATCGGACAGATAAGTAAGAGGGAGTAGAGGTGTGCAAAATTCGGTATAAGAGAGAAAGGGAATGTAACTTTCTCCTCTCATTTAACCTGAGCCACAATAATTTATCGAAAGAAGGCGAAATGTGATCGTACGGTAGTAGCGGACATTACAAATGAAACGAACACATGCATTATGAACACGTTGCAGTTTCTGGGATAAATCCACCCTGAGATCACTGAATAAAGCGTCACAATAATCGAAATGAGGCATAATAAGAGTCTGTACAAGCATCTGCTTTAATTTAGCTGGATAGTGGTACAATCGTTTTAATGAGTGAAGAGTGGAAAATACTTTCTTGCATGTGTATTTGATATGCGTGTCCCAGGTAAGGTTAGATTCAAAATTAACTCCCAGATTTTTCACAGTTGAACTGAATAGAATGATCGCTTTATTCAGAGTCACAGGAGGAAAGTTCAGCTTATTAATATCGAGGATTAATCTTTTATTCGAAAATAAGATAGCCTGTGATTTATCTGTATTTAAGTTAAGTACGAATTGTTGAGACCAAGATGAAACGGATTCGAGATCTTTACTGAGTCTATTAATACAGTCACTTAGTCTATTAGGACTGGCAGAAATGTATAATTGAACGTCATCTGCATAAATATGATATTTGCAATATTTAAATGACTTGGCGATATCGTTAATATAGAGACAGAAAAGCAATGGATCCAATACCGAACCCTGGGGAAATCCTGACTCTACTGTCTGCCAGGAGGAGAACCGATTATTAAAGACAACACACTGCTGGCGGCCAGTGAGATAGGAGTGCATCGTACTGTTATAAATTTGTCATGATAATAATTTCCCATCTAAAAGTCAATCTCCCTCTCTACTTCACTCCCTCATAAACACAAGTAAATTCTGTTGTTATGATTACATATACATACTGAGAATTTCAACCATTAAAAAGAACGGGTTTTCCTTCCAATTTCAGAATGCCTTTCTTCCATTGTAGACCTACATCTTATCCAATAGAAAACAGAGTTTACGTTCTCTTAAACATGATAGATCACATTTCTCAGATTATTAAATTTCGGGGGAGGGGGAAACTGAAAGGTGAATCTTAGGGTATGTTACAGTTTCATGTCTCATAAAGTTTTTTTACCAACAAAAGAAAATTTTAACGCTAAAAGATAAGCGGGGTGGTACAAATTGCGATATCTTATAGCTAATTCAAGAGACAAATTTCACTGCACTCATCAATGTCACTTGTTTTATTTTTAAATACATTAGGCCTGAATAAAATGCCAAGCTGTTGTATGCCTGGCTGCAAATTCAATTACCAGAAAGGAACTTAGTGGCGATATTTACTTTTCCTTCTGGTGAAGTAACAAAAAACAGGAGTAAGATTAAGAAAATAGTATTTAAAATTAGCTTACGCGTGTTTCCATACGCATTTGTAAATTTACATTGAGCTAAATTATTGTAATTCTCTACTGTAAAATGAATAACTTTGATTTGTTATTTCACTCTTTTTAAAGTCTTAATCTGTGTGTCCTTTACATGACATTTGATTTTCGCTTTCTATCTCATTCCTAAAAAATTAAAGCATAACCATTCATTTTACACGGTTGTTTGTACTTTTACTACAATTTTTTTTTTTTTTTTTGTTTTCGTTTGCATGATATTTATTCTTTATTTATTGTCAATTAGTAGTTAAAGTATTTTGACATGTATATTCTTTGACTCACTGAGTCTCCTCTGGGAATTAGTAAAGCGGAAATAAATATTAATATAAATTTAAAGTTTAAAATATGGATTTCATAATAAATTCCCAGTAACTAACAACAATGTTAATTCGTTTAAGGTGGAAAATTATTGGTCACGAGTAGACCTAACATGTCAGACGGCGCCAAACTTGCTACACTTACTGCTCCGTGTGGCCGCTTCCATTTAACTCAATGCGGTCTATAGTTCCAGCTACATTTGTCGCAGAAAGTTGCTACAAATGTAGCTGCACGTGTAGCCACCCATGTCGCTACGTGTGGCCACCCAACAGCAGTAAATGTCGCAGAAAAAATGGACCCAGACCCATTCGAGTTGCGACACGACCTTGGGATGCGCCAAACTTGCTACATTTACTGCTCTGTGTGGCCGCTTCCATTTAACTCATTGCTGCCTATAATTCCAGCTACATTTGTCGCAGAAAACTTGCCACAAATGTAGCTCGTGTGGCCGTACCCTTATTGGCCCTAAATCTTGGTTCTTGAGGTCCAATGGCTTGGACAATCCATTAGCCAATGGCATCTAGATCCCAGATATCAAGAAGCTGAGGCATACATACGGCATTTCAAAGTGGTGAATGATCTCTCTGAATGGGCCGTAAAGGTGATTCAAGACTTCTCAACTAGTGTTATCAATGACGAAACTCAAAAACAATACTTAGAGACATTAAGGATGTTAACAGCAGCCTCCAACAAACCTTAAATTCAGTAAATCTAGTGATTTGATGTGGATATTGTATAGCTGAGAGCAAGATTTAATTACAGTACTTATTAATTACTATATATGTGGATTTACAGTATTGCATAATGACCTGCATTAAAAGAGAAACATTTAATATTACATTTTCACATTATTTTTCTATAAGAAAAGAATGTCTTATTAGTCAGTCATTTTGGGCGGGGGTCAAGACATGACCAAATTACCTAAAACTTGGTATACACTCATATTTTATCAAGTGAAACAACATAGAAGGAGTGCATCTCGGAAATTAAAAAAAAAAAAAAAACATTTAATTTAATTTTAAAAATAATTTTCCCCATATCCTCATGCAATGGCCTACCTATTTAAAATTTCTAAATTTCATTAGCAAATATTCAACTGGTTGCAGTTCTATCCCCTCTGACACTCAATGAGAATATCTTAGTATGAGCATGAGTAACATTCTTACTATTTCCGGTGTTCGTCATTCTGATTCTGATTGCTTCTCTAACTGGCATTTACAGTTGCAGTTCGGATACATTTGCACATGGGAGTTTTGTTTTAGTTTTATTGAATTTGAATGTTAATCATTATTAGATGAACATTAAAAGTGTAGACCACGTGTAGGAAGTGAAGTCTGTTCTTTGAATGTTGTTGTTGTTGTTGTTGTTGTTTTCTAATGCCAGGCATTTGACAATAAAGTCATTTGACCTCTTGCACTCTAATATTTTTCAAAAATATTATCATGACCAGCCACTGAAGCACAGATTTTGAGGTGTTCCGAATCCATTTCTTGGTTTGAGTTGCACAATGGGCAGTTAGGGGACTGATATATTCCAATTCTATGCAGGTGTTTAGCCAAACAATCATGGCCTGTTGCCAATCTAAATGCAGCTACAGACGATTTTCGTGGTAAATCGGGAATTAACTGTGGATTTTGATGCAGAGAGTTCCATTTTTTTCCTTGGGATTGAGTTATCAAATTTTGTTTGTTGAAGTCTAAGTATGTAGATTTAATAAATCTCTTCACATAGTAATAGGTAGATTTAGTAACAGGTCTGTAAGTAGCAGTGCTGCCCTTCTTTGCTAAAGCATCCGCATTCTCGTTTCCCAGGATTCCACAATGGGATGGTATCCATTGGAATACAATTCTTTTATTGAGTGATAATAATTGATAGAGCATTTTAGTTATTTCTGCTGTTTGAGATGAAGGTGTGTGTTTAGAGACGATTGATAGAATAGCTGCTTTGGAGTCTGACAATATAACTGCATTCCTAAATTTATAGATGTGGCATAGAAGATTCCTGAGACATTCACTTATTGCAATGATTTCACCATCAAAACTTGTTGTTCCATATCCAAGAGATCTATAAAGTGAGAAGAGACATCACGTAACACCTGCATGTAGTTATAGCCATTCGTTCTCTTGTAAAACCTACCTGCACATAAGAGGAAGAAGAAAGTGGGCTTAGAAGCTTCCCTCCCTAAAAGCTTCCACTTGCAGCTAGCTAGCTAGCTCACTTACCTCCACCATAGGATTTTTACTATGAGCAATGGTGCACACATTCATTTGGTTTCACAAGATAACGAATTGCCTATATCAGTTTAGTTTCTTACCAGCATGACTAAGAGAAAGTGCCTTACTTGTTTTACTGAATTTGAATAATTTCAAGGGAAAAATTGTTCCGGGGCCGGGTATCGATCCCAGGACCTCTGGTTGAACGTACCAGCGCTCTACGTTAACAGAAAACCACAATTCCAAGTCACACAGAGATTGTGTGCACTCGTTGTGGGTCTCTGGCGTTTCGTCAGCCCACACGAGTTGTGTGGATATAAAGGGAAAAATTGAGACGGTGTCAGGTGGAGTTCCCGGGTAGCTCAGTGGTAGAGTGCTGGTACGTTCAACCAGAGGTCCCGGGATCGATACCCGGGCCCGGAACAATTTTTCCCTTGAAATTATTCAAATCTGCTTTACAGGGAGCTTCACCTGAAAGACTAGATTTGCATGAATTTGAATGTTAACTATTATTCAATGAACGTTAAAAGAATAGACCTGTTAGAAAGTGTAGTATTTTATTTTAAACAGTTTAATAGCTATCAATTCCTTACCATCATGCCTAAAAGAAATTATAAATTTCTAGACAATATAAAAGTGCGATATCCTTAATTGAAAAAATTTATTCAACTCAAAAGTGAAAATCAGTGTTGAGCATCAGTCACGTAGGTAGGACAGATATTGTAGACTATATCAAGACTACAAAACACAAAACTGCAAAATCGGCAAAATGCTCACGTCAAGCATTCCCTAAATTCTTCAGGTACAAATTTATAGGTAAGAAAAAGAAAAGGAATTGACTATCCAAGAAGCCACTTCTGCATTTAACACTATCGAACATAATCAGAGATTCATAATTGATGAATTTCATCTCTATTCTCTTTAACCCAGGAGTGGTCGCTAGGAAAAAGTCATGCGCTTGGTCGCACTTGTGGGATTCCCTTCACATTACGTTTTCTAGTTCTTTTTTAAAATAATGTTCAAATCTGTAATAAATAATAAATTTGTACTTGCATTGACTGTTATATTTATTTACATTGAAGTGAATATGAGTAGGCTAGTATAAAAAAGGACATGAAAATGTGGCACTAAAACAAAATAGTAATAAACTACGCAGTTACAAGACAGACAATTTTAATCAATACGAATAAAGTAGGCCTATACAAGTAAGAATTGAAGGTAACGCAGATCAACGTAAACATAGAAAAAAAATGCAATAATTTCCATAAAAGCCTGATGTCTACTACTCCTCCTCTTGGTCAATAAAATGTCACCATCTCTGGTTTTCTTTTCTCTCCTGTCATCATCTATTCGGTCATCATGATGAATAGTTGACAGAAGCAACACACTTTTATTCCTTCTTAGAATAAACGATGCCAACATGCCTATTTGTTTAAAAGCTGAACGTGCCGTTTCTGGATGATTGGCACATAATTGTCACACAGGTCATTGCACCTAGTGTAAGATGACACACAGCAATTGTCACATTTCGCCTACTCCAATATAACCTACAGCATATTTTGACATACTGTACGTATATGCAAGTTAAATAAGAATAATTAACAATTTTTTAAAAATATATGTACATACAGGGTGATTCAGGAGGATTTACTATCACTTACGGAGCTTATTTCCGAAGACATTCTGAGCAAAAAATGTCATCTAAACATGAGTCCTAATCTAAATATTTTCAGAGTTACACTAATTTGAAGTTATTTGTAAAATACCATTATTATTGAGTTTTAAGGGTAAAAGAATATTACAGATAAAGAATGAACTAATGAGAGTATCAATTCTTTAATTAGCTAGAATTCTGAATATTAAAGATATTATTAATTTGTCCTACAGAATAATATCTGTAATATTTCTCCTCAAATATTAAATAGAATTGTGAAGCTAAAAATGTGCTGTGAATTCCATAATTGCTTCGTACATAATTTTTTTCGATTTTTAACTACAAAATTACATTTTTCTTACGTATTTATCACAATTGCTACAAATCAATTGCTTGTAAATTCTGTAAGATTGTACATTAGGATGCATAATTAAACTGCAAAGAATCAAGTTTCTAAAGTCGTATAATTTGTAATAATTTTTGTGAAAAGTGCATGTGAATGATATACTTTTTGTTAAAAATTGAAAAACAAAATCTATACAAAGCAATTAACAACACATTTTTAGCTTCAGAACACTAATCATTATTTCTGAATAGTTCATTCTCTATTTGTAATATTCTTTTACCCTTAAAACTTAAGAAAAAAAGGTATTTCACTAATAATTTTGAAATTAGTGTCACTCTAAAGATATTGAGATTGGACACATGTTTACATGAAATTTTTTGCTCAGAATGTCTTCTGAAATAAGCTCCGTAAGTGGCGGTAAATCCTCGTGAATCATCACCATCATCATCATCATCAATGGCACGACAGCCCTTCATGGGCCCTGGCCTTTTTCAGAAGTTTTCGCCATTCCTCCCTATCCAATGCCAAACTTCTCCAATTTCTAACACCCAAAGTCTTGATATCATCCATCACACAGTCTTCCCAACTTTCCTTCTTTCCATCGGAATAAATTTGAAAACTCTCTTCGCAACTCTATCATCTTGCATTCTCACTATATGCCTGGCCCAATCCAATCTTCTTATTTTTATGAATTTAACAATATCCGGCTCATTATATAATCTGTACAGTTCGAAATTATATCTTCTTCTCCATGTTCCGTTTCTCTAACTGGTCCAAAGATTTGCCTAAGAATCTTTCTTTCAAATGTACATAATAATGTCGCATCTGACTTCGACAATGGCCAAGTCTCAGATGCGTAAGATAGTACAGACCTTATAAGAGTTTTATACATCACAATTTTTGTATTCCTAAATATAATTTGAGATTTCATATGTCTTCTAAGACCATAAAAGCATCTATTGGCAGATAATATTCGTTTTTTTATTTCAGAACTAACATTATTTTTGTTGTTAATTTCAGAGCCAAGATAGATAAAACTATGGACAGTTTCAAATTTAAAAGAGCCTATTTCCAGGTAAGGGGGTCCATTTATATTAGCTCTCGTGACTGGCATATACTTTGTTTTTTCTTCATTAATTTGTAAATGCATCTTTCTTGCTGCCTTTTCCAGCTTAATAAAGGCCTCTTTCATTGCTGCCTGACTTCTTCCTATGATATCTAAGTCGTCCGCATAAGCCAGCGCCTGAATCGACTTATAGAAAATAGTTCCTCTAGTATTAATACGTGAATCCCTCATGACTTTCTCCAGTGCTATATTAAAAAGGAGACAAGCTAGTGAATCTCCTTGTCGGACGCCACACCTAGTAGAAACAGAGTTAGACATCATGTTTTGAATTTTAACTATGCACTTGGTATTTGTCATCGTAGCTTTCACCAGAGAGATCAATTTTTTTGGGATCTTCAATTCCTCCATTGCAGCATAGAGTCTTTCTCTATTTATGGTATCATAGGCTGCTCGAAAATAAATAAAAGGATGATGGGTCTCGATTCCAAACTCGTTGCACTTTTCAAGTAACATCCTCATGAATCACTCTGTATATTTGGAAAAGTTGTTGAGTATCATAAGTATTGTTTATAATTTTGAGGCTGATAAATTTTACGAGTATTATTAAATTGTATTTCATACTTAACAAATCGAAGTTATGCTCGCAGGAACATAGATAATCCAGGATTCGGCCCTCATCTTTATACTCATCATAACACTCAGCAATACTGTGCAACTGACGATTGACTCATGCATAATTCATTCTTTGTCTCTTCCTTATTCTTCTTCCGGCATTGAGTTCAAAAATCATTTGTGACATGTCTTCTTGTTCCGTTTTAATTTCATTCAGTACTGAACACAGAAAGGGTGACTTTTTTCAACCATTAGTTGGAAACATTGATGCCATCCCTCTGTAACGTTATTAGTTCTTGGCTCTTGCAATATGACTGCATTGTATTGGTTCCATAAATGGGGTGCATACCTCGTCTTCCCCTTCCATCTTCCTCGAATATAAGTTACATTAAAATAATCTGCAACTTTTAAGGGTAGTGGGTAGTGATGCCTATATGATTAAATAATTTCAGTACAAAAGTTTAGTTCAATATTTTTAGGCACTTGAAATTTGGTGTTCAAATAATATGTCAGTGAACATAGAAAAAACAAACTTTAAACTCTTCTCATTAAGAAAGAAACCAGTGAAAATAAATCTAAACTATAGAGATGATAAGTTACAAAGAACTGAAAAAGTAAAATACCTGGATATACATTTCGACAATAAGCTGTCATGGAGAAATCACATTGAACTGATCAGCACAAAGGCAACAAATCGTTTTAAATTACTAAAAAGACTGGCGGGAACGAAATGGGGTAGCTCAAGGAGTACACTCAATACAACCTACAACACATACATAAAGCCTATCTTAACGTACTGTGGTGAAGCACTAATAACCTCATCAACCACAAATAAACAGACATTAGAACACACTCAAAACCAAGCTTTATGTCTCATCACTGGTGCAATCAAAACTACTCCAATTGAAGCCATGCAAATAATCACATCTAATAAACCTGTTGTAACAGATCTTGAAACACAAGCCCTTTTAACCTATGAAAAATTAAGAAGGCTTCCAAATTGGGATAAATGGAGTAAATACAAAGATTCTAAATTTACATTGAGGACCCAAAATGGATACATACAAGAGGTAGAAAAGCTTAAGCAAATTCTAGAAATACCAAGTGAAAAGGAAAACTTGATGAATCGATATAATCCACTTAATAACTTCAAAGTAGATTGCTGCCTTGATCTTGATGAAGTCTTCAACAAAAAAGATATAAATCCAGAAATAGCAAAAGCCATTGCCCTACAAACAATTAATAGAAAATATCCACAAAAGGACTGGTTGTACATTTACACTGATGGATCTCTCATGGATCAAAATGAAGGAGCTGGAGCAGGAGCTACTTGCCAATACTTTTCTCTTTATAAAAATGTTGGCAAGTACACAACAAATTTTGATGGCGAAGTTGAAGCCATTTATACATCACTTCAAAATGTATTTGTTTGGCTAAACCAGTGCAAAAACATAGTCATCCTGTCTGACTCCAAAGCTGCAATCCAGTCCATCAGCTCAACTACATCCCCTAAAATGGAAAAAGTGAAAGAAATTCATTGCATGGTAAAACAAATTCAAATGCTAAATAAAAAAGTGGATCCCGGCCCACTGTGGACTGAACGGTAACGAGAAAGCAGATATGTTAGCAAAGAAAGGAACTTATATCAACTTAAAAACAAATTTCAAGTTCCCATATGAATCAATAAAGCGAGTCATAAAAAGAATAAGTTACAGCGAACAGGCAAAACATCAAAATTAAAAATGGAAAGAATCATTCAAAGATCCAAAACTAATTCCTGATCTACCTCGAAAATCTGCCGTGGCCATGTTTAGATTGATTACTGGTCATGATTGCCTCGGTAAACACCTCCATCGTATTGGAGTACTGAATTCACCTAAATGCTTACTGTGCACCAGAGAAGAGGACATGGAGATGGAGCACTTGGCTAATTGTGAAACTCTTAGGACATTTGTGGACCTTCCATCAAAATATTGGGAAGCAAGAAGGATGATGACTTCATTGTTAAATCCAGAGCATTAGACACACACACACATATTTTTAGGCATTTAGTATTTAAAGTGGAACAAAAATTTCCATGGTTATACAATAAATCATTCTGAATTCAGTTCTATAAAAGACAACTAATTAGTTTCTTATCCAAGTGCAAAAGAAAGACCCTAACTGATAACCTGTTTTCCCACTTTGCTAAATGTACCCCAATCTTCAGGTGCACATCACTTGCTACAATCTTCACTCATATGCCTTGTATTTTTTAAAGTTATCAAGTATTGTATATTGTAAATTCTAAAGCAAAAGTTACTTAAATATTTCACCCGTAATGAAACAGAAAAATATTGAACTTTGATTAACCATTTTTGCCATTTTTTTAATGCATATATTTCCCCCCTCCCTTGTGTTATGTGTGTGATATTCTTAAACCCGTAGGTATACTTTGTAGAACACAGGCTGTAGAAAACACTGTAAAAGTTTCATGTAAATAGATTCAATAGTTTCAGAGAAAAATGCACTTAAGTTTGGAAAATATCAACTTACGAAAAACTGCATTAAAAATGATGCATGAATTACATGTGCCATCAAATTTAAAGAGGTCATTTAAAGGGATTATCTGCAGAGATACCCCCACAATATATTATTTAAAGAGCAAGTTTTGTACTTTTTAAACACAAAACAAAAAGTAGCATTTTTAACCACTAATCATAGCTGGTTCCCTTAATAACAGTTCTGAAATATCTTCATACAGCTAGTCATATGCTAAAAGGTATATCTGCTCTTGGAACGAACGCCAGACTTAACAGCTGATGTACTCCATTCCTAAATGCCCTATTGTCTGCAATGTTATATGAAGCTTGCAAATCTGT
The DNA here is from genome assembly GCF_040183065.1 of Periplaneta americana. Classification (NCBI taxonomy): domain Eukaryota; kingdom Metazoa; phylum Arthropoda; class Insecta; order Blattodea; family Blattidae; genus Periplaneta; species Periplaneta americana. The sequence goes on from NC_091131.1 coordinate 148,208,284, forward strand.
AGCCTTTACAGTCCTGTAACCTGATTGTCCCAAGTGAAAGAAACATAGGCCCCTAATCTGGTAGAAGCTGCAGGAAACACAGCTTGATGGGCATTAATAAAACATTGTTCTAATAATAATGTATGAAATATACCAGCAGGCTAAACAAGCAGTATGTATAATATATAATAGGTGAAGTGAACATAGGTTAAATGTATCGTAGGTTAAAATAACAGTAGGCAAAAGCTCCACGGAGTGTGCCAAATGTCACGGAACCGAACATGGTGCTACAGGATGACCTGATTACCGTATTCAGAAAAAATTATAGAATTTCTTTTTTATCATCATCATCATCATCATCTCCTTCAAGGCTTAGACTTTTCGACCTATTCCGCCTCCACCAAAATTGGTCTCGCCATCTCTTAACTGGTCTTCCTAGTGACCTCCCTCCTTTTGGATTATAATCCATGGCTGCTCTAGCAATACATATAATTGGCATTGTATGTAGGTATGTGTTCTTTTCAGTCCTGTTGTTTTGTTCTGATTATTTCTATTACTGTATATTTAGTGCCTTTCTTATATATTCAATCCTCTTTCTATCCAATAAAGTATAGCCAGCTATGTATCTAAAAAATTTCATTTCTTCTGCTTCGATTCTTCGTTTGTGATCTTTGGTTAGAGTCCAGCATTCACAACCATACAAGAAAGCAGGGAATTGCCAAGACTTTATAAAACTTCAGTAAAGTTTCCTTTCGCTCCTTTTCACCTACAGTACAGCGAATTGTACCACAAAAATACTGTAGTTAAATATATTTAGTTTAATATAAATTTCAAACTTTTTCTCATAAGTTATAGAGCAACCCAAATATTTAAATGTACTAACTTGTTCTATTATTTTACCACCTATAACTATTTTTGCTCTAATTGGGTGAGGTCCTAGAAAAGCCATTGTTTTTGTTTTACAGTCCCATTGTGAAGAATTAGATAGTGTTCTATATGAATGGTTGGCAATTAAAAGATCTAAGGGAATGTGCATTTCTTGACTGAGAAAGCCAAGGAATTGCACCAGAAAATGAAACTGCAAGGTGAGTGTGGATTTTTCGTTGGGTGGGTTAACAGATTTAAAGAGAAATATGGAATCCGAAAACTAGATGAGTCCGGTGAACAAAGGAGTGTCGACAAAGTGTCAGTGGATCAGTTTATTAATCAGTTCCAGAAAATTGTGTCTGAGAGTAATGTTAGTGCGGAACAAATACACAACGCTGACAAGACTGGATTATTATGGAGATGTCTTCCACAACACTGGCATGTGCGACAGAAACCTCACCTAAGGGCTTCAAACAAAACAAAGATCGTTCAGTGAATATGCTAAATTAGTGTATTTTTGTGTTAAGTGATGTTTTTTAATAAAGAAAATCTACACAGTTTATGTTATTTAGTTATGATCAAGTGACTGAGAAATAAGCTTCATATGACTGCGATTTCAATAGGTTGGCATCATAAAATACGAACAGGTAATTTGTTAAAATACTTGTTCAATTATCCGGAAAAATCTCGTATCCGGAATTTGCCTGGTCCCATTGGTGCCGGTTAAGAGGGATTCTACTATAGTTGTAAGATTTAGTTGTTTTTTCTTAAAGTTCTCAGAATTGAGGTTCTTTCTTCAAGCCTAGGGGGATAGACGTGGAGTAGTTATTCATTGCAATATTTCTCCAATTATTTAATATTGGAGACGCAAATCTCTTGACAAAACTACTTGCGCTATAGTCATCTATGTACGTCCCCTTTGGCTGCTCTCCAGCATAAATTACAAAAATGTCTGCATAAAATGTGCGGACATCTACCAGAGAATATATTTTTATGCTGTATTTTGTAGCTTTATTTTCAATATATACGCGAAATTTACACCTTCCTCGAAAATCTTCCAACATTTCGTCCACCGTTCCATATTCTCCAATCTGATAGCTTGCTTACAGTGTGATTGAATACTTCTCATATAGCAACCTGTGCCTGTCATTTATGTTATCCAACCTCAAAGCACAAAGGAGAAGAAAAAAATCTTTTCATACACATTGTAGCTCTCAAGCACTCTGGATAATCCCATAATTTATTAACTGAACAACTGAATCTACAATAATTTCATTTTGCAAAGAATGACATTCGTAAGACATTCTGAGAATTGGCAGAAAAGCCCAAGCATGGTTGGTCGCATGATAAGAGAATCCCTCACAGATGATGCAGGGGCTTAATGAAATCGCAATTATGGGTTTGGTGAAAATAATAGCTGCTTGTGACTAAAAGTCATAAACTCAACTAGAGAGAAAACCAGAATTCAGAATCAAGATTTAAAGAGATGTGAGAGTAATATTCATACAGCGACCACTGGCGGGTTAAAGTCATGGATAAGGAATTTACTTATGGACTAAATGCAAATCCATAACCATAAATGATTTGACACCTCATGCTCAAAAGGACATCACTGAAGATTTAAAAGGTTCGCCCTTTTGCATATTATAAATTGATACATCAAACCACATTGACAAGAAAACGTCATCAGTTTTTGTTGGTACTGGAAAACTCCAAATTTTGAAATTAAAAATTAAATTTAAAATTCACCAATACACGTGGAGAGACTTCAGATATTCTGGTTCATTATACAGTGCTCTCATTTTATGAGAAAACTTTGCATCATTCCTCCGTTGGCCGACTTCCTGCTCTCCCGACCGTATCGTGGGAAGCCAGTTCTACAAAACTTCCCAGCAGTTAGTTGCTTCTGAGAATTGTACCGGAACATGTGAGTGACTGTTGCTTGTGTACTAAGTAAAGTGTACGCCGGGTAGGGTTGCCAACCCTCCCGTATTTGCCCCTCATTTTTAACACTCTCCCGGCTCCTGTATTTTTCTTCTCTTCGAGCATTTTTCTTCTTTATTTTTGCATAATGTAAAAATTATTATTCTAAGCATTTGATTTTGCCGTGAATGATGATTTATATGCTGAATTTTGTTGTTCAAGAGATGAATTAAAATGTGCAGTCTTCAGAGAAGATAATGCTTGTCAGAAATAGGTTTTTATTGCTGACTCGTTTAAAATCAAACCATGTTTATATTATAAACTGGAAAAAACTGGTGAGTTTTATTCTAAGCGTACCAAGTAGTAATGCTCATACAAAGAGGGTATTTCATTTCCTGAACAATAATTACACAGATGTTCAAAACAGGAGCACGATGCATCTAATTAGGCTGACCAGACGTCTCCGATTTCCTGGGATAGTCCCCGGTTTTGAGATGCTGTCCCCGGGGAGAAAATGTCCCTGTTTTTGTCCCTGGAAGTGAATTTTGTCCCCAGAAGCTTTGATTTTGTTTCAATAGCATTTTACTGAAACTGCTGTGATTCATGCACATTTCTGAAAGTTTCTCAGTATGAGACAGAAGAACCAGTGAGCACAGTATGAGATATTCTGCACTCTTTGAGAAGAATATAGCATCTTTCTCTTTGGTCATCTTAGCATTCGCGTTGCATGGAAGCGTTAGAACTGTCACAGCGTCCATTTTTATGTAATTCAAAAAATGAGGAATTTTGTGACAAACCAACAGATGAAAAGTGGTAAGATGTTTTTCAACATTTATAAAAAAAAATTCCATTGAGTTTGAAAATCTTCTCAAAATAGTGTCATTAATCATGTGTCTTTCAGTCAGTAATTCATCAGTTGAAAGACTTTTCTCCACAATGAACTCAATCTGGACTGATGAAAAGTCAAGAATGAAAATTGAAATATTTAAAGCTTTGTTACAAGTGAAAACAAACTTTCATTTCTCATGTGAAGAACTTAGTGGAAAGCTGTATGGGAATGAACAGATTCTTCAGACAAGTACTTGTAAAATGTGTGTTAGAGTTCAGTGTGTACAATATTATGTGAAAGACTTCCATGCATGCGTCAGAACTGAAATTGAATTCTTGAATTCTTAGTGGCTATAATTATGTATAGGAGTTACCTCTGTTTCTGCACTTAATTAAAAAAGTTAAGATATTCAACAAATTTAATGTGCAAAGTTCTATCATTGTATCTAATGTTACATGTATTTTCTGCAACATTTCAATAGAGCATGACTAGGTAAGTGTTAGTGGTTTTTCTTGAAATTGCCGATGTCCCCTGCTGGACCACAAAATATCTGGTCGGACTACATCTAATCATACCAGAACAGCAAACTGCTGACGACTTCAATTATTATGCGACACAAAATGTGTCTCAAAATACTCTTAATTTAAGCTTAGGTGCTGAAGTGCAGAATAAAATTCTGTGGCCGGGAGGAAAAAGGTCTTAAGTCAATTTTTTTGTGAAAATGAGATTTTTATATATTGTGAAAGCGGAAACAATTCTCTACAATCTGGTAAAATGATTAAAGTCAAATAAGACTCCTGACTGGATTTATAGAGCATTACTGTAAACAGTCCTATAATAATTGTTTAAGACCCATTTTGCATTCCTAATAATTTACATTTCTCATTTATTTTGACATGAAAAAGGTCTTATGTTTACATAGTCCCTTCTACTCAGTTTGGGTTCTAGTCTTAAAAGGGCTTAAGTGCGGCTATTTTTGGAAATAATCAAGAAAATTGTTAAATGAGCAACATTACCTATTTTAGAAGAAATATAAACAAATAATATCCAGGGAAAACCTCTTAATTAAAAAAACTCTATAATTGACACCAATTGCCATCTTTCTACTGCTCTCCTGAAAAGTATAAAATTTTTACTTAAGACCTTCTTCCTCCCGGTCACAGAATTGTTTTTAGTAATGGAACTGAATAATTTGTCAATTTTCTATGTGAAATTTTGTCGATTCCTTAGTCTCCCATATTTTCTTCAAAAGAAGTTGGCAACCCTAATGCCGGGGTTCTGTTGTAATCTAGATCCCTTGTAAAATGAGAGTACTGTATTATGGAAATTGTTGAAAGATTTAACATTTCAGACAAAATACTAGGAATATCAGCAGACAACAATACAAACACCAATTTTGGTTATTTAAAAAGAAACTTTTTATAGGCTAACTAATGGCGGGTACTTGACTTTTCGTCATTCACCCATATGAACCCAGTTGTGTAGACCAATTTACCAACAGAGTCATTGCCAAGGATGTGACATAGGAGGCTGGCATACACTACACCCATGATGAGGTGATAAGATTTGTTGGAATGCCACAGAGGAACCGGAACTGCTGGAGAAAACCCATGTTACCTGGATCACGGGCTTGCCTAACACAAGTTATAAATTGAGGTATGTCGGGGATCGAACCCAGGTTCACAACATAATAAGTCCAGCACTCTACCACTAGACCACTGTGGCGGCTGGTAAAAAAAATATTTAATAAATAAAAAAGAACTGAGTAGGCAAATATGTGGGGTAGTTGTGCAGCCCATATAATACACAATACTGTACAGAACTGCTGTAGGTATTTTGCCACTTGACTTTCAGGCTGTTATAGAAAGGATTTTCCAATTTTTTTCGTTTGCTTACTGTCAAACTGGAGAGTTTAAAATCATTCTGTGAATTTTCTGAAGGAGAAAATAAAATTACGTTAGACCATAGCAAAACCAGATGGTTTTCTTTAAAGCCTGCTTTGAGTTGTTTGAGTGAAATGTATAAATCCGTCAGGTCTTGTTTCTTAAGCTTGGATAAATTTCCAAGCAGGCTTGTGGTCTTTTTCAACAAAAGGGAGAATTTTTACTATTTCAATTTCTTAAAAAGTCAAAAAGATATTTTCTGAAGCTGTACTGATGACTGAGCGTGAGGATTCCTCAGGTATTGAAGTGAAAAAATGAAGCTGACAATCTTTTGTTGAAGCTTAGGGCAGGACAAGATGAGGTCTTTATAAATAGTAAAGTACTTTATAAAGTAAATAATCTCCAGTCTGCTGATTGAAGCCCATGTGACATCTCTGGGATATGTGCAGCTCCTGCAGACAGATGCCACCTGTAGGCAAATTCCTCCTGGTCAACCTGTTAACTGTTAAATATGATTAATGAAATGATGCTAATGAAGGAGAAATGAGTCCGAGGTCCAACACCGAAAATTACCCAGCAATTCTGCTTCGAGTGGTTGAGGGAAACATGGAAAAAAACCCCAACCAGGTAACTTGTCCCAACCAAATTTGAACCCAGGCCTGCTCGTTTCATGGTCAGGCAGGCTAATCGTTACTCCATAGTGGTGGACATAATTACTGATTACTCTACACTGAACAAAATATAATCATGTCATTTAAACATTATTACCGCAAGAATCTTGTGAGAAAAATAATATGTGCAATTGACAAGTTGATTCATGATGCAACTCTGATTAAGGTAAATGTTCTGGATGTTCTGCATGTCATTGCAGAGGCTTGGAAAGCAATCACAGATTCAATAATGTCAACTATTTTCATACTATGTGGATTATCTATGGATGAAAGTGGATCTTTCAGGACTGAAAGTGGAACAGAATTAACACGACAGACGACTAATGTGATCAATTAAAAGCTGGTGTGTCATATGAAGAATATGTAACATGTGAAGTTCAAATCATGGAACAATTAATGTTAGAAAGAAATCTAACATTTGATGCATCTGAAAATGAAGAAAAGGACGAGGGAAATAAAGAAAACAATGAGTCCCCAACAATTTTCCTGTTAGTGCTGGAAGACATCAGCAATACTACTAAATACCTAATGAGATTTGATTGTGATGATAATGTAATGCCTGCACCCAGCAGTGTTGAAAATGTGGTATATAGGGTTTATAAGAAAGCAAAAACCAGCAACCTGCCTTAATGGATAGGTGGAAGAAGTAAATCAGATTGTAGGTAATATTATTTACCGTAATGATTTTATAATTAGTCTTTGTAACTTTAAGTAAATATACTTTTTCCTCCCTTTTACCTACCTATAGCTATTAGTAAACCAGTATTCTGTTATGTTAAAATGTTTACATTTCTCTGTTGTGTTAATATAACAGTTGAATATGTGTAGAACAACAGTTGCTGCTGTAACTGTGTTCTTCCATGTTTGCACCACAACCTAACTGATAGAATGCTGGTAGGTTCCAGGTTACATATTCTGATGCAGGTTTAAAAAGTTTATGCGGTAAACACATTGCATAACTTTGTCCTCTTTTAACCTTGGTATGCAATGTAGTTACAGAATGGGATTTGGCTCACATGTTCACACACAACATTTACAGAAATGTCAGAAAAAAAAGGTTAAAAGTGTGTATTTTACAATAGTAATATTCCGAAGCTTATTGTATGGTTTCGTAACAAGCTGTTTTTTATGTTAATGGGTTGTAGCCCTTCGCCCAACTCCAAGCTGGAGGACCACTCCTTATCGGCTGTCCACGACTGCTTATTCAATATATTCGCAGCTACCCTCCACATCTGGAGGCCACATAATAACTCGAGTGGGCTGACAAGACGCCAGAAACTCTCACAAACTCTGTGCAACTTGAAATTGTGGTTTTCTCTTAATGTACCTACGGTAATGTATTAGATTTGCAGAGGTTAAAGGTGTTTGAGAATAAGGTGCTTAGTAAAACATTTGGGCTAAGAGGGATGAAGTTACAGGAGAATGGAGAAAATTATACAATGCACCTGACATAATTAGGAACATTAAATCCAGACGTTTCACATGGGCAGGGCATATAGCATGTATGGGCGAGGGAAAAAGACCTTTGGGGAGGCTGAGACATAGATGAGAGGATAATATTAAAATGGATTTGAGGGAGATGGGGTATAATGGTAGAGACTGAATTAATCTTGCTCAGGATAGGGACTGATGGCAGGCTTATGTGAGGGCGGCAATGAACCTCCGGGTTCCTTAAAAGCCATAAGTAAGTAAGTAATAATTCATATTAGCCATTAACAATGAAATCCCCATTGAGTTTTCTAAGTGAAATAACATACCACTTCCTAATGAATACTGAAGTCCTTCAAATTAAATTCAACAAGTGGAACCAGTGTCATCAGTTTAAATTTATGATATGTTATGTGATGTATTCTAATGCCACTTTGTTTCTATTTCGCTCGTATTTCATTTTCATATATTTCTGTTCGTTTTCTTTCTTTTACATAGATGGCAGTCCTAGTGGCTTATCATCTTTGCTTTTGATTATATCAATTGGCACCTCAAATGAGGGTAGTAATTCACGGGTGCTTGTGTAAAGGGGATTAATTATGAATTGGCTAAAGTGGGATAAGTAAAGATTTGAACCCTCCATGATTATTTCTGTTAAATCATGCTTCCATCCATAATGCAGTTACAGTGCTCTGTATTTTGTGACAAAGTGGTTTTGTTCAATACCAAAGGAGAGAAGTTTACATATCTTATGATTTGACTTAACCCCCTTTACACGAGTACCCGCGAATTTTGCATGTTGGATAGCCAGTGTCTTGTATGATTTTTCTACTATGGGTGCTTTTTCAAATTTGTCAGTTAAAATCCCTACTCCTGTTTTTCGGACATCATCCATTGGAAGTGACTGTAGGGCAGCATTCGACTGGAGTGGTGGTGCATCATGGAAGAGTGATCTGCGATGTGTAGCCGAGTACACATCAGAATTTGATGTCTGACAACAGTGGTGGTTGTTTGTCCACCGAGTGAGGCGTCAATCGACGAGATGTGTAGCTGTACAGCAGCAAGTGATTAGTAACTGCACTATAGTTTCGCCTGTGTTACACGGGTTTTCAGTCTGCTGGAGCTGACTTGGTGACTCTTCCTTGGACTTGCGGATATTAATTCAGTGGCTGGAGTGGTCCGCAAGTAATGCTTGACAGTGCAAGTTATAAGTATGAATGTGTTTGATTATATGTTGACTTAATTCGTATTGGTTGTCTGAAATTTCTTTATCACTGTCCAGTGAGTGCACTGTCGTTTGTTGACATCTGTATGTAGGCACTGCAGGGACTATGCGGAGCAAGAGGGAGGGCATGTACATTCCACTTCAAAGCGTTATTAGCACGAATGTTATCAGCACATATAATCACATGCTCTCCTGCACTTGGTACCAATATAACAAGAAAATTATTGTATTAATACCAGCACCTCTTTTAATGTCAATTATTACTTATAATTAGAGCCCGGATGTTTAGGAATTTATAACAGTTAAAGTAGGCAGGTAAAAAAGGCAATAAAACTTAAAAAGAGGCACAATAATCTTTGAAAAAGGCATCCCTGTCACTTTGATTTACTCCAAATCACATTTATATCTATGGAAATAATGATTTACTTCCACCAGTAAAAAAGCCATTTTGCCAAACGTCCTGGCTCTAATCATAATATTTCAGTTTATTTCATTTTACAATATTATATATTCTTACTGTGAAATCATTAATGTAATGTGTGCCGATAGCTAATTGTAATTAGTTCTTATCTACTGCTATATAGTCCTGCATTCAAAGTGAAATAAATCATGTGTTTACAATATTCAAAATGTGTGCTGTCGAGTGATTAAGCTGATTAAGGTGAATGTTGATAACAAGAAATTGCTTCACAGCCTCTGTCTCCGCTTATTATTGTTTCAGAGGAGGATTGATTTTTTAGTATGAGTCACGAATTGTAGTATTTAGTAGTAGTCGGTGTAATGTTAACAGGCAGATTATTTCTCGTTTTCGAGAATGGCAGTGCCACTAATACAATTCTAGTAAATGGTGTTATCTGTCCAGTACTCTCGCCAACTATAATGATCGGTACTGAGAGGGTGCATATTCACTGTACTTGAGCAACAGCTGAACTTAATACTGTCACAACGATACACTGCATGGATGTGAAAATTAGACTGCAACGCCTGGAGATAAGAGATTGTCACAGGTTTCATTTCGAGCAGTTGTCTCCGCTGCCACAGGTAATCATTCATCAGACAAGTAATATAAGAGGCATTTTATTTCTAGGCCACGTTAGTTATTGTGCAGTCACTCTTGTTCTTTTATTGAATTTACCTCATTGTCAGGAGGAATTGTTTTATGTTCAGCTTTACTAGTAAGTTGTTATTATTCCCTTGGTCGGTGGAGGATAGATGTACCTTGCCTAATTGTTACACAAGTTGAGGACTGCTTTCTATAATGTTAAGATTGACTTTTATGTTATTAAAGTAGTCATTATTAGTACGAGTTTGTTAGCGTTTTATTTGCTATTATTAAATCTCGAGACAGTTCAGAGCTTACTTATTATGTCATCATGTTCTGTATCCTGTCATGTCCTCGGCAGGGAGAAGGACACTATGCCACAGTTACAAAGACATATGTGTGCTTTAAAAGCATAAAAAGTCAAGTAATATGTTAAACTCTTCTGAAGTGTTACTTTTATATGGAAGCTAAGATGCCTGTTCTTCTCTCATATCTTTTACCCTTCTATAAAGAAATTCATGTAAAGTTTGTGACCATGGAGCTCATTGAAAAGTATTTCAAATGCTACCATACCATAAAATATATTTTATAACTATATATTTGATAACAATACAGGTAATGAGCATCATTATATTTCGAAAACAGTAGTGGAGCACCACAAGTGATTACAAATATTCACTTCAATTCTTAATTTTTTTTCAATGTTAATGTTTGAACTAATACAAAACATATATTACAGATATTCTAACTGTTACATAGGAAATGACATGTGAATTTTATGTTAAGCTGCAAAATACAGTTGCACATACAGTTGATTGCACATCAACATATTTCCGAACTGTGCTTGTATTTATTATACTGTTAACCATATTATATGTATGTGTGTCACTGAAGATTGCTGCTTTCATGGCTGTTAAGTCAATCTATCAACAGTGTCAGATTGTCTTTAAGCCTTCAGTACTCGTGTGGGGAACACCTGTCAACCAGCGTGTTTCTTTTCATTGTTGTATTTCCTAGAAAGGGTTTACAATGGTGAAACTTTAGGTACCTTCAAAACCAAGTTCACGTTCTTTAGTTTCAGTCTTGAAGTTCCTCATATTGTAGCTAAAGTTTTATCCTTTGGATGGCAATTGTCAACTACGCGACTTTTTACATTACAGTTTCTGTAAAGTTCTGGTAAATATTCATTATCACTTTTGTGAGTTATATACTGTATCTTTAGGGATAATTTGTTCTATTGAACTTCGAAGGATTGTGGATCTACGTTTATCAGATTTCTTCAGAGATTAGAAGACGTTCTCATGTATTACTGGGAATTCAAGAAACCGATATGCCAATCCCAGAACAAAGGAATGGATCCAGGGGCCGTTGTTACCTGGCGATCATACTAAGAATGATGCACCACATGTTTTAAAATCTAGTGCCATGGAACTAATCTGTAATAAATACGATAATTTTCTCCATATCTATACTGATGAGTCACGGATTCCTGATGATGGATTTTCAGACGCAGAGTATTATATCCCAAAATACAGGGCATATCAAAAGTCCGGTAACACTTTCAATATTTTATTACACAAAAACTACTAATAATAGCACTTCAAACAAACGTCAGTTTAAAGTCAAACTCTCAAAGTTCTGTTTACACCTTACAGAGATTCAATGTGTGAACCATGAGTGACTCGGCTGATGTCCAAATGATAATGAAACTCTTCCCATACCCTTTTCAACATATCCTCTGTGACCGTGGCAGCAGCTTCTCGAATTCTGGTTTTTAGTTCCTCTAAATCACGTGGCAAAGGCGGTACAAACACACGGTCCTTTAGGTACCCCCATAGATAAAAGTCACATGCAGTCGTATCGGGTGACCTTGGTAGCCATGTCATGAAACATCTGTCCCTTACTCCAGCACGTCCTATCCAATGATCAGACATCTCCGTATTGAGGTAAACACGAACTGCATTGTGGAAATGTGGCAGAGCCCCATCTTGCTGAAAGATGAAATCGTCATCAAGATCTTGTCTTGTGTCCACAAAAGAGGAGTGGCCATCCCAGGGTGAGTGAAGAGAACGTTGAGCGAGTCAGAGAAGCATTCATAAGGAGCCCGGGGAAATCAGTCCATAGAGCGTCCCATGAGCTTCAATTTCCTTCAATGACTGTGTGGAGTATTTTGTGTAAGAGGCTGGCTATGAAAGCATACACACTGCAGCTTCTGCATATGCTAAATGAAGATGACAAATGCAAGCGCTATGAGTTTTCTTGCCAGCTACAACAACAGGCAGCAGACAACAATGACTTATTCAGCCGCTTAATTTTCAGCGACGGAGAAGTCTGTATAACGAGAAATATTATATATCATATTCAGCTCCCTCTAGTCTCGAAACAGAACTACTGGCCATAGAGACAGCGCTTTTACATCTCTCTTCCTTATCTGATATAATTATATGCACTTTTAGTGACTTGATGGGAGCTATTCTAAATATCATGAAATATACTCCAACTTCCTATGCACAAATTACAATTCTATACAGAAAATATTAAATAAACTAAATCTTCAAAAAGAAATAGTTTTCCAATGGATACCTAGTCATTGCGGCATTACTGGAAATTAGATTGTTGATAATATTGTCAAACAGGCAACATCTTTTGGGCCCAAACCTATGCAAACAACTTCTTTAACCAGCGCATATTCTGCAGTTAATTCTCATTTAACAAATTTATGGGTCGAATTATGGCTTTCTTCTGATAAATGCAAAGTTCTTCAAAAGAAACAAAAGAAATGTAATGATTTACAAATGTTCCGCAGCATTCCCAGACACATACAAACTTTCTTAGCAAGAGCCAGGACAGGCCATATTATCACTCAGAAGTATCTTCACCGCTTTGATCTTGTTGACTCTAGTAGTTGTTGCTGGTGCAACAATAACGAAGAAGATTTGGAACATATCCTCTTAAACTGCCCTGTCACAAACATCCATAGAACTAATCTAAAATGTGCAATCCCTGTAAGCTTGGACAATTCTCTCCAATATATACTGAATACACCTCATCTTTGGAATGTGGCTGCTGAAATATACAACCAGCATCGTGCTTTTACCCATCATTTGCAAGAAGAGGAAATTCATAGTGAAACATAGTGGAACACGTGTTGTCAGCAAATAGCTGGATACACTATGAAGATAGATAGAGACAAAAGACTAGAAATGATGTGTGAAATGTTCAAAACAGACATGTGTCGACCATTTGAGGAATATCTGTTAGGTACTGCAAAGACATGTCTGTAGAAAGCATTCATGAGAATGCATTTAGAAGAATAATCCAAGAAAAATAGGACAATAGGACATAAGCTATTAAGGCATTATTGTAAAGAAAGATTTTCACAACAAAGCAAGGATTATAAACGTGTTTCCAGTGTTAATTTTGTAGGTAAATGTTGAAAGCATTTGAAATTTACACATAAATAATTGAATGGGTGAGTGGAATAAGGATAACATTCCAACTTCCCTAGTTTGTGGGAAAACAAAAAAAACAAGTTTGCAGAAAAAGCTTAGGGTTCTATTGGAAAAGTTACTAGTAGACAATTGTAGAACTAGTCATTCTGTATTCCTCGTACAATCTCAAAGTCAAATACTTATTTTTTTTAATAATTATTAATAATTAAATGTGTTGGAATATTATCCTTTTTCCACTCAATGTTTTCACAACAGATAAAATTATTAACTATAATATTTTTTTGTGACATGAAATGTTTAATAGTACAAAAGACACTTTAAAATGGTTTTACTCTATACAATGATGACCATAATATGAGTCTTTATTCATCCTTATCACTGTCTGCTGTATTTGACACTTAAGGATGTCTTCATAGAGTGATTTGTACTTATCAGGTATGTAATGCGTGACTTTTGAGATGTCCTCTAACTTTTAATATCGGTTCCAAATTTTCCATTATATGCTGCAGTAATGGGGAGCTCCACATGATCTTGTTCCTTCAACCTGAATGTTCCATGGTGCAAACCATCAATGTACTCTGAAGTCTCGACACAGCCTTTCATCTTTCCGAGTGAATATAAGTTTCCTGTACTTACTGATGTTAAATGTCAGGTTTTTATTCTCAATATCTTTACATGTTTTCTTGAAATACTGTGCCATAGTGTTTGAAGTTGAGTACCTGGTTGTTTTGAAGTCCCTTTACTTGATATGGCGGAGGGGGTTGAGTTTCCTGGCATTTCTAATGATGTCATCATACTGATTTGGAGAGTAAATCCGATCTAATCTTCGAACTCGTCGTTTAATAACTGAAAATGTTCTGTCAAATGGCAGAATGTTATCCTTAATTCACTCAACTAAAGCTTCGACTGCCTCCGTGGTCTGTTGGTCAGCATGCTGGCTTCCAGATCAGGAGGTCCCGGGTTCGATTCCCGGGCTCGGTTCTCGGGAATTTTTCTTGAAGAAGAGGAATTCCTGGGCGTCTAGAGTCTGGAAATTTGTATGAATGTGAGTGTGATTGTGCCGGGTTAATATTAATTAACCAATCATCACAAATATAAAAATATATCAGGACTGTCACTGGGCAGTAACCTGAACACATGTTTCAGCGTCATTGTTGACAAGTAACTCCATCTGTTAGCACAACCATAAAGCAAGTAATAGATGCTATAGAGTTACCAACAACGAAAAAAATATATATATAAAGCTTCAATGCTGGTTTTAATAATATGAGAGTGGAATATTTCCCTTTTTACACTCATTAAATAGCTTAAGCAAAAATCTACAAAATGGCTATTTCAGTTTAATTTTTCAATTTTTTGGAATGTTATTCTCTTTTTCACTCACCAGTTCAATTACTGTATCTATTAATTATAAATAAACTAATTCCGTTTCAAAACTATTTTTACATTTATTTATAAATGAACTCTGTATACTTCGTATTAACACATTTATGTAACCATTCATATTCAAAGAATGTTCAAATTCATTCTCTAAAGCAAGAATATAACTTCGGTGACAGCTGTTCCACACCTGACTGAATACGTTATGAAAAAGTACACGAATACTGAAGGGTTAAGAACTGAGCTTCTATACGTGATTTTGTGCAAACACTGAAATGCGATTTTTCCTGGAATCTCTCCATATACACCTTATGGCTAGTCTTCTTCTCTGCATTTCAAGTGATGCATTAGTATAGATTCCAGGCATTTCCCTGGTTCTAGATAACTTCTTCGTTTCATATGTCCTATGCGTGTTCTACATTCCAGGCCAGTCTGGAAATTTATTGATTGCCCTTTGTATTTAAAAGCCTAATTTTAATTAAAAATTAACAGTAAGAACTCCTGAACAGAATGTGCAAACATGTGCAATCATAGTAATCATCCTCTGTACAATGAAACAATACAGATATTAATTCATGCTGCCAGACTCGAATGTTCTTAGACTAGTAACTAGGGCCCGGATTCTTATGTAATTACATATTGCATTCCTTTACTTGTGGACTACTGAAAATTACAAATGTTGGCGATTTGTGGTTCCGATATGGTTATAGTTGAGTTTCATTTTACATATTTTTACATATTCTTAGTAATATTACATATTTTACATATTATGCAAAGAATGTAACATTTTTGTACATATCTAAACAATTATCGAGTTTTTAATACTTTTATTAAATTCGTTTTATTTTTCAGAGTACAGTATTGAATTTTCATTCATATATACTTGGAAATAAATCTTAACGTCCCTGTCCCATAACACCGCCTGGAGGGCCACCTTTTGTTCTCACTACTGGGTGTTCATTTCAAAGTGTGTCATGACGTCACTGTTGTGAGTCAGCGATTTGAAGCGAGTTTCAGCTTTTATGTCAGAGAAGTTGCCTATTATTCAAGGCATTCTATCTGAACTTGAGAACGTATACGGTATAACTTGAACATCGTAGCAACAGATGGCGGTCTGTACGGTCTGTGTGCTACCATAACCTCTTTCGAACTGTGTTTTGCGCGGGCAAGTCGTACGCAGGATATTTGTTATCATCGGTTCCGTACGGCAACATTCCACAATACAAATCAAATGCTCCGTGTCCATGTTGACCTTCGAAGTTAATGTCAACAAATACTGTATGTAAGTAATCGTCTTAACCCTCTCCCCATATCCCGCCAGCAAGAAAAAAACTCACCTCAGTACGTTTTTTCAAACAGTTCACATTCCTGCCTCTACCGGCGTTACGGTACGTATCGGTAAGTACTCTTCTGAATGAACGCCATACTTGCCACGCAACTTCTCTGGCACATAGGTAATACGCCTCTGCGGAAATGTAGGAAGATTGAATTCTCTAGGCTCATCGGCTAGCCACATGACGACATACAGCGAGCCATGACACACTTTGAACTGAACATGCAATATAGTACATGATGATAGTAAAGAGAGAGGGCCTGGAACTGACGTCGTTATATTCTGTTCACAGTTATAGAAAATATTTCACTTCAATTTCTAAAGCTGGCTTAAGAGAGAGAGAGAGAGAGAGAGAGTAATTCTTTTAAAAATAAAAGTAAACATAAAACTGGGGATTCCAACCCTATGTCTGTAAAACACAGTAGTTCAGAGTTTGGGTCGGGTGTCAGGTAAGTCAAAATACCATTCTGTGTGCGACACAAAAATATTTTTATACGAAATCTTATGATAAAAGAAAAAGCATAGATTGTAGCAGAGATAATTTGTATTTGCAAGCCATACTATGGGGTGGAAATGGCAAATCGACTTGCCAGGCAGCATAACTTATTCACACTTCAACTGATCAGTTAAATTGTGACGACACTTTTGTGAATTTACATATTTCCCCGATATTTACTACATTTTTATGTACATATTTCGCACTTTGATATTACATAAAAATCCAGGGCCTACTAATAACAACAATATAACATTGGAGAACAATGAAAAAACACAGTCTAAAATAAAATTGAATCAACATAGAAAAGAAAATAAAGTGAGTGTACTTGATATCCATTAAATGGAGTTACTACACATCCCAAACTTGTATTTTTATTACCTACCAGAAATATATATTAGATATACTGCCCTTGCCTCACTTCCTGAGCTGTTTCTTTGCAGGGCGAGATGCAGAGGGGGGGGAGTAGGAGGTACTGGGTACCGTATGTGCCTACTACCCTACATTCAATACATCGGCCTTTTCAGGATTCCTTTCGTCAGCTATGGAGCAAGATCAGCCATGGACAAGCGAATGTATAGGCTATCCTCCCACAAAACAGATATGTCCTCATCAATTCCTGTAACTAAACACTAATACCAGTGGTACACTACAGTCTCTACTCGAGATTATCGACCTAATCACGATTACAGTTATCACGTGTTTCTCAAACTTTTTCCACCGCGAAATCCCTTTTAATCTAAAGTGTAATAGCAGAATCCTTGTAATATTTTATTAATATTTAATAATTAACAGACAAGTGAAAGCTAGTATCTCAATAATTCTGTTCAGTAGGACTAATGTATTTGCTTTTTAAGCCTGCAATCTGGTTTTATGGCGGAAAGTTGTAGTCTCATTTCTACTGTACTTCTGCATTTTGTCTTTTCGATATTTTGTTTTAGTGAACACATACGCAGAGAATCCAGTAATGAAAGTGATGAGTATTATGGGTATTTTCCGTTTTAGATGTTCATTAAACATTATTATTAAGCATATTCTTGGGTTATTATTATTATTATTATTATTATTATTATTATTATTATTGGTTTCATGTTATTATTGATTCATATTTTCGTAACATTTATATATTTTTATAGTATCCACTAAGTATAAAATAGCTACCAGAGCAGCCCAGTCGGCTAAGGTGCTTGCCTATCGATCTTGAGTTGCGCTCGAGCGCGGGTTCGATTCCCGCTTGGGCTGATTATCTGGTTGGATTTTTTCCCCGAGGTTTTCCCCAACCGTAAGGCGAATGTCAGGTAATCTTTGACGAATCCCCGACCTTATCTCGCCAAATACTATTTCGCTATCATCAATCCCATCGGTAGTAGTTGATACAATGTCGTTAAATAACCAAGTAAAAAAGTATAAAATAAAATTTAAATTCACATAGGGCTCACGGAACCCCGGAACATACTTTGAGAAATGCTGCTCTATGGTAATTCAGCAGATGTCCAGACTGAACGAAGAGTGGCCTAGTGTGTACATACATTTTAGGAAATCGCCATCAGAGATAATAGCGATAGTGGTAACCACGATTACAGTATCCAGTATTATAAACAGTAAAAACCCCTGTACTGGCATAGGATGTTTTCAGAACATGTAATATGCTGCCGTGCCGCACGCTGCAGCTGACGTGCCGGTCCGTGCAGACCAAAGAGGCGTGGTTATAAGCACTAGGGAACTCTCGGTTCAGGACGTGAGACACGGGCAGTAGAATGTATTCTAAATCCAATAATAATTACGAATATACCGGTGTGACATATCTATCAACATCAACTCCTGATATTATAAATGTATAAACAAAGAATCTGTACAACACACTACAAAACCTGACGCTTGACAATGATCTCGAAATATAAAGCAAGGCATACAGATAAGTAACAAACAATTTAGAAATAAAGTATAAGAACATTTTTATTAGGTTAATATAGATGTAAATATTCTCAAACGTTCAAAATAGGAAACAGGCTTCTATCATACAAAATTCATAATTAGAAAGCATATATAAGACGTTTTTGTGAAATGGAAAGAGATTTAAGCAAAAAGAAGAGATGTACAACCATCCAGAAAACACTAAGCACAATTACATATATTCCACCTAATGTCTTCGTGACTACAAATTAAATACATCATATTTGCTTGAAATAATAATCTCCGTACCGAATTTTGACCACGTAATTGTATACTCGTACATTACGAATTATTTTTCATTCTTCATTTGAATTAGTTGAAATGAAATCAATTAATCCACAATATGTTGCTTGTATATACATCTTGATTACATAACTTTTAACACATATAACTTCGGAAAACATATTACAGTATATGTCTTTCACGTGTTAATAAGGTACCATAAAATTTAACACGTGAAAGACATATAATATGTTTTTCAAAGTTGTCTGTATTACTTTAGTAAGCGAAATAAGAACAGGATTTCATTCCAACAAAAAAATTAAACATCAATTAAAAGCTAAATAATTATTTCAAATAATTTGTTGCAATTCATGTTAAGGCCTGAGGGAAAACCATCAATAATAATGCATCTTATGATAAAAATGGTAAGTTCTATATAAATTACACATTGCGCTGAGATTTTATGCTTCTGACAGTATTTAAGGTAGAATAAAACAAATTTTAACACAAACATGCTAAGAACAACCATTAAGAAAAACGACACGTGTGATAAATCCAAATAAATATCTCAATAAATAACCAAAGAAATAGGTTTTAGAAAAACTAACTTTATGTATGCCTTTTACAAAGGTGCAAAATTATCTTATGTATGAATTTTCACATTGATTTTTAAGAAAAGGAGATACAATTATTTTATACTTTTAACATACCCTAGCTCTTAAATGAAACAAGGATATACAGCGTGGACTGTAAGAAATGTTATTATTTTCAGAGGGTTATTCTTTGAGATACTTCAAACAAAAAAGTTTAACACAATTTTGCTCGTTTTTTTTTTTGCTTCATAGTGTGTTTTGGGAAAGTCATTGACTTAATTTCCAGTACGCTCAGTCAGTTTAAGAGAGCAGTGTATTGCGATGATAAAGGATTGAAGGAATTTTACATTTGTCCTTTAAATGTGCAGAACTTTTATTTGAACAAATGTAACATTTCGTTCTAAAAAGGAATTTTAAAATATTACATTTGTTCAAATCAAATTTTTGCACATTTAAAGGACGAAACTAAAATACTTTTAATAATTTATTATCAAAATCAGACAGCAGAGTTTAGGTCCCTACACAACGACATGACGTCACGTCCCTTTCTTACAAAGGGAGCATAACAATGAGTTCAATTACCTCCTTGCAACTGATGTACACCTATAGTACAGGCAGAATCAATAGGCGGGTTTTTGGTTTGGTACGGAAACAACTCACTCCACACTTTCTCTAGCGGTTTATGACCTGAACAAAGAGACCTTTCTGTCGCTCCATTCGAATGTTAGTTATTGACAAGTGCTTGTCTGTGATACTACTGTGCTAAGATTGTTCGTAACTAAATTTATTCAGGTTACTTTTGACATGATATAATTCAAATAGAGTCCCCTGCCATGTCAACAATACGTTGCCAAATCCTTGGAAGATGATTGACTCCATCTACAGCATCATTTCTGGATATCTCTGTCACTGATCCAACTAAAGCTCTTTGGATACCAACTCTTGATTGATTGCCTTGCTTCCACCCAATCTTGTAATAGTTTGGTTACCCTAGCATTACAAAAAGCTTGTAAAGGCTCGTCTCCACTATTAAACATTTAACAACAACATGTTAAATGATTTACCATCAACATCCCAACATGTTGATTGATCATGTTAATGCTAATTTCATTTAACACTTTGTCCACACTGTTAAACATGTTAAACTTACAACACTGGGAAATTCTGATAACAGCCATGCCAGTTATCATGGATGTTACATTTTTACTATTTTCAAATTATATATATTGAAAATGAAGTGACTTTTGTCAGTTTTTATTATTAGAATCAATTTAGAAGATCAGTATCATTTTACAGAAAAAAGTTGTTGAATAATATTTATTATTATTGCAGAAAATAAAGGAAAGGTTCCGTCACAGATGTTACAAGATTTGTGAACTCACTTCACACCTTATTAACAAAAAGTGTAAAACTCAGGTCTCTGCCTCAAGCAAAAGGAAATTCATTCTCATAGTGTCCATGTGAAAGCTATGCAAATCTCATGGCATCTAATTAGTTCACAAAAACATAATCGCTAAATATTTTATAGCTGTTTCTTCCATGTCACGGATGTTACACACATTTTGTCATGGATGTTACAGATGAGCTAATGTCCTTAATTTGTCAAGTTTCAAAACAACTGTGACATTTTTAAGTCAAAAAAATATTCACTTGAACTCTTAATTGTTATTAACTCAAACTACTGAAAATGAATGGCAGAAAGAATATAGTACAGAGTAAAAAGTTGATCCTGGAATTAACAGTGCAGACCCTCAAAACATTTCTTCAACAATAGCTCCTTGAAAAGCATACATTAACAGCTGATCTCTCTATGAGTAAATGCTGCAAACTTTAGGGAAACAAAACAGTACCTATTACCTAGCCAAGATAACTTAGATTCAATGTCCAAAAACTTGTAAAATATTTGGCCTTTTGAAAATAAAACATTAGATCATATTAATCTACTAATTATCAACATAATGTGTGAGAGGTCCGGGAGAAAAGTATACTTCACAAATTATTGAACCATTTACAAAACACCTCCCAACATAAAGATGAGATGTGGTAAATAAGTACAGTAGTGGCAAAAAAAACCAGACCGACCCTTGTAGCTGATTTCAGAGCCTTGTTCACTCCAGAGCACGATAGACTGGTAACTAAGACTTTCGTGGTTCGAATCCTGCCTTGGAAGGAAACTTTTTTTTGTTCCTTATTCATATTTATTCCCAATACTTTTCGATTGCAGCGATATTTTACTACTTAATTAACTTATTATTCCCAGAACATGAATTTTTACCAGCAATCGAAAAGTATTGGGAATAAATTTGAATAAGGAACAAAAAAAAAGTTTCCTTCCGAGGCAGGATTCGAACCACGAAAGTCTTAGTTACCAGTCTATCGTGCTCTGGAGTGAACAAGACTCTGAAATCAGCTACAAGGGTAGGTCCGGTTTTTTTTTGCCACTACTGTGCATAAGCAAGACAATGTTATTGTTAATACTACAGTACATTATTATTATTATTATTATTATTACTTACTTACTTACTTACAAATGGCTTTTAAGGAACCCGAAGGTTCATTGCCGCCCTCACATAAGCCCGCCATCGGTCCCTATCCTGTGCAAGATTAAGCCAGTCTCTATCATCATACCCCACCTCCCTCAAATCCATTTTAATATTATCCTCCCATCTACGTCTCGGCCTCCCTAAAGGTCTTTTTCCCTCCGGTCTCCCAACTAACACTCTATATGCATTTCTGGATTCGCCCATACGTGCTACATGCCCTGCCCATCTCAAACGTCTCGATTTCAAGTTCCTAATTATGTCAGGTGAAGAATACAATGCGTGCAGTTCTGTGTTGTGTAACTTTCTCCATTCTCCTGTAACTTCATCCCGCTTAGCCCCAAATATTTTCCTAAGCACCTTATTCTCAAAAACCCTTAACCTATGTTCCTCTCTCAGAGTGAGAGTCCAAGTTTCACAGCCATATAGAAGAACCGGTAATATAACTGTTTTATAAATTCTAACTTTCAGATTTTTGGACAGCAGACTGGATGATAAGAGCTTCTCAACCGAATAATAACACGCATTTCCCATATTTATTCTGCGTTTAATTTCCTCCCGAGTGTCATTTATATTTGTTACTGTTGCTCCAAGATATTTGAATTTTTCCACCTCTTCGAAGGATAAATCTCCAATATTTATATTTCCATTTCGTACAATATTCTGGTCACGAGACATAATCATATACTTTGTCTTTTCGGGATTTACTTCCAAACCGATCGCTTTACTTGCTTCAAGTAAAATTTCCGTGTTTTCCCTAACCGTTTGTGTATTTTCTCCTAACATATTCACGTCATCTGCATAGACAAGAAGCTGATGTAGCCCGTTCAATTCCAAACCCTGCCTGTTATCCTGAACTTTCCTAATGGCATATTCTAAAGCGAAGTTAAAAAGTAAAGGTGATAGTGCATCTCCCTGCTTTAGCCCGCAGTGAATTGGAAAAGCATCAGATAGAAACTGACCTATACGGACTCTGCTGTATGTTTCACTGAGACACATTTTAATTAATTGAACTAGTTTCTTGGGAATACCAAATTCAATAAGAATATCATATAATACTTCCCTCTTAACCGAGTCATAAGCCTTTTTGAAATCTATGAATAACTGATGTACTGTACCCTTATACTCCCATTTTTTCTCCATTATCTGCCGAATACAAAAAATCTGATCAATAGTCGATCTATTACGCCGAAAACCGCACTGATGATCCCCAATAATTTCATCTACGTACGGAGTTAATCTCCTCAAAAGAATATTGGACAAAATTTTGTACGACGTCAACAAAAGTGATATTCCTCGAAAGTTACCACAGTTGGTTTTGTCCCCCTTTTTAAAAATAGGTACAATTATGGACTCCTTCCATTGTTCTGGTACAATTTCCTTTTCCCAAATAGCAAGTACAAGTTTATAAATTTCGCTATATAATGCACTTCCACCCTCTTGTATTAATTCTGCTGGAATTTGATCGATACCTGGAGACTTGTACTTTTTCAGATTTTCTATCGCAATTTCGACTTCTGAAAGCGTGGGTTCGGGTATAAATGGCTCAGCAGTTTGTATTTCAATTTCGTCCCGATCATTTCTATTTGGCCTATGTACATTTAGTAGTTGCGCAAAATAGTTTTTCCATCTGTTTAGGATTGATGGAGAGTCTGCAAGCAAGTCACCATTCTCATCCTTGATCACGTTTACCCTTGGCTGATATCCGTTCTTAAATTCCTTTATACCCTTATATAAATCTCGAATGTTTTTATTCTTACTATTTGTTTCTACCTCATTCAGTTTTTCCTTCAAGTAACCTCTCTTTTTATTCCTAAGTGTACGACTTGCTTCCCGTCTTTCATTGAAATAATTATCTCTCTTCTCCTCAACTGGATCCTGTAAGAATTTCAATTTTGCCTGTTTCCTTCTTTCTACTACCATGCAACAATCTTCATCAAACCACGGTTTCTTTTTCTTAGTTTCATAATAACCTATGCTCTGCTCAGCTGCAATTTTGATACTATCTCTGATATTTTCCCACACGCTATTAACATCTAATTCTTTCTCAACTTCGTCGGAACTGTCTAAAGTGGCAAACCTATTCGAAATTTCGACCTGATAATTTTGCTTAGCTTCCTCGTCCTTTAATTTCAAAATATTGAATTTAGTAATATTAACTTGTTGCTCTACTCGCTTGGCTACTGATAATCTTTCTCTTAATTCTCCAATCACCAAATAATGGTCAGAATTACAGTCTGCACCCCTGAAAGTTCGAATATCTACTATACTAGTATGTCTCCGTTTATCTATCAAGATGTGATCTATTTGGTTGTGTGTCAATCCATCTGGAGAAGTCCAAGTATATTTATGTATATCCTTATGGGGGAATGTTGTACTTTTGACAATTAAATTTTTTGATGTGGCAAAGTTGACTAATCTAACTCCATTGTCACTACTAATTGCGTGTAGGCTCTCTTTTCCAATAGTTGGTCTAAAAATATCCTCCCGTCCTACTTTAGCATTGAAATCCCCCAATAAAATTTTCATGTGATATCTAGGGAACTGATCAAAAGTATGTTCCAATTCCTCATAGAAGCTATTCTTTATATGGTCGTCTTTCTCTTCTGTAGGGGCGTGAGCATTTATAACTATGATGTCGCACCATCTACCCTTAAGTACTAAATATGATAACCTGTCACTGATAAATTCGACCTTTTTTACTGCTGATTTTATTCTTTTATGTACAAAGAATCCTGTTCCTAATTGGTGATTATTGTTTCCTTCCCCATAATACAACAAGTAATCTCCTATTTGTGATATGCCATTCCCATCTAACCTAACCTCTTGTACTCCTACGAAGTCTATTCTATATCTAGCTAGTTCTTTTGCTACTAATGTTACCCCTCCTGTTCTATAAAGACTAGTTACGTTCCAAGTGCCAAATCTCAAAACCTTATTCCTTTGCTGTGGTCGTGCCAGAGAATCAGTCCTATTCCGAGGCTTATTGTAGGAATTCGTAACAAGCTGTTTTTTACGGTGATGGGTTGTTAGCCCTTCGCCCAACCCCCAAGCTGGAGGACCACCCCTTATCGGCTGTCCACGACTGCTTATTCAATATATTCGCAGCTACCCTCCATATCTGGAGGCAGTCTCCTCTATCCGCAACCTGAGGACGCGCCATGCCGTGGTGAGAGGGACCCACCATACATGGATTATTATTATTATTAGTATTATTATTATTATTATTATTATTATTATTATTATTATAGTACAAGGCATTGTGATTTTACCCTCTTTGGTGATATCTGGTATTAGTTGTCAATACTGAAGAGACAGTCAAATCAGCAATTTAAGAACTGCTCTTAAATGATCCTCACTATGATATATGCTATTTTTTTTTTAATTAGTGCCTCTAAACGTTTCAGACAGATCTTAAATACTGACACATATAAAAATTCTGATGGCTTACAGGAGTTGAACGAAAGAAAACACACGCACACTCACATGAGCATGTATGTACACACGAACACACTCCATCACTATCACTCTACTATTATTATAAATTTGAATGCCTGACTATGGGATTATAAATACCTTCGCTCTCTTTGTGTGCACTTCTGGATGTATCATCAACTCTATTTCCATTTTCTTCTCCTGTACCAGCACTAGATACTCCTTCCTTTTTCTTTTCAAGTCTTGCTTTTTCCTTTTCATCAAAGTCTTCAGCATACATATCCAATGCATCATCATAATTTATTGCTGATCTACTCTCTTTCTTGACATTTTTACGTTCTGAATCCTCAATCTGAAATGAACATAAATACAATAAATAATAATTACAAGTTACCAAAATTCTAAAAATAATAAAAAAAAATATGTTTTATTTAACGACACACTCAACTGCCGAGGTTATATAAGGACCGTTGGTGTGCCAGAATTTTGTCCCACAACAGTTCTTTTACATGCCAATAAATCTACTGACATGAGCCTGTCACATTTAAGCAACCTCAGGCACAGAAAACCAGCACTCTACCGACTACATCACCAGGCCAACTCTTAAAATAATTAAAAAATGTATTTTCAACTAAAATTTTTCCAAATATCCATTCCTTTTATGTAATATAATGTTTTATTTTAATTGACAGAGTTAAGGACATTCAGCCTTCTCTTCTACTCAATCAGTATGATATAAAATTAGTATATTGCTTAAAGTGTGCTTAAATGCGACAGGCTCATGTCAGTAGATTTACTGGCATGTAAAAGAACACCTGCGGGACAAAATTCCAGCACACCAGCGATGCTGATATAACCTCGGCAGTTGCGAGCATCGTTAAATAAAACATAACATTTAACATTTATAATATAATATAATAGCTACATAATACATCATTAATGTAATACAATAAATACAGTTTCTTTTGTCATTCCAAAATACCAATACAATAATTATGTAATAATAATAATAATAATAATAATAATAATAATAATCATCATCATCATTATTAAGCCTACAATATAATGAAATGATTAAACTCAATCATGATTACAATTATAACTTCAATTTGACTATGTTCGTAAGAAATTGCTTAGCCTATTCTTGGAAGTAGTTATTGTCTGGTAGTCCCTAATATTCTGAGTAGAGAATTCCATTGACGAGGGACTGAGACAATAGAAGAGGATGAATAGTAATAATAAAAATAATAATGGTTTTATTTAACCTGGCAGAGTTAAGGCCATAGAGCCTTCTCTAACATTGAACTCAACATTCTATGACGAGAAATTGCTAGGACTGGCTCTCCTGTGACTTGTGGTAGTGACTAGACTACCAAAAGGGCTCGGATTTCTATTACTAAAAACTCTGGAAATATGTATGCACTTAGGCCATAAAAGCACTAAAATATAGCAAAAAAATTGGAAATATGACGCAAAACAAGTTATTGGCTATTTTACAAAACTGTTTTCGTGAATATTAACTCCTTGTACTGGCCATAGCAGACTGTTCAGCCTATAAATATAGCAGGGCAAAAGACGGGTGAAAAATATCCAACGTCTGTCCTCTGCATGACAGCTATGTTAACAGGGTCACTGAATGTTATGGCAACAGTATAGTTAGAACCTCTTAAGTGTCACATGTTTGGGAGGGTGAAGAGGATGAAGGTGAGACCGATCAGCAACAATTTGACCATAATCCTAACATTCTTTTGTCCTCTGTATTTTGACAATTTACTGCTGGCGAATCCAGTTATCTTCAAACTTCATTTAACCACAAAATATTTCTAAAGAAAATAAATCTAAATAAATAGCCAAATGTAAACAAAATCTCTTGCCATTATTGACAAAAAACATGTTTGGAGAACTGTTAAGACTGTTGTAATGTAACTAAAAATATGCTTTTCTACCATTTTTGATCAAATATGATTTAATGCTAAAATATGGTAAAATATGGACTTTTATAAACAATAAACAATGATTTTTGGAGGAACTAAAAAATTCTGAACGGAAACTCAAAACACAATCTGGCTTCTTCCAGGATATTTATAAATTACAAAGTAAATACAATGTACAAACAACTGATAATATAGAAAAGCTTCTACTCTCAGTACAGCCACTTTCTCAGCCTGAAATTAAATGTGAAAATGATCTGATACAATACATCACTGCAAAACGTGACGTCGACCACTCAGTATTAAAATCATTAGCTATTGAAACCATATGTACAAGATATCCAATATCTGAATGGCTTCATATTTATACAGATGAATCTCTGCTTGATAAACATAGTAATGCTGGAGCAGGAATCTACAGTGACATTTTTAGCTTTTACATATCTCTTGGAACACTGTCCACTCATAATGATGGTGAATTAGAAGCCCTGAAACAGCTTTTTCATCACATACATAAATTTAACAAAGTGGTTATACTTAGTGATTATAAATCTGGACTCCAAGGACTAACATCAAGTCCTCCAGGAAACAGACTCGTAAGAGAAATTCTTTCTGCTCTTAAAATGCTACAAGGGCTCGTAAAGAGGTAGTTTTTCAATGGATACCCTCACACTGTGGAATAGTAGGTAATGAAAAAGCTGACTTCCTGGCCAAAAAAGGAACAAACATCAGACAAACTCAAAATAATACAATCTCTTTTCATGCCTCAAAAGTCAGGATCAAACACATAGTTCAGTCCTTTTGTAAACAGGAATTCCTGAAGAAAAGCGAAGGCAAACCTTGGAACATTCTGCTAGAGCTAGACAGTAATAACATCCCAGATTTACCACGAAAAAAAGGCTGTTGCTATATTTTGTTTAACAGCTGGACATGATTGTCTCGCCTCTCATCTACATCGAATTAATATCTACCAGCATCCACAGTACACCCTCTGTAGAAATCAGAACTCCATCATGGATAAAGAACATTTGCTACAATTCCCAGCAATAAAGAAATTAGATGCTGATTTACCATCGCAGCTCACCAAATACTATTGGGACGCCCGCAGGAGAATGGAAGAAATCTAAGATCCTTAGTATTGGCCAACAACAACAACATAATCAATAAACACTGTGACATGTTTAAAAAAAGCTAGAAATATGTTTAATTTAACTTAAGCTTATAAAATGAGACTGGGATAAAAATATGACTTGTCACAGAAATCCAATCCCTATTCATAAATACCAAGCACTGAGTTATGCATATAGCTTGGAATTATTATGGGTGAGAGGTACGACATTTCAGAATATTCTTTTCAGGAGGTGTGAGATGAATCTGATGTTTCATTCCCAAACAACTAGAGCACAGACTTTCCAATCCAGGCAATCTAAGTAAAATTTGTAATGAGCAATGATGATGATGTATCAAGTTTTTCCAGAATATTCCCTTTTCCTGTGCTGTCATTCCACCACTGCTTCATAATTCACACAGTCATCCAGAAATCAATGGAAATCTATTACATTGTACCTATAATTTTTCCAGGAGACCAATGCCATGAGAGTTTTGTGATAAATGGTCTATGGAAGAAATCCCTGATAGCTAGCACTACTTGAGTTGACAGTTATGGTACATTGAGAAACACAAAGTGAACCTACTTTACTCTACACAGATTAAAGCCTCCTTTACACAGCGACAGTTCTCTCATGACAGTTGCTATAGTCCACTCTCATGATGGGAAGTGTTTATACGAGACTCAGAATGAGACCATACTATCATAAGAAAATGTTAGAAGTGGGAATGGTTGAAGCCATGGCCAGAATTGTTAAATTAAGGGAATCATCAAGACCCAAAATGAAAAAAAAAAAAAAAAAAAAAAAAAAAAAAAAAAAAAAAAAAAAAAATAAATAAATTTTTATTTTTTACATTTTATGACAGTATGGTTCATTCTGCTTAATATGGTATTTGGTTTATGAAAATATTCGAATATTTAATATTTTAAATGTTTTTTAAAAAATATTAGTGTATTTATGTTTCAGAGAAAAAAATTTATCACTTTTCACAAAAAAATTATTATCTCAGGAACTAAAATTGTCTTAGAAGGCTGTGGTTCGGCTTGTTTTATAGTAAAATTAATGCTTCATAAAGTCTGTGTTTTAAGATCTTGTCCATTCTGATTTGCTAAAAAAATGTTGTTGTCTAGTGCCTTGCATCTGGCAATGAAGCCATTAGCAGTATTAGCTAAAAAAATGTTTGAGAGGAAGAACTCAGAATACTAATGAATCATTCAATAACGTTGTTGGGTATCGAGTCCCAAAAATGGGTTTGTTGATATAATCGTCACCTGAATGCAAGAACTAGGTAACTTGATTCTTCCTATTTTGAGATATTGCCTATTTACTTACATATTGCACTAAGGAATATGTCTCGTTTTCTTTTACTTATTTGTTACAGTGGAAAATAGATGTCGCTGGTATCGTTTGATCAGTTACCTAGTTCTTGGATTACATTCTGTGCGATTTTTGCTATGCTATGATAACTAAAAAACGCAAATTTCGAGTTACCTAGTTCTTACATTCAGGTGACGATATCATCGTTGGAACTTGGTGTACTAGATGCTATATTCACATTTAATGATGAATACACTGCAAGAATACAGGCGTTCAGGGATCGGTATTCAAATAGGATACAATACCTCAAAAAACATGGCGGATGAGATAGATGTAACAAACACAACCTAGGAGGCAAGATCCAAGAGAAGGGGGGCAGTATTAGGTGAGCAGGATAGGAAGAAGACAAGGACCACCAACCAGAAGGGTTTTAAAACATTTTTTCTGTAATAGGTGAATTTTTATAGAAATTTTTACTTGAAACATGATTTACTTAAAACTACATTTTTCAACATAAATGACCTGTTTTCTCAGAAACTACTAGGTCTATCTGCATGAAATTTTTACGATACATTTCAGGTAACAGTGTGATGATATGGAATTCCTTTGATTGAGTTTTCTGTAATAGTTTATTAAAAAAATAATAATAATAAAAATAAATAAAATGTCTAATTCTTGTTTTTAATTTTAGAAGTTTATAAAAAAAATATTGTTTTTCTATTAGATATTTTATCATCAAAACGAATCAGTGCACTCAGAAGGAATGCATAAAAATCCTGTAAAATATCACATTTCTATACCTAGTATGTTCTGTGATAACGGGTCATTAATATTGCTGTTTTAACATTAGTAAGATAGGGCTTGACGACTCCCTTTAATAAAAGTGAAAAAATAAATATAAGAAACAGAAAATAAAAGTGTGGGTTAGGAAGTGGATAGGGAGAAGTGAGAAGTGTGCTTGATGCTTTCAGCACTCTTATGTTAGAGGTGACAAATGAAGATTCAAAATCGTTTTGCAATTTCGTTGAAAATATTCAGTTCATAGTAATTTACAGCAGAAAATTGTATTATACACCATATTAGTGTGGTGTATAGTATAATACATTATTAATTATTAGTAAAAGTTCTTGTATAGTATTGTGGAATATAAAGTTACAACTCTACAGTTGTAAGTATGGAGTAATAAAGTACAAATGTACAAGAAATCTTTGTGAATCTTTGTGACTAATAACTGTTACAGCTCAATACACTTGTAATGTATTAGACCATACTTTTGTAGAATAGGGTCCATGTTGGATGCTAGCCGAAAGCTGGCCTCTTCATTGCACTTTTGGTCGTCCAAGGTCTCGCTTCCCACAAGGATTGTAGTGAAATAGCCTCTGAGGCAGCCTGTTATTGGGCGTCCGTGATACATGTTCATACCCGTTGTTTCTGTATGTTGATATGGTATCATTGATGCAGTTATGTTTAATTCATTACTGTTGTCGACATTCCATTTGTGATCATTAGGCCTGTGACATTGGAGCATGTTTACAGTGAAAGGAAGCCAATTCACTACAGGATATACACGGAGTATGCAAGTGTATGTGTGTATGGAGACGACACAACCGCCGTGGTACAGTTCATTCAAGTATGATACAAACTGTCGTGAAGTGTAGTGCGCTCCGCAGTATGGCTCAGAAGGAAAGAAACACGTCTTGGAAACTAGAATATTTAGTTTCACAGTATGGTGCAGATGTATTTTGCATTCTAAATAGCAATCTGTATTGTAAACTTTGCAATGTCAGCATTACGTCTGCTAAAAACAAGGAATATAATGTTCAAAGGCACATAAGTACAATGAAACACAAACGGCTGGAACAGTAAATGTGCAGAAGGACCGTATATTAAATTCAACATTTTATGAAGACATGTGTAAAGCATTTATACCTGCCGACAAACCATTTAACAAACTCGCAAATACGGCATTCCGCGAGTTTTTACAGAAATACACTAGAAGAGAAATTCCACATCAGACTACGTTACTGAAGTAATATGTCGAGAAAATTTACAACACATGCATTACTGAGATCAGGTGTAAACTAACAAACCAACACATATGGTGTCAATTGATGAGATGATGGATGCTGTTGGACGGCATGTAGTTAATCTGATTGTTGGGGGCCTGAATCCAGAAGGCCCTGCTGGATCATACCTACTGTCGTGTGATGTGATAAATGCTGTGAACAATTGAGGCGCACAGTTCCAAAACCCTCTAAATCCACTTTTTCACCAAAATTATTTTTTATCTCTTTATAGTAAGAATTAATGCACTCTATTGACCTATATATCAATAATGTTCAAAAGAGCTCTACATATAGTGAAAAAATTCATTTGAAAAATAGTTACTATTCCAATATCCTCTAAATCCAATCTCTTACTTACTTACTTACAAATGGCTTTTAAGGAACCCGAAGGTTCATTGCCGCCCTCACATAAGCCCTCCATCGGTCCCTATCCTGTGCAAGATTAATCCAGTTTCTATCATCATATCCCACCTCCCTCAAATCCATTTTAATATTATCCTCCCATCTACGTCTCGGCCTCCCTAAAGGTCTTTTTCCCTCCGGTCTCCCAACTAACACTCTATATGCATTACTGGATTCGCCCATACGTGCTACATGCCCTGCCCATCTCAAACGTCTGGATTTAATGTTCCTAATTATGTCAGGTGAAGAATACAATGCGTGCAGTTCTGCATTGTGTAACTTTCTTCATTCTCCTGTAACTTCATCCCTCTTAGCCCCAAATATTTTCCTAAGCACCTTATTCTCAAACACCCTTAACCTATGTTCCTCTCTCAGAGTGAGAGTCCAAGTTTCACAACCATACAGAAAAACCAGTAATATAACTGTTTTATAAATTCTAACTTTCAGATTTTTGGGCAGCAGACTGGATGATAAGAGCTTCTTAACCGAATAATAACACGCATTTCCCATATTTATTCTGCGTTTAATTTCCTCCCGAGTGTCATTTATATTTGTTACTGTTGCTCCAATATATTTGAATTTTTCCACCTCTTCGAAGGATAAATCTCCAATTTTTATATTTCCATTTCGTACAATATTCTGGTCACGAGACATAATCATATACTTTGTCTTTTCGTGATTTATTTTCGAACCGATCGCTTTACTTGCTTCAAGTAAAATTTCCGTGTTTTCCCTAATCGTTTGTGTATTTTCTTCTAACATATTCACGTCATCCGCATAGACAAGAAGCTGATGTATCCCGTTCAATTCCAAACCCTCTCTGTTATCCTGAACTTTCCTAATGGCATATTCTAAAGCGAAGTTAAAAAGTAAAGGTGATAGTAATCCAATCTCTACTTTTCCAAAATCCTCTAAATACCATGCGACATTTCCAATATTCTCTATAACCAGTATTTATTTTTTGCATATTCTAGTAGTGTAGGCCTACTGATTGTGAGATCTGGCACTTGGTATGCCTTATCATGTTTTCCCGCAGGTAGACTCTTTGGTAGATTAGAAAAAGAATAAGGAAAATAAATACGATCACTGATTCTTCTGAATACATCAGAATTTATGTAGAAGAAGGAACTGTTAAGAAGCTAGTATATGATGTTCCTGTCAACAGCTGGAAGGAAAGGAGTGACACAGGTGCTGAAAGCATTTTCAACTTAGCCCCTTCTAAGAGAATTTTCTTCAAAAAGGGATGTCAGGTGTATTAGTGAGAGGAGAATGCCACTATCGTAACGATTTTGGAGTTTACCGAAGTCTTTTGAAACGAGGAGAAGCGATCCATGACTTGCAGTTGCAAAGAAAACAGTTTGGGGTGGCAGTAATAAAGGAGAAAATTCAAGATATTGATAAACTTTTTTCAAAATATTTCGGTCCTTTGTGGAAAACAAACAACGATCTGGAATTTTATGCCCATCTCATCAATGAAAATGGAGAGCAAGCAGAGGAAGCAGAAGAAGACGAAGGAAACATTTTGGTTACCTAAATCTGTGCTTCATTGGCTGGTCATGATGATATCTTTGAAAAATATTGGAGTGAAAGAGGTCAAATGACTTTATTGTCAAAAGCCTGGCATTAGAAAACAACAACAACATTTTGGTCACCTGAAGCTGTAGGAGTAAATGTCAATTTATAAAATGATGGTTCAAAGTAAACCCTGGACTGAGTTCTATTTTTTATTGCTGGAATTCCATTATGATATTTGTGATTATTGCATACATCTGGAGATATTTTTGGTCGATGAAAGTGACGACCTGAAGCTGTAGGAGCAAACATGTATTTGTAAGGAGATTGTTCAAAGTAAATCCTGGACTGAATTCTATGTTCTTTATTGCTGGGATTCCATTGTGATATGTGTGACTGTTGCATACATTTGAAGATATTTTTCTCTTGGAATTCAGCTCAACAGTGTTCTATTAAGAGTTGAGTAATGATTACTTTCGTATGTATTCGAGCACGTAGCCCACCATATCCAAATTTGTAGCATGATTATAGATTATTTTCTTTATTTTATTGGGTTATTTTACGACGCTGTATCAACATCTAGGTTATTTAGCGTCTGAATGAAATGAAGGTGATAATGCCGGTGAAATGAGTCCGGAGTCCAGCACCGAAAGTTACCCAGCATTTGCTCGTATTGGGTTGAGGGAAAACCCCGGAAAAAACCTCAACCAGGTAACTTGCCCGTACCGGGATTCGAAACCGGGCCACCTGGTTTCGCGGCCAGACGTGCTGACCGTTACTTCACAGGTGTGGACTATAGATTGTTTCTTGAGTAATTCTTTATCTTCAATCTGCATTCTTATTTACGTGAACAGTATAATAATCAATAATATCCTTGTAAAGCTTCTATAAAAAAATATGTTAGCTGAAATCTACTAAGGAAGAGACGAGTAAAGTGCTTTGTGTGGAGTGTGCCATTGTATATTTGCTGGCCTGGATGGCTCAAGCAGTAGGGGCATGGCATGTCTCTATCACTTGGTCCGAAAGGTTGTGGGTTCGAGTCCCGCCTTGGGCATGGGTGTTGTGTACGTACTAGTTTAAGAAAGCGGAAAACAGAGAAAGAGAAACGAAAAAGGGGGAAAGAAAAAATGGATAAAGGGGAAAAAAAGAAAAGTAGAGTAAATTTCTACAAAAAAAAATAAAAAAAATAAAAATATGGCGGCAGAAACATGGACATTACGACGAAATGAAGAGAAACAAATAAAAGCATTTGAAATGTGGATATGGAGAAGAATGGAGCATGTGAAGCGGGCAGACAGAATAAGAAACGAAGCTTTGTTGGAAAGAGTGGATGAAGAAAGAATGATGCTGAAACTGATCAGAAAGAGAAAAAAGGAATTTGTTGGGTCACTGACTGAGAAGAAACTGTCTACTTAAGGATGCCATGGAAGGAATAGTGAACGGGAGAAAAGTTCGGGGCAGGAGAAGATATCAGATGATAGACGACATTATGATATACCGATGATATGCGGAGACCAAGAGGAAGGCAGAAAATAGGAACGATTGGAGAATGCTGGGTTTGCAGTGAAAGATCTGCGCATGGGCAGAACATTTATGATTGAATGAGTTGAAATCTTTGTTTTCATAGGCTTCAACTCGTGTCTAAAACTTGACATATTTAAAGTTCCTTTCCAATATCCGCTAAATACATTTATTCCTTTCCAATATCCTCTAAATAAAGATTGAGTTCCAAAACCCACTAAATACAAAAAAGAACATTAATTTTTGGCAATATGATTTATAATATTTATATGAAAAATGATATTGATGTTTTCTACTTTCAAGTTAAGTTCACTAGAAAAAAAATCAGTCATTTCAAAATAAAAACAAAAGCAGTAAAAGTTTTTTTCGTTTCCTGAAAAATTTGCTCAAATCGATTTAGAGGGTTTTGGAACTGCACGCCTCAACTACAATATGTAGGGTTTTTCTACATGCAATGCAATTATTATGGCCATCAGGTATAGAGCATGACAAGGTACTTCTGATTGTTACCGATGCAGCATCCAATATGTTAAAGGCAGTAAACATACATAAAGATGGTATACATCACATGTCTCGCCCGAACAGCAGAGGAGGTTAGACGCCATTCAGAGAGATGTATGTATTATTCTCTTTTGCAGACTGTACAGAACAGAGTGCTGCGTACTCTGTGTACCTATGTCCTGGAGTGAGTTGGCTTTCTTTCACTGTACACATGCTCCAATGTCACAGGCCTAGTGATCATATAAAATATATCCGACCAAAGGTCTTAGGAGTTCTCATTTCTGCACTTCTATTCTTTGAAGTTGTCAGAATGTTAAGGTTCATGTTTCTGAGCTATATTACAAAGTGGGAATTGCCATGACTTTATAACATTTCGAATTGTCTCTGGTAGACTTTTTTATTAATGTCTTACTAATAAAAACTCTTATACAGACATTTAACTGTCTTATACTTACACAATGAATAACTCATTCATAATTCGTATGTAAATTCCAATAATCACTACATATGTCATGTATAACAGTACAACTGTTACATAGCTATGTCATAGTTTCGTCATTACTTCATTACAAAATGTGATAGAATAATAAAATTGTGGTTCTCTATTGCATCCGATTCTGAGCGTTAGTGTGCCACGCTAAGTATCAACAGTACAACTGGACCTGGTCGATTACCACATTATATTTTGGTCAAAGAGTATAGCTACAGCAATATTATTCTAATTCTTCTGTGCTCCTTGGTTTGTTCTTCTGTGGTTACAAGGCAAACATAATCGTAAAATGACAATCTATACAAACAGCTGTTAGAGGGGTGCCCATTTTTTTTTATCTCTGTACAACACTCAAACAAGGGATTTCTGTATATAACTACTGCAAAGCAATTCCCATGTATAATTACAGGCTGTTTATACATCCATAGCTTATGCATGGTTTATTAGTAATGTTTTCTGTCCCAACTCTACTTAAGTCTCGTATAAAAACTATATATGGTTTATTAGTAAGACCATATATCTCTGAAATTTATGTAAGAAAGCCATTCTAGATATTTATCTAAATGAACTTACCAACTTCGATATATGTTCATAGCTTTCCTGGTAAATATCCATGTTACCAGTTTCAGTAAGGAGACGATTAGCCAGTTCTGTCAAATCCGTTAGTTGCTGTTGGTTTCCCTGTTGACCATCATCTTGTCCAGCTTTCTTTCGCCACCATCGCTCTGATGCTGACATAGTTTTGTTGCCTCCTGAGGAAGTAATAGTTCTAATTTTTATTTTGCATTAAAAAATTTAAAAGACCATAAATTAGTGAAGAATAATAAACAGAGCTACCTCTGATTGAAGTTCTGGCTGATATGTACATCTATTATCAGGCAGTACATCACTTGATGATATGTATCAGAGGAAGATTAATTGTTTGTATACATCTGAAGTCTGATTAGTGTAATATGTAACTAGTCAGCGATGCATGCAATTATCTCCTGGCCTAGATGCCTCATGAGTGATGCTTTATGGTGTCACTTATGAGGTTCAGACCTGTCTTCGGACAGTTGACTAAACAACAATAATAAGCAGATCAATATTAAGATACAGAGATTGTATAGATTGTTTAAGAAGTAGGAGGAAAAGAGGAAAAAATGGAAAAAATTGGATTTGGACTGATAGATTCTGCCCTTGGGCAGACAATTACGAATGAATGAAATAAACAGATACATAGAAATTGAAAATAAGGACTGCATTAATAAACAAGGTAAAGGAAAATATAGTAATGGATTATCTGCATC
Source organism: Periplaneta americana (assembly GCF_040183065.1). Classification (NCBI taxonomy): domain Eukaryota; kingdom Metazoa; phylum Arthropoda; class Insecta; order Blattodea; family Blattidae; genus Periplaneta; species Periplaneta americana. The sequence goes on from NC_091131.1 coordinate 148,245,673, forward strand.
ATACAAAATGAACTCAAACATGAGTTGAGAATATCTTAGAGAGAGAAAAGTGTCGCTTTAAGAAGAGCACAAGTTGTATACGCAGTATTGTAAAAGAACGACTTTTATAACCATATATCATATTTTATTGGTTGTGAGAAACTTAAGGTAACATGAACAGTAATTTATTAATACTTTAAAAAAAATTTACAAAATAATATTCCCAATAATTCTGAGAAACGACAATATAAACAAGTTGAAAACAGGAAAACAGAAGTCCGTAAAAAATTTAAGAATAGCATGATAGCAAGATTTCAGAACCAATAAAAATGAAAAGAAAAATGTGACTGAATTGTGATCTACAACGGATATTAATGCTTATTTTATGAAAGAGAACACAGCTAGAATATATTCATGAACAATACAATTAATACAATATTGTATGATGTTACTCTTACGAAATTATGGAAAAATTTAAGATCATAACACATTATATAAGTACTGTACCACATGTCTGGCTTATAGGTTTAATATTACGACGTTTTATAACTTTCACTGTATTAAGATTCCAATTCGAAATTGTTGTAAATATGATGATATCTGTGACAATTTATGAAAAATACCATACTTTGGTGCTGGTGTGGTGTGCATGATCAGAATGAGCAAAGATGACGATATGAACACCTCAACAGAAATTGTTCTGCATTCTTTCACTGATGGAAATGAAATCTGTGAAGTGTAGACAACGTGCATTTCAGAATGAATTTAACTTTGGCATCACAAAGATGTTCCTACCTAGATGTGAGCATAGTTAAATGGGACAAGCATTAAGAGAAATGGGCTGTATTGTGTCCGTGCATGGAAAGCATAGTAAAAGAAAGGTCTTTGAGAAAAAAGTGAAAAGATTCACACGACCTTTGCAAAAAGCCTAAGGAAGTCAATTCGAGCCGAAGCATTCACTTGTCCTCCATGCTCACTGGATCTTACTCATCTGAACTTTTTCCTGTGGAATTTTGTGAAGGACCAAGTGTATCATGTACCTCAGGATAACTTCAACGATTTGTGACACAAAATTCGTCAAGCTATCCACAGTACAAATGTTTCTGAATATCTGGTTGGAGGTGGAGTACAGGTTGGATATCTGCCATGCCACTGGGGGGGGGGGGGGTGCACATATGAAGAGGTGGATTCCAAAGTGTCCTAAGTTATTTTTTTTTTTTTAAGATTTTAACTTGCTTTATTCACATTTTAATTTATCCTTTTCCAGTTTATAGGGCTATAACTATGTAAGTTTATTTAACACTCTCCTAAGTCTTGACTTAGTGTCAGCATATGTTTTTTTTCAAACGGATCTAAGGGTGTTAAATTTATTTTATCATTTTTCGTCATTTCTCTCATAACTTGTCATTTGGACTTATGCCAGTTTGGAATCCACTTCTTCATATCGAAGTTCCTTGAGTGTGACACAAAATGCTTGAGTCTCTGTACCAGAATACACGAGGTTTGCCAATAAATTATGGTAACTTTTTTAATTCTGTTGAGTCTAAATCGACATTTTTGTGTATCCTAATCACGCACACTATGCCAGTGCGACGATGTGGTATTTTGCATGAAGCCACAGATATCATCACATATACAAGAATTTCGAGTCTGAATCTAAAATCTAATACAACTAAAGTTATAAATAGCTATGATGTTAAACCTAAGCTGGACTCACTATATTATAAGATAATGGTACAAATACATAATGCAAGAACTGTAAACGTTTCAAATGCTCCTAGTTGCTTCTCTTCACTTCATCGTAATGTCCATGTTTCTGCCCCATACAATGATACACTCCACACAAAGCACTTCACTAGTCTTTTCTTTAGTTCTTTCTCCAGAGGTCCGCATAAGATGCCCCTTTTCCTAATAAAAGCTTCCTTTGCCATTGCTATTCTCATTTTGACTTCTTGTTACTGCTTATAGTACATCCCAAGTATTTGAAGTTGTAAACTTGCTCTATTGCCTCATTTAGAATTCGCAAGTTTACCTTCTTTATTTTTCTTCCTATGACCATGGTCTTCGTCTTGTTGGCATTTATATTCATTTCATATCGCTCACAGCTGTCATTTAGCTTTAGTAGCATATCCCTTACTATCATCTCCTCATCTGCTAACATTGCCATATCAGCAAATCTTATACACTTTATTCTTCTTCCTCTTACTATCACTCCGCCCATGTTCTGAAAACAGTTCTTCACTAAGTCCTCCAAGTAGATGTTGAACGGGGTAGGTTATAAAGGACATCGTTCATGTACTCCTCTTCCTATTTTGTTTCCTTCTGACATTTCTTCTCCTATCCTGACTTGACTCATTTCATATAAAGGTTACTGAATAGCCTCTGCTCTTTCCAATTCACGCCAATTTTCTTTAGGATCCCCATCAATTTCGTCCTATCCATTTTGTCAAACGCTTTTTCTTGGTTCAAAAATACTATAAGAACTTCTTTATTCTTCTTTAGGTATCTTTCGTTGATTGTTCATAGGACTCCAATTGCATCTCTCGTACCTTTTCCCTTCCTGAAGCCAAACTGCTCTTCTTTCAACTGTACTTCCATTTTCTGATTATATGTATACTTACATGAAGTACAAAATGTTATGATATAGTACAATTATCACAAGGGACCATACTTTGTCCAACGAGGTTATAAGATTAAGTATTACTGGAGTTTTAAGTAGATGACGCGAGTGCATCTAGCAAGTGAAGTACTTGACAGATTGCTCACGTGACTGTGTTCGGCAGAACAAAACATGGACCACTTTAACAATTACACTAATATTTACAATTTAAATTATTTACATTATGTATACTAAACTATGCTATTTATATATAATTTGAACTGGTAATGGAAATTACGGGACAATGGCTAAATGGATTTTAATAAATGACCCCTCATTTTGAAGCTTGAAGCTCAAAGTTTTTCAGAAAAATAGTAGTTTTCAGTGAAATGTCAGTTTTCCTACATAATTTTCCTATTTTCCAAAATCCATCTTTCGTCAGTTTTGAGAAATAATTGCATTTCAAAATAAAACAAAACACACACTACAATAAACTACAAGCTATTACACGAAGGCCATGATCTGCAGCATTGCTGACATATTTAGAGTTGAAATTCAATTGGTTATTAAAAACTTCAAGATTTACTAAAAATAATTTACAGGTCTGATTCTCCGGTGTGTAATTTTCTGAGTACAGCTGTGTATTGGATATTAAAATCTACAAAACTTGAGGTGGTTTGATGACATCATTACCATTAGAAATTAATTATTAATATAGTTAATGCCATGCTGTTAATATATCAACTACAAAACTTGCGTAAGATAATAATATTATTATTAAAAATCAAATATTTTATAGTTATTAATAAAGTGGGTTGGGTCTTTTTCATATATTTAATTATATATTTCTCAAAATATTTATTTATTATTTAATTATTTTTTCATATATTTAATTATTTATTTCTCAAACTATGGTCCGAGGACCACCTGTGGTCCTCGAGGTCTGCCCTTTTGGTTCTTCAAAAAAGACAGAAGAAAAAATAAAATTCAAACTAATTTCTTATCACACTATAGCTGAAAATCTCAGTTTGGAAATGAACCATGGCAATCGCCTTTCACTTTTTCTCCCAGTACTGACATTTTATGAAATTTATTACCCTACTCATCTACCGAATTCGCACTCTACTCTCAGCAACAAAAGAGGGATGTAAAGCACTATGAACGTGGTGTTTCTCGCCATCTTTTCCCTGCACATCCCGTGTCTGTAACCCAGCCAGGGACCACCCGAATTCATAACAGAGGTCCAAAGTACCGAATCTTTTCATGTATTTATGACTTTCTTAATAGTTTTGCCGACACCCAGTCTGCACACTGAAATGGTCACATACTGTACGTCGTACACCAATAATAGAACGTGCCGAATTGCTTATTTACTTGTTGGAAATCAGGCATGTTTCTGCATTAATTCTTTTTATTTCTGTTTTTCCAGATGATGATATAAGAAATTTTAGACTCTGCCTATTTTAAAATCCGGGCAAATCAGATCCAAAAATTCAAATTACAATACTTTTCTAATTATATTTTTTGTACCCAATCACAAGTAACTTAAAAAGGTGGTCCTCACTTCAAAAAAATTTGAGAAACGCTGTGCTAGAGAAATTATGTAATGGACAACTAACGTCTACTTTTAAAATTCCCTTAAAATGGGAATGGAGATGATTGTAACTATAAGGGAGATTTAGATGCTGTTGTGGAATGTGGTTGTGAAGATGTTATTTTTGTTTGTGAGGATGTTGAGTTAGAAGAAAATAATATGATGGCGCTGATATAGGCCTACTACATTGCAGGTCATGTTGCCAAGTGTGTAAGTGTAGTAGTAAAGTGTGTTAGATGTTGACAAGTTTATACAGTGATCAGACATTAGAATATTCCAGTGATACAGTCGAATTGAATAATTATTTAAGAATAATAGACAGAGGAGGACTCATGTGGTGCACACAATTCGTAACAAATGTGACTGTACCAGTGGCTGGCGTATACTGGTTAAAGGGTTTGGGCTACCGCTGACCCTATTATTACACAAAATATATCTAACAATTACTTTAATTTTAATTACTATGGTAAAACTAATAATACAAAATTATTACATTATGTTATATTATAAACTTTTTCTTTTGTAATTTCCTTGGGCTACCGCCGGTAGCCCGCAAAATACGCCCCTGGACTGTACTTGCATATAATGTATTCCAGTGTTTAATTTCGGACAAATACGAGAGCGACTTCATTAATGCAATAAATCCAAGGCGTCTCTTGAAAACATTAATACGTGAACAATGTGAAAGTGTTGGTAATAGTGGTAACTTTACAGTGGGTGATTGCGAACATTCCACAAGTATGCTAGTTTCTAGAGCCACAACTAAATTGGCTAATATTCTAAAATGAAACAAGATAGTATTGCCGGTGCTTCAGGAACAAGAAGAAAATTGCAGAGTTTCACAAAAAAACAGGTACTGATAACAGTGTGTATTTAAATGACATCTCATGAATAACTATACTGCTTCTACTTCTTCAGAGAACTGCGCATTCCTGTCAATTTTCTGCTGTCTTAACTGTCGTTTTTCTGTACTAACAGTAGTAAGAAACGAGCTTTAAATGACTTCCGCCAAATTTGGAATAGACATCGACTGAATTGAACTGCCAACAAAGAAAACAAAATCACTACCTGTTCAAGAGTTCCACACTCAATCGCTTTCACCTTCATCTTGACAATAATAAAAGCCTAACCTAACCTAACCTAACCTGTCACTAAAATCCTAAACTAATCTAACCTAACCTAACTTGTCACAGATTCGCCTATACAAGACATAACAAAAGCCTAAACTTTCCTAACTTAACCTGTTAAAGTTTCGTATATGCAAAGCATAATAAAAGCCTAAACTAACCTAACCTAACACTAAAATCCTAAACTAACCTAACCTAACTTTTCACAGATTCGCCTATACACGGCATAACAAAAGCCTAAACTATCCTAACCTAACTTGTCACAGTTTCGTATATGCAAAGAATAATAAAAGCCTAAACTAACCTAACCTAACACTAAAATTCTAAACTAACGTAACACAGATTTGCCTATACAAACACCCTAAACTACCGTAACCTAACCTGTCACAGATAAGTACGTAAGACATAATAAAAGTCTAAACTAACCTAGCCTGTCATAACACTCTATTTTCTTACCCCTACACACTTCCCTGAGGTATGAAAATGGCCGAATTTCTATGCAAACTAGCGTGAAACGTTTGTAATGTCTCGTAAGTTATGTTGGTACGACATGTAAGACTGCTGAACATGCATATATCCACAATAGGAAAAGAAGTCAATCAGCTCTCGTTTAACAACTGCAGTACATAGTAGTAGTAGTAGTAGTAGTAGTAGTAGTAGTAGTAGTAGTAGTAGTAGTAGTGGTAGATAAAATAATAATTATGCTGATTACTGTCTTGTTAATATAATTTACTATTAACTAGAGTAAATAACGCCAAGCACCGCTATTAAATATACCCAAGAGAAATGGCATGCAGAGCATGCCCCGTTTGTATGACGTCACGATTCTGCTATCCAGTCCAGATAAAGAACTTATAGCAAAGGCCCCGGCAGAACCCTATGAATGAATGAGTGTATGCCCTCTTGTACTCTTTTGTATCCACTGTCCACGTAGAACTACGTCCCGACCGGGAATCGAACCCATTCCCACTGGGTTTAGAGGTAGACTCGCTGACCCCTCAGCCACAACAGTGGACTAACTCTGGAATTAACTGTCACTGTCCTGGTGGAGTGGAAGAGAAGGCCTGATGGCCTTAACCTTACCAAAATAAATAAATAAGTAGTAGTAATAATAATTATTATTATTATTATTATTATTATAAATAACCCACACTTGTTCTCCTTGTCTCCTTAGCAATTTGAATAATAGTTGGAGCAAAGGCTAGAGAATCGTATAGACAATTTTTTTTTTTTTAATGAGAGATTGTGACCTTAACAAATCAGTACATATACTCTTTAATAAATTTCCTCTTATGTAATAAAGAAAATTTTCTAACTAATTAAGCCATACATAGCACTAATACCCGCAGAAAGAATGATTTTCGTACACCATTATCAAATTTATCATGCTATCAAAGGGGAATATGTTACATGGCAATAAAAATTTTCATTGGTCTTCCTGAAGACATTAAGAATCATAACCAAAACCCTGCATTATTTAAGGTAAAACTAAAAAATTACTTAATATCTCACACTTTTTTATTCTGTAAATGAATTCTTGACATTTCACTGTACTATGTAAATGTTTTAGTACTATTAAATGGTAAACATATTGCATTGTATATATGTTATTAAGGTACCGGTATTAATTCTGTATATATATTTCATATTTGCATTTTTATATGTTAAACGTAAGAATTGGATATGTTAGGCTATATTCTATGCTATAAAGCAACTGTAAGAATATTATGGAAAAAATTAAACTATCTGCCTGCCTGTCTGCCCATCCATCTGTCTTCACCTTGATCATCTTGTATTTTCTTTGTTTCCGTATTCTCTATTTTCTCCATGTATTTTGAGGAAAAAATGTTACATTTGTTCGTACCAAATTTTCTCTTTAAAGGACAAAACTAAAATTCTTTCAAACATCTATTATCATAATACACTGCTCTCTTAAACTGACTGAGCATATTGGGAATTCAATCAATAGATTTCCAAAAATAGGCTATGAAAAGTTTCATATAAAACAATGGAAGATAAAATTAATGTGCATTAAATTGTGAATTATTTGAAAGAAACATCATATATTCTGTGTGACAATGTCATAAACTGTGAAGGAACGAAAGTACATGCATAATATCATATGAAATATACACTGTCTACATATCGAAATAATGGTCTTTATACATTGGGAGGAAAAAACAAAACAAGAAAAATATATATTTTCGCTGCCAAACACTTCACCATTCTATTTCATCACATTCCTCTTAAGACATTCAACTTCTTATGTAGGGTTCCAAAACAATTAACAAGTATGAAAAATACGTTCGTTGTATCCTGGCAGTAATATTAATGCAATTTTTACACACCAAAAAATGTTGTAAAGTGACTTTTCAATACATATCATTACAGCTTTAAAGTAACTATTGAAGTAATGTCTATAAACTACAAACAAATATTATATGTAGGCTACAGATATACTAGGTTTGAAGACTATACCAATTGAGACAAAATACACACATATGGAGTGTTGACAAATTTATACAGATGGATTTCTTGTATCATATTCAGGAATGCAGAAACTAGGATGAATATGCCCTGTCTTTTCATTTGACTATTCTATAGGAGAATATACAACAAATTTTTAAGTTACTGCTATTTACATATTACTTACAAATGGCTCTTAGAGAACCTGGAGGTTCATTGCTGCCCTCACATAAGCCCGCCATCGATGTCTATCCTGAGAAGATTAATCCAGTCTCTACCATCATAACCCACCTCTGTCAAATCCATTTTAATATTATTCCCCCATCTGTGTCTAAGCCTCCTCAAAGGTCTTTTTCCCTCTGCCCTACCAACTAACACTCTATATGCATTTCTGGCTATTTATTTATATGTTTGCAAAATTTCTTATATAGATTAAATAAATACAGTAACAAATATAAATGACACTCGGGAGGAAATTAAACGCAGAATAAATATGGGAAATGCCTCTTATTATTCAGTTGAGAAGCTTTTGTCATCTAGTCTGCTGTCAAAAAATCTGAAAGTTAGAATTTATAAAACAGTTATATTACTGGTTGTTCTGTATGATTGTGAAACTTGGACTCTCATTTTGAGAGAGGAACACAGATAAGGGAGTTTGAGAATAAGGTTCTTAGGAAAATATTTGGGGCGAAGAGGGGTGAAGTTACAGGAGAATGGAGAAAGTTACACAACACAGAACTTCACGCATTGTATTCTTCACCTGACATAATTAGGAACATTAAATCCAGACGTTTGAGATGGGCAGGGCATGTAGCACGTATGGGCGAATCCAGAAATGCATATAGAGTGTTAGTTGGGAGACCGGAGGGAAAAAGACCTTTGAGTAGGCCGAGACGTAGATGGGAAGATAATAGTAAAATGGATTTGAGGGAGGTGGGATATGATGATAGAGACTGGATTAATCTTGCTCAGGATAGGGACCAATGGCGTGATTATGTGAGGGTGGCAATGAACCTCCAGGTTCCTTAAAAGCCAGTAAGTAAGTAAGTAAGAAAGAGTAAATAAATTCTAATTATCAGATTGAAGGGCAGCCATACAGACTATAATCTTACAACAGATCACGAAAAAGACTAAAATAGCCTACAAGACTGAAAAAAGATGCGTTATCTAACTAAACTACAGAAAAAAAATAGTTGTTTCCTTCCCATTGTGACATGAAAGAAATGAAACAGTAGACTTTTGGCTAAAAAGAAAACAGAAATTTTACAACAATTCAATAACAATTATTCTGTAAAACAACTAATCAGAAGTAAATTCAGATCTGCCCAAAACAATAAAATTCGGATGGGGCAAATGATACACCCTGGAAATTTTGAATGGTTAACCCCGAGATAATCCCTCAAGGGCCACATAAATCAGGTTGATAACAAGTCAGGTCACGACTGTTTGACAAGCCACCTGCAAGCCCGTGTATTGTGTGATGCAAATGAAGAAATGAACGTGAAACATGTCCAGGGATGCAAAGCATTGCTAGAACAAGATAACATCATACAAAAATATTGGAGTGCAAGACAGCGATTGACTTATTGTCAAGTGCCTAGACACTGGACCAACAACAATATATCACCTGTACAATATAAGTACAACATTCGTATTTAAAAATATGTAACATTCAGAGAGGTAAATATTACACTACAACCAGACTTGCAATCGAAGCTCATGCTGTAAACCTGCTGCATTCCTATGTGGGCTGTACTTTATAATTTGGGTGCACAACTTGAGTCCATAGCTTGAATAAAATCGATTAGGCACGTTACACATCGGGTGATGCAAGCAACATGATGCATGGCACATGGAGTGTGACACATAACGCCATGTTATTTGATCTAATGAGTCGTTCAATATTGAGTCATCGGATGATGAAGATCTTCTGCTATAGTCAATAATAAGAATGCGAAGATAAATGTGTAGGTTTTGGATTCATTGGTTGAAAATCGTGGTGCTTGTAATGTTTTATTGGTAGAGTTAGCATAGCATCCAGACAAATTCACAGAATATTACAGAATGTCGAAAGAATTATTTGAAGATGCGACAAATTGTGAATATTCCTAATAGATGGAAAACATTTATGAGTATTACACAAGCACATGGAATTTTCACTCTGATTTCTGTTGAAGACTTGGGTAGAAATATTGTTGGTGCTAGGGTTGCCAACTATTTTTTAAGAAAATACGGGAGACTAAGTGGTCTACAATATTTCACATAAAAAATTTAAAAATTATTCAATTCAATTAGTGGTACTAAAAACAATTTTATTCTACATTTTGGCAGTTAGGCTTAAATTAAAGTATTTTGAGATATTTTACCTAGCGTAATAGTTTCAAACAAATTGTAAAAATTCCCTACATGAGTAGTTGAAGTTGACTGTGATTTGCAGTTCTGATTTGATTAGATGTGTCGCGTTCCTGTTTCGAACATCTGAGGATGGTGAGACCTCATATGTGAATATATGTATATATCAATGTTAACAGTATTCAGAAACTGTTGTTGAATACGGCCATAAAGTTATTTAAATATGTGCTCCTGCATATATGACTTACCGGTATATGTCTAAAATGCAGGTAGTAGGCCATTGACGATACAATGAGGAGAGTTCGGCTGGCACCGTGGATCGTGTCCCAGAATAGCTCAATTGGAAAGAGCGATCAGCACACAGAGCTGAGAAGTTCTGGATTCGATTTCCAGTGCTGGAACGAATTTTTCTCAAAATTAATAGGTATCTACATGTTGACTACTAACAAAAAATAGTAGTCTTGATTATTCAATGAGGATGCGAGACCTTATATACGAATGTATGTATATATCTGTTCACTTACTGTTCATAAGAGAAAACACTCTTTGTATAAGCTTAGATGCACATTTCAGTGCATCTCTGGAACAACAGAATCCAACATATAAATCACCTTCAACCATGTAAAAATTAAATGTTTCAATTCATTTTTACATTATGCAAAAATAAGGTAGAAAAAGGCTCGAAGAGAAGAGAAATGCTGAAGTCAGGAGGTTGTTAAAAATTGGATGGTGCCGTATGTTCAAAAATGGGCGAACCAATGTCCATGATGAAGAGAGAAGTGATCGACCGAGTATCGTGAATGCAGACCTGATTCATTTGGATGACGAAAGGATTAGAGCAAACCGCAGGTTTACCATATCAGAGCTTAGTGAGGATTTTCCACAGATTAGTCGTACTCTTCTGTACAAAGTGATTACCGAAGATTTGGGCTACTGGAAACTTTCTGCCAGATAGGTGCCTAAACTTCTTTCTGAGGAACAAAAGGCTCAGTGGATGGGAGCAGCACTGTCCTTTCTTGAGTGTTACGAAAGAGAAGGTGATGCTTTTCTCGATCAGAGTGTGACAGGAGATGAGACTTGGGTGCGGTATGTGAATGCAGAAACAAAGCTTCAATCAATGCAGTGGGACCATACTCACTCCCCGAAAAAATTTACAAAGTGTCGTCAAACACTTTCCATGAGGAAACTTATGGCAACTGTCTTCTGGGACAGAAAAGGAATTTTGCTAGTGGAGTTCTTGGAGAGGAATGCCACAATTAACGCTGAGCGTTACTGTAACACACTAACAAACTTGAAAAGGGCCATTCAAAACAAACATCGTGGCATGTTGTTATCTGGGGTGATTTTCCTGCATGACAACGCCCGACCGCATACAGTGCGTCGTACTGCAACCAAACTGCAAGAGTTCAACTGGGAAGTATTGGATCATCCTCCCTATAGCCCAGATTTGGTGCCTAGCGATTACCATCTCTTCATGCACATGAAGACGTGGCTTGGCTCGAAGTGCTTTAACGATGACGAAGAGTTGAAAACCAGCATCATAGGTTGGCCGAATTCTATGATTGCGGAATTTCAAAGCTCGTCAAACGCTACAACAAGTGTCTCAATGTGACTGAAAACTGTGTGGAAAAATAAATTAAAGTGTACAATTTCAAGCGTATTGTAACCCAATTCTTTAACGTCATTCACAGGTTTGTAAAAAATAAACGGAAGTTACTTTATGAATAGCCCTCGTAGAACAAAGATACATATTGCTTTTTTATATAAAAACATTCTAGCATCCCCAGAAAGAGTAAGTTACATAACTCGTGCTCAGAGGGCATTCCACATAATGTTAAGATATTTTATTAAATAACAGAGTAAAAAGTAAAAAAAAGGAAAAAGAAAAAAGAAGAAGAAAAAAACACATATCACAATAATTTAAATTTTCTCTCTAAACAGCAATTTTAATTGATTTTTTTAAATAAGGAGCATTAGTAAATTGTATATTTGGGAATTTAGCTATTAAGTTATCATGTTATAAAGCCTTGGACCGAAGTTGCTACTGTGATTATATGCTACACCTATGATACATTTAGGTTCTGTTAAGCATAATATATGTTTTCTGATCTTTTGGTTTTATATTTATGTCAGTGATGTCAAAGCAAGCGCATTTTTCTGACCTTGACGTCGTGCGCAGGCATCAAGCGCTAAGTTGGAAAGAGGAAGGGTTGTGTATATGAATAAGCAGCCTATAGGATTAAGAAAACACTGGTGCACAAACTTCAAACGGAACGTGACATTTTATGTCGTTATTTTTATATGGCTTCTTTCTGTTTGATATTATCTATATTGTTTGTAAAACAAAAATACTAATACCAATTTCTTAATATTGCAGTTGTGTTTTAAATGTTAATAACATAATAAAGAGATAAGAAGGAATATTCACATAAATTCCATAGTAGTACAACTATACTGTACTAAATGGATGAAACATGTCATTCATAAAGAAAGTGATATCCCAAAAAAAGAGATTGAGTATGACATGACAAGTTGTAATTGATATTGATGATACCTTTAGCCCTATAAAAATAATCAATCAACTAATCAAAAAAATATTACAGTACAAAGCAGTTACCTAGGTGCAGTATATGTTTTAAGTGTAACTAATATTCCATAACAAAACTCTTATCGCATTATGCTTTTAAGGTGATATTGGTGAGCAACTTCCTATCATCAGAATATTAAATTATTTTCTCGAAACGTGCTGAAGCTATAGAGCTGACATTTTTACAACACATGGGGACGTATCTTTTGCTTATGATGTAACAGTAGTTGCTTTGTTAATAATTCATTTCCATGCGAATATTTTCAAAACTTTTAATACACTATCTTCAGTAATACGCATTTACGGTATATTAAATTAACGAAAACATTCTGTAAGGCTACTAAATAAATAGGCCTATATCTGAAAATTTCACTTTTCTACAAAGAAAGTTGAGAAAATACGGTATTTCTTTTGAACAAAAAAATCAAACTTGTGAAAAATGAACATTAAAATTAAAACTTATATTTTTATAATGCATTTATACTTCCAGACAAATCTAAAAATTAACATGGATACAGTTTTAATAAGTTCTCTTCCCTTTATCTATTGAATCAGTGCTGGCCATCCCTGAACATAGCTCGGCCAAGCGGCATATACTACTTCTTTCGTCTGTCTCTTTCCTTTCCGCTGTAAACTGCTCAGGCTCTCCTCAGCTCTAAAGCGCGCGCTTGTTCCTGTGGGCATCAATTGACATGACTGATTTATGTGAATATAAATTAAATATATTTCGGTTTTTATGTACGAAATTCAATAATACATTGTCATGAATTTGATGGAAGTCAAATACTTTAAATCCTGAATACAACAGTTCTGAAGGGTAATCAAGAATTTATTAAGGCATAATTATATTATTCTTTTCTGTAGCAGTTATTGGCATGAGGGAGGTACTATTAGCACTGTATTAACTTCGCACTTTCTTAAACATCAACCATAGTACACCAACTATTTACTTTTCTTACACATACTGCTACCACCACTAAAAAGTTTTGATCAACACTTCAACCATTAATGCTTCATTATACTACTCTGATTGCTCTCTGCAATTCTTTTAGTTGGTTATTTAACGACCCTGTATTAACTACTAGGATATTTGGCATTGATTGTATTGGTAATAGCGTGATGGTATTTGGCAAGATGAGGCCGAGGGTTCGCCATAGATTACCTGACATTCGCATTCGTCTTATGGTTGGAGAAAACCTCGGAAAAAAGTACCAGTAATGAGCACAAACTGGAATCGAACCCATGCCCAAGTGCAACTTTGGATCAGCAGGATCCTTGTCCTTGTAAGCTTTTTATTTGTTATACACATTAATGGTAACATTTTCACAATTCACTTTTTTGCTTTAAAAACCCAACAATTATTGTGTCTACTTACTGACTGATGTCCACGTTTGTCTTCAGTGATATCGTACACCGCATCATAGAATAATGAATCCACAGAGAACTTGATTTCTTCTTTTCACTTTTCATTGAAAAATATTCCAGCATAAACTTTTCAGAAATATTCTCTACTTTTGTTTTTTACACCACTCTTCAAACTTCTTATATTCCTCTTCATACCTCTGTCGCGATTTTGTTGGAATTAATAAATCAGTACAGCTGTTAATGCAATACCATTGACACTTATATTTATAAATAGTCATGGTGACAATACCGACAATAATAACATTCTTCAAATGTTTCTTGTACATGGCCCTCTATATGAATCGATCACCTACAAAGCAAATGTATATAGCTTCAAATGTTTCTCGTACAAGCCCCTCTATATGAATCGATCACCTACAAAGCAAATGTATATAGCTGGCAATAAAAATTTTACATTTAGACAATATTCAATTTTAGATTATTTTTTTTTAATCAAAGTGGATAAAACTTTGTACGATACACATGTCGTAACTTCATATTACAATAGTAGACTGGTTATCAAACTCGGCCTGCAGCCTTGTTTGGTGTGTTGTGTGCATTTATAATCGTTAGTTGAGTGTTTAGTTTTGTGTTGTGGGTTTATAATCGTTTTCTGAGTGTTTCATTTACACAGAAACATTTGCATAGACCTAAAAATAGTGAAATAAGTATAGTTGTAGTGTTCAGTTTATTTATAGTTGTTATATTTAATTGGCTAAGTTGTTAATTATGCCTAAGAAGAAAAATATTAGATCTGTACTTAGTTCTGCTCTGAATGAAAGAAGATGGGGTCCTAAAAGAGTGAAACAAATTGAGAAAAATTTCTCGTTTTTCATGAAATTGTAGCTTAATATAGGTGTTCAAAGTGGCCACCATCAGCATCCAAAAACTATTGATGCCGCCGAACTGCTCCACGAACTAAGTTCTGTAATGTGTCCAGTGTCATAGCTGCACATGACGTTAAATTTTGATTTGTTCTCGTAGCACATCCAGTGTAGCTGGCGTTTCCTGATAAACAACATCCTTTAGGGTCCCCCACATGTAGAAATTGGTGTTAGGTCTGGGGACTGTGCTGGGTACTCGACAGCACCTCTTCGACCTATCCATTAAGCTACAATTTCCCCGAAAATGAGAATTTTATCTGAATTTGTTCTAAAGTTATTTATAAACAAATAGTGTATACATTTTTTGGGCTAATCTGTATTTTAAGTCATGTTATGTTACACTGCATGTCTCTGCCATAGTAATCAGCCACTGTACACTCACCTTGCTGTACAGCATTCTCTACAAACATCGATGAATCTTTGATGGCACGACGAAATGTCAGGTATGTTATAGGACAAGACAGTGGATCTTTATAGAAATAGAATTCCTTTATTTTTATATCAGACATTCTTTAAACAGTGAGTAGGTCTTAGAATGGTAACAGAACTAACTTCAGATCAAAAATGAACAAATATTTTAAATATCTTAATATCAAATCTTTTACCTAATATAAAATAATAACTTGTTCAGTAACTAACAGAAACCATTCTTTCAGTAACAATTATCTTAGTAGATTGCCCTTAAGGCGAAGATATTTGAGCTTTAGTTTCTTTAATGATAGATAATTAGAAAAAATTAAGGCTCTGTTTTGAATGATGTAACAGGCATGACATGGAGTAACAGATCTGACAGGTAACAGACATGACAAAGCAAACATAAGCATGTGCGAACCTAAAGTTTTTTTTTTTTCTTAAAAATCTCCAAAATAGCAACTTAGTTACTGCACACGTGTACTATTATGTCCTCTTGATCTTGACTTTATATCTTGTTATTTGTGGAAAACACAACACTAACAGATCTGACATAGTAAAAATGCATGCTTAGACTAAAACACAAAGCAAGAGTATGACACACAAACTCGCCAAATCAAAATGGATGAACATAGCAGTACAATCAAGATGGTTTTTGTGCATCATCTTGGCTTGTGCTAACACCTGTGGGATTTATTTTTCAACTGTGTACCCATAGGAACAGAATGGTGTAACAGAGCTGACTGATTTACTGGACTAGAGTAATTATGCAATCATATACAGTGAAACCTCTCATTTACAGACATCGAAGGGACGTAACAATCTGTCTGCATCTGGGAGGTGTTCTTTATTGGGAGGGAGGCTCCCCAATGTAACAGTAAATTTATAATAACTTATACATTATGTATTTCTTCATGCTTTAAATGAAATGTATTACTGTAGTTTAATTCTAAATATAGTATACTACAGTAAATTCTTTGCAACTTTCAACTACAGTAGATAAGACTGAAAAAGTAAAATACAGTACTATGCCATGCAATTTTATTCTAGGTCTACAGTTATGCAGTACTGTAATTTACTGTTTTCAACTTAACCTTTACGTTCAGGTGCCATGTCTCTCGAAACAGAACAACTGATTGAAGTGAAGAGAATAATCCTACTAGCCCTATCATGTGTCGAATACAATTTCACCTTGGACCCATCAGACAGGTTAAATTTTATGACTTTGTTTATCCACCCGCTTCCAGGCAACAAGGGGTAGCCGGTTGGGCTAGTGGTAGCCTACGAGACCCTTATTGTCTTCTTTCATGGTAAGGAATTTCTGTACAGTTCTCAAAACTAAATTTTCCATTTTTGTAACACATTAGGTTTTGAAATCAAAGTTCTGTCCGCAGTCAGGAGGTAAAGCAAGCTTTAGGACTGTGAAACAGCTGTCCGTGTCCATGTCTGAGAGTGTCTGTAAATGAGAGTTAAATTGATCATTATTTCTATATTATTTCAGTTGGGACATAAAAATCTGCCCTATATGAGGAGTGTCCGTATCTTGGAGGCGTCCGTAAGGAGAGGTTTCACTGTATAAGGAAATATAAAGTCAGACATAAATGAAGAAGTTTTGAAGAAGTTTTGATAATATCAAATGTTCATAATTGATTAAATGGCGATCTTACTCGTGTTAATTGTGTAAGCATTTGCGGCTTACAGTTGTTTCGGTGCTTCTTCACACCATCCTCAGAGCCTACTAGATCTCGGCGTCATCTCGAACTTCGCTGCCTGTTGCGTGGGTGCGTTTGATGATTTAATCAATTATTTATATTCAAGTGTTAAAAGTAGTGTACGAAAGATTCAACATGGATCAAATGTTTCTTTAATTTTTTTTTTCTCAATTACATTATTAAACAGTGCTTTATCTGTACATAATCATGCTCCATTTTAAATACTTAACTAGTATGAACACGGGATTTTAGCTGTTACTGTGAGAATTTTATTTTATTCTCATGAAATATTTCACATCAAGGAAATAATTCTTGTGACGTTTACTACATTAGTATTGAAACTACTCACTGTTAGGAATTTATAACTCTATTGTTACCGATGTAAATGCAATAATTGGAAGGATATGAATTGATGGACCTCATTTATTATACAAATTCTGCAAATGACACTTCTACAACCTAAAGCAAGAAAAAGAGCTAGTGGCGTACTAGTTGGCATCAAAAGAGAATAACTTTAACCTTCAACATTATTAAACAAATAGCTGAGGAAGACAAATCTGAAGTAACGAATATATTATGCAAATCTGACTTTCAGGTAGAAGCTCCCTGTGAAGCAGGCATAATATATTCATTACTGTAGGTACGTTAACAGAAAGCCACAATTTACGTCACACAGAATTGTGTGCACTCAAAGTTGGGTTTCTGGCGTCTTGTCAGCCCATTTGAGTTGTGTGGATATAAAGGGAAGAATTGTGACGGTGTCTTGTATAGTTCCTGGAGTAGCTCAATCAGTAGAGCATTCATGCGCTAAGCAAAGGGTCCCACAATCGATACCCAGCCCAGGAACAATTTTTCCCTTGAAATTATTCACAAATCTGAAATTTGTAAAATAGAACTTTGGATAAATAACACTTCAAAATGTATGGCATATATACCCCCCCCCCCAATAACAAACCCAATTTGGACAATATAGTAGTTACACCAAAGACTCTCATAATTGGAGACTTCAGTGGTCATTCTAAAGAATGGGGATATGTAGGCATCAATTCTGTTGGCCGTTCAATAGAAGATTTTCTTAACACCCAATCAATCCAATTATTATTCAACCCAGAAGATCCTCCAACATTTCTTCATTCCCATGAAACATCTAATCCAGATTTAACTCTAATATCTTCAGACATATATAACAAGGAAGCAGGAAAGTTTTGGAAGACCCTGGACTTGGCCACAGAATCATTGTTACTTCTATTTTACTACCATCAGAAACCTACAAACAAATCTTATAACAGATGTTCTTGGAATTTTAAAAAATCCAATTGGACTAAATTCAGAGAAGACCTAGAAAATAACCTCTCCATTAATATGAACGAATCCCCAGAAAAATGTAACAATATAATTTGTGCAACTATAATACCGGTACTAAAAGGAGCAAAGAAATGGATGCCCCGAGGAAAGATCCCAAGCTACAAACCTTTCTGGACAAAAGATTTAGAAACATTAAAAAAAGATTATTTCACACATAACAATAAATATTATACACGAACTGAAGGATTACCAATGGGTTCACCTATATCAAGTATATTAGATGAAATCTTCATTCATAATATAGAACAAACACATATCTTTGAAAAATATTGGAGTGCAAGAGGTCAAATGACTTTATTGTCAAACGCCTGGCATTAGAAAGCAACACAAAAAAACAACAACACACATATTAAACACTGACAACAACAAACACGCAGAGAGAATAATGTACTGGCATCGATATGTATATGACATACTGTAATAGTCCTATATAATGGAAACAAAAGACAAATAGAGAACCTACATCAATAACTCAACAAAATACATCCCAAATTAAAGTGTATAATAGAAACAGAACATAACCAAGCTATAAATTTCTTAGACATCACCATAACCAAAACAAATAACAGACACGAATTCAAAATATACAGGAAGCCCACCACAACTACAACACACATACACAATTCATCAAACCATCCCATACAACATAAACATGCAGCTTTCCGTACAATGACATACAGATTAATTACCATACCAATGAACAATGATAACTATACTGAAGAACTAAACACAATAAAATATATAGCACAAGACAATGGATATACCCTAACATGATAAACACACTAATAAAAAAGACAAAACAAAAACAGAACAAACCAACACAAACACCACGCGAGAATAAATACATAACATTAACATATCACAATACCAATACTCACAAAATTGCAACTTCATTCAGAAAACTAAAATGCAAGATAGTATACAAAACAAATAACACAACACAGAAATATCGAAATAATCACATTAAACATTCAAATAAATATAATTCAACTGGGGTTTACAAACTAAAATGCAACAGTTGCCCACATTTTTTCATAGGACAGACAGGAAGAAACATTCAAACAAGGTATAAAGAACACATTAAAGCTATAACCAAACCACACATCACATCAAATTACGCAGAACATATTATCAACAATAATCATGACTACAATAATATAGAAACAGATATGGAAATTCTACACATCACACCAAAAAGTCCATAGTTAAACATCTTAGAACAATACGAAATATACAAACATACAATAACACACCCACAACATATACTTAATACACAAATACAGTTCAATACCCACACATTATTCGATATCATGATACATAACACACAAACAAACACCCCCCACCATAGGAGCAACACACCCCCACCCCTACAACTGACGAATGCAAATGACAGTATGCAAGATCAACAGGAACATTAGTAGTTCGTAGGACACTGAAGATGACACAGAACCGGCGTCAAAATGGGCCGTCTGTCTAAGGTACATAACCTTTTTTAAAAATTTTAACACTTTTAATGTGTCGTTAAACAATTTTAAGTTTTTTAAACAAAGTGTCAATGTGAACCAGAATCAATGACATTAAAATTAGCTCGTGATACAGCCAGAAAACAAGCAGAAGAGATCAGTAATAGAGACAATTTTATAGACTGGAAGCTTGTAAAGTGGCCACATTTAAGAAAGATGTACTCTCAGCCAAAAGGCAAAGTTTTAACAATTTCATCTCTAAAATGGACTATAGAAAAGATGGTATAAAAGCTTACCCGAATTTATATCTAATATCACAAAGAGTAATCCACCAAGTAACTCACTCATAATTTACAAAAATACACAACTAACAGACCCCCAGGTTATTGCAAATGCCTTACATATACCTACAATAATACATAGGATCACAACAACTCACAAAATGTTAGAAAAAAAAAACATGAAAAAAATATGAAGGTGAACAAAAGAAGTGTGTTTACATGAAACACAAGAGAAGTGTTTGTTGATAGTTTCACAATCCATGAACTAGATGCAGCTATTGGGACTCTTAAATCGAATGAAGTCCCCGGTCCAGATTTAATTCATTCAGAATTTATCAAGAACCTTAGAGACAAGTGTAAAAAACCATGCTGAACTTTTTACAGTACCTGCTAACTGGAAAAAAAGCATTACCGGTATTATACCCATTTTGAAGAAAGGTAAAACTTCATCTAATATTAATAACTACAGACCTATTTCTCTGACAAGTCAGATATGGAAAATATGGAAAGAATGATTGCTGCACGTCTCAATTGGTTCCTTGAATCCAACAACTTGTTTTCAAAACAGCAGTCTAGCTTTATACAGTACCACTCACCCAGTGGTGATATTCAAAAAGTTTAATAATCTGTTCTCTCATGTATGTAAGCTTGTAGAAAAATTGCATAAAATAGGAATCTGAGGTAATACGCTCTGTTAGTTACAAGACTTCATCACACAGCGATTCAGCACAGTTAAATATCTATCATATTTTTCAAAATACAAACAAACAGCTATGGGTGTACTTCAAGGAGCAGTGTTGAGTATAACATTATTTAATATATTTATCAACGATCTTCCCAGATCTTTGGCAAAGAAGTAAAGTTTACATTATTTGCTGATGACCTCCTCATCTGGGTTTCAAAACCAAAGAATAAGCTCAAGTCATTGGAAACCCAAATTAACACAGCATGACTAAATTGGAATATTGGTGCTCTACTAACCTAATGCAAGTAAATGCAGTCAAAACTAAATATCAAATATTCACAAATGTCACTAAACATAACATCAAGCTTAATCAACTTCCCTTACAAAGAGCAATCAATTCACAATATCTAGGAGTCATATTTGATACCGGTAACAAATTATCTTGGAATGATCATATTAATACTGTAGTAGAAAAAGCCCAAAAGAGATTAAATCTGTTAGAAAGATTAGCTGGCTGCAAATGGGGAAGCCAGAGACGTACACTAAATTCCACATATATGTACATGAAACCTGTCCTCAAATATTGTAGTGAAATACTCATCACATGCACCCCACAACAATGAAATAAAATAGAACAATTTCAAAACCAAGCACTACGTTTAATTATAGGTGCAGTGAAATTCACACCAATAGATTCAATGAGACAACTTACTCAACAAAAACCACTGATACACGAGTTTCAAGAACAAGCAGAAATCCGGTATGAGAAATTAAACAGACTGTCTAATGCAGATTATTGGAGAAAATACAAAATCTTGCCTACTAAATTAAACACACAAGAAGGATTTATGCAGAAAGTTAAAAGATTACAAACGCATCTCATTCCCCAAACTAACATTGAAATGTCACAAATCCGACAAAATCCCTTGGAATACATAAATATTCAAACAGGAAACAACTTATTGGAACCAAACCAAACCAAACGCTCTTTTCTTAAACACATCCAAAACAACTGTTTTTCCGTTTTCACTAAGATCCAGTGGTCTTAAATCTCCTCAATCTTCTTTTAGGCCAATATTCATCATTCTGATTGTTCTTCCCAAAATTTTATTGTGAATGTCCCATATTAACCGAACAGAAGTTAAGTATTTAGGCATTACAATCGACCAACATTTACGATGGAATAAACATAGTACATATTTATGCAATAGATTACGTAAAACAATTTATATCTTTGTTATACTTCGGTCATATTTACCAGCTAATAATTTACGTCTCATTTATTTAGCTTTATTTCAATCCAGTCTTCAATATGGAATTTTAGGATGGGGAAATGATTGTAATTCTAATCTCACTCCACTAATACTTATTCAGAAAAGAATAATTAAAATATGCCTTAATAAACCAATTGCTTACTCATCCGAGCTTTTGTTCACTGATTTTAATGTTTTGAAAATTAAACAGATTTATTATATTGCCTTATTAAACTTAATACATAAAAATCGTAATAAATTCAAATTGTATCATCATAAATATGGAACTAAAAGATCCGATTTTATACGACTAGAGGAACCAAAGTGTTTCACAAGCACAGCTCTTAGCCATGGTACCTACTTTGGTCCAAGGTTATATAATAAAATAATTGAAAAATACCCGAATTTGGAATATTTTTTTATCAGAAATTTCAAAAGTAGCGTTAGGAATGTAAGTTTTAAAGAATATATGAATGGCCATTTGTTAAAAGGGCACATGTCCATTAGGGTAAACTTTTCAGTATTAACAAAAAACTGATTTGTATCCATATTTTGCTCATTTCGCAATTACTGCACAACTCAGGACGTATTATTTATGTTCTTGAAAATGGCCATGGACTTGAAATCTCTTAAATTTAACAAATTGGCACTTCAATTACACTTTGAAAGTCATGGATTTCTGCCCTTTTAACAAATGTTGAAAAAACTTACAAGTGATGTTAATTTTAAAGACTCATTTATTGGTTTTCTTATTTTTACAACACAGTAAACTTTTCAGTATTAACAAAAAACTGATTTTTATCCACATTTTGCTGATTTATTAAATACTGCACGACTCAGAACATAGTATTTATCTTCTTGAAATTGGCCTTGGACTTGAAATCTCTTAAATTTAACAAATTGACACTTCAGTACACTTTGAAACTCAAGGGCTTCTGCCCTTTTAACAATGTTGAAAAACTTACAAGTGATGTTAATTTTAAAGACTCATTTATGGTTTTCTTATATTTTACAAAAATATCTCTTTGTTACAATTTATTGTTTAAAGATAGTTTTTCAATATCATAATCTTCAGCAAGAACTCTAGCTGCTGGTTTCCTCACTCATAACAGGACCCTGCAAAATGTATATATATATAAAATTCCCGGTGACCATCTTCCACATACTGAATAATTTTTTGAAGGTCTCCTACTTTTTCCTTTTTTAAGGGCACTTTATCTATAGGATAACTTACATTCTAAGCTAGTTCAACATGTTGTTGTAGGCCAACATTAAAGGTATGTTTGACCAGACCGTTAATGAATGCCATTGCCACAATATAGCCAGGGTATCTGAATCATAAATGAAATGATGCAGTGAAGTTATGCCAAAATGGACCCTCTCATCCCTCCGATTCAATGAACTTTCCAGGGAAATAGCTATTCTCTTATAAAACTTTGTCCACCAGTCTTTAAAGTTTAAAATAGTATAACTATCTACTTCTCTCACAGTAAATTTTTGTGTGGTGCTACTTTCTATTATTAGTTCTGTTAACTGGTGTACAGTATAAATTCTATCTGTCTTTTCCAACCTCCTCTTCACTATATTGAAATCGCGGTCACAAGGGAGATAACTATGTCCCCTTGTGGGAAAGAAGTGTTGAATTATTTTCAATTGTTTTGTGTCAGTTAATGCTACGAGTAGTCTGGAAAGAGGGTGATTTTTGTTCTGTCCGACACAATTGTCACTAAACAACCGGACTACTTCAATATGAGCAGGCAAATAATGTTGTAAATAATCTAACAAATATGAATACACTTCGTCTGGACCTTTCTTGGCTTGTTCCTCATGATATAAATAGAATACAGCTTTGTTTTTCTTTATATCATGTACGCAGAACAAATTTACTGTCAATTGCCTCAGATAAAAAAGATCTTGAACTAGAACTTTTGGAAGTGAAACATTCATCATATAATCAAAAGACAGTGATAGAACATTACTGTTAAGCCCTTTTAGTTCATCCAATAATTATTTTTTAAGTGCAGCATAAAACTGTTTACTTTTTCTATTATGCACAGCAAGATCTGCTATAGCACAGCATTTAGCAGCATCATTAATATGTGGTGATTTGATTTTAAGTTTTAGCTCTTAACAAGTGCAACAGCAATCAACTTGTGGCTGACCAAACTTATAATTAAAATTCTCCTTGAATATTTTACAGAAGCCACTATAGCTGAGCTTAGCATCTGGATGTTTTTGTCTGAACAAGTTATACATCATTTTAATAGTCAAATCTGCACTTAGATAACGATCTACTTTTCCAGTATAGTGAGTTTCTTTTAATGGAAATGAACTTATATGTTCATGAATTTTGATTTTTATATCCACTGGAAAAGAAAAACTAACATGTTTACCTCTCCTATCAGTAAGGCTTTGTCCCTTCAGCTTTAAATTTCTGAGGCGTCTAACACTCTTAGCAGAAACAGCATATAGTGAAAGAAATGACTTCAAACATACCTGGATGGGTTGAATACCCAATAACACATGATACTTAAAAGAGGTTCTATCTAATTTTCTTTCACCTTGTCGTAGACGATTACGTGCTATGTCTTGCACATCTATTAAACCCTGCAGAAATATGCCTTGTTCATTCTTTGTTTTAAGAGTGTAAATTTGTTTGAAGATTTCCACGTAATCATCATCTCCAATATTCTGTGTGCACTGCATTCTGCATCTACAATGATAATATTATATTATGATTATTTTGTACTTTGATGGATATAAAAATGGTGCCAATGATAAATAAAAGTTAATCATTAGCGTGTTCATAGTCTATAATATGTGCAATGGAATTATTAAAGCTAATAATAATAATAATAATAATAATAAGAAGAAGAAGAAGAAGAAGAAGAAGAAGAATAACAATACCAATAAAAAATAATATGCCTACATTCAAACCACCTAAATATAAGGACTACGCTAAGTTACTAATATTGAAATATTAAATTACCTGCAATTTTCACCGACTGCTTTGGCATCTATTTTCTTTCCAGAGTAATTTGTGTAAGCTTCTCCTTTCAGTCTTGCTTGTTTTACAACATTTCTTTTATAACTTTGAGGATTGGCTTTTCTTTTTCCTCCAAGAGAAAATTCATCTTCTTCTGTAGAACTCATGATGCTTAATGATGCTGTTCAAGGTTTGAAACTTTGAAGTTTACAACAATGCAAATTCCACACAGCGTGAGTGGGTTTTGATTGGCCTTTGATCTAACTGGTGATATTTGCTCCCAACTTAACAATACAACTAATTATTGTTTAAAAGGCAGATGTCCAGGACATCTGACTTTTTAACAATATCTCAAGATCATTACAGCATTTTTAACTTATTTGTAACTAAGATATTGCTGCCCTTTTAACATAGAATGATGTATTTACCCTTATAGTTTCATTATCTGTGAAAAAGTAAAAAAAAAAAAAAAAAAAAAAAGTGACATCTGCCCTTTTAACAAATGCCCATATTATGTTCATTTAATATGTGTATGTATTTGTATGATTTAAATTGTTAAAAATGGAATTGTGTTTTTAAAGTTAATTTATTCCTATAATTTTTTTTTCCTTGACCCACTTTGTGTCAAATAATTATCTCTGTTTGTGTTAAGTACGAGTATGTGTTTAGAACTCCCTGAGCACGAGTTTTTTTCACTTCTTCAGGGAAGAATTAAGACTGTATTTTTGTACATGTTATTTTACTAACAATAAACAACAATAAACAATTGTTAAAAAAATACAAATCCAAATGTAGCAAAACAATTAACATTAGAAACAATTAATAGCAAATATCGTTGTGAAACTTGGCTACACATTTACAGTGATTCATCTTTATAAAACGATTTTGATGCTGCAGGAGCTGGAGGAACTTGTAAATTTTTCTCCTTCTATAAAGAAGTCAGGAAGGACTCCACAAACTGTGATGGAGGAGTTGAAGCTGTATGCACTATTCTAATCAAACTACTTCAAATAAAAAATAAATTGTAAATTTTTTTCCTTCTATAAAGAAGTCAGGAAGAACTCCACAAACTTTGATGGAGGAGTTGAAGCTGTATGCACTATTCTAACCAAACTACTTCAAATAAAAAAATAAATTTTCCAAACCTGTAATCTTCATTGACTCAAAAGCAGCTATACAAGCTACAGCTAATAATAGTTCACAGAAAACTGACACAACTTCTCAGTGCTGCACCCTCATCAAGAAGCTCCAAAAACTGGCAAGAAAATAGTTCTGCAATAGGTTCCAGTGCACTGCGGCTATACAGGTAATCAATTGGTGGGTCAACTGGCTGCAAAAGGCTGCACCCTAATAGAAAAACATATTACTGAAAAATCATTTATTTCTGTCATATTAAATAAAAAATTTCAATACAAACAACAATTTTTGAACAGAATAAAGGAATCGGCTAAAGATAACTCATGGGAACCCCTCCTCCAAAATTTAAAGATCATCCCTGAAGAACCAAGAAATTCAGCACTGATAGCCTTCCGTCTTCTGACCGGGCATGATTGTTTGGCAGCTCATTTATATATAATTGGCATCTCCATCTCACCCAATTGTGTGTTATGTGGAAAGGACGTAATCATGGATAAGCACCACCTGGAAAATTGAGAAGCCTTGCCTGTTCACCTCAACACCACGGAAAAATATTCGACTGCAAGACGGCTGATGGCTTCATTGCCATTATAGCAGAACTTTGGCTACCTACCAACCAACCAACCTTACTTACTTACTTGCTTACTTACTTACTTACTGGCTTTTAAGGAACCCGGAGGTTCATTGCCGTCCTGACATAAGCCCGCCATTGGTCCCTATCCTGAGCAAGATTAATCCATTCTCTATCATCATATCCCACCTCCCTCAAATCCATTTTAATATTATCCTCCCATCTACGTCTCGGCCTTCCCAAAGGTCTTTTTCCCTCCGGCCTCCCAACTAACACTCTATATGTATTTCTGGATTCGCCCATACGTGCTACGTGCCCTGCCCATCTCAAACGTCTGGATTTAATGTTCCTAATTACGGCAGGTGAAGAATACAATGCGTGCAGTTCTGTGTTGTGTAACTTTCTCCATTCTCCTGTAACTTCATCCCTCTTAGCCCCAAATATTTTCCTAAGCACCTTATTCTCAAACACCCTTAACCTATGTTCCTCTCTCAAAGTGAGAGTCCAAGTTTCACAACCATAAAGAACAACCGGTAATATAACTGTTTTATAATTTCTAACTTTCAGATTTTTTGACAGCAGACTGGATGATAAAAGCTTCTCAACCGAATAATAACAGGCATTTCCCATATTTATTCTGTGTTTAATTTCCTCCCGACCATATTGGTGTTCTCTGAATGAGCTGCGTTTTGAGTATTAGTTTAATCAAAAGTGAATATGTGTTGTGTATTGCATATTAATTTTGTGTAAAATGACACATTGAAGTCATTATTTGTACAATTAAAAGAGAAACTGTTTCCAAGTTGGACATATGAAACAAAATGAGCTTACAAAGACAGAAGATCGACACCGAATTTACATATTAAAAAAAGCACATGGAGGAAAACAAAATATAAATTTTCAATTTTCATGGTATGAGAAATATCCTTCGCTAAGAGTGTTATGAGACATATCGTCGTTGTTCCTGCAATAACTCCTATGTGACATATTTATCGATTTTCAGGTTTTTGCTCTATTAAATAACTTAAATAGTGATACAGCAAACAATAAAATCTCCTATATGCAATTATATTTCTTTGTTTCGAAAATGTAGGAATTCACAGTCTCCTATGTACGGCTGCCATAGGATGAATAAATGTGTTTTTTCTTCCTACTGAAAACTTTTATATTTTGCACATAGGAGTTATTGCAGGAACAACAACGATATATCTGTATTCTCTTCTGGGATGAAAATGAGTGGACCTCATCTTCTTGAGGGGTCTGTCACAAAAACAAATGATAGAAAATCCGAGAATCTTCTGCTTTATAAAAATATATAAAGAAAGCAAATTTTTTCAGCTTAGGTACCCAGTATTTATACCTTAGCTTCATCACTGGTATGTAGAGCCCGGATTTTATGTAATTACATATTTTGTTCCTATATATGTAGCTATAAGGAAAGCTAAAATGTCGGCGAATCATATCAAAGGGATAATTATTCCAAAGGTTTAAGTTACTTATTTTTAACATTTTGGTGCATAATAAATATTTTGGAATATTTTACATATTTTGAAAGAATACACATTTTTTTCACCAATTTTCCCTCTACTTAATTCTTAAGTTATACATTTTAAAATTGTCTTGATAAAAACTCAACACACTAGAACAATATGAAATATACAGACACACTAAAACACAGCCAGATCAAATTCTCAACACACAGATCAATTTCAGAACACACACACTATTTGACACCACATTTCAACAATTTTCACTTATCGAACGCACCCACACAACAAGCAGCGAAGTTCAAGATGACGCCAAGATCTAGTAGGCTCTGAGGATGGTGTGAAGAAGCACCGAAACAGCTGTAAGCCGCACATGCTTACACAATTAACACGAATAAGATCGCAATGTAATCAATTATTTAGTTTTAAAATTGTTTATAAAGCTTATTTCTTCGTCTCTAGTGCGTAAATATAATTTAATAATTGAAAATAATAACGTATTCTGTGAAAAAATGGACATCTGTTTGCAATGCTAATAGTGTGTATATCCCTTAAGAAGTAACGGTAAAGTAGGAACAAATACCACTGCAAAGGGTGGGTCATTGTACTGCTAACGCGATGAAGGAAAAAGTGAAAGTTACCCTGTGGATATGACCATTTCGCACAAACATCGTCAATCAGATTGCTCTAAAAGAAAACAATAGTTTTTTCTGTTTTCTTAAGAAGCTTATTTTGACCTCAGGTGATACAAATTGCTAGTCTACTACTATTCGCATCCAAGCTTAAAGACCGGATTTCAATTGACGATTCCTTTACTACGATGATAAAATCGTGCTGTGCAAAGTTTGTGACACGCATTGGGTACTCCATGAAGTCACAATTAGAACAGCATTTAGAAACTGAACTTCACATGAGAAATAAAAGTCGTGCTCCGTCGAAAAGAAAGAAGTTCTTCTTATACAAGTGGTGCTGAAACATTCTTCGTCTTGTACCAGTGAATTTAATAAAAATTTGTGCATGGCAATGGTTGCTGCAAACATACCATGGTATAAACTTGGAGTTCCAAAGTTTCAAGCTTTCCTACGCAAATACTACAACTTCAATATTTCGCATGAATCAACACTCCATAAAAATTATTTGAACTCCTGCTACTCTGACACAATGGAAACAATTAGTGCTGAACTTGATGATTCCTACTTATGGGTTGCCACTGACGAGACAATCAATGACAGCAGAAAATATGGAAAAATATTTAATTATTAATTGCGCCACCAAACAATAATTAATTGACGTTGGATCACATGTGCACCTGTAATTTTTCATTAGTGTGCAAAAATACATCTAATAAAGTTTAATTTTTAAATTACATATTTTTTTTTTATTTATTACATATTTTGCCATTTTTAGCCACATATTTATGTACATATTTCTCATTTTCATATTACATAAAATCCGGGCTCTACTGATATGTGTGTCAATTTATTATTATGTACTAAAAGGAAGGTGGGTATAAAGCAGATAATAATAACACATACTTATTTCCTTGTGGAAGTGGAATAAAATAAAGTTCTTAATGGAAAGCTTACAGTCCCAAAGCTGATATGAATATATCTTCTCTACAAAGTAAAGAAGTATGTGTTTAAAAATTGATTTCAATCAGAGGCGTATACTGGTTAAAGGGTTTGGGCTACCGCTGACCCTATTATTACACAAAATATATCTAACAATTACTTTAATTTTAATTACTATGGTAAAACTAATAATACAAAATTATTACATTATGTTATATTTTAAACTTTTTCTTTTGTAATTTCCTTGGGCTACCGCCAGTAGCCCCGGTAGCCCGCAAAATACGCCCCTGATTTCAATAAATGTTTGTCATATGAAGATCCAGTGTTATAACAATTATAAAAAGTCTGTCAGCAACATACATTTTGATTTATGTAACTTATGTATACTAAAGTATTACTTACTTTCCATACCAGTACTTTTCTCAGTCTTAGAATCTCTTTGTTTTCCTTAGCAAGACTGTTGTGCAGAATCTCTTGTAGGAGATCCTACTTTGAATCAGATAACTGCAATGCACCACTCGGCAGCTATGAATAAAAAAAAGAAACTAGTAATAATTATGCTGGAAAGAATATGAGGCGTTGTGGATACTTTGTATTAGGAGCAAACTTGAAATCGTGATTCTTTGTTGAGTTCACCCTACTATGCGCAATGCCTCATATATTCCATTGCTTTTTTAAATCAATTTTCTGTATTTTTCCTTATACAGAGTGAACCGTAAGTAATGTCATTAATTTCTCGTTCTCGTTCTGCAAAAGAATTTTACAATCTAGCAGGATAGAAGTGGGGATGCTCTAGGAATACTTTCAACACTACATACAAAATGTTTATACAGCCAGTGCTGACATACTGCGGAGAAATTTTAATTACTTCAACTTCCATAAACGAAGTAGAATATGTTCAAAACCAGGCTCTCAGGCTCATTAATGGTGAAATCAAAACAACTCCAATAGATTCTATAAGATTCCTCACTAATATTAACAGCATCAAAATGACAATAGAAGAAAAAACACTGATTCAATATGAAAAACTTATCAGATTACCAGGAAACAATTGGCATTCATACAGTCCTCTCTGTAGATTGAAAACTCAAGAAAGTTTCATATCCATTGTTCAAGAATTAAAACAGAAAATCAATATCCCGAATTTAAAAGAAAACTTACAAATTAAACCAAACTCTTTAACTCTATTAAATATAGAATATAATCTAAATTTAACAGAAGAAATACTGAAATCAGAAGTGAACACTGAAATAATGAAAGAATTGTCTTTAGAGACAATTAATATTAGGTACCCTCCACAAAATTGGCTTCATTTATACACCGACGGATCCTTGATCTCCAGAGAACAAGGTGCCGGTGCAGGTGTTACGTGCTGTCTCTTCTCATTTTATAGTTCTCTTGGGTATGGAACAACAAGTTTTGGTGGAGAAATCATTGCAATAAGTGAAGGTCTCAGGAATCTTCTATGCCACATCAATAAATTTAAGAATGTAGTTATATTGTCAGACTCCAAAGCAGCTATTCTATCAATAATCTCTAAACACACACCTTCATCTCAAACAGCAGAAATAAGTAAAATGCTCTCTCAATTAATATCACTCAATAAAAGAATTGTATTCCAATGGATACCATCCCATTGTGGAATCCTGGAAAACGAGAATGCGGATGCTTTAGCAAAGAAGGGCAGCACTGCTATTTACAGACCTGTTTCTAAATCTAAATATTACTTTGTGAAAAGATTTATTACATCTACATACTTAGACTTCAACAAACAAAATTTGATAACACAATCTCAAGGGAAAAAAATGGAACTTTGTGCATCATAATCCACAGTTAATTCCCGATTTACCACGAAAATCGTCTGTACCTGCATTTAGATTGGCAACAGGCCATGTTTGTTTGGCCAAACACCTACATAGAATTGGAATATATCAGTCCATAACTGCCCATTGTGCAACTCAAGCCAAGAAATGGATTCGGAACACCTCAAAATCTGTGCTTCAGTGGCTGGTCATGACAATGTCTTTGAAAAATATTGGAGTGCAAGAGGTCAAATGACTTTATTGTCAAACGCCTGGCATTAGAATACAACAACAACAATCTTACATTTATCCAGATTCAATTTCTGCACATTTAAAGAACAAAACTAAAATTCTTTCAATCATTCATTATTATAATTCATTGCCCTCTTAAATTGACTGAGCATATTGGGAATTAAATCAGTGCCTTTCCCAAAACATGCTATGAAATGTTTCATATAAAACAATTTTTATCTCCAAAAGGAAGCAAAAACGAGCAAAATTGTATTAAACTGCTTTGTTTGAAATACCTCAAACAACTCCCTGAAATTATTGATAGTACTTACGGTTCACTCTGTGAATATTAAGCTCTAGTAGACTCACTGTATCATTTAATGATATTGAAATGAATATCTGTTCCCTGTGTTTCTTCTGGTCAGTAACAGGTTGGAAGGATATTAATAGAGCCTACTTTCAGATCTCCTATATGTTTAAGCCAGAAAATTTATAGTAAAGCAATTCTTATTTCTTTTAACGTGTATGAGTTCTGTTCAACACTAGGTAATTTGGTCGATACATTTTCAGGCCAGTTTTGTCGTGCATATAATTTCTAAACTACACGACACATTCCAATAAAGTAAATGGAGACCGACAGAAGGATAAATGTATCCAACATATCATTGAGTTGGAGTGAGTGACATTATCTATCTTCACTGCGGTAAAGGGGAAGTTTAGGCACGAATTGGCAGGTCCCATAGTAGCCTTGGCAGTGTAACTCGAGAATGCAAAGCGATAGAACATTCACAATTGAGAAGCATTTTTGCTAAACTCGATCAATGCACAAACTACTTTTCTCAGAAAACGAGTTTTATTGTATACACAGTTTATGTTGTGGGAAGGAGATATTTCTAATCATCCTCTACGCACGGTATGAACCGAGTTGTGCAAAATCTGACTGCATGGGTGATACAGAAGCTAAACATCATATGATTGTGATATATAACTCATTTTTGCAAAATTTTGCATCTATCGAGTTTAGCAAAAACGCTCCTCAATTGTGTAAATGATTCGTAACGAACCAGGCTACAATTCCAATTGAGAAACAATCAATAGTCGACAAGTTAAATTGAAAAAATTCCGAAGTGCAATTGAATGAAGAGAGAAAATTCACAATGTCGAGACATATGCAGCGCAAAGGGGAGTGGGAGTACAAGCAATGGGTAGCAAACGATACAGTACAATGGTTAATGTAGCAACCAACATATTTACTTTCAATGAATACAAGGTTGGGACAGAATTTCATGTAACTACTAAAACGTTGAATTATATGACAAACAAAAATCTTTATCCCTCGCCATCTGTTGTACATGATTAGCTAAGAACTGCAGACCTGCCATTTAAAAAAAAAACAATCCAAGCATCCCTGCTTTGTAAATATTGATATTGTAATGGTATGTGTATGAATGATTTGTCTTTGTAATCCGGCAGGATGTAATGACATGTATGAGTGCTGTTTATTTATAATTTTAGAGCATGTGCATTCAGAAAAGGATTTTCGATGTGGTAAATTCTTATATGTTTTCTTCTTTCTATGCGCATGCGTTGATGGCCCTTTGGCCACCAGTTCGATGGTGCAGACTGAGTCAGTCTGTAGTTGACTAGAGCCATCAGCTCAGACCGGAAAGGCTTGGTGTCAGTGTTTGGGAACCTTATATCTCAACCTATGGTGTGAAGGTAAACTGGCCACTGTACTTGGGTTTTTCTCTAAAACTAATTAAATTATAGCCCACCGAGTTTTTCTTTTGTGTATATTGTGGGATTTTGGTGAAATTATTTAAATTCTAAAAGATGTTTTCCTTTCCCTTTGAAGATTGGCCGTGGCACTTAAAGATTTTGCTAGGCTGAAACGAATCCACATCGTCAGTCTGCGTGCTGTAATGATTAGTTAAGATTGTGATTTATTCTGATAAAATAACAAAGATCATGAGCTGATTACATATAAATATGAGATGAATAATGTTGAATGACTGAATTTTAATTTTATTGTTATTGTTAAAATAAATTCTCAGTGTCAGTTTAATGTTGCTCAAAAACAAACACAATTTTGTACATTTAGCTTGTCTAATTTTTCAACATTATGAAACTGGTTTAATCAAAGGTTTTGAGGTTTAAAGAGAATTGTTGGTTTAAGGCTGAGTTTACTTAGTGAAAAATAAAGTTTTGATACAAACTGCATATTTCGTAGCGTAAGAATTTATTATAATCTTTGGTAGAAAAGGATAACTTCAGTACCATGTTACCGTAATATCACTCATCATCTGGCAATCCTGTGTGTAGCTACATGTCGTCTTTATTCCTGCAATAACTCCTATGTGACATATTTATCGATTTTCAGGTTTTTTTCTAGTGATACAGCAAGTAATAAAATCTCCTATATGTAATTATATTTCTTCCTTTCGAAAATGTAAGAATTCACAATCCCCTATCTACGATGATGAATAAATGTGTTTTTCCCCCTACTGAAAAATTGTGTATTTTGCACATAGGAGCTATTGCAGAAACAACGACGATATAAGTCACTCAGCACTCCTAGTATAATGGCAGTTGACATTGGGTCTATACTTCAACGTATATGCCTAACTTGGAGTCAGGCCATAAAGGGAAACATTGAGGGAAGAGAATTCGATCCGGTGCTGTGGATTGAATTCGGCGTAGCTCAGTGGTCAGAGCACGTCAACGTATATGCCTAACTTGGAGTCAGGCCATAAAGGGAAACACTGAAGGAGGAGAATTCGATCCTGTGCTGTGGATTGAATTCAGCATAGCTGAGTGGTCAGAGAACTTGGTACGTAGAACCAAGGACCCGAGTTCGATCCCCAACACTGGAGCGAATTTTTCTCCTCAAATATTAATAATGAATTTACTTTCATTGATATATTTTGAATTTTAAGGTCATTTCAAAGGTCAGTTTAATAATATATGAGGTGTCACTGTATAAGGATCATGTGCAGAGACTAAGTAGAAGGCAGAGAATAGGAAAGATTTGAGAATGCTGGGTTTGCAGTGAAAGTCCTGCCTTTGGGCAGAACACGTGTGTGTGTGTGTGTGTGTGTGCGTGCGTGCGTGTAGTTTGAGAAGCCTCTTACAAATCCTAAGGAATTGAAATGAGAGAAATTTTAGCAGTCTATATATATTTTTGGGCAGGCTGAAAACAAACCATCATCTTTCTTATCATTCATCTCGGGGAAGGATTACAGCAAAGAGAGAAAATACTGCAATGGAAGAAAACTGGATTTGCAAGAATTTTACAATGGACAAATATTTAACATATCTTTCTGTATAATGGCAAAGAACATCATTTTCATGACATTTTTATTTCATATTTGGAATTACGTTGGTAATTTTAATATTCTTATTACACAACTTAATACAACATTAGCCAACATTTTAAGAACTTTAATTGAGTCACATTGTAAAATGTTGGTCATACCTGAGTATATTCATCAGAAGTCAATATCCGGTCACTGTTATCTGGTATTTCATGAGAAGTCCCGGTACATGAAGTATGATGTTCAAGATTAGGTTTCTGAAAATATACAGAATTTGATATTATAAATTTAATAAGAATAATTATAATACTCATTGGTCATTCCACAAAAAGTATTTCACATCTAGGTCTACAATATCTTTTTAATAGATATTATTGATAACTGATTAAATGGCGATTTTACTCGTGTTAATTATGTAAGCATGTGTGGCTTACAGCTGTTTCGGTGTTACTTGACACCATCCTCAGAGCCTAGTAGATCTCAGCGTTATCTCAACTTCGCTGCCTGTTGTGTGGGTGCGTTCATGTGATGAAGAGTTGTGTTAAATAGTGTGTGTGTTCTGAAATTGATCTGTGTGTTGAGAATTTGATTAGGGTGTGTTTTAGTGTGTCTGTATAATTCATATTGTTCTAGTGTGTTGAGGTTTTGGTTTTTGGGTTGTATGTGTAGGATTTCCATGTCTGTATTTATGTTATTGTATGTGTAGTTGGCGTTAGTTACGTGTTCGCCATATGTAGATGTATTATGTCCTCTGGTTATTTAATGTGTTCTTCTCAGATATAACTGTATTACATAATATTTTATTATTTGCAACAGGTTTTTCCTTATATGACTATGTAATAAGTTCAGATAATACAATGGAAAAATATGCCAAATATAGATTTAGAAACAAAATGAGACTGGTTGGTATCAGGATTATTACAACAATAAAAAGAAATAAATTACACCAACCAGGATGACTACAACAACAATAATAATAAATAAATTGTATCTTGTAATGAGAAAAAGCATGTGTTTATTTGTTAGTCAAATGTAGCTCTATTTTCTAAGATGTCTGGTACCGGTATATCTAGTTCATTGACTTTGTACATATTGACTTTTCTCTTGACCAATTTCAGTACTGGTACCTATTGCGTTGGCAGTATAATAGGTCCTCCTTTAAGAACTCTTCCCACCCCCACGTTCAATAGTAGAATGCACAGAGTCAATCTCATTCTGGGTATGCCCTGATTAAAAATTTCTGTGCTATGACCACGGAAAGGAAGTTCATGCCCTGAAAACAAGAAGAATATGTATGCATTTATGCCGTAAAAATAGATAAATATGCTACAAAATATGCATTATCAGTCTGAGATTATTTTAACAGAATAATAAGGTACTGGTATAGGTAGGCCTAACTTACGTTTAGTCTATGGATTTTGAAGTGGTTGCCTCACTGCTGAATGCTCCATTTATGCTGTTACAGTTCACAACTAAGCAGTGACGTATGTTTTCTGTTGTCATTCTTCGCCTGTTGTCTCTCAGTATAGCTTTGTAGCGTGAAAAACTTCGTTCTACGTCACAAGAAGTAAGAGGGGCTTGCACAAAAGCTGGGAGCTGTTCTATAGAAAATTTTCTTGGTTTTTGGGGTGTTTTTCCTTCAAGAATATCTTGAATTTCTTTAAGTTGATAATAACCAGGGTTTTTGGAAAGAATATTTGCTGTTTTCTCGTTCACTTTATCTCCTACATTTCCTAGAACTGATGTTAAACTGGACATTGTTCTATCGAAATCTGCTAAAGACTGCAGTAAAGGAATACCAATTGCTAACTTGAGAGGCTCTCTATGAGAGCGTCATCGTTACATTCAAAATTCATAAACATAAATTAGTCGTGTTTACGAGGTTACACACTTTTAAAAAGGAGGGAAAGACTAATAAACATACATAATATGCAGTTTCCCTGCATAAATATTAAAATATGATGTTTTATAAATAAAGGCAAAATATGCACTTTTATGCACAATAAAAGTAATATCATTGTATTCGGAAATTTGTGATTCATGTAGATAATCTTTCAGCATATTCACACAACAATAGAGAACAAATATGCAAGTGCATGAAATTCCTTTCCCTAGTTATGACATTATATGACTCAGGTTAGTTACGCAGTACAAAAACAATGAGGCAATGGATTTGTTCTTGTTTTGTCCACCACAATTGTCTAAAAATAAAATTACCTGGTTTTTTACTGTGTTGGGCAAAGAAGTAAGAAATTTATAGAGACATGTGTCAATCTGATTTGAACCTCTTTTGGCCAAGCCCTTATATCAAAAATAACAATGGCCCTGGCTGTCTGTGATGTCATTCATATATATATATATATATATATATAAATCCCCCCCCCCGCTGTTATTTATACTTGCTTTAACATCTTTGGTGACATCACGGGTTAATCTTCTGGGTGAAATCCGAAGGCCTGTGTACTATTGTTGAGACTAGTTCTATTGTTGTGAACTAGATGGCGACTGTATATGTATTACTGATTTGTTATGAATACGATTTAGGTGATGAATGAGGCTGGTGATTTTCAAAGACATTGTGGCCCGAATTTCCTGGCATTTGGCTTACGTTTGAGGGAAAACCCTGAAAAACCTCAACCAGGAAATTCAACCCGACCAGGAATCGAACCCGGGCCCTCTGCGTAAGAGACCAGCATGCTGACCCCTACACCACAGAGCCGGTCATATTCATATATTGTGAGATTGTAACAGGACAGTTTTCTTTTATAGTATAAAGATGAACACTCACCACAAGATGAAATAAGTAGCCTACTACCTGAAGATCAGAGTAGCACAAAACTTTGCTTGGAGCCTGTTTTGCTGATTCAATATCTTTAGTCTTTGTAGCCCTTGATGTTTCTTTCCTTTATATCTCTACTAACTTAAATTACCCGGCGTTGCCCAGGTTTTAAATTTTGGTCTATATCTAAATAAACTGTTTGTTAGACTTATCGGACACCTCGGCAAGGGAACTATATAAAACCAAAACGAACCATATTTATTTATGTTTTCTCCTCCCTAGTGACGAATATTAAAGAAAGTGCCACTAATATCCAAAGAAACTGACTAATCGAAATAATTCCATCTCACCTATGAATAGAGTTGTAACAACTTTAAGACCTTATGCTACAGGGATATTTAAGATATTTAACATTGTGATTGATGATAACATTTATCGTACCACGGCATTATGCATTATTAAGCCTTTCTGCCCACAATATATTTAATTTCCTTCAAGGCCAAACTACAATCTGTAACGGATGGATTCTATCAAATACATGGATTTCAGGGTGTTTTGCAGTAATGGAGACTATACTCATCAGAATTCACTCTCCTGGAGAAGGCAATGTAGAACACTACCACAACAGAAAATCATATTTTTCTATTAACGGCCAAGTCATTAGTGACCATAACTTATTAATAAGAGACGGATTAACAGTTACAGTAAAATAGGCTCTATATTATTATTGCAATATTATAATATTGTAATATTATCACAAATATTACTATAACTTATAATAATTGCCTAAAATCGAATGGCTATAATAGCAATACGTGGGATAAAAACATCATCTTCTTTCGTTTTTCCAGTTAATATTGCCACTCATATTACGTTTCGCATGAGTTTTTGACACAAATTCTTGTTAGTGCATAATTTTGGTGAATCAATATTTCGCAATAGTAGGTCTACTATGGCTATTCAATATTAAGTAAATTATGTGGTAGCAATCCTTGTAGTTTGAAAGAATTCTAGAATTCAATTGGATAAAACAGTCTGCTCACTATCTACAAAACTGCATTGAGGAATTTCATAATACGGTCCTGGACTGCGTAAAGATACTTATTGCATGAATTATTTAGTTTTAGCCTTCGTGATGTGTAACAACAATGTAATTTAATTTCGTGTTAAAATTTCCAAGGCCTCGTGAAAGTCTATGTTGAATACAAGAGACAATAATAAAGAACAATTGACTGTAGAAGATTTTGCATTTTAATATAATACATGAATATTTGATCTATTTATTTTTATTTTTTATATATTTAATTAATTTAACTTCCATTTACACAATTTTAATGTAGCCTATGTTCTTCTCCTGGTTATGAAGGTTAAATGTGCAAACTTTGGCACATATCGGTCAAAGCGTGTAGATTTGTATAGAGAACATACACACATACATACATACATACATACATACATACATACATACATACATACCCACATTCAATTTTATATATTAAGATTATAACTTTCTTGCAGGTTTAATTTCTCTGTTTCTGTACCATTCTTATATGCAGTATATACACAACATTGATTTTTCTTAAGGATATAAAATATGAAGGATTAAAGTGAATTAAATACTGATCTGTAAGAACATGCACGATGATTAATATTTCAATACTACTTCGATGGTGAAGACAAAATTAATAACAACATTGTTTTTAAACAATGCAGGCAGCATTATGCTACCATTATTGTAAGTACTGCAAGGTGTGCAAAATTTAAACTCGAAGCATGGATATTTTCAGTACGAAAGTGTCACAAGTCAAAATGGAACATTGCTTTTAGCAACAGTTGAGAATGGAAAACTGTTACAACGTAAAATATAACACTTTCCAATTGAAAAAAAGACTAAATAGCATAACTTTAAAACTGTTATATGTGCATTTATGTCCTAGTAGGAAATTTTTAAAGTTGTAACTGTTACCCTCATCTAAAGATTAAGAAGATTAAAATTGAGATAAAACCTAATATTTTTACCCTTCTAGGGAGAAGATCTAAAAATATCAATATTCATGCACGTACATAAGAATTATAGAAACACATACTTAGTGGTCAGTAATAATAATAATAATAATAATAATAATAATAATAATAATAATAATAATAATAATACATTATTAAGCGTGGCAATTGATGTTTCTATATACTCCTAATTGAACCGTTGAGCAAAGTAAACATAATATTACATTTTGTCCGAAAGAACAAGAAAAAAGTTCTTCATTCTTTACGATACAACCTCTTACTGCTTGTAGAGATAGAGTTTGTAGAGCGACATGATACTGCTACTGCTTGCCTTCAGTACATGAATGAAACACACAGCTATGTACAGTAAACTCCTCGTACCCGTTTGAGTGTCTATGATTACAAGATGTAATCACGACACCCACTTTGGTCACCGCTGTTCTAGAGGAAGAGAGGAGAGAATGCGTAACTATTTTGTATACCAACGTACCTGAGTTATGTATCCCGACCCCGGTGGTCAAGCTACGAGCCCCAGAGGCCCAAAACTTAGGGTTCTAATAATTTAATATTAATATCATTATAATACACGAATAAGAATCATTCTGGCCAGACATATAGTCTGGGATTTATCGCTAAGAAAATAACTCATGACTTTAAGTCGTGCGTCTTATCGCCTCACAAGGGTACGAGTCACAGTTCACCCTAGCTGGACTCATACAGTATAGGATGACACCCCATCACAGGGCCATGACTGTCAATATGCAACATTATTCTGTCAGACCATGTAAGTTTGACACCAGAATTGACACGTGACCCAAGCCTGGAAGAATTGAATAAAACTGAGGGTTTTCAGCCACTCACCCTCTTTCGTTTAGCTGTCGTCGAAGTTGTAATAACTGACCAGTAGGCTTCACGTCTCAAGTCTTGGGTTCAAACCCTGACTGATTACCTAGCTGACACGTAGTTCAGTCTAAGGGAATTGTACATTTCAGAACCGGCTATACAGGATTGAAAATAAACCAAGTATTATAAAACCTGGCTTCTCATTTCGGTTGAATAAGATATCACACAGCGCGAAGTGAACCAATGGAACCGTGGCTTCAAGTTCGCGATATACAGTACAAATACTTGTTAAGCTGCAAAACTTAACTCCTATACCTGCTCTGTGACGTCACATATACTTTGTATCAGACAACCTCATTCCAGTTTATAGGTAGCTGAATTACAAAGCCTAATTATTATTATGGGGTGTATACAGCAGTAGCGGCTCGTACCTGAAAAAGTAGGTGAAGCACAAAATTGTTGCAAAGTTTTCAAAGCCCATGTAGGCTAGTTGTATTGATAATCGGAACTCTATGTAACTAAAGTAATTCCCTCCCATAAATTCCCATGATATTCAATCGTGAAAGTGATTTCATTGCATTTATTTCTGCCAGTTATCAATGCACTTACCGGTACATATAAATTAAGATATGGAGAGTCCACTGCAAGAATGATGGATGTCATTTGGAATACATTCTTCAGGAGAAACAATTGAAAGTTTGAAATGCTTAGCGCTCAAAGCTTAACTGTGATTTTCCGATCATTACTGGACAATGACTATCAATGTTAATGCCATATAACTCTCTATGTATATTCTGTATGTCTTAAGCTATACATTGACAGTCTTGGTTCATTTTCGACA
This sequence comes from Periplaneta americana, assembly GCF_040183065.1. Taxonomy (NCBI): domain Eukaryota; kingdom Metazoa; phylum Arthropoda; class Insecta; order Blattodea; family Blattidae; genus Periplaneta; species Periplaneta americana. The sequence goes on from NC_091131.1 coordinate 148,287,401, forward strand.
AGAAAGTAACATCCATCATTCTTGCAGTGGACTCTTCATATGCTTATTGCTTACCTATCTTGTACACTAAGTTGATTCTCCATTCCTTCAGGGCTGCGAATCTGCCAATAACGTTCTCATGGAGGGGCTGTGATTCCATCATCTTGTCCAACATATCTTTTTGGAGCGAAATATTCCCTAACGCTGACAGTCTCTACTGTGACATTGAGTTTCTTTGTTTTGTTTTTATTCGTTTTAAACACGAGAAGCTCCTCTCGACCGGTACGCTAGTAAGACGGTAGTATTAAAATGAGGGAATATAACTTATACACTTCTCCAAATACATCTTTGTGTCACGAAGAAGTCTAGCACTTTCTTAACTGGTATATTCCTATATTCACTGTTCTGGTATAAAACTCAAGTTCACTTTTTGGAACCTGCGCCTTTTTTAATATGTTGAAATAGCTAGCTTATAGTGAAAAAAGCGGATCATGTGGGAAATTTCTACTATAGGTAATTGTCAAATTTGGAAGTATCAGCAAGGCTGACGAAACGAAGTTTTTCTAAATCCCCAAATCTTTTATCGATCTGCATGGTGATGTTGTCAATGATCTCAAAGAACAATATCTTGTAATTACGATCATGTTCTACATCACTTTTTCCACTGTAGCCGCAGTCTGTACTTTCTCCCTGAGAATTCACTTCTACTTTTTGCTACGTTCAAAATTCTAGCATAGCGCAGTAGGCCATCTGAAATTTCCACATTAAGCGAAGAAGTGCTTTCGTCATGGCCCCGAAATGATAATTCCTGCTTGCTTAAATACAAAGCAGTGTCGATGACTGACCGCATAACATGTCTGTTTAAACTAACATTTTCAATATATTGCACTAAAAATAGCCTAGCATTTTCTTTCAGGTTATTCCCAATAGTGTTCATATTTTTCTGTAAATTTTTGAACTGCAGCACGCACTTTAAATGTTCCGTCGAATTTTCATGTTTTTGTAGAGCACGACTAACATTATTTTAGAAAATCACTGAATCCAGTTTCATTCCACACATTTTTTTTTAACTCCAAGTAGTAGGCATGACTAACAAAATAGTATTTCAATGTAGTGGCTCCCACACAACCACTCACTGATGCTTGCAGTACCATGAAGTTTTAAAATTAAGTTCGTATGATTTACCAGCTTGTGAGTTTACCTTTTTTACAGTTTATGTCTAAAATTGGTTGAGTTCTGTCTAGAAACAATAGATATCTCCTATACTGCTCACACGATTAAACGAGGTTTGAATTAATGTACACACTGTGTCACTGAAGGGATTCATTTTCACATTGCAACATAACAATACAAAAACTTATAGGGTAGGTCCTAACACACTTATTAGAAATTAATTAAAAACTGAAATGCACTTAACATCTTCACCTATTAAAGTGATAAGTAAAATAAATTATATTTTAAAAATTAGGCCTATCATAACTGAATAACTCGACATAGGCATACCGACACAAAACACGACAAAAAACAGACTGAGGAAAGGCAAAAATCCATTCTCAACTTCCACTAAAAAGGCTGTGTTCAGAATATCAAACTTTCTTTCCATTGCTTTCATAGTATTAATTTTTAATGGAATTTTCCTATGAGCAACAGTAAAATTGTGGCCAGAAGAATAAAAAATGAAAGGAATGAAGATATCAGCACAAAAATTAAAATCATAAAACATAATAGGACCTATATAGGAAGAAGAATTGACGAAGCAGAAATTTTAGGAAAGAATTTTCTTTAGGACGGGCCATGTTGTTGGACAGACAAGTAGTCGTAAATCTCCGTGTCACCCATTATAGAAAGCGCATTGGCTGGGCTGAAGACCAAATACGTGTTCGTCACAGCAACACCCGTTTCTTGAAGAATGTGGAAGTGCGTGTCATTGTCATAGCAACCACCCTAACATAGAAGAACAAAATAATATTTTAAATCTGAGAATCATTGCCTCGTCGCTGCCGCTCAAGGAACTGAGACGTGAACAGCGGGAATATTAAAACAACCTGGTGATGCTGTACTTGACATTTATTGATTTATAGCGCTATAGTTTTTAAATTGAATAATTTAATACATGAAATATAAATCAAATGGCTCGCAAAATAACAAGTGAAATGTTCGAACCAATCGGGACAGGGACCTGTTCGGATTATCGAAATTTGGGATTAAGTGAGGGACAGGGATGCAAGTAGGGAAACCACGCCTTATCCATCCCCTCCCCACCCTTCACTGATCACCTTCTGTTCAGTTTCATGGTCGGAAGAAGCTTAGGCTACAGATTATCATAAAATTATAGCAAACAAGAACTTACATTCATTCATTAGTGATAAAATAAGTTGTAATACTGCATATACTTGTATAACCAGTTTCGTATTTACTTTTAAATATTTACGAAGACTTTCGGTATTTTTTTAGTTTTCCATTGCTCTCTTCTATTCTCTGTTCCATTCCAGCTTGGGCTGATTAGTTGGTTGGTTTTGTCCGAGATTTTCCCCAACCGTAAGACGAATGTCAGGTAATCTGTGGGGAATCCTCGAGCTCATTTCGCCAAATACCACCTCGCTATCACCAATTCCATCAGCACTAAATAACCTAGTAGTTGATACGGCGTCGTTAAATAACCAAATAAAACAAGTGTTTTATATTATTCCTTGAACTTCATATCGCCACCGACGTAGCTCAGACGGCTGAGACGCTTACCAGCCGATTCGGAGTGCGCTCGGGAGTGGGTTCGATTCCCGCTTGGGCTGATTACCTGATTGGGTTTTTACAGAGATTTTTCCCAACCGTAAAGTGAATGTCAGTTAATCTATGGCGAATCCTTTACCTCATTTTGCCGAATACTATCTCGCCATCATCAATTCCATCGACAGTAAATAATCTCGTAGTTGATACAGCGTCGTTAAATAAGCAATTAAAAAAAACTTTCCTATCAAATTCTATAATGCGCGCAAACTTGGAACCAAGAGCGGAATTGTGGACTCATCTGAGAGAGCAGGCTCGTAGGGACAGGACGTGCACGGGTCCGGGGCTGTGGTGCCTCCCCTCTCTCTGAGGACCGCGTCCGGATTGATCCCCAAATCCTCATGAATGACGTCCGAGTGGATTCCAGATTTGATTTCTACCTATGTTTACCTAACGTCCGAGTTGATTCCCTTTGCTTGTATAGAGTCAGCGAGAGGGTGATGTTTAAATAATGTCTGTGTTGATAACTTCTGCCTGTAGGCTGTAGAGGGCCAGCGAGAGGGTGGTGTTTGCCTGTCGTATGCTGAGGACTTTAGTGCTGCAGTAATCTGTGATCGAATATTGTACGAAATGGAACTATAAAAATTGGAGATTTATCTTTCGATGAGGTGGAAAAATTCAAATAATTCGGTTGAGAAGCTTTTGTCATCTAGTCTTCTGTCAAAAAATCTGAAAGTTAGAATTTATAAAACAGTTATATTACCGGTTGTTCTGTATGGTTGTGAAACTTGGACTCTCACTTTGAGAGAGGAACAGAGATTAAGGGTGTTTGAGAATAAGGTTCTTAGGAAAATATTTGGGGCTAAGAGGGATGAAGTTACAGGAGAATGGAGAAAGTTACACAACGCAGAACTGCACGCATTGTATTCTTCACCTGACATAATTAGGAACATTAAATCCAGACGTTTGAGATGGGCAGGACATATAGCACGTATGGACGAATCCATAAATACATATAGAGTGTTAGTTGGGAGGCCAGAGGGAAAAAGACCTTTGGGGAGGCCGAGACGTAGGTGGGAAGGTAATATTAAAATGGATTTGAGGGAGGTGGGATATGATGGTAGAGACTGGATTAATCTTGCTCAGGATAGGGACCAATGGCGAGCTTACGTAAGGGCAGCAATGAACCTCTGGGTTCCTTAAAAGCCAGTAAGTAAGTAAGTAGTAATCTATGATCATGGAATATAAGTAGGGGGCGAATGTTGATGAAAAGTCATCCTCTTATTTTTCACACTAGGACCATGTCCATTAATATACAAATCCTTCCTATGTTAATATCAACGTAAAAAATAATTTCTTATATTGCATTTTTTATGTTTTTGAACTGATAAGTCAATTTCATTTTTTTTTTTCGCAATTTATTGGTCATTCTTAATACTTTGAAGGACTTTTAGTTCATTTGGAATGCATTTTTAATTTCTTCTTTACCGATAGGTCTGTTAATTCATTTTCTAAGAAACTAGGTCAGTTGTAATTACCTACTGAATAAGTGAATGACAGTGAAGTTTGAGTTTTGTAGTTTGGAATAGACTCTGAAGTCCAGCCCTTATTCCACTGAAGGCTTCACTTCACACAACGGAAGTAATATAAAATGCTTAACAACAGATTAGTTTAAGTCAAGTCCCTACAGTCTCGGGTGCGCGGAACAAGGAAACCAGGACAAATTGAACGCTGCGCTTGCCGCCATGATGATGGAGAGCAGATGGATAATAGCAGTACGTAAATCACACACTCTAACGCTGTGATGATCTAAAATTGACAGATTATGACCATTTTCGACGTTTAATGTAAAATTAGGACAAAATAAATATATTCAAAGTTTCATTGATGTGGGTCAGAGCATTAAAGAAAAGAAAATACTTACTCAGCAATTGATAGAAAACATGCTCATACATCCATAAATAGCCCTACACAATACACATTATATTGGATGTTCATTTCAAAGTGTGTCATGACGTCACTGTTGATGAGTCAGCGATTTGAAGCGAGTTTCAGCTTTTGTGTCAGAGAAGTTGCCTATTAATCAAGGCGTTCAATCTGAACTTGAGAACGTGTACGGTATAACTTGAACGTCGTAGCAACAGATGGCGGTCTGTAAGATCTGTGTGCTATCATAACCTCTTTCGAACTGTGTTTTTCGCGGCCAAGTCGTACGCAGGGCATTTGTTATCATCGGTTGCGTACGGCAAAATTCCACAACACAAATCAAATGCTCCGTGTCCATGTTGACCGTCGAAATTAATGTCAACAAATATGTAAATAATCGTCTTAACCCTCTCCCCATATCCCGACAGTAAGAAAAAACTCACCTCAGTACATGTTTCGAAACAGTTCACATTCCTGCCACTACCGGCGTTACCGTACGTATCGGTAAGTATTCTTCTGAATGAACGCCGTACTTGCTAGGCAACTTCTCTGGCAGATAAGTAATACACCTCTGCGGAAGTGTAGGAAGATTGAATTCTCTAGGCTCATCGACTAGCCACATGACGGCATACAGCGAGCCATGACACACTTTGAACTGAACAGCCAGTAGAATGTATAATTTTACGTTAATCAGCATATTGTTAGGTTTCAGAGAATCAAACATTATATTAACATACATTACTCTTAGATCACAAGACGTAAATACATGCACCTTGATTACACAAGTTCTTATTATAATCAAAGACTTAAGTGAAATAAATATGTGATAATCAGTATAGACCTATTGTTAAGTTTTAGAGAATCGAAAATTATTTTACCGGTACTTTTACACCACAGGACATAAGTAACCACGCAAAATATAATGCGCAAAGGTAGCCAAATTACATTGAATTTATAAGTCATTCTTCAATTAATAAAGGGAATGCTATCAATTATAAAAAGTAGTCTACCAGTACCTAATACATTGCAAATACCGGTAATAGATAACATGACCTAAAAACTAAACATTGTGCAAAATAAAAAAAACATACTTTTTATGAGTGGATTTTTTTTACATACTGTATTGCTATTTTAAATAAATAAATACGTATCATTGCTTGCGGACTGATAGTATCTAGATAAGGTGTGTGAGAAAGTTTTGTGTTTATTTGGTTTCACTTATAGATGTGAACAGTTATTTTCTATTACGAAAATAAACAAATCTCAAACAAGAAATGATGGGCTTTCAACGGCAGTTCTTCTCATAGCTTGTGCTAATACAGTTTCTCCAAATCTTGAGAAATTGAGTAATATGAATTAATGTGCAACAGACATGTTTTGTTTTTTGTTTAAGGAAGTGTTTCATTACTTTGTGTTCTTATTCAGTTTGGTAGAATAGCATTTTCTTTTGAAACATATAGTACGTACGAAACTTGAATAAACCGGTTTTCGTGCACTCTATAAGCACACTCCTCTCGTAGTAGGGCCTGCACCGTGCAAGCACAGTCTAGTATATACAGTCGCGAAGCTCAATACGTAGTAAATATGCAAACATTAAATAGTTGCTCACCACTAGGATCGCTAATATCGCCTCATTACAGGCAATGCAAAATAGTACCGTCACAGTCTATTGTTTCTAGCACCCTCAAAACTCAAGCTTCGTGACTGTATATAGTAGACTGTGGTGCAAGCACAGAGTGCAAAATTCTGCCCAACCCTGCTCTAAATCTCCTACATAAATACACGCCTTCAGTAATAGAAACTCCACACTAGATGGCATCAACAACGATGTTAATTCCGAGCATTGAAAACAGGGTTTAAGCAGACGTTCCCTCAACACGACACAGTTAACCAGCTTTGAGTGAAATCAACAGTAAATAGAGAGCAGTGAACCGTCAGTGCAGTGTATCTACTCCAATTTTACGAACAATATCCGTATAAGTTAATGTTAATAGTGTTTTATTACTACAAAATATCACATCGACAATTCAAAAGTACGACTGAAGACGTGAATTAGATACAAGGTGAGCACTAAAATGACATATTATCTAGTACTAAAACTACATATTATCTGGCACTAAAATTACATATTATCTATAGGCCTATATATTTGTGTGTCAATGCTTCCTCTACCTGCAAAGACGATATCCATTGCATTTACGATACAGCTGGGGCAAGCCTCCGCTGCCCCCAAGATACCTTCGCCATAACCCTTCTATACAGACCGTCAAAAACCAACATAATGCATAACAAACATAGATAAAATTGTCAGAGTTAACAATAATGCCGTCCACACCTGTGGAGTAACGGTCAGCGCGTCTGGCCGCGAAACCAGGTGGCCCGGGTTCGAATCTCGGTCGGGGCAAGTTACCTGGTTGAGATTTTTCCGAGGTTTTCCCTCAACCCAATACGAGCAAATGCTGGGTAACTTTCGGTGCTGGACCCTGGACTCATTTCACCGGCATTATCACCTTCATTTCATTCAGACGCTAAATAACCTGAGATGTTGATACAGCGTCGTAAAATAACCCAGTAATAAAAAAAAAACAATGCCTACGAGATTTGAGAGTAGTTCAAAAGTGGCACATGTGAACAGCTGGCGTCTTCTACGCAATTACCACACGCCCGCTCCGGTATTGTGCACTTCAGCCTACTTTGATCTAAAGGTACCAGTATTTTATTCTTCGGACTTCGTACAAAATTACTGGAAAAGTATCACACTTCAAGCAAAATGACATCATTACAATAAACTGCATCATAGTTCTGTTTAATAGTAAAACTTAAAATTTACTACGGGATATAAACTCCTAGTCATAAGAAATCTCACGACAATATTATGAGAAAGTATTTTAAAAAGATAATCATGAAAGCAAGTTTTGCTGCTGTTCGATATTAACCTTTCGCTGTCAAAATGTAGGCTACATCGAGCAATGTTATACAAAAACAACAATTATGATTTAAAAACTTTCCGCGTATCTGCATTACATTCGTCATATGAAGTCTTCACGTTTAGCCAGGTTTTTTTAGAAGAGTTCTACTCCTTGCTTTGCGATTTTGTTAGTCTATGTCAATCGAGCCTGTGTGTAATGTGTCATGTATATATACACTGCACGCGAACATTAATATGGTTGTTTCATAATATCGCGCTACCCAATATTATCTCATAGGCTATTTCCACGTAAACAGTGAAGAGAAGAATTGGAATGCTTGGTTCTAAACCTCGGACGCAATATCAATACAGAGTGTAAGGGGTATAAGTTCTGTCCTTTTCACAGTCGTTGTGAACAGTTTACAGCAGTGGTCGTCAGCACTCTCTGAAATGTGCAAAGTGTAAGCGGTGCCGTCCCGTGTGCACCGTCGTGCAGCAGGAAGCGGTAAAGAGCATACCCGCTAGCAGCTACGAGTGCGCCATGGTGCACCAGCGAATAGGGATTACAAAGAATGGACATTGAGCGAATTTTCCTGTGTTTTGTTTCTCTGTGCGCCAGCGTTTAGTTCCACTTTCAAGCGCTAGAGGTTAGTGTAATCGAACATACGCTAAGATAATAATTGAGAACAGAGTTGAGACACAGGATTCAAACATCGCCTACCTTATTGCATAATCCAGTAACGCTTTGCTTCAAATACATTCAAGTTAACAGCTTTTCCTTATTTCTCAATGACAAACTAGTTGTAATAATAATATTTTATATTTCAGATATAATAAATTATATTATAAAATAATATAATACATTATAAAATTAAGTATCGAATTCGTTTAATATTTGTATATAATATAATATAGGTATATGGTTTTACTTCTCGTAACAGTTTTGTTTTTCCATTTTCAGCGCTATCAAATCATTACATATTTTAATTGTTGTTGGGGTCAACGTCTCAACTCTTATTATAAAGGAACTCTAGAGTCTAGATATTACAGTTAATGGCGGATTTATTATTTTATGGATCCAATTTATTTTATTTGAGTACATAATGTACCTAGATGTATTAATTATATGTGTTATATTTCCGCTGTGTAGACTGCTAGTTGGTGTGATGTGAGCGCCAACTCTAGGGAGAAAGCAGAATCTCACGCTTTAGCTGGCTTGAAGGTCATTGAAATCAGTCCGGCTACATCAAAGGTACCGACGCGAAGTGTCCATTCTTTATAATCCCTATTCGCTGGGTGCACTGTGTTTTCCGCGGGTAAGAGACGCTAGCCCCAGGGTGCTCTGCGTACATAATGTGTTGAAAGATTGGGTGGAAGAAGTTGCCGATGATAATTGGAAAGCTCGGCCTAAATGGTGTAAGGTGATATTGAAATGTTCAGATTTAATTATGCATACGATTTTGCATAGAACATTGAATGTACAAAGTGACACACACTTTCCATAATTTAGTCTACATTTTTATAAAATTCTCTAACTCCTAAAACTGTATAGTTTGTATTTCAAATTTGGAAGTGAAGTGTTAAGAAAAATATGGAGTTTTTCAACTACAGTTCAGCGGTTTTTTTAAGCTTGTGCAGCGATAAATGGAATTCTGAGTTGGCAACACTGCACCTCTCCCTCATGCCGTTCGGAACAGTTCGGCTTCAGTATTCGTGGCGGACATATTAAAATCTCTATGTAGCATCGAGCCTTGCGATATAGAATTTAATAAATAAGTAATGTCCAACTAATAGATATTTATACAAAAGTTGGATATTTACAGTTAATAACTTACTAAATTGTCACATACAATATTGGCCGCGATCAGTATGTTATGAATTAAAAAGATATCGCAACAATGAGTATCAATTATTCCTGACTGCATGATGCGTTGAGGAAGGTGGTAATGGATAGCCAACTTCACAAGGCCGAAAAAATAAACTGGTGTGATTCTGTCTTCCGGTGACATTTGCATTAAAAGTAAATAAATAAATAGAAGTAACCTATAGGTAAATGAGAAGTACTGTGCTGTTGATATCAGTTATTTTTACTTCATTTACATACAGTAAGGAAATGGAATGATTTTACTGGACATTATGATATCTTGGTACTACTGTAAAGTAGTGTGTTGATCGTCCTCGTCTCCTTGTGTGATTAAAAGATAATGCAGCAATAACCCCAAAATATCTGCATCTCATAGGAAGGGGAGAATCTCCATTGTGTGAGTGCCAACAACAGTTGGGAGAAATAAACCATATGTTCTTTCAATGTCAACTCCATAAACAATCTATAGACGAACTAATACACGACATCAGCCAAAAACTAGGATTGGGACCCTGGAAGATTCCAGAGATATTAGTCGAAAATGAAATCCAGATAGGAAAACTCTTATATACCCTCATGAAAATCTGTAAAATGAAAATATATATATAAAAAAAAAAACACAGTCAGACTCTCAATATACTATGATATTACAGTGAAAATTGTGCTCACAAAACACGACGCCAAAATCGAATGAAAGAGGATCGATATAGCGTCAGAAAATAAAAGAAGAAGAAGATGTGATTAAAAGCGCGGACGCTCGGTGGGTGATATTTCAGTGAATGGTGAAGTGTTAACTTAATACATATCATACAAATATATCGTAATGTGTGTGTGGTGAAAAATTGGAAAATACATAGCTTCCAAGGAATTTCTTCGCGAGTTGAGAGGTTAGTTTAATGTTTATAATTATTATAAAACATATATGGCTCCTATGGCCTTGTAGTGGCAAAAAAAAAAAAAAAAAACCGGACCGACGGAATAATCAAAATCCCCGAAATGAACTGCTGCGCATGCCGCCCGCATTCACAAGATAGCGAGTAATCTATTGAAATTGTTGTAGTTTCGACTGCTGACTTAGCCCATTTCGAAAGCCATTACAAAATAAGCTGGTAAAATTCATGTTCTGGGAATAATAAGTTAATTAAGTAGTAAAATATCGCTGCAATCGAAAAGTATTGGGAATAAATTTGAATAAGGAACAAAAAAAGTTTCCTTCCCAGGCAGGATTCAACCACGAAAGTCTTAGTTACCAGTCTATCTTGGCTCTGGAGTGAACAAGGCTCTGAAGTCAGCTACAAGGGTCGGTCCGGTTTTTTTTTTGCCACTACTGTACATAAAAACGGAAATTCACTAATAATTCATAGCACCAAAAATAAGTAGTGGAAAAACCAAATACTAAGATACGGTTAATTTATTGATTCCTTCATAACATTATAGCTTGACTTCTTATGTTCATAAGGACTGCATTTTATTCATAACTAACATATAATAATGATGATGTTCATGGCAGCATTATGACATGAAAACGAAGACTGATAAAGAGGAAGAGGTGACCATGATGGATGTGTACAAAGAGTTCAATGAGAAGATAGCAGAAAGCCACAAAATCCTGCAGTTCAAATCCCGCAAAGTTGACGCAACTACGCATTTGATATTCCAGGAGTACCTAGAGGTTGTATACCCTGTAAGTAATGGGAAGGAAAGTTCTTTCCGTGACATTGATTCTTACATGAAAGGAGAATTAAAAGTAGTGGTTTCACAGAAAGATACACGAACAGACTGATCCAAATTTTGGCATCATTTCTAATGAGAAATGTTATTACTCATGGGTTTCATACAATTGTTGTGGAGGTGTAATATAATACCAATTTGTAAAATCTTTCACAGCTCTGATTTAGCTTTTGTATGTTCACAGGTTGTCTCATGCTTGCTCAGGAGGGATTATGTATATAGACGAATCCAAAATTTTCAGTTTGCATAAATATTCAACAAGACAGACGTGTTCTATTTCTAAATTAACTGTTGCTACTTCTTTCCTTGGTTTAAATACGTTTTCCTTGCAAATTTTTTGTCCAGTGGTTCCTTCTCTTACCTTACACGAGTTTTGTGTAATAAAAGTAGTTTTATTGCATTTCATTTTTAATGTTATAATATATTATAATAACGACATTTTCTACTTAGAATACAAATTGGACTGAGAAATATTTCTGCATTAAGTGTAAAATGAACAACCATAACAAGCATTGATTGTTTATGTGCAGGCTAATCAGCCAATGGTACCAAGTGATCTGCAGGTCGAGGTATTCAGCCATGTGTTTGGCACCAATACAAGTGCACTGGAGCATTTACTGTGGGGCCTTGCTGGCTGGACCTGTCTGCTGGTGCAAAGTCGAGGTGCTTACCAAAGATTCAAAAGGGAGATGTCTGGGCTGGTATTTTTACTATTTAACATTTTCAATTAATACTCATGCTATAAATAGGGGTGTGATTTTTTAGTATTAACAATATACACGAAATGTGTTAAAAACTTAATTCTATGCATGGAACATGCAATTCCCTTAATGGAAGTACAAAATTAAGTGGAATATATCCGCGAAACTAATAGAAATCAATTAAATTACTTCAATAATCATGATATTTTCAATAAAAAGCAGATTTTGTGGCGAATTCGCACGAAAAAAGACTCTGTCTTTCAAACAAAACGTAAATTTTTTTTCGTTACAAGATATAGATGAACATTTCTATATATTTGACCCTTCAGCATTATGTGCCTGTGACATTTGGCGACAATGTATGCATAGTTTCAAGGACTACTTCCAGGGAACAGCGCAAGCAGACAATGGTCATTTCTCTTTCCCGCAACAACTGCCTTTCCATTTAACATGAAATAAGCATATTTTGGCTGTCTGAGAAAATTGCTCCAATGTCTGGTATTTTGAAAAGGCTTAAAAGATCTTTGCCTATATCTTGTCTCTTGAATGGATATTATGCTTTTATCCATTCTCATTTAATGTATATGTAATTTATTTGGGGACATAATAAGAAAACTGCTTTGAGACCTTTACAAATTATTCAAAATAGAGCTTTAAGAAATTTATTGGGTTTTCATTATTTGACTCCAGTTAAATATCTATATCAATTTTCTTTCGTTCTACCAGTTGAATCAATTATCAAATTAGGTGCTGCTATTTTCATGTACAAAGTTATTAACAATTTAATACATAATAATATTACATTTCAGTTTAATAAAGATGTGCATAGGCCTACTTATTTAACAAGACAAAAAGACAATATATTTTTTTCTCAGCATAGCTCCGTAACTTATGGAATGAAAGGACTTAACCATTTTTAACAACTTTTAACCAACTTCCTTTAGAATATAAACTTTTACCAAATTGCCCGTGTTTTAATATGTTTTTGGGAAGATTATTTATTTTAATTCTCAGTTGATTTATTTATTTCATGGTTTAAAACTTTTTCTTCTTTCTGCCCAAAACTTTGTTATCTTACTATTTGTTCTTATTTTGCTTTCTTTCTTTCATACATTCTTGTGTTATTGTTTGTTTTCACAGAATGTGGTTTCATGACTTTACAATTACATTGTATAACATATGTATGTTCTTGTATAGCCCCTACATATGAGTTATACTCGTTGGGCCATACTCAATAAATTAAAAAAAAAAAAAAAGCCAGTGCTGTCACCCCTCGCAGTCGAATGAAATTGAATTATGAATTTAATTAAATTACTGTACTTGGTTCACTCGTGAAACTTTATAAACTATACAAGACTCCATAATATGTCATCTACATGGGCAGGCTGAAGAGAGTGGAAGGAGTATATCTTTCAGAGAAAAAATTATGGAAAGTTTTCAACCCACAAACTAACTAAAGCTGAAGCTGCAAAGGTGGAAAAACAGGATGTACAAAAGACTCTAGTGACTTGCATGACATGTCCTTTAAAAATTCAATCAGCGAATCAGAAGATTCCTGAACCAGCTTATTCTCAACATCAAAATACGGAATTCCCAGCTGAATTGAATTCAAACATAGACATATGAATTTATTAAGAGAACTTCATATATCTTACCTTGTGCCTACATTCCAAATGTACAAAAATACATACGATTATTACCTTAAAAACCTAGAAATACACGATAATAAATCAAAGCAAGAGTGGTTTTGTTATCAAAAGTCGGAAATTAATTACAGTTCATGACCAACATTTCGTTGTTTCTTATTAGGACAGTTTTGTATTGTAAAAACTTCTTTCACTTCACACTAGTGGTGCTCCCATGGTGAAAGGGGTCAACCCCTCCCCTACCAAAAAAAAAAAAAAAGGGAGAAAGAAGAAACTTTTTATTGCCGTGACATGACTGCAGGGTGCGAATTAAGATTTCTGATGAGGTAGGCATAGAATCCTAGATAGAGAATACCGTGCATAAAATTATTATTACCCTCATTCGATACAGCTCAACGCTTGGTCACACTGAGTTGCTTGTCTTGCATTTTGATCATAATAATAATAATAATAATAATAATAATAATAATAATAATAATAATAATAATATTCATGAACAGGCTTAAGATTATATATGTAATTCCTAAGTTATTGATTGTTGTCAGCTTGCCGGTGATGATAATACATCAATATTATTTTCTTTGCTTACTTTATGGCTACTTTATAAAGTATACTCGTATTAAAACAATTATATTATATAGAAGTTATCCCTGGCAGGGATATTAATATAAATTTATGAGAGGGGGATAACTTTTCAATGGGGGGAAATCCCCCCCCCCCATCCCCTCCGTTAATTCGCACCCTGCATGACTGTACCTATTATTGTGGAAAGTGTGTGATCTGTGAAATATTTACTGTACCACATTTTCTTAAATACCCTGCACACTTTTTTCCGAAATACACAAGTAAAAAATACGAGTGTGTGGCTTATTCGAAATGAAGTTGGCAACATTGCCCAATTTTCTTCCTGCACAATTCCTAAGATGGTAGCACTTGTCATTATCTTCCCATGTGGGTATTTCAATTCTTAACATTGTTAAATGGCATTTGATTAACATTATGTGTGTCAGAATAAAGTTCAAGTGTATAGTTTGTGCGTCTTATATTTTCAATGGATCCTTCTCCCTTTTGTTGAAAGATGTGAGTAGTAGTTAGTTCCATTGTAAACCATAAATAGAATGTGTAAACATTTTGGTATTCAGAAGTTTCACTATATTTTTGTGGTGGTAATGTTGATAGAAGTTTCATTCTAGTCCACAAATAAAATTAATAATACTTTTAACATCATTTTATGTTAGTAGTGCAGATAGACATTCCACTCTTTTCCATGAATGTAATATATTACCTTCAGTACTGTATCTAGAATTTTCATATAATTTTATGGTGGCAGTGTCGATACTTACTTACTTACAAATGGCTTTTAAGGAACCCAAAGGTTCATTGCCGCCCTCACATAAGCCCGCCAGTGGTCCCTATCCTGTGCAAGATTAATCCAGTCTCTATCATCATACCCCACCTCCCTCAAATTCATTGTAATATTATCCTCCTATCTACGTCTCGGCCTCCCTAAAGGTCTTTTGATAGTAATTTTATTTTTCTGTACCTGAAATTTTCACTTAATTGCTATTGTGACATTTGCGCATGATGTTGCAGCCTTCACGAGACCATCACACATGGCCTGGCCATTTGACTTCAATGCTGCATCATCACGCTACCTCTCCACAAAGCTGGAGAGGATGGACACAGAACAACCCCTTCCGGGCTTCTTCCTGGCCAAGCTAGACCCTGACCTGATCATGGGTCACGACTTCATGGGTATGGGCTGGCACCGCATGAATGTTAACAAGATTCCACAGTGGTCCAAGCTTGGCAGACTGCGTAGAGCCAACATATAGACCAAGAAGGTGTGTGAACTAATTGGTTTCGTTTGCTGTACTATTGGCTGTTATTCTGTTATTACATGGGACAGGAAAGAAACTAATGCAGCAATAATTTATTTTAAAGATTACTTTACTATAAAATAGCTTCAAAGGGTTTCAATCAATCAATCCAATCAATCAGTCTTCTTAATGTATCCAGCTGTTTGCTGATAACATAAAGTCCACTGTAGTCTATTCAGTTGTTTTTCACGAGAAATGAATATTATCAGTGTTCACTATAGATGCCTGTTGCTATAATCCTGACGCTGTTATTTTCGGCGTGACTCCACCTCTTTGCTTACGTCTTAGAAAGTGAAGGCTCTATAAAGTCTAGGTAGGTATTATCATTAGCCATTTTTGCAAATCTAGTCTTTCAGGTGAAGCTCCCTGTAAAGCAGATTTGAATAATTTCAAGAGAAAAATTGTTCCGGGGCCAGGTATCGATCCCGGGACCTCTGGTTGAACGTACCAGCGCTCTACCACTGACCTATCCGGGAGTTAAACATTATCATGTCGTAACTCCTATGATAATAAATCAAACGCAATGTAATTCAGCAAATAATTGAGCAGCAAATAATGTCTTCGTGTGCTTTCTGCGAACGCCAACTAAAGAGCTAAAATGGTGGGCGATTATATTAACTATTTATCGAGCCTTAAGAAATGAATCAGCGAATCACAATACGCACACGTTTAAATGTAGCTGACCTGCAATGCGATTGGCTGCCGGAAATTAGAGCGACGGGACTTTAGTAGCCAGAGTTGGGGTGTAGTCAATATATACTGGAGGGCTGTGTCTTCTGCAACTGGTACTGATGATTTTAATTTACTTCTTTTGTGGTTTATGGATGGACAGTATAGAAGAATGTGTTCCAGATCTTCATCATGATTATTACACCACAGACAAGTAGGATTGTCAGAAAAGGTTTCAAATGTGGTGAAATGTATGTGGGGGGGGGAGGGGGAACCTGCTTCTTATTTTTATTGGAATTGCGATATTTTCATGCCTCTGCACATATGCTTTCTGTCATAGAATCCATCCTCTTCATGTATTTTCTGAGTGATATCATCTGCCCCAGATTATTGATATCAAACTGATATTAACCATTTGGTGCCCACAAAGTATACACTCATGATTTCTATGATAGAGCTCATTCTAATCATGTGTTTTCTGAGTTGTATTATATCCCCGGGATATATGTTTAATTCTGTCAATATATAAATTCATGTACTAGAGCCATTTCCTGTGTTAAATTTAACAAGGAAAACGAGATTTTGTCTTTCTTGCACTATTGATAAAGCACAGAGATGAGTGGATCATCACTCACGAATATGGTATCATAATTTTATTCTTTTAAATATAATTTATCATGTTTGTAGGGACGCACATTCAACCTGGAGAAGAATGTGATGTGTGGCCGTCTTGTGTGTGATGTGAAGATATCTGCCAAAGAATTGATCCGCTCCAGGAGTTATGATTTGAGTGCACTCTGTGAGAATGTAAGACTGTTCACCAACACAATAATTAGTTGTTTAATGACTCTTTTCAATTTAAAGACTGTATAGCTTAAGTGAAATGCTACATTTGGGGTAAATGTTCTTAATTTTTGCTTTCTCATTATACGGAATATACAGTGTTCGAAAATTTCTTGGTAATGCAAGTTTTAAACTTTCCTCATACTGGAAAAGTGGTTTTTGGCATACTGTCTACACTGATCTCATAAATTACCTATATTGATTGGGTATTCATATTCAATATCTAAGACTCAGTTTGAGAGTGATGGATGCAAAACAATTTTTAGTAAAAGGTTAATCAACCTATTTTTGAAATCAAAAATGCAGTGGCTCTCAACTTCAAGAATCATCAAATGGTTACCTCTGTAATTTTTTGTATTACCGTATTTTCTTGAATCCTACAAATTTTTATAATGTATTTCTGCTGGAGCATTAATCCATTGAAACTGAATTTACCTCACTTGACCTTATATTAAGATGTGCTACTAAAAAAAATGTTTGCAATGGGAAAATAATGTAACAGCAAAATAGTTTTCGTTTGAAATAGATGGAGGCTCTTAAAAGGTCTGAGTACGATGCTGTATGTATTTGTAACCAGGTGTTGCACGTGAAAGAAGAAGAACAGGCTGAGGTGATCATTGATGAAGCGAAACGTCTGTATGGGGCATCACAGTCACTTCTGCAGCTCATCTCCTGCACTATGCAGGATGCTGCTTACATCATCCGACTCATGTGTGAGCTCAACATGATGCCCCTTGCTCTTCAGATTACAAACATTGCTGGTATGTAGAGATCAAATCAGTGTGCTACATAAAGGTACGGTCGCACGTTTGCTACGTTTGCTGTGCAACTTTTGTACTGCAGCTGTAAAAGTTGTGTGTCATGTTGACACATAAACCAAAAGTAGCACGCTGCACGCTATATTTCATGCTGCACAACCCGAGCACTGCAAAAGTTGCAACTGGAGGTTGCGAGTCTGTTCACACACAAGGCGCTACTTTTGCAGCCACAGTCTAGCTGCAGCTTTTCATCTCCATGTTGACTTTTCAATATACATTTTGTGGTTATGTTCGCATTAAAGTTTCGGGTTATGAAACTAATGCGATACCTTACTTACCTATTATTTGCTTTTCTTTCCTAACTAGTATTCAGAAATTGGCATTATTTTTACTTTAAAGTTATTAAAAAACGCCTTTATACTTAAATGATAACCAAGTAACCAATGTTGGCAACTCTCCTGTTGGAAACCATGCTACGGAAAATTAAAAAAAAGGAATTATATCTTCAGTAAATATACTCTGTGTTGTACATTTAATAATTGTTACAAAACATTTATTTTTATCACATTAAAATATATCCAAACAATAAAAAGTATCGTTGACACATTTGGGTGGCAACACTGGTTGCAACTGCTGCACAAGTTTCAACAAAATTGGTATCAAAAATGCTGCAGCTGCAACCCTGAGAACCCTGTTCATATATCGCTACTTTTAAGCTGCGCACAGCATGAAAAGGTAGCAGGCAGCAGGTTCGGCTTTGAAGCTGGGTACATGGTTCTAATGAAGTACATTGGTAGCAACATAAAACATGGGGGCATGAGATAGTTACTACTGTTATAAATTCACTTCAATTAAAGTCCCCAATTAAAAAAAAAGTTTGACAGCCGCTACTTTTTGGGTTGCATCATTGTTCACATATCACAGTACAAGAGTTGCGCAGTTTTTTGTACTGCAGCGCTGCAAAAGTAGCGACGTGTGACCGTACCTTAACTGATTATCTAATTGGGCATGAGGCAGAGAATTTAATTTGTGATGTAATCATACGCAGGTAATGTGATGTCACAAACACTGATGGGTGGACGCTCAGAGAGAAATGAATTCCTGCTGCTGCATGCCTTCACTGAAAAAACTTCATCGTACCTGACAAGCAGTATGCCAAGGAGCAGGTGGACGAATTCGACATGGATGAATCAGCTGTTCAAAAGAAAGGACGGAGTGGAAAGAGGAAACCAGCATACACAGGGGGTCTCGTGTTGGAGCCACGCAAGGGGTTCTGTGACAAACTGATCCTGCTCACTGTATCCCAGTATCATCCAGGAATACAACTTCTGCTTCACCACGATCAGTCTGGGAAGAGTGGCATCAAAAGGCAATGAGGATGAGGTGTAGTGTATCTCACAGAGAAAACTAGGATAAAGTTGTACCACTCTGAGGAACAATCCATTTTTATGAAGTGCCTCCTCCCCTTCCCCCCATTGGCAGAGCTCTTAACTTGTCGTTATTATTCAATTTTTTTGACAGGAATTGATTACGAAAAATGTCACGAAGGTGATACATATTTTATTATTATTCAGCAGCTAGTATCAAGCAAATTTACGTCCTAACCTCACTTAATTTATGTTGTCCTACAGGGTTATTACAAGATTCTCATTCTAATGAAGTCTTCCTGATAGCCTGGAAGTGTTGTATGACCTTTCTGCGCTATACAAGAATATTGAATTGTACTATAGTTACTGTGCAGTAGTACTGTTGTAGTTGAGGACCCTACTATAAAAAGATAGAAAATAAAATACAAAAAAATAGCGAATTGGTTCGTTGGAGAGGTGTGGGCATAATATTTTTTCTGGAGTATTTGAGAGTTATTCAGAAGTCCATGAAACATTACAAAAATTCACCACTAATAACTAAGCACGGATACCAAATTTTATTAGACTGAAATAGAGGTAAACTAACCAAGTTTATTTATTTATTTATTTATTTTTTACATATTTCACAAATGCTCAATGTGTCGATTTTTGCAGATATGGCAAATATCTGTGTGATAATCCATTTCTTCCTATGTGTATGTCTACGAGAATCACAGCTGTGGTGATACGTTTGCGAAGATCTTGAAGATTAGCGGGGAGTGGAAGCACAAAGACAAAGCTCCGCAAGAGAAAGTCACACAGTTAAATCTGGGGACCAAGGTGGTCACTGAATTAACGTGTCATCTTGTCCCATGTGCTCTATCCATCTTTGTGGTAAATTTTGATTGAGATATCCTCGCATGCCTTTTCAGTAATGAATTGGACGGCCATCTTGTTCAAAGGTGTAATCATTACCCTGTCTTCATTCAGCTGTGGCATCATCCAGTTTTCCAACATGTCCATATAAATCCAGAATTTTTCATATCATTTCTTGATACTGTAGAAAACAGATGCTGACTTCTGGAATTATTTTCGAAATCATCGCTGTACAATCATAATGGATGAGGTTCTTGCATATTTCAACACAAAATGACTGCTCACATTTACTGAATGCCATATTTGTTACTACTGACCCCTGGTGGCAAAGCATGGTAACTATGCACGTGAACTGCATTTTTCTGTACTGAAATGTGTTACAGAATGAAATTCAAGTTGATCTTCCCAGCCCAGGACTGGAACCTGGGATCCTTCCAACAGAAATCCGCAAGTTGGTTGAGAGTAGACGTGAAGTCAAGAAGCTGATGAAAGCACCAGAGCTCTCATCGGACTTGAAAATGCAGATGAGAACCTGATGAACATGATTCTGTTGTGACTGATTTTTACTGAATTTGCACAATGTAAAATGAATTACATTACTGTAAAATAATATTATTACTGGATACTGTTAATATTGGATACTAACACAGTTGTTATGATAGACTTTTTTTATAGATTTATAAATTCTCCTAAATTCCAATTAAAATTTTTACAGGAAAAAAATATAGTGTCACGAAATTGACACATGTTTTTCAATTACAGTGAAACCTCTCCTTACGGACACCCCCAAGATACGGATACTCCTCATATACAGACAGATTTTTATGTCCCAACTGAATCAATCAATCAATCAATCAATCAATCAATCTTCTTAATGTATCCAGCAGTTTGCTGACAACATAAAGTCCACTTTAGTCCACTGTAGTATGTCCCAACTGAAAAAATATAGAAATAATGATAAATTTAACTTTCGTTTACGGACACTCAGACACGGACATGGACAGCTGTTTCACAGTCCTACAGCTTGCTTTACCTCCTGACTGGGGACAGAACTTGGATTTCAAGACCTAATGTGTTACAAAAATGGAAAACTTGGTTTTGAGAACTGTACAGAAATTCCTTAACATGAAGGAAGACAATAAGGGTCTTGTAGGCTATCCCTAGTTCAGCTAGCTGACCCTTGTTAGCTGGAAGCGGGTGGATAAACAAAGTCATAAAATTTAACCTGTCTGATGGGTCCAGGTTTCCACGATCGTGAAATTGTATTCAACACATGATAAGGTTAGTAGGATTATTCTCTTCACTTCAATCATTTGTTCGGTTTCCAGAGACATGGTACCTGAATGTAAAAGTTAAGTTGAAAACTGTAAATTACAATACTGTATAACTAATTGATTAACTAGCGGACTTACTCATGTTAATTATGTAAGATTTGTGCGGCTTACATAATTAACATGAGTAAGTCCGCTAGTTAATCAATTAATTATATTCAAGTGTTAAAAGTAGTGTACGCAAGATTCAAAATGGACTGGATAATTGTTGTTGACCTAGAATAAAATTGTATAGCACTGTACTGAATTTTTCTTTTTCGGACTTATCAGCTGTAGTTCAAAGTTGCAAGAATTTAGTATAGTATATTATATTTAGAATTAAACTACAGTAATACATTTCATTTACAGCGTGAAGGGATACATAATGCATATTATAAATTTGCTGTAAGATTGGGGAGCCTTCCTCCCAATAAAGGACACCCCCCCCAGATGCGGACAGATTGTTACGTCCCTTCGATGTCTGTAAATGAGAAGTTTCACTGTATACATTTTATATTTTCATAACAGTTCATTTCCTTTGTTATGTTTCAAATTATATTACCGCTTGTAGTTTATCTTCTTGGACTGTTTTTTGAAAGACATTCATAAATGAAATCATTGACTATGCAATCAAATAAGATGAACTTTTATTTTCTATATTGTATGTAACAAGGAGCTGCTTTTCACTAAGAGTAGTGGCTATGCCTGAATTAGCTTGATGAGATTTGGGGAACCATTATAGAGTTTGACTAAGTTTGCAGCAAAAATGAGAAATAATTCTCCATATGATAATTAATTTCTCCGAGAGTAGGATCTCTGGGGACTTTCTGTACAGCTGTCTTCATTTTATGCAAGAAACAAGAATAAAAAAAGTTTAATCTAATTTCGACTTCATCACAATTTGCTATTTTATTTTCTAACTTTTTGTAGTAGGGTTCTCAACTACAACATACTACTGGACAGTAACGTTTTTACTAAAAATTATTATATTAAATATAGAATTCAGTATTCTCTATTATTTTCGAAATACTGTGAAACTCAGTTGGTATTCAAACTGCCTGTTTCAGTATAATATTCGTCAGATGGCACTGAAGTTGACTGCCAATAGAATGTACAGTTGTCTGGGATTCTCATTCTACGTGAAGCCACTAGCATCACTAATCACAGGTGTGTAGCATGTTTACCTTAACTTGATGACATGCAGAAAGAAACCAGTTCACGAAGTTTAAGCCGAACCAAATGTATAACTTTATTTCTTTACATTAATGTAATCTCTATGTCACCTTTTCTTATAGAATTGAACTGATATTTGTAAAAGTGTTTGATATGAAATTTGGTTTAAGTTTCCTTTACATTTGTTGGTCTCTAGTCTTTCTTGCACAGATCCATTTATGCATACTACCCTTACAGAATGATGTCAGCAACCCTACAAACATGCATCTAGTATCACATAATTGAACAATAGATATGAGAATTCATTAATATATATTATGTTGCAATGAAAGCATCCAGTGAAAATAACTTTGTTAGGTTAATGTGACTAGAACTATAGTCAGTGATTAAACGACCTAAATTTCTCACTCATTTTTTTCGTATTGTATTTGACTACCAGTGTTGGATGAGTATGTGTAAAATGCAATTAAGATTCACTGTGAACTGATGTACAGGTGCTTCTGAAAATGAACTGCAAAATGATTTGCTATGTTTATAGCAATTAAAATTTAATTACCTTACCTTTTATAATTAAATGATCTGATTTATTTCTGCAGAATTATACAGGGTATTTCAGAAGTAATGTTAAAAAATTAAGGATGAGAAGTAAAAACGAAAAGAAGCAAAAAAGTTCCAGTAAACATAGGTTCGCAAATTAACCCTTTACGAGATAATGCCTTTTTTTTTGCTGCTTGGGACTGCCAGTGAACCGAGCACCTGGACATGGTTAAATACAAAATTCATGTTTTGTACTCTTCCTTCTAAGTGTGAGATATATAAATAGACGATATCATAAACAGTGGATGGGCAATTGAGGATCTGTACCTAGATCACTGGATTTAAATTCTTTGGATTTTTGTGTGTGGGGTTATGCAAAAAGCCTTGTTTACACAATTGACATCACCACACCTGAAGAATTGCAGCATCGGATTGTAGATGTCTTCCAGAAAATGAAGAATGGCCAAACTGCTTGAGCACGTTCTTGGATCTTTGCGGAGAAAACTAGACAGATGCATTCAAGCGCATGGTCAGCATTTTGAATACCTGCTGTAAAATTATTCAGTATCATGTTCATACTGTACTGTATCTTGTTTACCTACAAACTTTACTGTTGTTCAAACAAAAAAGTTTCTTTTGTGTGTGTTTAATTAGATTTCTATGGTGCTGAAGCCAAAATTATGAATTTTATTGTCTCGTGATTGATAAATAAAATTGAATTATCATTGCTTTTGCTAGAATTAGTACTTAGTAATCAGCGGGCCCCAACCAGCACAAAATGGCATTATCTCATAAACAGTTAATTTGTGGATCCATGTTTACTGGAATTTTTTGCTTCTCTTCGTTTTTACTTTGCATCCCTAAATTTTTTACCATCACTTTTGAAACATTCTGTATATGGATATACTGTATGTGGTATATGTACAGTTAACACTAAATAATGGTTTCTGTAAAATTATCTTTAATATATCTTGGGAGTCAGTGTTCACAAAGTTTGTATCATTTCCAAAGCACATGGGATGGGTCTGTTCTATACAGGATTGTCAGATGTCTCAACATGCTTGGATTTTTATTTTGCATGAAAAGAGCTCCTTGTATTGAGAATTATTGTGGTAGAATTTCGTAATATAAGTATGGAAACTTAATACTCCCTCTGTCCCATAATAATTGTCCGGTACGCTTTTATTTCTTGTCCCATAATAATTGTCCGATGTCCTTAATTTTACACTGACGTTAACATAGGAGCAAAATGAAACACATGAATGAGTAATATAACTGTATTACTCTAGAATCAGTGCAAAATTGTCACTCAATTAGCAAAAGAAAAAAATTATTAGTCCGGGATCTGTATAAATTGGCCAATCGTTGAGCCAAAAAAAGAACATGAATACTACTTGACAACCTTATGGCTCCAGGATCAGTACAAATTGGCTAGTCAATGAGCCGAAAATAAATACTCCTAGGAGTGCAACTTTATTAACTCCAGGAGTAGTACAAATTGACCAAGAAGTGAAACAAAGAAAAACATTCTCCTACGAGTAAAGACGAAAAAACTGCCTGTTAGACCAGGAAGGTTGTCATTCTAACAGCTTGCCTAGAACCACAGACCTATTGCTGCAGTGCTACTGTAGCCTCGTCGTAAATGTTTCGAGGACACTGCAAACGAGATGGCAGGATGTTGAGGTGGTCCAGGTGCCCCTTTTGCATATGGGGAATCTTGTTGTTGTTCCCGTCATTGACTTTTATTATTTCAGTGAGATTGGACTCCATTGTTGAGCTTGTCGCGTGTCAGCTGAGAGAAAGCTGTTTCAATGGCGGCGATCAACTCCTCAATAGTTTGTGGAGCTGCCTGATGCTGGAGAGACTGAATTGCCCGGAAGTACCCCAGATCTAAAACATTCGTATTCAGACTGTTTGGCGGTTGGCACACGAGTTCCAAAGTGATTCCACTGGCTGCTGCAGCGTCCATCCAGGTGCGGTCATTGGGAGCAATATGCGGACGCGCATTGTCCTGCTGAACTGACACCTGAATTCTCCCTGTGCACGGTCCAGGAGGCCATTTTGCATTTATTGCTGGGATTAATTTGGTGATGGGCATGAATCCACTTTCCAAAGATTGCCTCCCCTGTTGCCAAATGCAGCATGCTGTTCTTTTACTGACATGAAATTTCTCGGCCGCACCTGTTATGGCACCTTTCTTCACAATGTCAGCCATAGTGTTTTTCAACAAAAACTCCTATACCGCCTGCCGTTCACTGTCTGTAAGGTTCTTGCTACCCCTGTCATTCACTACCGCCAGTTGTGTTCCCAGAATGTTCATGTCTGTTCAAACGTACGTACTCACTGCAGGAGTATGCTCTACTAATGATTTCCAGCTTGCTTTGCTACAATTGTTTGTATATAGTGACACACCGGTGAGTTGAAAACCAATACTCACTTTCGGTAATTTTCTGGGTGGTGTGTGTTGCTTGTCTCGATAAAATCACGTTATTGCTCTGCATAACCTTGTGCACTGATCTACAGCGCTTCTCCTCATGCGTGCACTTCTCATTTGCCCTGTCGTCTGTAATTACTATAATACCATTTCGGCGTACTGGACAATTATTATGGGACAGAGGGAGTAGATTTTATTTTTTCTGATACGTACACATGCACTCACTTGTGTGCACAGGCGCGCGCGCGCGCACACACACACACACACACACACACACACACACACACACACACACACACACACGTATACTGTGTAGGATTGACAATCATTCTAATACCCTAATGAAATTCTAGAAACATTTTTTCCTTCTTAAAGAATTCATTAATAGACTTGTTGCTAATGTGTGCTTGGTATATTGTGGTCAGTTCATTAGTTCTTTTAGCCTCTGTGTTACCACTATTCAGAATTCTGGTAGCAAAGTGAATGAGAACATATGTTTCTCTCTACCTTGTACTGTCTAAAATTATTGCACATGCATGAGAATTGTTAATGCCTGGCAATCTGATCTACATTCAAACAGTCATCAATTTATCCACACATACCAGTTGTCACAACAATAACATTCTAATTTAAATACAGTGTTGCTAGAAAGTTTAGGGACACCTTATAATTCTTATGAAATGCTGTCATGGCCTTAAATTATTAGAGAAACGAACATGTTTATAACTGTTGATTAACAATAACAAAGACTAATTTTTAGTGCAGTTTCGGTATTTATATGATGACTGTTAGTCCTTATCGAGAATTTATAAGTTTTTCAAACAAAATAAATAGTCTTACATTTTCAGTATTTTAGTAAATCTACTCTGTGAAAAGATTTATGAAATCTACATACTTAGACTTCAACAAACAAAATTTGATATCACAATCTCAAGGGAAAAAATGGAAGTCACTGCATCATAATCCACAGTTAATTCCCGATTTACCACGAAAATCGTCTGTAGCTGCATTTAGATTGGCAACAGGCCATGACTGTTTGGCCAAACACCTGCATAGCTCAAAGTCTGTGCTTCATTGGCTGACCATGATAATATATTTGAAAAATATTGGACTGCAAGGGGTCAAACGACTTTGTCAAACGCCTGGCATTAGAAAACAACAACATTTTCAGTATTAAAGTTGAAAATGAATACTTACTTACTGACTTTTAAGGAACCCGGAGGTTCATTGCCGCCCTCACATAAGCCTGCCATTGGTCCCTGTCCTGAGCAAGATTAATCCAGTCTCTATCATCATATCCCACCTCCCCCAAATCCATTTTAATACTATCTTTCATCTACGTCTCGACCTCTCCAAAGGTCTTTTTCCCTCCGTCCTCCCAACTAACACACTATATGCATTTCTGGATTCGCCCATACGTGCTACATGCCCTACCCATTTCAAACATTGAAAATGAATGAGTAACCTAATTAATTGGTGCACTATTCTCAACTGTTGCTGGATGATGTAGGATATATTACTCTTTAAATTAGTAAAGCTCAAATATTTGTAAAAAATTTCTTTGTGAATGTCCTAGCACTTTCTAAGGTTTGAAGTTTTAAAAAATGGGGACTTTTGTTAATAGTCGGTTCTTCTGTGACTGCTGAATAGAGACAGTACAGTAATAGTTATGAGGTTTGCACAGCTGCGCCTCCCTACCACTGTAATCCCAAGGAATGCAGCTCCATTCAAGAGTTACAGATGAATCAACCAATAACAAAATGTCCCCATTTTTTTTTTAAACATAAAACTTTAGAAAGTGCTAGGACATTCACAAAGAAAAGTTTTTTTACAAATAGTTGATCTTTACTAATTTAAAGAGTAATATATCCTACATCATCCATCAACAATTGAGAATTATGCACCGATTAGTTATTCATTCATTTTCAACTTTAATGCTGAAAATGTAAGACTGTTTATTTTGTTTGAAAAACTTATAAATTCTCGATAAGGACAACAGTCCTTATTATAAGGATTATAAGGTAACAGAATTATAAGGTGTCCCTAAACTTTGTAAAAACACCATATACTTGTAGTCAGGTACAGTTTTGTAAGAAAGGAAAGGAAGTTTATGCTTTGTTATTTTTCATTTGTTTTTTCTCGTTTTAAGCAAAAGGCAGAGAAATATTAATGAACACGAAGTACCTTGTGGAGAAGATGAATTTTCAAGTTATTTATGGTGACACAGATTCGATCATGATCAATACAAACTGTCTGGATTACGATCAAATCTTCAAGATAGGCCACAAGGTATGTACAATCATCTCATTAAGACTTAGATATACAACATATTTTGGAATGCGTAAATTAAACTATGATTGTAGGAGATACTTTCATCAATTAAGTGACACTTGGAAAAGAGTTGAATATGCAAGGTAATTCGAACAAACCATGTTATATGAACACTGCAAAAATCCATATTTTGTACTATGAATCAAGCTTGTAACATGTTTTCATCTTAATAAATAGTGTGGCCAGACTAAGGAGAGTGAGATTCTGCTGAAACGTGAAATACAGAGAGGTCAGGTCTGGTGACATCAGTTGTCGATAAGTAGCCTAACAACCATTTTGTGATGTTACATTGGAAGAGGTCCCATTAGAGACCAGGCGATGAATGTATTATCAACATGATGGTGTCTCCCTTCACTTTCCTCGTGTAGTAGCAGTTCACTTACGAAAGTACAGACTTGAGAACAATTAGTTACTGATATTGTGAACACTACTGTGCTTATCAACTAGACTGAGCTATGAAATGCTATGCTAGTGATTCACATCTGTGCCACAAAGTGCATGAAGTGGAAGGAGGAATATTTGAAAATGTGCTTTCAAACTGAAATTTGCTTAGTTTCTGTTTAATACCAGTACAGTATTTTTTAATAATCTTTTCATGGATGAATATATAATAGGATGCGAAACTTACTGAGTTTCCCGTAACACATGCTAGAGGTGCTAATGTAGAAACTGATCTTGCTGCCATTTGTTGGACGGTGGAAAAATTATTACATCTAGCAACGCACCTGGTGACGAAAATGTTAAACTATGCAGAAAATATTCATTCTCTTCCACCCTCATCGATATTCTCAACTAACCCACTTTAAAATAAAACATTTACATTTTTATTTCTCACACCATCTTCCACTGAAAATTCTTACCAGAGCCAGCAGGAAGAGTAAAGAGATGATCTTTTTTACACTACCCAATTAAAATATAACCAAACAGAGACAGAAAATAAAGCAAAAGGTTAGATAATTGGGATTGTATTCTTTGGGTATTTAGTGTACAGCGCAATGGAAATTCTGCAAAAACTACTTACATAGTTCAATTTATTATATTACTATTACTTTACAATACATTCAACAACACTATTTTTACAACGTCCATAAACATCACTGTTTAACATACAGTGCTATGCACACATTTAATATCACTTTATGTCCACTCATTAGCAAGTTTCTGGCTGCAATCTTGTCTTCTCTAGCATCGTCTGTTCGTCTGGAATCATCCTGCATAGTACAACCTCTCTTTTACACTTCTCAAGGGACCAGGGGAAACATGGTGTAAATTGAGGGAAAGTGCAAATCCAAGGAAATGATTTTATATAAAATTACAGTAACTTACAGATTTCATAATAACTCACTTACAGCAGTGGCATGCGGATCCTATTGCATTAGGGTAGGCTCTTCATGTTTGCATGCTACATAGGTATACAACTTACAATATCTCGAACATATTGATAATAATTTTATATTTGATATAATTTTAGTGAGTTCTGACATCAAACCAGAGCAGCAGCCAGAAGGAGGGTGAGAAAACGGAAACCTTCGGAAACTAATGATAAAATAAATTAGTAATTAAATAAATCATACCTTATTTACTTGAAGGTGAACTCCATTTTGCGTCCCTTTTTAGAAAACTCCTCAATGACATCGCTGTGGAATGTAGGGGATTTTCGGATTTCTTTCAGCTTTTTTCTTCTCCATGGACATCAAGGTTAGACTGCTCAATCTTTCTTGCCCTTGAGTTGATCTTTGAAATGATTTAATCTGCTTAAGGGCAGAAAGTGACCTCTCAGTAGATGGAGATGTGCTTGGTATGGTCAAGACCAGTAGGGTCAATTTGTACAATTCGACAAATGCGGTGTGGAGTTGTTTTGATTTTAAATGTGTTACCAGTTCATGAGGGTATTTTCCACGAAACTCCTCCATTGAATATAGGACTGTCAGTTCATTTTTTAGACGGACTATGTCAAACATTGCACTGTACTTTACATTCAGCGCATCCAGGGCGGAATTAGGAAAATTTAATTTATAAGACTGAAATTTGGTTGGATCAAGCAATGAAATAAATTCCAACTGAGGGAGATTTCCAAACCTATCTGTAATATCGTCGTGTGAATGCAAGAACTAGGTAACTTGATTTTTCATATTTTGTGACATTGCCTATTTACTTATTTATTGCACTAAGGAATAAGTCTCGTTTTCATTCACCTATTTGTTATATTGGAAAATAGATGTTGCTGGTATCGTTCAATCAGGTACCAAGTTCTTGCATTACATTTTGTGCGATTTTTGCTATGCTATAAAAGAGCTAACTAAAAAACGCAAATTTCGAGTTACCTAATTCTTGCATTCACACGACGATATGGTTTGTCACATTGTCTATTATTTCAAAAAATATTCTCCTGTATTTTATGACATCATTTTCTTTTTCGCTGCACTTCTTCACATTCGACTTCATTACAAATGCATCAAATCTGTCTCTCTCGTGTAGAACAATACGTTTTGTTTCATTAATTTTTTCTACACAATACAGAATATCCAAATGCTTCGTTTGAAGAATTTTGTACAGAATATCAGTGTATGCAAAGATCTTTGATAACACATTTATAAGAAATTTGGTCTCAAACTCTGAAAGGAAAGACAAATATCCACGTGCAAGAGCAACAGTTTCACTTTCCCAGTCTGATGAGTTGTTGAGTATATTTTTAAAAAAGTCCACCAGCAATTCACGGTTCTCCTTTACAACATTGACTATTCAGGAAGAGAAATTCCATCTTGTGGGTGCATTTCTTGGAATTATTCTGTTAGAATATTCAGTAAGAGCATGCGCGCGTTTTGTAGACTTGGAGAAGAAGCTACTTACTCCATTCAATGTTTGAAAAAAGATCTGGCACTCCTTAATACTCATAGCTGACTGAGATAAGACTAGATTTAGGACATGACTGAAACAATGAACAAATAGAGCTCTAGGATAAATGTCTTGAACTTTGGTTGTAAGTCCATTTATTTCTCCAACCATCACTGCCGCACAGTCATATGTTTGACCAACTAATTTGTCTCTGATATCATAAGATGCTACTATGTCCATTACATGATTAAATAAACCATTAGCGGCTCTATCTGCACTCACATCAATGAAGGAAATAAACGTTTCTTGAACCTGTGCTGTCTGGTCATGGACATACCTGAGAGTGGTGGATAGTTGTGATTTGTTGCTTACATTGGATGTTTCATCTAAAATAATTGCAACATGCTGGGCCATGGAAATGTCATTCTTAATAGATTCCATCAACACGCCACTGATAGCAGTTATCAGGTCATTTTGAATTCTGTTCGATGTTAAATGTTAAAATGTTATGTTTTATTTAACGACGCTCGTAACTGCAGAGGTTATATCAGCGTCGCCAGATGTGCCGGAATTTTGTCCCGCAGGAGTTCTTTTACATGCCAGTAAATCTACTGACATGAGGCTATTACATTTAAGCACACTTAAATGCCATCAACCAGGCCCGGGATCGAACCCGCATCCTTGGGCATAGAAGGCCAGCGCTATATCAACTCGCCAACCAGGTCGACAGTTCTGTTCGATGTGCCCTTAAATGTTGTAGACGACTCTAGATGCTCTCGAAGAGTAGTGTCGTAGCTGCTCAACAAATGTAAAAGTTCTATATAGTTGCCTTTGTTAAGTGAATCTTCACTTTCGCCATGCCCTCTGAATGGCAGTTCTTGCATGGCTAAGAAGCACATTGCGTCAATTAGGCGTTTCAATATTTCTCTGTTCTTCTTCACCATTTCATTGTGACATGCCACATCCAATTTCAATTGTTGATCAAGTTGGATGTCAATACGAACACTTCCAAAACAAGAAAGCTGAACAACCGAATGCAAATGACACTGCGATCGTTCGTGTTTGACAATGGCATTGCTGAAATTATTTAAATTTAAATAACCCTCTTTGTTCCACACACTTTGTTCGTTACAAAATAAAAAGTATGGCCAACAAAATAATTTATTAAGATGACAGCATCCGGTTACCCAATTAGTTTTCACATATTGGTTCACATTGAAATAACGTAAATATTCTCTACTCTTTTCTTTATGTAAAAACTTTAAGTTCGGAAGCGCCAGCACTGGTCTTCCCCCACAGTTACAATTTCAACTTTTTCGCTAAATGATCTACAACCGAAAGGCTTTTTAAAAATCTGTTCAATTATACAGTGATCTTCTGCCATATTACAACAATATCTCACTAGTTATACCTCACTTTGTTCAAATAAACTCTATAACACACTCACTTTACCACCAGAAGTTCAAATAAACACTATAATACAGTAATTTCATCACCAAAGCGCTTTCAATAGCGCCTACCAGCCTAGCGTATTACGGCAATGGGTAAGACACATAAATCAGGGCGCATGCGCCAGCTGTTTTAATGTACTGACTATGAAGGGAAACACTATGCTCACTGCAGGGCCGGGTAGGCTGTGGTGCCGGGAGCCCAACTCTCCAGTGACGAAAGATGACGCGAGGGCGAGCACACAGAGGACAATAATTCAAATGCGACGTACAGTACTAGCCAAAAGGAAATGGAAATAGGATGCCAAGCCGAAGTTTGCTGAAATTAGTTAAGGACTCTGCAGACTTTCTTAAATTAACAGTATTACTTTTAAATACAAATTTAATAAATTTCTTCCTGTCTGTCTGGGTAGGCGCAGCAGACCTAGCCTACCCAGAATGCACGCCACTGTAACTTGCTGCATACAAAACACATCGAACACATTCATTGAGTTGATTTCATGGAAAGATAATTTGGGACGGCGAATTTCTTTTTCATTTCTGAAAAATGTGAAAGAATGACAATAAAAAGAGAATTACTTTGGGAAACCAATCTACAGTACATACAGGATGATTCATAAATTCCTACTAGGGTTCGGAAATCGATACCACAGTTATCATAAGACACAGTAGAAGCAATCGACTCACATTTAGCGAATTTTAAGACTCTGGAAATTTTTTACTTTTCATCAGTGAACATCATGTTTTCGTTATGACTTCCCACCTAGTGGTTAAATTTATAAGTATACTATGACACCTATTACGAATACAAACTTGGATAGATTATTATCTACTGATTGAGTGTTTTTGCTGTGTAGGTTATGGTTATTGAGCTATCAACTTCCGAAACTCCAGAGGGATTTATAAATCACTCTGTATAGCGTTTTTTTTACCAGGAATTTGACTTGCACCCGCTGAGGTTTGAAACCAGTTCCTTGTAGTGAAGCCAGCATTCTTAATTTTTTTCCTCGACGCTAAGACAAATATTGGGATGAGACGCAATGAAAATGGGCGACGAAGGTAATCCCATTCTTTAAATTTGTTTTGCTGGTACTTCTTACTATTTTCATTTTCTAAATTTTCGTTGTTCTCCTTCCAGGAGCTCTTAGTTCTTTAACTTCGCTGTCTGTAACATGTTCATTGTTTTTACAGATTCCCACTGAAAAAATGATATGTTAACTAAGCAGTGGGTTTCAAAATGAAGAGAGAGAAATGATTTCCCACAATACATAGTGTTTTGTATTCCGCACATTTCGATAGAAAACACATGTATTTTGTAAACGAGAGGAGACATTTGTTGCCCAAAGCAATACTAACTATGAATAATTTCGAGGGAAAAATTGTTCTGGGGCCGGGACCTTTGGTTTAATGTACCAACAC